>NC_052646.1:3813750-4443541 GCF_016161935.1 Mauremys reevesii | reverse complement strand
TCCATTTCCCTGCAGAGCCCTGGCCAGTTGGTCCACAGGGCAAAAGATTCTGGGACCCCAGCATTGGTGGGAATTGGAGGGTGGGACACAGGGTAGAGGATGAGGTTTCAGGACAGAATCTCTCTCCTGCCTGTGCTGCGTGGAAAACCTGGAGAACGGCTACGTTTAGGGAGTGTGCATCCTCTGTGCTCCACCCTTCCAATTATGGCAGTGTCTTCCGTCTGGGCTGCTGTTTGCTGAGATCGAGGGAGAAGGCAGAAATTTCCCCTCCCTATTTGGAAGGAGAGGCTGAGCTGAGATCACATTTCCTGTGGTCAAACCGGAGGGGGTAGTGACAGTTTGACGTGCAGCCATTTCACAGCCCGAGGCTGCCCACCCCCTAGGCGGCTTCGCCAGCCTCCGCTGGTGAGCCCTGCACGGGGATTGTGGCCAAATCTCCGTTTGTTACCAGTTGCAGGCAATAGGTGGTACAGTAACTGCCTGATCTGCCTTGAATGCAGGCTGAGGATTCAGGTCATGGAGAGAACTTGCATGCTGGGGCGGAATGAGTGAGGACTCTGTAGCTGAAACGAATCACACTGGGGCGGGGAGCAACTAAGGGACTATCCTAGGGTCAAATGAGAGAACGGGTGGCACCCCTACAGCTTTTGGGGCAATGCACCTATCCTTTTAAGTGGCTAATGGGATCCAGAGCCTCTAAGGCATTGGTCTGAATCCAGCCCAGGTGTGCAGTGAGTGAATCCATTGCTATCTGAGGGGTGCTGCGTGGTCTCTGTGTGAAACCAGTTAGCTAGGGCTCAGCCCAGGCCCCAGCTGGCAGCGGTCCTGCTTGCCACCTGCTGGCACTAATTAGCCCTTGCGCAGTCAGTTACACTAGTACAACGTGGGAGTGAAGCGCTACCGGGCCAGAACTTACAGCCACTTTGCACTGGTGCAAATGACTGCGCAAGGTGCAGGGCAGGAGGGGAGCAGGCTCTGAATTCCCCTCATCCCTGAAAGGGAGGGTCCCACCGGACTCAGAAGTGCGGCACATTGGCAGGGGGCCGTCTGCATGGGAATTGCACCTGGCCAATGGCCATGCTGTACCTGGTGTGTGTGTGTGTGTGTGTGTGTGTGTGTGTGTGTGTGAACAGAGGCCTTCCGTCGTCAGTGCATTCACAAGCAATTTAAAGGAGCCTTAAAGTGACCTTAAATTATAGTTGCTTCCACTTTAAGGCTCCTTTGCACCACTCTGGCAGCATAAAGGGGCCTTAGTGTAAATGAAAATCTAGCCATGAATCCACATGACAGGTCAGATTCCCAGTTACTCTAGTCTGGCAGTGCAAAGGGCCCTTTAACATACATGCAACGGTAATTTCTTCCTATTTTAATAACAGTGATAATCCGTAGCTCTTATACTGAACCGCTTTTCATCTGTAGCTCTCAAAATGCTTTACAAAGGAGGTCAGCATCATTATCCCTGTTTCACATGGGGAAACCGAGGCACAGAGCGCTGAAGTGTCATGTCCAAGGTCACCCAGCAGACCTGTGACAGAGCCAGGGACAGAGCCCAGGCACTCTATATACTAGGTTACAATGCTTTTAAGGCCCCTGTATGCTGCCAGAGAGGTGTAAAGCGGC
Organism: Mauremys reevesii; assembly: GCF_016161935.1. Taxonomy (NCBI): domain Eukaryota; kingdom Metazoa; phylum Chordata; order Testudines; family Geoemydidae; genus Mauremys; species Mauremys reevesii. The sequence goes on along the minus strand of NC_052646.1, from coordinate 4,441,921 downwards.
CTCAGGGCTTCTTTATACACCCGTTACACATGGTCAGCCTGAGAGGACATTTCAAGTGGGAGGCATCCTGGGTCCAGTACTATTCAATATCTGCATGAACGAGCAGAAGACACAGTGGAGAGTACACTTAGACAATTTACGGCTGGCAGCAAGCCGGGAGGGTTGCAAGCACTTTGGAGTACAGGCTGAGAACTCAAAATGATTGTGATAAACTAGAGAATTGATCTGAATTCAGTTGGGTGGAATTCGGTAAAGAGAAGGGAGAGTGATACATGTGGGAGGGGGAAATCAGATGCATGATACACAGTGGGGAGTAACTGGCTTGGTGGTGGTACTGCTGGAAAGAATCTGGGAGTTATCGTGGATCAGAAACTGAATGTGAGTCAACAGTGTGAAAAAAGGCATTCGGGGGTGTAGTCACAGGAGCGTCATATGGAAAACGCTGGCTGTAACCGTTCCACTCTTCTCAGCTGGAGCAGGGGAACAGGTTACCAAGGGAGAGGCTGTAGAATTCTCATCACTGAAGGTTTTTAAGAACAGGTTAAACAAGCGTCGGGGATGGTCTAGTTATATTTAACCCTGCCTTGGTGCAAGGGGATGGTCTAGATCAGTGTTTCTCAACAACTGGTCCGTGGCCCAGCGCCAGTGCCTGAGATCTCCCTGGCACAGTTTAGGATGGCAGTAAGCCAGTCCCTGGTATCAAAAAGATTAAGAAACACTGGTCTAGATAACATCTTGAGGTCCCTTCCAGCCCTACATTTCTATGGTTCTGTGGAAAGTTGTACCATTTTAACTGTCCTGGTATAGATAAAGGGATATAACCCACTCCTGTGGGAGCAGTTCTTCTGGTACAGAAGCACTTGTACTGGTATTGCTATTCTCAGAAAGGAAGGAGAATAAGCGATCCTGGCACAAGACACCGTTATACTGCCACAGCTGCAGCCATAGGAGGGGTTGTACTGTATTTTGGTAGAAAATCACAGCCCTAACTGAGATAGTTATCCCAGTACAAAGCCTGTGTGTAGAGTACACCCGAGTGTAATTCGGAATCAGGCCAGTGTCACTGACACTAGTGCAAAGTGCCACTGGAGTGTAGACATCCCCCTTTGTGGTTTGGTTGTGTTTGACATCCACTCTGCACTGGTTTAAGCGGATACACAACCTGAAGAACAACGTAGAACCAGATCCTTACATCTTCTAACAACAAGGCTCTTGGATGTGTGTGGGTATCGGGAAGGATTAGGGTGAGCAGATGTCCCGATTTTATAGGGACAGTCACAATTTTGGGGTCTTTTTCTTATATAGGCTTCTGTTACCCCCCACCCCATCCCGATTTTTCACACTTGCTGTCTGGTCACCCTAGGGAGTGAAAGTTCTGTAGCTAGCCAAAGAGTCCCACAAAAAGCTCTGAGTGGATGACTCCAAGCCTGTATTCCTCCAGCCGCATCCCGAATGGGATAAGTCCCGTCAACAAGGTTGTAAATTTCCCATGTCAGAAGACATTGCAATAAACAAAGAACAAGATGAGCGCAGATTTGGCCATAATGGCTGGGCTTGTTAATGCAAGAGCTCAGGCGTGGGCAGAAAACCTGGTCTTCTGCTGTGCCAGCTTGCAGGGGTCCAGGAGCAGTGCTGATTAGATAACTACAGGGCCAGATCCTGAGCTGGTGTAAATCATCTGCAGCTCCTCTGATGACAGTAGAGCTAGACAGAATGATGTCATCTGGGTATCATGTGCCTCTTAGGACCAAGATCTGAATCCTCGTTTCCACTAAGGCCTTTTATGCCACCGTGGTAAAGTAAAAGGGTCTTAAAGTATTTATGAGTGTAACAGATTGACACTCACTTCAGTGCCCCTTTGTAAATAAGAATCATGCCCCAGATGTCTGTGTAAAGGCGTGGCCATGAAGCTATTGGACGGAAGAGAGGAATCTCAGAGCATCTATTTCTCTATCAAATAATTCTTGGCCTTCATGTGAAGATCTCTCACCTGAGGCTTTCAAAGTGCTCTGCAAACATTCGTTACAACCCATAGAGATAATTAAGTATCATCACCCTTTTATAAATGGAGAAACTGAGGCACAAATATAGTGATGGGAGTTTCCCATGACCACACTGAGATTAGGTGGCAGACCTGGGTACAGAACCCAGGTTTTTTTCTGCTCCAACCACTGGACTCCACTCCTCTCCAATGCCAGGAGCCCCAACTCCCTGTCCTCTGCTTTAACCACTAGACAACATTCCCTTCCTGTGAAAGCAGATTGTATACTTGGTCTCATCCATCATGAATCCGAAATACTGTGTAAGTGTGAAAAGACTCTTATCCTGTCCCTATCTCCTTCCCTTCCCCGGAAATGAGGCCTGCTGATGGCATTAACAGAAGCGGGGGGGGGGGGACGTCGGAACAATTTAAAAGAGGGTATTTTTTTTCTAGAACTCATATCCCTGTTTATTGCTGTTACAGTAAATGTTTGCATCTCCATTGTCTGTAATGAGGTTGTGGGTAGAGACAAGGCCGGGTAACCGTTTTATGAGGGTTCTATGGTTTCATGTAATGTATATTCTGTATCTGATATTAAAATCAATACAAGGAGAGATTTTAAAAATAATCTGACACCAGCTCTCGAAGTGGGCGGTGGGGTGGGGGGGGAGGTGTTATTTTCTCTGCTGAGCAAGCAGGTTTTGCTGGATGTTGAGAAGAGGATTGAGACGCCTCTTTAATATCAGATCGGGGGCAGATAATGTACTTGAGATCATAGCAGCTGTATATGGAAAAGACTGAGTGAGGTCATTGTCCGTTCCCTTGCAAGGTCAAGATGAAGGTCCTAATTCTGATCTAAATGACACCAGTATAAATCACAGAGATATGCCAGTGTAAAATCAGTATAAGATCCCGTAGTATCTCACGAGATGGAAGATCTGCTGGATCGTAATATGTTAATTATTATTATGTGTTACAGAAGTGCATAAAGGCCTCAGCCGAGATCAGAACTAAATGCTGCACAGACACATAAAGAGAGACTGTTCCTACCCTCGAGAGCTTATGAGCTAAGATCACGTCTACACTAAGGGTGCTACCACTTCAGTGCTGCCACTCTGCCGCCGTAGTGTAGATGCTTCCTACCTCAACAGAAGGAGTTTTTCTGTTGCAGTAGGTAATCCGCCTCCCCGACTGATGGGGAATTCTTCCATCAACCTAGTCCCTTCTACCCCAGGAGTAGGTCGGGCTTAACTATGGCGCTCGGGGTGTGGATTTTTCACACCCCTGAGCAATGTAGGTGTGTCAACCTCATTTTCAGTGTAGATCAGGCCGGGATGTAGAAAATAGAATCAGGCCCTAAGGCCCAGGCCTGGTCTACCCCTAAAACTTAGGTTGACCTAACTGCATCGTTCAGGGCTGTGAAAAATTTTGCATCCTGTGTGACATAGTTAGGTTGACCTCACCCCAGGGGCCGTTGACGGAAGAATTCTTCCGATGACCTGGCTATTATTGCTTCTCGACGAGGTGGATTAACGACATAGATGAACAAATCCCATCTGTTGATGCAGGAAGCGTCCACGCTACAGTGGCAGCCCCAGAGCAGTGTCACTGTAGTGTAGACACACCCCTTGATTCACAAAGGTATGTAGGTGCCTAGCCCCTGTTGGGTTCACACAGGGACTTTGAAACAGAGCCAGGAACTGAACCCATCTTCCCCATCCTATTCCTTACCTGCCTGATCAAACTTTCACTTTTTGTAGTGGAACCTGATCTGCACATTCCTTGTCTACACTGGAAAGTTTTGTAAGTTTAACCATACTGGTGAAACTAAACCGATGAACCCCTCCTAGTGTGGACACAGCTACGTTGGTATAAACGAGCTTATTCGGGTATAGCTTATGCTGGTTCAGGAACAGCTGAATGTATAGGTATGAGATCCAGTTAGACTGGTGTAACTGCCTCTTATACTGGCTAAAGTTATATTGATATAAAATCATCCACCTAACCAATCTAGCTATATCGGTATCACGCTTCCAGTGTCGACCAGGCCTGGGCTACAAAGTGGTGCTGTTTGGAGGACACCGGGGTTGTTGCCGGGTGCCCAGACATAGGTTTTAATCGTAGGGCAGAAGGCCCCAGGACCGGTGAGTGATATGCTCTATATTTTTGATCAGGCCAGGGCTTTTAGCAGTTGCTCTGAGGCTGCAGAATTGCTCACTCAGTGGGTTGATGCATCAGGTTTGAGGTTGGAGGAGGACTTTTGAAAAGTGCTGCTTTGAAACTCATCCCCTTCCGTTCCCCAAGCCGGCCTCGCGGTAGGAGCTGAGCGATTATATAAGCGCGTTATTGACCCTGCCTCAGAAGTATATGACAACCAATACTGGGGTGATTTAAAACCCACATGGCCCCGCCCTCGCATCCTGGAACACACGGCGCTGTTGTCCGTGATCAATAGGCACTTTGGGTTCCTGTGTCCAACGCAATTTGAGGTACACCAAGAAAACCTCTCCTGCATTTTGTGCCCAACCACTTCTGGTGCAGAAAGACTCTTCGGGACAGTGACCTTCCTTGAATTGATGCTTGCGCCTCCCAGCGCCCGCAGCACTGTCCCACTGCAATTGTACTCGGTAAATCACGTGCCTGGTAGTACCATGCGCTCCACCTGCAGGGGCTAGGCTTTTCGCCCGTGCCAGTCCGGGAACAAGGCTCACTAAACGAACCTCCCTTTTATACTGTACGCCATGAGCCTGATTTTCAAAAGCGCTGAGTCAATGGGAGCAGTGGTTGCTCATTACCCCTGAAAATCTGGCTTGATGAGGATATAGATCATACTCAAACCATATCCCACATCCAAACTCGGTGATAGTTAGGGTCCAGAGCTGACTCCATCTCTAGTTTGAATGAATTCATGGTTTGGTTTAACTTATGCAGTAGCTGGAATGTTGGGTCCCAGGGTTGAGAAGGTGACCTCCAGGACGCAGCATTGAAAATAAGGACCTGGTGTTTAAGGTTCTGTCCTAGGACTAAGGCACCCTGGATTCAATTCTCTGCTCTGCAACAGACTCCCTGTGTGACCTAGGGCAGGTTATTTACTCACTCTGTGCCTCAGTTTCCCATACACATTTTGGAACTGCCTCTTATATGTATGTCCAGCACCCAGCACAATGAGGAGCTAGTAGCCGGTGGGAGCACTAGATACTACTGCAAAGCAAATAGTTATGCAGCACTGCCAGCTCCTAGGTGTTCAAAAACCATGGGTCGAACCCAAAACGTCATGAGACTGACTTAAAAAAATCATGAGATTTAAAAAAAAAATAAAAAATCAATCTTGGGTTCTTTTCATTGCCCATGTGGTAACTGCCCTTTCAATGGGAAATGGCTTTTTGTCAAAAATGGAAATGTTCAGAGAAGAAAATCTCACTCTTTAATTACATTTTCCCAGTCTTTCCAGGAAAAACGCCTTAGCCCCCCAGAGCCCCTGGTGAGATGGGCAACGCTTTGCTCTTCGGTGTAAGGGGCGGTGCTGTCCTTGCTGTTCAGAAAGATTCCTAACCGGTAAATCCTAGAAATCCCCATTTCATAGATGGGGAAACGGTTCACATTAGACAGGCAAAGTGAGTTACCAGAGATGACACGGCAAATCAGTGGTACAGCTAGGGACAGAACCCAGCAATCCAGATTCGCCAGCCTCACCTGCTTCAACCAGTAGACCAGGGGTAGGCAACCTATGGCACACGAGCTGATTTTCTGTGGCACTTATGCTGCCAGGTCCTGGCCACTGGTCTGGGGGGGCTCTGCATTATAATTTAATTTTAAATGAAGCTTCTTAAACATTTTAAAAACCTTATTTACTTTACATACAACAATAGTTTAGTTATATATTACAGACTTATAGAAAGAGACCTTCTGAAAACATTAAAATGTAAGACGAGCACATGAAACCTTAAATCAGAGTGAATAAATGAAGACTCGGCACAGCACTTCTGAAAGGTTGCCGACCCCTGCAGTACGCCATACTGCTTTCCCAGAGCTGGGGCTAGAACCCAGGAGTCCTGACTCCCCGCCCCCCTCCTCCACCAGGGCCGGCTCCGGGCACCAGTGGAGGAAGCACGTGGCTGGAGTGGCACATGCTAAGGGGTGGCATGCTGTCCATCCTTGTTGCGGCACAGTCCGGGCGGCTTTTTTTTTGTTTGTTTGTTTTTGTTTTGTTTGGGCGGCAGTCGGAGCGGCTTTTTTTTTTTTGCTTGGGGTGGCAAAAATGGTAGCGCCGGCCCTGCCCCCAAGCAGTAGGCCATCTCCTCTTCCAGAAATCAGACTGAGAACCTAGGACTCCTGATGTCCAGCCCCTGACCCCTAGACTTCACTTCTGTAACTTATCTAAGTCGCGTTGGGCAAGTTTTGTCTTTCCAATGCATCCAGTGCCATTTGGTATTTTGCGACTGACTGAGATCCATTTTCAAACCGCGGAAGGAAGCATCCTTTCCCAGGAAACAGCCTCTCACGCCGTCTTCATCGGAAACTCTTGTTGACACACGCATGCGTTCCTGCTGTAACCATACCTGTATCTGAGGGTGGGTGCAACTATATCAGTACAAAAGTGCATATATTGGTATAGCTGTTCCTGGACGGGAAGGGGAATAAGCGATACTGGGATAAGGCACTTTTATACTGCTACAACTGCGTCCACGCTAGGGCGTAGAATCACTGTAATGACACTGGTGTAGTTAAAGCTGTACAACTTTTGTGTGTGTGCACACACCCTCAGCGAGTCTCCCTGGGTTTGCGTATTTGTTCCAGACTAGTTTGAAAAGTCCCAAGTGTGCAGGCATCCTCTGGCTCTGACCAAGCCCCCTGCGTCTGGATCTCTCACCAGCATTTACCCCAGTGCCCAACGCTCCCACTGAGTAGCCTTTTCCAGGGGCCTGACGCAACCGTCCACCCACCATGCAGTGCAGTGGAAGAATCCAGCCCTGGGGTTTTATTTACCAGTTCCCTTTCCATCAGGAGATCGCAGGAGCGAGTGGGGCGATAGAGACAGGACGGATTATGGTGCATGGAAGTGCAGGGGCCATGCGTGTGTGGGTGTGGACGTCGGGAGGATTTTCAGTCCAGGTAATGCTAGGCTGCCTTGCTGTCTGATCTGGTAGGCAGGCCCCCACACACACTGTGGTCACTGCTCCTTTGGCTGCAAAGGAAGCGAACCAAGCGGCTGCTTTCAACAGCTGTTTCCAGGCAGGCTGCTTTGGCTTCTCCCATCCCCCCGCCCCGCGCTTTACCACCTCCCTCTAGTTTTACATCTGTCTCTGCCCTTTAGACAGGCCGAGTTCTTTCTGTCACTCTAGGACAGTGTTTGGGGAAAGGGAGGGGGGTTGGCTCACTCCCTCTATGGTGCTGTCAGTGACAGATTGGGGACAGTTGTCGAGGCGCTGGCGAGGGGTGGGGGGGGGGAGGAACACGGGACACAAGACGGCTTTCCTGCAGGGTTGGGACTGGCTCCCTTGTCCTCAGAGCTTCCTTTCAGACGTCCAGGGCTGAGCATACGTGGAAAAGGACGCAGCCATCCTGTCTCCTGTAAGTACCTCTCACTCTTTCCGCTGGGGAGTTTAAAATTAGCAGCTTCTTTTTTTTAAAAACAAACCAGGCGTTGCTTTAGCTTGACCAGCCCAGCTGGGTTAGGGTTTTTTTTTTCGGTTTTTGGTTTTAAGCTTGGATGACGCGCCAGTGGCCCATGGGGTTTAGGAGACAACTCAGCAGCCGACAACCCCCCCCCCAACCTCCTACCAGATCAGCTTTCAGAGAGACTGCCCTGTGCTGTGCTGTGTTCAGCCTTCTTATCTATTGTCACCCTCTGGTTTTGTTGCATTGTTTCTTTAGCTGGAGAGTTTGTTATTAATATTAGTAGTAACCATGAAATAGACCTTCGGTGTGTGTGTTTCTTCATGAGTCACTTCCTGAGCAAAGTCAGGAGCTGGTTATTATGTGTATTACGGTAGCACCCTGATGCCCCACCAGGGATCGGAGCCCCGTTGTGCAAGGTGCTGCACAGGCACATAGCAAGAGACCGTCCTTGAAGAGCTTGCAGTCTAAATAGACCAGACAGACAAAAAGGTGGAATGGGGAAACCGAGGTGCCGTGCGGGGAAGGGACTTGCCCAAGTGGGCTAGTGGCAGAGCCAGGAAAAGAACTCAGGACTTGCGAGTTTTGGTCCAATGTACTAGCCACTTGGCCATGCTGCCTAAAACAAACAAAAGCCCAGCCATGGCAGATAAGAACGTTGAGGGCGTGGGAATGTTGTCCCTACCTCTAACTAAAAACAGGCATCCTGACATCCTCAGAAGTTTGCATCATGGAGGGGAGGGAACCCCTTTTCTTCCAGAAAGAGGAACGCCGCTGCTTTAAGAAGTCAAATAGCTCCCATCTCTCAGGGACCAAGGGTGTGTAGAAAGACCAGATTCAGCAGACGCCCTCACAGCACCTTTGGGTTGGCTCTCCTAGGAGGCTCACCCTGGGGAATGGCTCCTGCCAAGCACAGAGCCAGATCCAATAGCCCCGGCAGGAGTCTGTTCTGGGGTATTCAGGGAATGGGAGACCTAGCCGGTGTGATTCTTAAATTGTAAGCTTCTGGGGGCAGGCACTGTCTTTTTGAAATGTGTTTGTACAGCACCTAGCGCCATGGGGTCCTGATCCATGGTTCCTATGCTCTATGGTAATACAACTGATTAATAATAATAAATTCCTGGTTGCCATGAAACCCATAGAGTTATGGCAGTGCGGGAGGCAAGTTATACTGTAGGCTGTTAGGGGCAGGAACTGTCTTTTCTTTGTAGGCGCGTACAGCACCCGGCACCATGGGGCCATGATCCTCGATGGGCGAAAGGGGGGCCTTTAGGCGCTCCTGCAGTACAGATAATAAATTAGGGCAGTGCTGGGAATCAACTGGCTCAGGAAGCCCCAGAATAGGGGAGACATAAGCTGCTCCCCCCACTCTCCATGGGACAGTGTAGGGATGAATATCTGCATCTAATCTCAGCGTGGCAGCTCTCAGACATAGTAAGATGGTCAATTTCAGGGCTGTGACAGCAGCCCGGAACATGCTGCGAAAGAAAACAGGAAGCCGGGTTGGGAGCAACCCACTTTATTTACTAGGTTTTACCCAGGCTGTTTATAGTGGTTCCTCTGAGGTCTTTTTTTTTTTTTTTTTTCCTCTCTAACACCCTTCTGCAAAAGCAATTGCACAGGGTTGTTTTGTTTCCATCAGGTTTGTTGTATTGCAGAGTGGAAATTTACACCTTGGGTGGGATGGTGAATGTGTCCGGAGCTGGATTTCTTCCAAAATTACCCAGATTTCCCTGAACTCAGCACCCCCCACTGGGGGGGGGGTAAGAGTTTCCAAAGAGATCAGCACCCAGGTAGGCCCCTAAGTAAGGTGGAGATTTCAGAAGCACTCAGCGGCCAACGTGCGGATATGGAGCTATTTCTGTGGGTGATAAGATAGGAGCTGAGGTCTTCTGAAAAATCTGGCCTTGGATTCTTGTTGTTAATGAGACCTAGCTCTTTTTGTCAGTGGACCCCAACACGTTTTACAAAGGAGGTCGCCATCATAGCCGCCCCCATTTTGTAGATGGGGAAACTGAGGCATAGAGAGAGGAAGTAACTGGCCCAAGGTCAGAATCAAGCATCACACTCAGGTCTCCTGAACGCGACCCAGTCAACCGTCCTAGCCACTCGGCCAGCAATACTCAGATTGAGCTGCAGCAGCCACGAGTGGCTCTTTAATGTGCCTCCTGCAGCAATTTGCAGCACATGATATTAAAACACTGGATGATTTAATTATTAAAGAGTCTAAGTTATTAACCAATCAGGATACTTTTACTATGTTATTAACCAATTGTAACTGATAAAATAATAATCATACTTGGTCAGTCGTTTTGCTGTGAGAATTTTTATCTATATACACAATGAATTCACACTATTGCGGCTCTTTCGGGTAATGTCGATTGCTAATTTAGCTCCTGAACCACTTGGAGAACAACGGTGCACCGTTGTGCGAGGTGCTGTACGAACGCCGAATGGTAGACAGTCCCTGTCTCGCAGAGCTGACAGTCAAATAGAGACTGCAAACACAGGGTCGGGAGAAGGGGAAGAACGCACATATTTTGCGTGATCATGTATGCTCAGTTCTTCTAAAACTTCTGGCCTAATTGTACTGGATCAGATAGGACTGTTGGCTGCCTGAGGGTCTCCCAGCAGGCTGTTTTGGAAATCCCGGCTGAAAGCTGAAGGCTGATGGTCTCTGCTGCCTAGACCTATTCATGAAGCAGGAGCATAACATGTAGCAGAATAAGAAATCATCAGGCAAGGACCCAGAATCAGGGTGAAAATCTTCTAACGACGGGCCTGGTTTTCTAGTACCTTGTGCTTCATTTTGCATCTGTGCAAAGTTGGGGAGATTTCCCCAGATTTGTTGCTTTAAAGAAGAGCAGGGGTCCTCTCTTATTCTGTTTTTTCCCACTCCCCCCATTACCCTGGTATCTGAGCACCTGCCAAGCTGGGTATTGAGCGATAGGACTGGCATTGTTCATGTGGGTCTCTTTCCTTTTTTTTCCTTTTCTTCTCTAGGGGAAAAATGGTGTGTGGATTTTTTGGGGTGTTTTTTTGTGGAGAAGGGTTTGTTTTTGGAGGTAGGAGGAATGGGTAATTCAAAATTTCAAAATGCAAAAAAATAACTGGATAAGTTGAAAAATTGAAGGTTCCAACCAGCTCGCTGGTCCACTCACAATTTTTATATCCCTTTACCTGTATCTGCTTAGAAGCTACGAACATGCCTAGTGTGGAGGCAGTTATACTAGTATAAAAGTGCATATACTAGTACAGCTTACTCCCATAAACTGTATGTCAACTGGCTCCTAAGCACGATGTGCTGTATGCTTGAATCAGGAACAGAACGTGGTAAATCCTTGTCTCTAAGCGTTACTCTCACTGACTTCTCTTTTAAGCCTCACGCTCTACGGGAAGCAATATGGCCCCGCGGGTGGGACACTGGGCTGGCAATTGGGAGCCCAGGGTGCTAGTCCTGCTCTGTTTTCTCTGTGATCTTGTGCATGTCACTTCTTCTCTCTGAATCTCACTAGGTGGGTAATTGATGCTTGCTTCCCTTTCTAAAGCACTTGAGGGTTATGGTTGATTAGACCTAAGTTTTGTTATGTCTTAATAATCTCACTGTTACTGCTACTGTGGAGGCTATGGTGGAAAGGACATTGCAGTGGGAATCAGGACTCCTGGGTTCTATACTGGCTCTGTGAGTGACACTGGGAAAATTCTTCACTTGTCTTGTCTATTTAGACTGTTAGCTCTTTGGGATGGAGGCTGGCTAGCTTGGTGATCTCGGCTGGAGCCTCTAGTCACTGCTGAAATATAAATAATAATAATGTAGATGTAAAAACCTCCATGAAAAACTAAAGGACAAAAGCTCCTAAGAAGGAAAACAAGGTCTTGTTCAAATACTTTTCCCACCCAACCCCCCCCCACAAAACCCAAAAAACAATTAGACTGTGGAACTCATTGCCTCAAGAAGTAACTGAGGACAAGAGTGTAACAAGATTCAAAAGGGACTGGGCATTGATATGGATATCAAGAATATCCAGAGTTGTCATAATTAATGATAAACATTCCGGAGGAGATTCTAAACTTCAATATTCAGGCTTAAAACAAAAGGAGACCAGGAGAACCCAGATCTATTGCTGGTGGGTTCTCACACCTTCCTCTTCAGTACCTGTAGCACCCAGGATACTGAGCAAGTTGGATCTCAGGCCTGATCCAGCCTAGGGATCTCTCTGTTTTTATCTTTAAAATGACTGTATCCATACAAACGAGCTAATAACATTTTTACTTAGAGTGACAGAGCAAGGAATAGAACCCTTCCTATCATTGACCTTGGACACATGAATCTCCATTCTGTGCCTCAGTTTGTTCAGGTTTGAGAAACTTACAATGACCTTTCATGTCCCTGTTTGCTGTCTTTCATGCAAACAAATAGAGCTGGGCACATTTTTTTGTCTGGATGTTTTTTTCGACACAAAAAATCTCCCCCTCCCCCAAATGAAAATGTTCACAGCAAGTTTTCATTTCTATCCAAATATGTCTGGGTTTTGAAAATGATACATTTTTCTTTCTTTTTTTTTTTAAATGAGCTTCCCCTCCTCCCCCCAAAAAGTCTATGAAAAATATTTTTAAATGCAAATTGTTTTTTTAAAAGATTTTTTTTTGCAGTACATACATTTTCTGAGCAGCTCCAGTGATCAAGCACATCAGACATAAATTTGCTCCTTTATCTATCACCCTTAAATGACCACAAACTACTTCTGAGCACCTTACAGTCTTTAAGATATTTATCCTCATAACATCTCCCTGAGGTAGGGCCATAATATTATCTCCGTTCAACTGACAGAGACACAGAAAATTTCCCAAGATCGTGCAAGAAGCCCATAGCAGAGTAGAGAGCAGGTTTTCTGAGCCGTAGGCTAACACCTTAACCACTAGACCATTCTTGCTTCCCTCCGTCCCTGCTCGAAAGGCTTTGCTATCTGTATACCTGAGGCAGCTTGGACAAGCTCAGCTCTTGATTTTCAGGCCAGTTTGTGAGCATATGCAGCCATAATCCACGGCCATCCCATATGGCCAGCAGGTGATGCTTCCATATGGAGCTGCTCTCAGTCTTTTCTCAGTTCATCAGCCCGTGAACTAGCGTGAACTCCACCATCCTAGAGTGCTGGTGTCTTCACCCCATGGATGTGCAGTGATGTTTTTGGTTTGGAAGCCGTGTAAGGGTTTATCGGGGCCTGTTGTGGAGGGTCTCGTTTGGATTTACGATACATAAAGCAATGCTGTTTCAAGTAAAGCCATTTAGTCTTGAGGAACTCTGTTTATCGGCGTGATGGCTGAAGGCCAGATTTCCTTGCTGAGTCAGTCCTGGTTTCCATTCCCCGCTCTGGAAGATAATAGGGTCTGGTGGTTAGGATAGGGGACTGGGAGTCAGGACTCCTAGGGGACCAGCTCTGGGAATGAATGTAGCCTGCTGTGAGTCTGTTTCTGGCTTTGATAGGAAGTGTGTCTATGCAGGGGTTCTATTACCAACTCTCTGCATGACTTTGGCCAAGTCTCAGGTGCCTCAGTTTTCCCATCTGTGGAATGGGTATATTTACCCTCCAAGGTACGTTGACTGTATGTTTGGTTGGAATCATGGCCACTCCAGCAAGATGTCCTTTGGCGTTGGTTCAGCAGTGACTCAGAAGGAATAGCGCCACTTAATGAATCACTGTTTCCTCTAACTACAGAGGCCTCCCTGCTGAATGTTCCTCTGGTGGCCCTGCTTTGCTGGTGGGAGCTGGCAGGATGACTGACTGAGTTCAGGCCATGAGAATAGCTTCATCCATCCATGGCTCCCCTTAAGTGCTGTGATAGGAGATGTTAATATTCATAACACGGCTATTGCCTTTGCTGGCTTTTGGGATTTGAAGGGTATCATTTCCACTGGGGTGGGTGAAGAACTTGGATTTTGGCAAGAAGTGTCATGAACTGGCATGTGTATGAGAGAGAGCACGAGCGTGAGAGAGCTGCCCTCTACTGGATGGAATCAGAACAGCCCAGCTATGTATCATATACCCTATACTGCTAAGTATTAGTGGTGATTCTCCTTTTGCTTAGGTGGCAGAGACCTGCTCTTTTGGAGCAATAAGATTAAGGGTCTAGCCCCACTGTCACCATCAAGAACACACTACATGTTCATGTAGTGCAAGACAGAGGCAGCTAGTGGGCCACTGATTTGCATCAATAGTTTGCCAGGCTGCTTCTGCGGGGAAAAATTCCTTTCTTCTAAGAGGACTGGACAGGAATGGGATTAAAAATCTTCCTTATAAAAGCAGATCTGGTCTGGGGTAGCCTTCTTCGCGAACAGGAAACATTATGAAGTGAGTCTGGATGAAATTTTCTTCAGTACCTTGAGATGGGGCAAGCTTATTTATTTTAATTTTCACTTCCAGTTTGTCCCAGCTCAACCCATGTAATTTACAGGCAGCAGGGCCAGTTACGCAGAGCAGGGGGGACAGGTTTTGTGTGCGTGTGTGTGTGTCTGTAGAATATGTTTCCTATGAGTGAGTGGCAACAGCTGATAACCAGCTGTCTCTTTGCATTTCAGTTCCTTAAAGAGCCAGGGCCTGATTCTCATTTGCACCAAGCCTCCTTTGTATCAATCTGGCTTTAATGTTGGTGTCAATGGGCCCCTGTACATTGCCAGGCTCGGTGTAAAGAGGCCTTAGAGATGAGGATCAGTCCCCAGGTTCCCTTGTCAGCCTTTTGCTTGTAGACATATGTGCATGGGGGCTGTTAACGAGTTAGGGGACGGAGCTGTATCTCTTACTGGCAGGTGGGAAGGGCCTTTGTCCAGCCTGGCCCGGGGATGTGCCTGTGAATCGCTCGCGTTCCTTTGAATGCGGTAATAGGCACGACCGAATGTACCTTGTCATCATGCAGTCACATGCCTTGGTGGAGCCATGAGTCATGCAGCTGAAGGCAAAAGGGACCCATCCCCTGGGCTCAGTTTTCCCTGCCCCTTGTGTGGTCAAAAGCACCGGTGCAGAAGGCGTGCAAAACACTCCTTGATTCGGATTCGGTTGTATTCAGCCTGCTTTGCCCTGGTGCCAATGGCTACACAAGATGCCGGGCAACGGAAAATCAGGCCAAGTATCAGAGAGCAGCGTGGCACGAACCTTGATATCCACGCACCCCCAGAAGGGAAAGTTCAGAATCTAGGTACAAATGTCATGGCTGAACCCCCACCAAAAAAATACATAATAAAAAATCTGGATCCCTTGAAAATAGAGAGGTTCAAAGCCAGGTTCTGAACTACGTGACTACCGCCCTAACTTGTCACTATGTTACATCTCCTTTTGCCTCCTCTTGGTTGACAATAACAGCAGTTGGTATCAGAATGCTAGTCCTGAGAGGTAGTGTGGTCTAGCGGCTAGGAGACTGGCTTGTGTGTCAGGGTCTGTTCTCATCGCTGCTTCTGGGTGAGGTTAGGTGGCTAATTGTGCCTCTGGTGCATTGTCTGCTTAGACTATAAGAAGCTTGCCTGGGCAACGGCTGCCTCTCTCTGTGTCTGTGTAGCTGTCGTGCCTAGCACATTGAGGACCACTACTAGTTATTACTCAGGTTATTGTAGCACCTCTGAGCCCCCGTCACGGACCAGGACCCAGTTGTGCGTGGTGCTGTGCAAACACAAAACGCACAGACAGTCGCCACCCCTTGATCTTGGTAGATCACCCTCGGTTCTACTGCAGTACAAAAAATAATGAATAAATCCATCAGAAACCTGATCCCCTTTATTTACAGCAGCTCTGCCTGCTGGAAATCTTCACTCTCGTGCCTAAAGGAACTCTGTGTTTTAACTTCCAGCACCGCTGGTTCTACAAAATCTCACAGTACATAAAGCAAGGCTTTGAACTGGCCGTGTGTGTGTCTAGGGGTCTGAGTTGATTAGAGGATCAGTGCATTATGGTTGGGGAACGGAGGGAACTATGTATGCTTCTGTATTTCATTTGTGTACATGATCTGGATTGATTTGATCAGTGCTTCACATACGAATGCAATTAACATTTGGGTAATGCAAGTAAAACCCACAGCCCCGTGATGTTTATTATTGTTATATTATTGGCAAAGATTTTCAAAAGTTACTAAAGATTTTGGATGCCCAACTTGAAACATATTAAAGATGCCTGGTTTTTAGAGGAAATCCAGAATGACAGCCCTTTCTACCTCTAAACTCCTACCAAGCTCCTCCCCTTAGAAAATCAAACCAAAACCCCAACCCCAAGCAGAATTTTGAGTCTGAAAATGGAGAAGTGCCAGAGACTCCATGAAATCTACTAGAGACTTTGCTATTGCTATTGGTTCTACATGGTCAGATACTGAGGTGGTGAATCACAGTATAGAATACAATGATAGATACACCACATAGCTATTAGTTGTACATCAGTAGCACCTCGGCCAAGGAAAAAATACCCAAAGTGGTAATCAAAAATGGATCATTGGAAAATGAAAATAATAACTGGAATATTGTAACAGGAAATTGAAAATGATAACTGAAAGAACCCCGGCAATTAGAAATTGAGAAAAAAATGGATAACTGGGAAAATAAAAATGAAAACAGTTTAAAAAAAATCCCCCCGTTTTTTTTAGAAGAAACTTGTGGAAAATGGAAAACAATGAGAAAATCAAAATGTTTTTGTAAAATTGTTGTATTTGAAAAAATGGCCACATTTAACTGAATTTTTTTTTTCAAACCAAAAAATTCAGCCAGCTCCAATCACTGCGAATGTGCCATTGGCTTGAGCCATATTCATCAGTTGCTGCCTTGTGACCTATAGTATTATTAATATTATTCATTATTGTGGTAGTACCATTCGTGGACCAGGACTCCATTGTGCTAGGCCCTGTACAAACATAAAGCAACTATTCTATTCTATTCTATTCTATTCTATTCTATATAGATTCTTCTTCTGCCTTCATCTCTGTAATAGCTGAGTGCCTGGCAGTAAAGCAGGAAGCGATATAGCTAACATCTGGTGGACATGGGTGCTGTCCATCCAGAGATCTCTCTGAGAAGGAAGAGTTGGGAGTAATGGACCTGATTCTCCTCTCATTTATGGCGATGTAAATCAGGAGTGTCTCCGTTGAATGGGGCCTGATTCTTGTTGCTCTGCAGCCTGCGCGGTCAATTACAGCAGTGCAACGTGGGCTGTAAAACGGTACCAAATCAGAACGGTAGCATTTCCCACCCACTTTGCACTGGTCTGAATGACTGAACAAGGTGCCGGGCAACAGAGAATCAGGTCCAGTGGAGTTTCCCTTGGGTAAAACCCACGCATCGGAGAGGACAACCAGCTGCTATGATTATTGGGGGAAAACCCAACGCCCACTATGGATAGCCCCTAACTTTCCTTCAGAACATGTTCTCCTCTTTTGCAGCCTGTCATGCTTCTTAACTTGGAGGTTTGCCTTGGTTCCAAACTCAGTGCACAAGATTTGACATGGGGGCGAGAATCTCATTCTTCTCAGGCCCTTCCATACTGTCCTTGGGGTCATCTCGGCATTTCCTTCTTCCCCTTTCTAAACTGCTGGCCCACTCGCTGCCTTTCTCATGCAGTCGGTTCACTGAAGTCCTTCCACTGATTCCCACGGCCCAGGGGTTAGGATTTGAGAGACCTAGATTCAAATCCCTGCTCTACCCCAGACTTCTTGTGTGATCCTGGGTAAGTCACTTAGGGTAGGTCTACACTTACCTGCCGGGTCGACGGGCGGCGTTCAACTTCTCGGAGTTCGAACTATCGCGTCTAATCTAGACGCGATAGTTCGAACTCCGGACGCGCTCCCGTCGACTCCGGAACTCCACCACCGCGAACGGCAGTGGCGAAGTCGACGGGGGAGCCGCGGACGTCGATCCCGCGGCGTCTGGACGGGTGAGTAGCCCGAACTAAGGTACTTCGACTTCAGCTACGCTATTTGCGTAGCTGAAGTTGCGTACCTTAGTTCGACCCCCCACCCCTTAGTGTAGACCAGGCCTCAGTCTCTCTTCACCTTCTGTTCTATAGAGGTTCTTATGGCTTAGTCCCCTTGCCTAATGCACAGAGGGTTGTGAAGAATAAACATGAAAGGTTGCGAGGTTCTCAGATATTGTGGTGATGAGGGGCAGAGAAGTAGCTTAGGTAGGTGGATAGGATCGTGAAGTACATGTCGTGCTCAGGTTCTGTCACCTGGATCTGAGCCATGGACCTACCTGCCTATTGTCTTTAGGCTTCCATGGCTTTTCGTCTGTTTTTCTGTCAAGTGTCATTTCCAGCATCGATCTGTGTGGTCCAGTGCCAGTGATGTTCTCAGGATCAGCGAGCAGGAGGCGCTAAAACAGCAGTGCAGCTAGCGCAACCTTTCCTCGCCCAGACATGAAGGCAATCTGCCCTTCGTCCAGTCTCCTGGCTGCCCGGGTGTGTTTCCTGGGTCTCCGAGCTTCGGTCACGTCCCCGGACGGAGTGTTGTAAACTCACCGCGCAGCTCGAGCTGCCTTCCTTTGCCTTGATGTCTCTTCCTTAAGATCCAGGCCAAGTGAAGCAAATGATATGAACAGATGTTTGGTGGTTCCCCAACCCCAGTGTGAAATATTCAGGCGTATGACGCACCTTCTCTGCCATACAAAAGGGAGAATGTGCTATATCACTATAAGACACCTTGATACTGAACTGCATCCATAGAACTGCACCCAGGGGCTGTGAAACTTTGACTGTATTGGCACAGATAAAGTGGCACAACTTTTGTGTGTAGGCAAAGCTTTAATCTGGAGACAGCTAGCTAGGTGATAAGAGTGGTCAGGGTGGTTAGGCAGCTTAGCTCGCTGGTCAGGGCAGGTGTGCAGGGCTACATCTGAGATCGCTATCGAGATCCTTCCGTGGTACGTCAAATTTCAGCTTTGATGAGGTCTCAGTTTCAGATGCCACAGATAGTAAATGGTCAGTGTCAGGCAGTCTGACTTAAAAAGTGCTAGGGAATGGAGAGGCGTTGCCTAGTGATTAGAGATGGGGGGAAGGTGGACACGGCCAGGTCACTGTTGTCTCCACAATCGCATCTCTGCAAGACTTTAGGCAGCTCGCTCTGTGCAAACCATTTCCCTACTTAAACTCCTGTTTGACTGCAGCTTATCTTCCTGATCCATCTGGAGCCACTTACGTGGTGGTATATTATTATTATTATTATTATTATTATTATGTATTTTCCAGTAGTGGCTAGAGGCCCCAATGGAAATCAGGGTCCTGCTGTGCTAGGAGCTGTACAAACACAAAGTATAAGACGATCCCTGTCCCTAAGAAGTTACAGTCTAATTAGACAGGCCAGAGAAAGGCTGGGAGAGGAAAGAGAAGCACAGAGAGGAAATGAAAGCAGCAAAGAATCCTGTGGCATCTTATAGACTAACAGACGTTTTGCAGCATGAGCTTTCGTGGGTGAATACCCACTTCGTCGGATGCAAGTGAAGTGGGTATTCACCCACGAAAGCTCATGCTGCAAAACGTCTGTTAGTCTATAAGGTGCCACAGGATTCTTTGTTGCTTTTACAGATCCAGACTAACACGGCCACCCCTCTGAGAGAGGAAATGATTGGCCCAAGGCCCCTTGGCAGGTCAGTATAACTGCGTCTACACCAGGGCTTTTGCCAGGATAGAAATGTGGCCAAAAAAAAATCACACCGTTAACTAGAGCTGTGCGAATAAGGGACTTTTGGATTCACTTGCAAATGCGGGGTGGGGGTGGGGGGAAAGAATTGTGTCGAGTCAAACTGCAAATGAATTTTTTCAAACTTTTCGGTGAACGGACAAGCTGAAAAATGTTTGGTCTTGAACAAAGCATTTCATTCAGATGAAATCAGCATGCCTGGGTTTGATTTTGACTCGCTTAAAGCATTTGTAATTTTTTAAAGGAAATTAAAGGAACTGTAGAAACAAAAAGTCACTTCAGGCTGAAAAATCAAAACATTTCGATTTTTTTCTAGTTTTTTTTTTGGACTGAAACAATTTGGCCAAATTGACACAAACTCACAGAACATTCAGGCATCACCAAATCTGCATTTTTTCACCTCCTCTCCTCTCTCCCCCTCCCCCCCAAGTTGTGTGTGAAAAATTTCACTTGGCTTTACCTGTAACATTGCTACACCTGTGAAAGTTTCTAGTGGAAATCTGGCCTGTGAGGAAGTCCTACTTTTGCTCTTGAGATCACTGGGGAAATTCCACTGACAGTCTCCTGCTTTACCCCAGCATGGATGAGACCAGAATCCAGCCTATAATCGTGTGTGTGTGTGTGTGTGTGTGTGTGTGTGTGTGTATTAATGAGCCAACCTCTCATCTGTCACATTAAACCTCCTCATTACCAGGTATCTAAATTTTGCTCTGACAATAGTGACAGGGGAAACGGCAGCGATCCTGCCATGGCATGGGGCTCTGGGGAGTTGGCAGGTGGTTATTTCATGCCCTGCAGGGAGCCGAGAGGGGTGGGCGAGGGAGCGATTTTAATGGGCTCTCGCTTCCCTTCATTTAGAAAAGTGTAGTTAGTGCAGAGGAAAATTACCCAAGTCCCCGGCTCAGGAGCCGTCGATTGATAGAGACCGCTAGGGAAATGAAACAGCAACTCTGCTCCCCACTTCCCCTCCCCCTACTGGAGAAGAAACTACAATTCAGGCTGCAAATAACTCAGGCAACTTAGTTCAGCTTGCTCTTGGCTTGTCGACCTGGTGATTGGAGCACGGTACTGGGAGTCAGGACGCCTGGGTTCTCTTCTGCCTCTGGGAGGAGATGTGGTTAGAGTAGGGTGCTTGGAGACAGGCCTCCAGGGTTTTAGTCCTATGCTCCGTTCTGGATGCCCCAAGACCTTGGGCAAGCCGCTGGCCTCAGTTTACCCCCTTGTGTGATGGGAACGATAATCACTGCACACAGAGGCGCTGAGGCACAAAGTACTGTGGGACACGCGTGTGCTGTTCACATCTAAGCATGTCCCCAGTGAACAGCCATCAGCAGCCACTGAATGTTGGAGAGTTGGGGATCCAGACGTGGAAGCTCGTCCCAGCCCCGTAACGGGCGGAACCAGAACTCCGGATCTGAATGTGGGGCTTAGGCTCCAAGCTCTGGGCCTCGAGTCCATTTCACGGTTCTTCAGATCTTGCCACGTTTCACAGCGTCGGCTTGGCTCAGTCACAGGGTGGGAAAACCAGCAGGACGTGGTGCTGGCAGGGCTCTTCTCTCAAGGGAACCGTGTCCAGCTGGGGGGATCAGGTAAGGTGCCAGGGAGTCGTGGCCACTCTGCCCTTCCTCTGCCGGGCTGCTGGTCTGAAAAAGTTCAGAGTCGCTGTGCTGCTGTTGAGACCAAGGCAGAATTCCGCTTACCTGGCTCTGGCAGTCGATGGGATGCTAGGAGGGCGACTTAACCAAAGGACTGTATACCCCATATGCTGCCCCACTGGTTTCTAGGCCTGATCCAAAGCCAGTGGGAGTCTTTTCACTGTCTTCAACGGGCTGTGGATCTGGCTGCAGACACTTAGGAGGAGTGTTGGGAAGACGGTGTCTGAGCCCCACGCTGCTTTTTTCCCCCCCTCCAGATCCTCAGCTGGTGTAAATGGGCCAAGGATTTGGCCCATGCTACTGAAGCTGGGAAAATGCTGTGGCTAGCTGACCCGATTGCGTTTCTCTGTGAGCAGGAGAGGATCAGCTGGCTTTCCTTGGGAAACCACTCAGGATAATGAGTTACAGATCCTCCCTTGCCCAGAGTTTCTAAATTCTCTCTCTCAGTCTTTTCTCGGCCTTTACTCAGGGTAGGAAAACTCAGAGCCGACCAGCTCTTGGTGGGCTCTGAACAGGAGTCGCGGACGTGCCTGCAGTGTCGCTCTCAGAGTCACTGGTTAGAATCGCCGGCTGCCAGCTGTCCTTTCCAGAAAGCAGCTGCAGCACTGACAATCCCGAGCCTGATTCTCAGTTACACTAAAGCCCCTTTAGGCCATGCTGGCAGTGCTGAGAGTGGGTGCAGATGGCCCCCATTGATTTCTTCCCTCTTCTCTCAAGGCAAAGGAGCTCCCTGGTTGGTGTGGTGATGGCATATCGGTCTGCTCCCAGCCCTTGGTGCATGGGTGTGGACGGTGTGCACCATGCTGTGGTTATTTTAAGGCCTGGTCTATGCTTAAAAATTGGATCGACCCTGCCACGTCGCTCAGGGCTGGGGAAAATCTCAAACCGCAGTCAGGTCACCCTGACCCTTGGTGTAGGCGTGGCTCGGTCGACAGACGGATTCTTCCGTTCCCTTAGCTACCGCCTCTCAGAGAATTGGATTAATTTTGCCAGCCGAAAATCCCCTTCCGTTGATGGAGGACGTGTCTGCATTATGGCGCGTAGCTGTGCTGCTGGAGTGTATGTTACAGCCACCCTGACTTAGTACTGAAGCAGGTTAAAACAGAGGAGGGGGGAATCAGAGAACCTGGATTCTGTCCCCAGTTCTGGGGCTGTGTGGGATTTAGGGGGCTAAAATAGGGGACTGGGTGTCAGGACTCCTGTGTTCTGTTACCACCTCTGGCTAAGTCACAGGTCATCTCCATCCTCAGTTTCCCCATCTGTACAATGGGGATTATGTTTCCTTACTTCAGGGGGTGTTGTGTTACATTAATAATAATCCTTTGCTCTCATCTAGTGCTTTTCATCCATAGATCTCAAAGCGGTTTACAAAGGAGGTCAGTGTCACTGCCTTCATGTTACAGATGGGGAAACTGAGGCACAGAGAGGGAAGTGATTTGCCCAAGGTCACCCAGCAGACCAGTGACTGAGCTGGGAATAGAACTCAGGTCTCCGGAGTCCTAGACCAGTGCGCTATCCACTAGGTCCCACTACCATTAATGTTTATGAGGTGCTCACTTCCTGTAGCAATGAACACTATGGAAATGCTTACAGATAAAGAACCGCTGTCCTACAGAAATGCAAAGGGAGGGAGTTGATCGTTCTGACTGCTGGTCTGCTGTGGTAAAAGGCAGTCAGCGCGATTCCCTAGTGCTCTGCAACTCCGGCAGTCATTTGCACCAGTGCAAAGTGTGGATGCATTTCACACTCTCTTTACACGGGTGCAAATGACTGCACAGTGTGTAGGGCAGCAGAGACGCGGGCCTGGTATATTCATCATTCCTTCCCCTTCCCTTCGGCACCCCTCCCGCAACGCACACACTGGTTTTCAAGTGTTGTAGGAGGGTTGTGCTTTTCTCCACAGAGCCTGTAGATCTTGGCATGGGCTGTGGTTTTGTTATAGCTCAGCAGAGCTGACTGTGCAGCTGGCATCTGCTTTTCTCCAGAGAATGCCTGAATCTAGGTCAGGAATATATGTATCTTTTAAAATTCCTCAGGGGCCTTATTGAATCCAACCTCAATTTTTATCCTCGGAGCCTCCCGAGGATTGTACCTGACGCCTCGGGGATGGATTCTGTTACACAGGTGTACGGGCCTGATCCAATCAATCCACTGCACTCAGCTTTGGAACGGGCCAGGAACCCCTTGGGCCTGATTCTAATCTAATACATCTGTGCAAAGCAGGAGTCGTTTCCCCTGAAATCCATGGAACAACACCGTTGCGAGAGTGGAATCAGGCCCACTGACTCCTGTCCAGTTTACTCTGGATTTACATCCGTTGGACTGTGGAATTTGGCTCCGTGAGGCTGAGCCGAGAGGAGCAGGACTCTGGGGCTTGGTCCCTGCAGCTGCATTTCCGAGGGTGAAGTTTGTTTCAAGGCTGCACTTTTGTTCGCTCTCCTTCCCCTCCCTGTGTCTGTAGACTCGACACCGGAACCTAGATAGCATCATCCTGAAACCAGAATAGAAGCTTTGGAGGAGACTTTAACATATTTGTGCGGTTTTGATCTTGGTTTGCAGATAAAGAGGTGCTAAACAATTCTGTGTTTGGTGACTTGTTACACTCCACGTCTCTGAGCACCGGGGCCGACGGGGAAAACACGCACGCACACAAACACTCACGCATGATGTCATGTCTCTCTGCCTTCTGCAGTAGGGGGCTTTAGTGCAGGTTTGTGCAGCTCTTGCAACGAGCTGTCAATGGGTTTGCACCAGATGAGTGCTGGGTTTCATTTTCAGAGGGTGAACGCTCAGAACTGCAGCGGGAGTCAAGGTGAGTGGCAGGTGCTCAGCACCTTTAAAAACCAGGCCTTTTCTGAGCAGCATTCAGTCCCACGCCTTACAGACCAGCAAAGAATCCTGTGGCACCTTATAGACTAACAGACGTTTTGCAGCATGAGCTTTCGTGAGTGAATACCCACTTCGTTGGTTGCATCCGACGAAGTGGGTATTCACCCATGAAAGCTCATGCTGCAAAACGTCTGTTAGTCTATAAGGTGCCACAGGATTCTTTGCTGCTTTTACAGAACCAGACTAACACGGCTACCTCTCTGATACTTTACAGACCAGGGTTCCCTCTTCCCCGGGGAGAGGGAAATAAGCACAGAGTAAAATCCATCACTGAATGTGGTATCTTGCTAATGAACCACAATTGAATGCTTAGAGATGAATTAATAAACTTCAGTTTCATTTAAAAAAAAAAAGCTGTACTTATGGTACAACTTTAATTATTTCCACATATTGAAATTGTAATAAAATACATGCAAACTAGCCAGAACTTCACAAGGTCCTTGAAAAATTCAAAACCTTCCAACTTAATGAAATACTCCTTACTTAAATATTCTGCAATTCCAGCAAGAGCATGTGGTGACTTCATAAGTTATGTGTTCCACTTTCTGTATTTTTTGGAAGCCAATTTTTTTTTGATGTGGTAGAAAAATATCTGTCTTTGCTTTCTTTCCCAGTACCTTTATAAGTGTCTCTGTGCCCCCTTTTTAGTGTCTCTATGCTCCTCTGATGCTATGAGCATGTGTCGCCAGATCCGGGGTGCAGTTCCAGACCAGTAGGGGAGTATGTCATCCTTTGCCCCTAAACCAATCCAGGGCTGTGTTTGACCTGGTGACTCCAGTTAAAGGAACAAACAGCTGGACACTGATTCTTTAAAGGAGCAACGAAGGTTCACGTTCCTTGGATAGTTCCAGGACACCGGATGTTTCAGAACACACGGTTTTGAGGAAATTTGGGGCTACGGGAGAATGTGGAGTCCCCTGACTCCTTGTGAACCAAGCCTGGTGGAAGAGCTGTGGTATTGCAGGCAGGCGCCTCCGTCCGAGGTGTTGGACCGGGGCTGCCGAAGAAATGGACAGAAAGTGCGTGCGTGTGGCTGATTGTGGGCCTCCCAGGCAGAGAACTAGAGTCGCAAAGCCTTAAGGCACTTATGGGTTATAGGGTAAGAGCTGATACAACTCTTCACCCCAGACTGTAACAGCGTCAGCCTCTACTGCTTGTGCTGAAGGATTAATGTCTGCAAACTGCTACGTGTGGCAGAGTCAGGGGCCAGCCGCTGGAGGGGGACAGACACCCACCCCCTCTGTGCATAGGCTGTACTGGCATTCTGCCCCCATCCAGAGCTGCCCAGAGGGGAGAACAAGTGGGGCAATTTGCCCCAGGCCGCCACGAGAATATAGTATTCTATAGTATTGCAACTTTGTTTTTATGGAAGAGGCCCCCGAAATTGCTTTGTCCCAGGCCCTCTGACTCCTCTGGGTGGTCCTGCCACCTCGTGCTTGGGGGGAATCTCCTGTAAAGATCCACACAGCTACTCAGTGGTCTCCTTTAAATCTCTCCTGTACTGTGATGCCTGTGTGCCAAGAACACAGCTCATCCTACTGGCCAGAGTTCTTGTCTTGTTTCCTTGTGCTCCCCTGTCAGTCTGTATCACCCTTCTCTCTTTTTTTCAACCAAAATGGCTTTTTTTCAAAGAATATTTCCATTTTGGTAAACATTTTCTGTTCGTTCCCCCCACAAACAGCCAGAAACTGGAAAAAAAAATACAAATATTTAGCAAGCCCCCACAAATACTTTGTATTTTTTAAAAGTTTTCAGATTTTCATCAACAAAGTGAAAAATCTTCATTGGAAATTTTGGGGGGGAGGGAATGATTCCCCCCATAAATTTTGCATGAAAAATAATTGCCATTTTTGTGACCTGATTTTCCTGTAAGATATTTAGACCAGTAATGTCCAGCCTGTGAGATCGTTAAATGATGGCTTATTAGAACAGCTAAAGCTAGAACATGTGCAAAAAAAAAAAGCTACAAGAATCGCCCAGGATTTGGTTCAATAAGTTAACTGTCGTTGAGTAACCACAGTGTGATTCAGTTCAATATCCTTTGGAGGGGGGAGAAAGGTACCAAAAATTGACACTCTGACAGTAAATTTTAGAAAGGAGGATTTTTCATTTTTTTTTTTTTAAAGGAAGCTGGTCAACAAGAATCTTAAGCCAGTGAGGAAATTACAATCCTTAGGCTCAGTGTGGCGGATAAGTAAGGAACAATAACTGAGTCACAGAAGGCATGCAGAGCCCTCCATGAAAAGGAAACAGGAAGGCAAGAACTGTGGTTAGGTAGCCAAGTTCAAGAGGTTATTATAGCTAAATATGTATTTTTCAGAAAATAGAAATCTAGCTTGTATCTGCGGTAGTGATGGCTGGTCTTTTGGTTCAGCACTGCCATGGGACCCAGGAGATCTGGGTTTGATCTTGGTTCTACCACAGATTTCCTTGGGCAAGTGACTTACATCTTTTGACGTTGCATTTTGGCCCAGTTTAAGGCCCTTTACACTGCCTGGGCAGTCTGGTCTACTCCCAAAAGTTGTACCCTTTGAATTATACCGGAAGCGCTAAAGTGGTATAATCCTCCTGGATGCAATTGTAGCGGTATAAAAGTGTTTGTTTATACCGGGATAGTTGATTCTCATATGGGAAAGGGAATAAGTTATATTAGTATAAAGCACTGCGTCCACACTATACTGGCATAATTGTATCGGTATAATTGTGTCAGTAAAAAATGACACTCCTAACCAGCAGTTATATCGGTACAAAATCAGTGTGTAAACCAGGCCGTAGTGTAACTGAGAATTCAGGCCTGTATCTCTCTGTGCCTCAGTTCCCCATGTGTAAAGCGGGGATAATAGCTTTTTATCTATCTTGTCTATTTAGACAGTAAGCTTTTCAGGGCAGGGATTGTCTTGCTATAGTATGCACATTAAGGCTCTGATCTCAATTGGGGCTTCCAGGTGCTACAGACAATTATTAATAAGAATAGCCATAGTGAAGCTAGCGGGAAACAGCATAAACAATGCCAGGTGAAGTATAAGATGGAAATCGGGAGGCTACAGGGGAATATGAAAAGCAAATAGTCAAAGAGACTAAAGAACAAATCTTTCCACTCTGAAAGATCATCTCCGTCTTACTGGCCTGAGGCAGTGGAGTTACTCTAGTTCTTCACTAGCGCACATGGGATCAGAAGCTTGTCCTCTGAAGTTCATGAGAAGCAGGAAGCTTGCCCGACAATTGGGGAGGGAGTAGGCCAGCTGGGAGTAAAATGAGATGTTAAGGAGGATAAAGGTAGTGCAGTGAAACGACGTGATTTCGTGCTGTCAGTGTTTGCCACAGCGAATGTTGGGGAGATACCTTGCCTAGATCGACTCCTTTCAGGTGCCTGTTGTACAGTGAGATGCCACATAAAAACTCTGTGAACCAGGTGAACCCTAGGGCTTTCTAATTAGCTGTGTCCTCAGTGGACACAAGTTATTCAGGAGATGATGAGGTAAATATCCTACAGATTCTGTGCTCTAAGGGCTACCATCCAAACCCCACTGAATTCCATGGGAAAGATTCCTGCATTGACTTGAATGGGATTTAGATCAGACCCCGAATCCACAGCAGGATACAAGTACTTCTCGTTGACTTCAATGGGAACTTACCCAGATGTATAAATATAATGAAAATCTACTTGTAAGGATTTTTTCTTGGCATGGCTTTAGAGCTCAGGCTGCCAGTTCTAAGCCCACTTTATTTCTGTGCAAGAAAGAACTGAGCAACTCAAATCTAGGAACAGAAGAATATAGGAATTGTTAGCCTGGATTTGGGCTCCAGGTATCTCAGAATCCTGTCGCTAACAATGGCCAGCACCAACTGCTTCAGATGCCAGGGCAGGACACCCTGCAGTGAAGGGATAACCTGCTGTAACAGGGATATGCCTCCACTGCCATTAAAAACCTGCAGCTGGCTTAGGCTGCAGGGCTGTTTCTTTGCAGTGTATCAGTCCCACCGTCCAAGCCCCGTGAGTGTCTGATTGCAGCTGCGGGTGTCTGATTGCAGTGTGGACTTATCTAGGGTGGCCTGCCCCTTAAAGGCCAGGAGGCCTGGGGCTAGCCAGGCTTGGACAATCAGATGCCTCCAGCCTAAGGGGTAGAACTAATTGGTGGCAGGTGACAGCCTGTTAAGCACCGGGGCCTCAGAAAAGGGGCAGAGAAGGCAGTTTGGGGAGGAACGGCAGGAAATCAAGGCCATCCACAGAAGCCCCATTTAGGTCGGGTGTGTAGGTCAGTGATCCATCCCAGAGCTGGGAAGACTGAAAGGTACCGTAGGGGACCTGAGACTGTGCAAGGGGAATGCAGAGAAGCAGCCTGGGAGTCGAGGCTCTATTCCGGAGAGACTGAAAAGTAACCCTAAAAGGACTGGGACCCGAGCCCAGAGGGATGAGTGCAGAGGCGCCCAAAGGGCGACAGAAGAACCTTTTGTTTGTCTGAGACTTGTATTTGGCCTCTCTCTGGAAAGGGATCAAACTCCAAGCGACTCGGCTGGATGCCTGGGCAGTGTGAATCCCTGGGCGAGGGGAAATCGCTGCAACCTGCAGAGCCACGCTCAGCCAGCAGGGGATGCTCTAGGGCAGCCACGCCCTATGACACCTGCCCCAATGAAGGTGTTTTCCAAATCCTAATGAGAGGTTGGCTCTTGTCTGGAAGCAGGAGCATTTCTCTCTTCCATAAGTCTTGTTTTCTTTTTGAGTTTTCATACTAACTCTTGTACCTCTGGCTCTTCTTGCTCTTCGTGTTGCTGTCCGAGCCAAAAAGTTTCCCTTTATCAGCTTTAAACATCCTGCTTTCGTCGACCATCCCCTGTCCCTTGCATTATGGGACACGGCCCCCAATCTGCCTTCATTCAGTATCACATCAACTTTATCAGGTTCTCTCATTTATCTCCTCTATGAGCAGTGCCAGTTCTTTCAGTCTCTCTTCGTAGGAGAGATTTTTCCAGGCCTCTCGTCATTCTTGTCTCTCATCTCTGAGCCCCTCCTAATCTCTCACTCTGCCCCGCTCCCCATCCCCCTGCTGCCTAGGCATGGTACGAATGACAACAGAGGGGCTCCGGGCGGGTTACAACGTAGCACAGCTCCGTTGCGCGGGTTGCGGTTGGGAAAGCAGGTTTGAGAGCGGGAGGTCGGGAGACTGTCGGTGACACACACACACCGATAAGACAAAAAATCTCTATTTTGAATACTTCGCCCGCCTGGAGCTGCCTTCCATCTACCGCTCTCGATGTGCTTTGCAAACATTCCCTTTTTAAGACTCTCCATGCCCTTGTGGATAAATGTTCTGCAGATGAGAGATGTGGTGGCAGAACCAAGCGGTCTGATTCCCACTCCCCTTGCCCTTAACCACTAGAATCACATGTTCTTCCAAAGCGGGGAGTGGAACCGAAACTTTTGCCTTAGTTACTAGGCCATATTCCTTCCCAGACCTAGGAATAGAACCCACGCATGTGTTCCATCCTCAGATCTAACCACTAGACCCCATTGCTACACATTTTAAAACCAGTTACTTATCTTCTGTTTTCTAAGTTCAGGATTCTGTGCTTCTGCTATATGAGGTCAGGAGGGCCTCACCTTGCTGGTGCAAAGAGGGCAGATTTAACCACCGGTGCTTGTTGTGACAGGGGGACAGAGGATCTGAAACTTAAGGCTTTCTAAACACACACTCAGGGTAAGACTTTCAAGGGAGCCGACTCATTTTGACTGCTTCAGTTTTCAGGAGCTCAGCTTGAGAGACCTGAAAGGGGCGTGACTTTCAGAAAGGGCTGAGAATCCACTCCCTGAAAATCAGGCCCCTTAAAGCATCTTCAATTGGGCACTTGGAAATAACAAGTGACTTTGAAAATCAGGGCCACGTTTTTTAAAATGCACTTGTGATTTTTTTTTGTCTGTACAAATTCTTTCACTGATTTGAGAGATTAAATAGTTTTCTTTTTTAAAAAGATTACAATTCAGTTATGTTAAAAAAAATTTAAAACAAGAAATGTCATTGTATTACTAATAATATTGAGCTGATTAAAACTGAAAGGGTTTTTAAAATCCAAAGCGACATTTCAGTCTCTGTGGATTGTTCGCTTTGTTACATTTGAATGACCTTGAACAATGAAAAAGGACTGGGCAGTTTCTAGTCAATTTCACTTTGAGCCTTTGAGCTCCCTGTCCTAGTGTGGGGTTCTGATCATCCCCTCTGGAGAGGATATTTTTGCACTAGAGGAGGTTCAGGGACAGCCTGCAGACAAGAGTGATTAGGAGCATGGAAAAGCTCCCATGAAGAGAGACTGCAAAGATAGGAATCGTTCCAGCGTTGTCAGCTCTAAACTTCCAAAAAAACCAAGTCAATCCCCTCCTGCCATCAATTCATGAGTTTGGCTTAAAAATAATGAGCTTTTAAACATAAATAAAACTTAGGTTTTTATTTGCCTTCTGATTTGGAAAGTGATGAGATGTACAGAATAATGAATGGTCTAGAGAAAGTGGATGTGGAATTTCTATTCACCGTGTCTTGTAGCATAAGAGCAAGGGGACTTTCAGTGAAATTGAAAGGTGGAGAATTCAAAAATAATGAAAAGAAATACTTTTCCCCATACAATCCACTGTCCAGTAGTAAGATATTTGGATGAGATACGGACCCTCTCATTGAATTGCCCGCTCCCTAAGCCTGGGGGGATTGGATCAAGGGGACCCAGATTCCTAAGCACCCCTGCTTATGCAAAAATATTTTCCAGCGGAGATGATTTTCCTCTCCCCTTTGCCATTTGCAAACTCTGCTCCTTCGCCCGTCTCTCCAATTTAAAGCAATTTAGCTAGAGTCGGGTATGAATTACTCAGTGCAGAGTTAACCAGCACCTGCTTGTATTTAATTGGCATGTCTGTTAATTGCTGTGATAGTCATACTTGTATAATAGCGAGGAGGTGGGAGAAGCGATTCTGGAGTTCTCTGCTTCCTGTGTTCTCTAACAGGTTCCATAGCCCAGGCGCTTTGCTGTGTGCCTTGCAGAAGGAACCCACCAAAGATCTATCACCTTCCTGGCTTGATGGCAATGTATTGGGCACTCTTTAAAGGCCCCAGGTCCCTCAAGCCGGTGGGCTGGCTACCTAGGTCTCTTCTGAACTGTACAAATATTTGGTGTCCAGTAGTGCCTAGATGTCTCAACTGAAGTCAGCACCTCATGCAATGGGGTGCTGTGGGACCGCACAGTGAGAGAGGTTAAAATCGAAACAGCCAAGAAGAGAACAGCTATTCCCACTTTGCATGTGGAGCAGTGAGATGCAGACAGATTGAATGGTTTACCCAATGTCACATGGGGAGTCCAAAGAATGGGACCCAAATCTCCTGAATCCCAGCCCGGTGCCTCAACTGCAAGCCCTCAGACTTCTATGGCCACCATGACTGTAGTATCTGAGCACCCCACAATTGCCACCTGAGGTAGGACAATCCCATTTTACGAGCTAGGTAGTCACACTGTTGAGCGCTCTGACGCTACTGTCATAAAAATGGTCTGGGTTGGGGCTCTGGCACAGCAAGGCCGTGCCTAGTGGTTGGCGAGCGGTTGCGACGTATCTTTGGAGACAGTCTGGATAAAGCAGTCGGACTCGTACAGAGCCGCTGGCGTCTCTGACACAAGCGAGCGCTTGCCAGTCAACCTGCCGGGGCAATTCTTAGCGGCTTTTCTTGTCTCCACTTGCACCAACCGGCATAAAAACCCGGCGAGTGAGGGAAGAAAAGCCGAAGAGCTGTTGCATGGTAATGGTTGCCATGGAGACCCCCTCATCCGTAGCCCCGTGTTAAGAGTGTCTGGCTTGCTTTGTGCCCTGCTTTCAGAAACGCGAGATAAAGGTGATGGAAAAACGGTGCCAGCGATGGAACTGGGATAAATTCAGGCCAGTTGGAACCAATGGAGTTCAACTAAGGAAGGGCTGGTCCTAGATTCGAAGGCCAGAAGGGCCCATTGTGATCACCTGGGCTGACCAACTGGATAACACCACGCCACAGACCTTCTGCAAAATAATTCCTACTGACTGTATGAAGTAATGTCTTATGCGGGGCTTTAAAGACCCAGGCCCAGGTCCTGCTCCCACCATAGATTTATTTCTATGACTTAGGCTAGTTACATAATCTGTTAATGATTGCGCGGATCTGGGATACTGCCAGGATGAAGGCTAGATCCTTGGATTGTAAGCACCTTAGGGCCGGGACCATCTTTTTGTACAGCGCCTAGCGCCATGGGGTCCTGGTCTGTGGCTGGGGCTCCCAGGTGCTACGCTCATATAAATCAAACCAATTAATGAATAACACAGCTATGAGCTTGTGTAGTGTGAAATGGCAAAAGTTATGTATCAGGACAAAGCTGATCTCTCTCAACTTAATAATAATATTAATTATTATTCATAAAACATTATTTGTATTGGGGTAGCACCGACAGGCTGCAGTCAAGGGTCAGGGACCCATTATCTTACGCACTTTACATCCACATGGGAGGAGGCGATCTCTGCCCTGGAGAATTTATAATCGAAGGACAGCACAAATCAAATATTGGGACCGTCCAGTGGTGTGTTAGGTCATAAATCTTCCCTCTCTGATGGCCATTTTTCATTTGCCCCTTGCAGAGAGGGTCAGCGTTGTTATCCCTATTGTCCATATGGGTAAACTGAGGCACAGGTCGGGAAGTGACTTGCCCAAGGTTGCCCTGTGGGCCAGTGGCCAAGGCAGGAACAGAACGCAGGTCTCCTAACTTGCACTCTCGTGCCCTATCCATTAGGCCTCACTGCCTCCCTGCTCTCTCAGCAATTCTTTTATTTCTGTTGCCTTCATTGCCCTGCGTCTTGGGTAGTCATTTGCGCCGGTAGAAGGCAGCGTCTCCACACCACTTGGCACTCGTGTTGGTGACTGCACGAGGTGCAGGGTGCAAGGACCTCTCACTAGATTTCCTTTGCATGCAAGTACTGGCTGAAAGTACCCTGTTGCGGTTAGTCTAAGCAGCCAACCGGTCTGGCTACTTGAAAGAACAAGTGGGTTTTAAAGTGTGTGTAAAGCAACCAAACTGTAGCATCACTAATGCAGGTGACTTGTCCCTTCTCTTGGCCAGCTGATCACCCTCACACTGCTCTGCACGGCCCGGACCGTGAGCTATTGTCTGTCATTAAACAATCGCCGCAAGCAATCTGTCTCTCTCTCCCTTTGAAACAGCCAGGCAGATGGGTGGATTTTCGAGCATCTTTAAGAATGTGTCTGTCAAGGGCTGGATTATTCTTTACTGACATCTTCACCTCTGCTTGGATGCTGAACTCAAAGTAAAGCTGGTTGCCTGCAAGTGGCTTCCTTTCTTTTCTATTCAGGGTCGTCTTCCTGTATTACAGCAGCATCTAGAAGCCTCCTTGTGCTAGGCGGATCCCATGCAAGGTCACTTCACCTAATTG
The DNA here is from genome assembly GCF_016161935.1 of Mauremys reevesii. NCBI lineage: Eukaryota > Metazoa > Chordata > Testudines > Geoemydidae > Mauremys > Mauremys reevesii. The sequence goes on along the minus strand of NC_052646.1, from coordinate 4,408,680 downwards.
ATTCCCTTCCCTTGCAGGGGCCTGGGCCGTTGGTGCACCTCGGCCTCTCCTGTTCTCTGCCTGGGACACACGTCCGTTTAGTCTCCTGAGGACTGAAATGCTTTAGCTGAGCTCAAGGTAGAGGAACGTGGGTGAAATGTAATGGCCTGTGATACACAGGAGGTCAGAGTAGATCAGTGGTTCTCAGCCAGGGGTCCTGGGCCTCCTGGGGGGCTGCGAGCAGGTTTCAGGGGGTCCACCAAGCAGGCCGGCATTAGACTCGCTTGGGCCCAGGGCAGAAAGGCGAAGTGCCACCATGTGGGACTGCAGCCCAGAGCCCCACCACCTGTGGCTGAAGCCGGAGCAACTTACCTTCATGTTGCCCCTATGCTGTGGGGCCCTGGGCAGCTGCCCTCCTCGATACCCCGTAACACCAGCCCTGGCTTTTCTATGCAGAAAACCATTGTTGTGGAACTGCTGGGCCGTGGAATTTTTATAGCATGTTGGGCGGGGGAGGACGACTCGGAAAGAAAAAGGTTGAGAGCCCCTGGACTCAATGATCTAATGGTCCCGTCTGGCCTTAAACTATAGGAAATGGGTGTGTGTTGCACAGACACCTAGTGAGAGACGGTCCCTGCCCCAAAGAGCTTACAGTCAGTATAGCCAACTGGTAGGTGGGGAAACTGAGGCAGAAAGTGAGAATGTGACTTAGCCAAGGTTACATGGCGGAGCTGGGAATGGAACCCATCTCTTCCAACTCTCATGGCAGTGCCTTAGCCACTAGATCCCATTGCCATTCCTGCTGCAGTGATACCTGAGTGGCTGCAGGCATATGAGGTTAGTTCCTCTTTTCCTTGTTTTTCATTGATGTGGGTTGATCTGGAGGGGGTGGGTCTTTCCGCAGGTCTCCAGGGTTTTCATTCCCTGCCCATTCATCCCCTGTTTGTACTTTGGTCAAGGGCTTCTGCCCTAGGATCTGTGTCCCAGGTGATGACGTCCACTCGGCTCTTAGGTACCGTTTCCATTTCGATCACGGAACAAGTGCTAGCTAACGGGGGCTGTCGTGTGCTCAGCACCTCTGAAGAGGAGATGGTAAGTGACTTGCTCCCAGGATGATACACTCGGCCAGGAGCACAATCAGTAACTGCACTCAGGAGTCCTGATGTAGGCGCTGTGCTCACTGCTAGACAATACTGCCTCAGGAAGGCAGGAATGGAGCCCAGCGTCAGTTCTACAGCCCAGAAATCAGGAGTCCTTGCTGCTGCTCTCATCACACCCTCTCCCAGACCGGGGAAGAAAACACATTTCAGTCCCCCCCACCCCCAGTTCTAACCACTAGACAATGCTCCCATCCAGAGCTGCAAATAGAAGCTGATGTTCTGGCATGCCCCTTCCACCTGCTCTAATCTCTAGTCTACACACCCTCTCAGAAGTGGGGATGGACCCCAAGGGTATGTCTACACAGCAAAAAAACCCATGGCACTAAGTCTCAGAGCCTGGATTAGCAGGCTCAGGCTATGGGGCTGAAAATGGCAGGGGTAGACCCCGAGGCTGGAGTCCAGGCTCTGAGATCTCCCCCTTTACAGGGTCTCAGATTCTGGGCTGTAGCCCGAGCCTGAACTGAATGTCTACACTGCAGTGTTATAGCCCTGCAAGCCCGAGTCAGGTCAGCCACAGCAGTATAGACAGGGCTGCTGGAACAATGTGTGTAGTGGGGGTGCTGAGAGCCATTGAACCAAACTGCAAACCCTGGATAGGATGGAAACCACTTCAAGCCAGGGGGCAGGGCAACACCCCCAGCACCCCTAGTTCCACACCTATGAGTGCAGATGTACCCCAAGAGTCTATGGCAGCTAGTCTCCCATGCGTCCTTCCTGGAGGAAGCTCCAGGTCCCAGTCCTCTGCTCAGTCCACTAGGCTACACTCCCTTCCTCAAGGTGGGAACAGAACCCAGGCATCCTGACTGACTTTGGCTCCAGACACTGTGGCTTCAGGGCTGCTCCCATATAAACTATGGGTTTAGAAGAGTTGGCTCCAAGTTCCACACCTAGACAGATCTCCATTTCTCTCCCCTGCCTTATGACAAACACGACTTACGAGAAGGCGGGATGAAACCAGCAGAAGCTTAGCGTCTCGGAGCTGGGGGGCCTTGATTGGACTGTCAGATTTGGGAGCCTCGTTTTCCTGCCGCGGGGGGTCTCGGTGTTGCTCATTATTGAAAAAGGGAAGAAAAGGCCAGGACTGTGAGCAGAGACTGCCTTGCAAGTCATCCCCTTTGTATGAGGATTAACCCAGCCCCGTTCATTGACAGCCGAATCTCACAGTGGATCTTAATAACGCCTCGCTTTTCTGAATTCTTTTCTTCTCCCTCTCAACGGTCTGAATTTGTCTTGGGCTATTTTTTGTTGGTTGGTTTGTTTGAGGTGGAAAGGATACATTTTGTAAAGTCACAGATTCTTTTTTTCCCCCTTTGTGACGGACACAGAAGCAGTGCAAAAAATTATTTTTCCTGCAGTGTTGTCTAGTGGTTAGAGAAAAGGACCTGTGCTCAGGATGCCGGGGGCGGGGGAGGGGGGGTTAATCCAGGTCAGGAAGGCATGTTCTCTAATGATTAAAAGAAGGACCTAGTTGCCAGGATTCCTAGGTTTTCTTCCAACTTTGGGAGGTAGTGTTTTCTAATGGTTAGAGCAGGAGACTGGGATCCAGGACTCCTGGGTTCCATCCCCAGCTCTGGAAAAGAATATGGTCTAGTGGTTCAAGAAGGTGACTTGTATTATGACACCTGAAGGGGAGTGCTGTCTACCCCTGCCACTGCTACTTTGTGGGACTTGGGGCAAGTCACTTATGACTTGATTTTCAGAAGCGTTAAGCATCCACTGCTTCTGCTGTAACTCTGATAACTTCAGTATCCAAATCTTTTTTTTTTTTAAATCATGGAACAGTACATTTGTAGGGAGCTCCTATTGACTCTAATGGTACAGAATTAGACCCTGAGGCCTAAAACTTCAAATATGATAATTTCCATTTATGTACCCATCATCAGATGAGTGGGGCTTGCTTTTCAGAGGTGTTAGGGATCCTTGACGCTGGTTGACTTTGGGGGTTTTGAAAAGAAAGGGTTTTGCCCGGTTTTGAAAAGAAAGAGCTAGGCAATGTTGCCAACTTGAACATTTTTAATGCAACATATAATTAACATGTGGAACTCACGGCTGCTGGATATTATTTAGACATGCAGTAGCCATATGCAAAATAGGATTAGACATTTAACCTTTTCATGTTCTCTGTATGTATATATATTTCTTACTATATGTTCCATTCTATGCATCCGATGAAGTGGGCTGTAGCCCACGAAAGCTTATGCTCAAATAAATTTGTTAGTCTCTAAGGTGCTACAATACTCCTTGTTCTTTTTATTAAAGACATACACACTTATATATGATAGGATTAAACATTTGTAAGGGATGTAAATACTCATGCTTCAGGGCATGAACAGAAAGCGCATGGGTTAGGAAGAAATTTCTCTTGTGAGCAGATTATTACATATTTGTACATTAGCGGGTTACTTGTAGCGTCCTCTGAAGCAGCTAGTGCTGGCCATTGTCAGAGGCAGGATGCTGGGGTACCTGGACCAGAGCTCTGATTCTACACAGCAGCACGTTATGTTATTTCATACACCTTGAGCAGAACACAGCGCCCTTTCAGCCTGAATGCTTTGTATTTCAGATGAAGGAAAGCAGAAAACAAAGAACCAACATAAAGTATCCATGAGAGAGTAATCACTGCAGATCGCTCCCCTCCCCATTAATTACTAGTTCAGATCCTCAGCTGCTGTAAATCAGCCTAATTTCTAGGCTGATACATGCTAGCTGAGGTCCATTATGTATATTTCCAGCGCCAGGATCCTTCCTGTTGTGATATAAACAGCTAATAATATGCCAGCTTGAGTTGAATGAAAAATTTCCTTTGAAACCCTTTTTTAAAATAGCAAATACGCTTTGAGTAGAAATGTTTCATGTTTTGACCAAAAAAGAAAAAAAAATAATCGAACTCTTTGTTTAAACTCAATGGGGAAAAACCAAACAAACAACTCCACTTTTTTTCACTTTCCTCCGGGGGGCTGATTCATGGGGACAGATCTCCTAGCAGACTAGCTGAAAGTTTTATCTTCTAGACCAGTGGTTTTCAAGCTTTTTTTCTTCATTTGCGGACCCCTCAAAATTTTTGAATGGTGGTGCAGACCCCTTTGGAAATCTCTGACACAGCCTGCGGGACCCCCAGAGGTCTGTGGACCACAGGTGGAAAAGCACCTCTCTAGCCCATTCTTCTTAGCTGGCTAGACCACTGTCCTGATCTCATGTAGCAGGAAGTGGGTTACTTGGCTACATGGTCTGATCTGGTACTGCAGAAGGTGGGCTGCTGATGGACCAGTGATTTATCTTGGTGTGGCAGAAAGCGGGATACTGAGCTAGTGGTCAGAAGAACGGCCACACTGGGTCAGAGCAAAGGTCCATCTAGCCCAGTATCCTGTCTTCTGACAGTGGCCAATGCCAGGTGCCCCAGAGGGAATGAACAGAACAGGGAATCATCAAGTGATCCATCCCCTGTCGCCTATTCCCAGCCTCTGGCAAACAGAGGTAAGGACACAATCCCTGCCCATCCTGGCTAATAGCTAATGGACCTGTCCTCCATGAACTTAACTAGTTCTTTTTTGAATGGTCCCGTATGGCATGTCCTATCTTATCATCATATAGAGCGGGCCCCCATCTCACATGATCATATCAGTCCCACTTCCCGTTTGTTGCCGCTCTTCCATTGCCAGACAACTGCAGTTGCACTGCTGTTTATTAACGGCAATGGGAAAGGTGCATACGTTTCAGTAATGAAAGAAAGAAAACCAGGGTTCAGCTGGTAAATGTCATTTCAATACGATTTGTCCTTGTAAAGAACCTTGGTATGGGGGAGGTAAAAGGAACTTTTTGTTGTTTGTGTGTCTGTGGCCTCCTGTGAATACATGTGTCTTAGCCGTCCAAGTGTTCTTCTTTCATGGAAAATGAATAGTGGGTTTCGGAGAAGAAATCTTCCCCCTCGTATGCTTTGATACCTGAGTCAATAGGACTGACAAAGAAGCCAATTCCTGCTGCTGTGCCATTTTTTTATGGCATTATTAGCAAATGTGATTTATAGATGTACATATAATCCCTTTTACCCAGAATTAAAGTAACTGAGGCAGAAGAAATAAATTGGACACTGGCAAACTTCACGGCAAATTTGTAAGGCAGGGAAGGCTGGGATTGCTTGGTTTTTGGGGGTGTAGACTAGTGATTAGGACAGGGGACTGGCGGTCCTGGGTATTCTGGATCTGGGAGAGAGTATGGTCTAGTGTCAGAGCAGGGGCCTAGGAATCAACATTCCTAGGTTCTCTTCATAGTTTTGGTACATTAGAGCAGTGGGTCAGTTGCTTGGCCTCACTGATATCTTGTGGCAATGAGTTCCACAGGTTAATGATGCTTTGTGTGGGGGGAAAAATAGTACTTCCTTTTGTCATTGTGTGTGGTAGGACTGAAATTGTATTGGTGAAGTCCTTGGAGATTTTTAGGATGAAAGAGCTGGGACTGTGTTTATCTCTGGACAGCACCTAGCACACGAGCCTCGATTCTGATCCAGGCCCTCAAGTCTCTGCTGTAATACAATGTAATATTATTATTGCTGTTTGTCTTGCTCCCTGTAAAAAGAAGCGGAGGGAAAAGCAGAGGCACAAATTTCATCCCCATTTTCCCTACCAAAACGTGACATTTCAAGGAACAATGATAATCCTAAATGTTGAAATTTGAAAAACGTTGTCTTGCTGTTGTTACTGTCCACAGAAAGGAACTGCGCGGGGCTGAAAAACCCATCCAGGGCTTGGGCTGAGAAAGAAGCTGCCAAGAGCTTTTAAGGTTGATGTGGCGAGCAAGAACAGCTCAGCCTAGTAGAAAAACGAAGAGCTGCCAACTTTGAAATCCTATTGCATGCAGCTTAGCCCCACTCCCTGCTGAGACACGCGGTCTCCTTGGGGCTGGTTGTAATGCTAGACAGCCTGGTGCTTTGCCTTGCTGGGTCACTTCAGCCTCTTCCAAACAACCTCTGAAAAAATTTCTGCTGTTCAGGTCTCTTTCCAGGGCCATTTAGCAGGCGAGATTCAGGGCTAGCACTGAGCGGGGAGAGGAGAGGCAGGGTGGGCTGCGGGTCTAGCAGCAGCCACAGACCTGGGCTTACGTCCCTGCTCTTCCACAAACTTCCTGTGTCACCTTGGTGAAGGCACTGGGCTGCCGCAGTTCCCCATTATAAAATGGAGAGGAAAGCACGGCCCTGCCTCGCGGGAGTGTTGTGAGGATAAACACACGAAAGATTGTGAGCTCGGGGACATCAAAATGCCTCCGATCGCCTCATGCTCTGACTTCCCCGCAGCAGCAGTCTGCCCGTGTGCTGCCGAAGGCAGGATCAGAGCCTGAATATAAACCAATGAAGCAGAATTATCCCCTTTATACAGATCAAGGAACTGAGGCCCAGAATGACTTGCGGGGCGTGCCTACATTGCAGTCAGGGGGTGTGATTGCCGCTCATGGAGACATACCTGGGCAACCTTTAGCTAGCTCAGGGAGCAGAGCCGTGGCAGGTGGCAACTCAGGGGATCTCACCACTGGAGTAATTACTGAGGGATCCAGGCAGGTTTGTATAGCGCAGGTATGTCCATCGAGCTGCAGTCACATCCTGTGACTTTAGTATAGAGACATACTCAGGAGTCTGTGTCAGAGCTGGGAATACAGCCCAAATTGCCTACAGTCTAGTGCTCCCCCCCCCCAAATCCTTCCTCTCCGTGTCACAGCTGATACCCGTCTCTTCACCGCATGCGGTGCTGCACGCTGAACCCCAGGTTTCCTAGAGTAGTACTGTTATGGTTTTGTAATTGGGAATGAGTTGAGTTTTGCACTTAAAGCCGGGATTCCCTTGCTTGGTGATGTGTGAAGAATGACAACACATCTGCCCCCTCCAACCCCCCCGATTGCCGCACTTGCTTTTTCTGAGGACAGAATCTTAAACAGAAGGATTTAAATAAACACAGACATCAAAGCAGATTGATCAGAGCACTCCAAATCCAACGAGTGTTAATAACAGAAAAACTCCAGGGCTGGCTTGGCTTCTTTTTAAAATTTTCTCTCTGATGCCCCTTAAGAAACACCTTTCTGCGTCAGCTTGGTTTGGGCTGTTCAGGTACAGACATTTTAAAAAAAATGCAAAATTGAAGATTCATGCAGAAAGCGGCGAAGAATTTAAATGACCCAGGCTAATGACTGGCCACTCGACTTCTCATGACTTAAAAACCAAAAAACAACCCCCCCACACTGCTTGTTTGGAGTGGAGTGTCACAAACGAACAGAAATTCACTGGTTTATTATGGCTGTCTTCTCCCACCCCTCACATGTGTACAAAAATGCTTCCTGTCTGTGCCCTGGATGGTTCTCTGCTGTCTCAACAGGACTGTGGAACTTGTGGCTAAGATATGACCCTGGATTCACTTCCCTGCTCTATCCCAGCCTTGCTGCGTAACCTGCAGCCGGGGTTTGAGTTGCTGAGCACCTGTGATTCGGGGTATTTTCGAAAGTGCTTCAGCTCCCAGTTAGGCACTTAATAAAGGACAGATTTTCAAAAGGGCTTAGCACCTACTATCCACTTCTACGCTGCTCCCTTTGGTGCCTGACTGAGACCTGAGGGCTTCTGGAAAGCTGGCCGTGAATCACTCTGCGCCTCTGTAAAATGGGGATAAATATGCGCTGGTGTCAGTGAAATTTCCATTCTCTGTAAGGCTCCTCGGTGCTGCTCATCAGCGCACGTGCAACAGACCCAGTCATTTAACAGCGTCGTCATCCAAAAAATCCAGTTAGCATGGGCAGCGGTGGGGGAGATGCAGGATCATTAACCCTCACCAGCCCCTGCTCAGCCAGGGGTGCCTACTACCTGCATCTTTTGGGCAGGAAGGCAGCAGGCTCCGAGTCGGGCTGCAGCTCCCATCCCAGCCCCGGAGCAGAGGGAGCCCAGCTGGGGTGGAGAGTGGGAAGTGGAAAGAATCGAGCAAGTGGGAGAGCAGTGAGTGATGGGTGGAGAGGGGAAAGGAGCGAGCAGGGGGGCAGGACCTCAAGGGAAGGAGTGGAGAAGTCCCGACCCCTTGGCCTTTCACGCAATAAATAATTAAAACATAAGGAACCACTACAGGTGAATTTATGCCAAATCTTCATTTGTCTGCAGGCTGCCTAGATTTTTAGACACTGATATAAGAAATACCTTGGTTGGACAAACAGATCGGGTTTAAATTAGGCCGTGTGGAACCTGCTCTAGACACGGGTTGTGTCTTGGTATAACTGTTGGTTCAGGGGGTGATTTTTTAAATTGATATTGTAATATCAGTACAGCCGCTAGTACAGCCTCACTTACACAGGTACGAATATATGCACCAATATAGCCTAGTCCCTTTCCTGTATGGAAATGACCGTATCAGCATAGGCACCTTTATACCAGAATAGCTGCATCTACACACACAATAGTACAGTAGAGTTCAAGCAGTGTTTAGGCAAGGCCTAGATTGACCTTTCACCCCCTGAGCGGTGTAGTTAAACTGAGCCTCCCCCCCGACTCCCCCAGGTGCAACAAGCTTGATAGAAAAATTCTTCCGTGGACCTAGCTATTGCCTCTCGGAGAGGCGGGCTCACTCCAGCAGTGGAAATCCGCCTTCCGTTGATGCGGGAAGCGTCTGCACTGTGGTGCTGCAGCGCTACCGCGTCTGTCGTGTAGACGTGAACTCAGACACAGTGGTGACGGGCATGGTATAAACAGAGAGAGAGAGAGAGATTAGCTGCTTTCTGTTACCAGAGTCGATGTAGATAATCTTAATGCAGTTTTGTTTGTCCTGGATAGGAATTTTGCTCAGAGTCCTTTTATTTTTTTGGTGAATTGATTACGATGGCAAGCTCCTCGGGGCTGGGATGGTGTCTCACGGTGCATCTATGCAGCACCCGGCACTGTGGCATCTGGATACCTCCTGGGGCCTCTAGGTGCTACCATGCTTTGGCTCAGGGACTGTCTTTTTGTGCTGTTTGTGCCACCCCTAGCACAATGGGGTCCTGGTCTGGGACTGAACCCCTAGGGGCTATGGTAATCTGAACGATAACCATTAGGAAGGCTTTGCTTGAAAAAATTGTTTTAATTCCTTTTTTCCTCTCTTCCCTAGGTTTCCGAGCAGCCCCTGGAGGCCCAAAGCGCCTGGAATTAACCAGACGGCAGCATAACATGAACTGAGAAAGAAGCAACCCGGATTTTTGTTCGGTTTTTTTGGTTTTGGTTTTAAAAACTTTTACATAACAAAAAATTCTTTCATGAAAACGTTTTAAACCAGGGTTATTTTTCCCCTCCCCCGAACAAGAAAGTCGTCCCCATACGGTGAGGATTTCCGGAGAAGATGGGGAGGAAAAAGATCCAGATCCAGCGGATCACGGATGAGCGAAATCGACAGGTCGGTAATTCCTGATTTGGTACCTTTTGTAGGGCTGATCCTGCCTCTTCCCCCAACCCCAACTGACGCTCAAAGACCAAACTCCCATTTATTTGTGCCTCAGTTTTCCTATCTGTGACATGAGGATAATGGCCTACATTTTCCACAGTGATGAGCGATTTTGGCTGCCCAAGCTGAGACACCTTAAAAAGCCTGATTTTTCAGACAGTGCAGAGCATCTGCTTCCTGAAAATCTTCTTTTATAGTGTCTCAAGTCAGGGCAACCAGAATCACTAGTCGCTTTGGCAAATGTGGGCCAGTGGCACGTGCCCACCTTTATAAAGTGGTTTGAGATCAGCAGATGAACAGAGCTCTAAGGGGGTAAGCCGGCCAGGTTTGTGCCTGGGGAGTTTTAGAGGAACATTCCCCAACTCGGTGCAAAGCGGTGGCGTTACGAAATAGCGGCGCATTCATGCGAAATCAGGGGCGAACGGCTGCAGCTGGAGCTCTCCTCTTAGCGCTCAGCAAAGCTTTGCCATTGAAACATTTTATTCCAGATGGAAAATGCCCGCTTTCCCCCCATCCCTCGGGGGTTGTGACCTGGCCCAGTTGGGTTTAGCCTGGAGGCTGCTGGGCCAAATTTCAGGGAGTGGTGGTGTGACCCGGCATGCAGTGTGTTAACCCCACTCAGGTTGGGGGAGCTGCCCCTTGGAGGGGCTTTGCTGTGATCCTGAACGCCAGGTTGCAACGCTACTCAGTTTGGAAGGCAGCGCGAACTGCGGGGGCGGGGGGAGAACTGTCCCTTTTTGCCCCCACCCTCCGGGTAGCCCCATCAGCACTTTTCAGGATCAGGCCCATGGCGTGCATATGGAGTATCAGTCTATCCCCTCGCAGCTGCAAGATTTTGGCCATGACTGTGACACACCTTTGGCTCTGCCTGGGTTTTATGGTGACCCTGGGCTTGGCTTGCCATAGAATCATAGAATCTCAGGGTTGGAAGGGACCTCAGGAGGTCATCTAGTCCAACCCCCTGCTCAAAGCAGGACCAAACCCAGGTGATATCTCGACCAGCACACGGGGATTGAGCTGCAGACCTCTCGGCCTAAAAGCATCAGCTGTGCTGCAGCCTGATCTGAAGAGCCAAGGATCTTGGACCTGTAGCACTGTATATCCCCTGTGGATTGAGCACAGATTGGGGGTGAGGGTGTCGGGTTTTATAATGATCTGGCCGTAATCCATCAATGTCGCTGCAACACCAAAAGACTGCACTGTCTCCGCTCAAACCGATGGGCGGGGGATTGTCAGTTTCCCTGAGTGTGGATGGCATGGTCGAGATTACATGGGGGAAGAAAAACAATCTCACAGGGGATGAGTCTGCACTAGCAGGAGGATGGATCAGATAATGGGGATCAGATAATCAGCCAGGCCTCCCCCTCTCTCTCTCTCTCTCTCTCAAATAAGAGGAGCAGCTCTTATTTATAATGAGCAAACCGTATCCCGATCTGCAACATGCCATGTTGATTGCTGTACTTGCCAGTGGCCCTCCAGTTCTGTAGCTCGCACTGGAGATTCTTCGAGTGGGCTGCTATGGGGAAGTTGTGGGTTACTGCTGCAGCAGAATTTTCCTAGCCTTCAGGGAACACCCTCAAAGTTGTGAGGTCTTAAAATTAACCCTACTGAGTAGTTCTTTCCTTAAGGATTCCAGTGGGCTTGTTGTCTTGGTGGCAATCCGTGGGATGATGTTTTCTTTAAAAGAAAGGCCTCTGAAACACATTAAAAAAAATAAATAAAAGCCCTGGTCTATTTCCAGTTCTGGGAGGAAGTTTAGCTTAGTGGCTAGAACGGGGCAGAGTTGAAATCTAGACTGCTGGGGCCAGATTTTCCAAAGACAGCTCCCCAACTCCGGACATGCAACTAGAGCGACTGAGCCCTGTTGAAAATGTGGCTCCGTTTTAAGGGCCTGAATGGCAGCAGTGAATCGTGTCACGTCACGCACGACTGGAAGGTGCGTCGAGGCTATGGTGAAACACACGGGATAAGGACCTCACTAACTCAGAACAGAGAGAGGCTCTTTGGAAAATAGGACCCCAGTAGTGCTGAGAATTTGAAGGAGCCTAGCTTCGAGTGGCTTCCCAAGGGCGCCCAGGGCAGCTGTAGCAGAACCAGGAACTGAATCCCAGGGCTGCCCAGAGGATTCAGGGGGCCTGGGGTCTTCCTGCTGCCGAATTGCTGCCGAAGACCCGGCACTTTGGCAGCGGGTCCTGGGACGGAAGGACCCCCCCGCCGCGGGTCTTCGGGGCACTTAGGCGGCGGGTTCTGGGACGGAAGAACCCCCCCACCGTGGGTCTTCGGGGCACTTCAGCGGCGGATCCCGGCACAGAAGGACCCCCTGCTGCCGAATTGTCGCCAAAGACCCGGAGCGGAGGAAGCTCTGGGGGCCCAGGCCCCGCGAGAGTTTTCCGGGGCCCCCCGGAGCGAGTGAAGGACCCTGCTCCAGGGGCCCCGAAAAGCTCTCGTGGGGCCCCTGCGGGGCCCGGGGCTTGGGGCAAATTGCCCCACTTGCCCCCCTGCTCTGGGCGGCCCTGTTGAATCCCTATGTCTCCTGCAATGAGTAAGGTGCTTCTTCTGAGGGCCACTTTGCCTTCCTTTCAAAGCCAGCCTCCAGTCTTGCAATGTGGACCTCACCACCTGCGTGCTCTTAGCCTGGGACAAGGTCTGATGGCACCACCTTGGACTGAAAAATGTCAGGGGTTCACCGATTGGAGAGACACGCGAGGCGTAACGGAGAAAGCAGTGCGCCATGCACATTCACCTCCAATTGCCGTCACCTGCCGATGGGGCTGCAGCCCGAAATTGATCTCCCGTCTCATCTCTGGGCCCACAATCAGTGACTGTAGCTTCTCCATCGAACTCGATGGGAGATTCCTCATCATTCCTCACCCAGCAGCAGGGCTTTTGCTGCTAAAAGAAAAACCATTAGCACTGCAGCAAGTTCCATCCAGGAGCTTTATTGTTCCATGGTGAAACAATAGAAAATTGCAGGTTTTCTTCATTAAAGTTTCACTTGGGTGGGCAAAGGGGGAGGGAGGGAATATTTTTGACAGTATCCCACTTGCTCAGGGCAGTGTTTATTTCCATAACGAGCAGGAAATGGTGCATTAGTGATTATTAAAGGAGCTGGAGCTTTTTTTTATTGGGGCAGCACAGCTATCTGGCATGCCAGCGCGTTGCTGAATGCCGTACATGGGCGGGAGGTTATAACATATATAAAGCCGGTTATTGGAGCCCTGTTCAAAGTTAAAATGAATGGAAAATATTTAGTAATCCTGGAGGCCGAAAGCCTGCGCTAGCCCTGTTTTATAACCCTTTAGGAGAGGAAAGAGTGAATTCGCTGCCAAAGCCCGGGGTCCAAGTGAGCTGTAGGTTGGGGGCCGGGGGGTTTGACCGGTGGAGGAGGGGTTGAGCTGCAATATGCTGGGTGAGTTTAGCCAGACTTTTGGTGAGAAGATGGTTGGGAGGAAGGTCTTGAGATTCAAGCGCTGGAGTAGAATGTGGAAGATTTGGGTTCGGTTCCCAGCTTTGGGCACTGACTCACCTTGGGCAAGACAGTTAATCCCACTGTGCCTCGATTTCCCAAGCAGCAAAGTTATCGTACTCGACTCTAATAGCTAATTTCCCCATCTCATTTAGTAACAAAGGAACACCAGGGTGACATGGCCTGGGGTTTATGAGACCTGGGTTCTATTCTCAGTTGTCCTCCTGGGTGACCTTGGGCAAGTAGTTGCCCCTTTCCGTGCCTCAGTTTCCCCAGCTGTAAAATGGGGGTAGTCCATCCATTGTCTGTTATCTTATACATAGATTGCAGGCTCTTCGGGGCGGAGAGTGCAGTGCCTAACACCACAGAATCTCGAGCTGGGACTCCCTCTTTGCTACCATTGAATAAATAAATAACAATGAGGAGAGGTGGTAAAAATGAATGAGGAGGGGGATGTTAGCTGTCAGACTCAGTTTCTCTTGTCTGCCTGCCTGTCACCTTCGTGGAGTGCTTTTCTCGGCTGAACTTGTGAAGGTTGGGTGGGGAATAATAGAAGACAGCTGTGACAGTCTGGTTCCCACAGGAGCTACTACTCAGGGTTGCCAATGGCTGCAATTTTATTGCAAGTCTCACAATACCTGGTGCTTTCTTCAAAGCTCCAGCTCCTGGAGTCAGGTGATTAGGTGAGAATATTAGCTTTCGTCTTTTATTTTTTTTAAAGTACGTTTCTAACTCTCACGACTGCAGAGAACAGCTTGGGAACGTGGCCTGAGTGTGATCCAAAAGGCTCAGAAACCAGGAAGCCTAGAGAAAGCACCCCGCCTTTTTTTTCTTTAAATCTCACGGTTTTTAAGCCAGTCTCCTGATTTTTGGGGGCCTGCCTCGAGGGTTCTAAATGGTTGGATTTGGCAGTGCTGGCAACTGCGCTGCTCACGCTGCCACAACTCTGGGGTGGGGTAGGGGCCAGGCCTGTTCACTTCAACCACCAGGCTCTTCCTTTAGCGGCAAAGCTCACCCCCGCCAGCCTCAGTTAAGCCTTGTGCTAGCCCTCTGTGCAGGGGGGAAATAAACCCCTGGCCACCTGGGGCTTGGATTTTTACATCTACATTGGAGATGGGAGGTGTGATTCGCGTAGACGTACTGGCTTGAGCTAGTGCCTAAAAATATGTCTGCGATGGGCACGTCCTTGGATGGCTGCCCCAAGCTACTACCCGTGCTGTGACGGACACACTGCTATTTTTAGGTGCTAGCTCAAGCAGAGGGGGGGAAACACCCCTCCCAGGTCAAAGGTAGATGGATGCTTAGATAAGGCAGGAACTGTCTGTTCTGTGCTTGTACAGCACCGAGCACCATAGGGGCTTGGTCCATGCTCCTAGGTGTTATGGTAATAGAAGAGCAACTGAGATCATGGCCCCAGTGCGCTAGGTGCTGTACGTACATACAGTGTGAGAGAAACCCTGCCTCAAAGAGATCCCAGTCTAAATAGACAAAGAGGGGGAAATGAGACCCAGAGAGAAAGTGACTTACCCAAGAGGTCAGTGCTGGTGCTAGTACCCGGGTTCCCAGAGTCTCCGCTCTGGGCCCAGTCCGCCAGGTTACGCCTCACTCCCAGTAGTACCTCTCTCCTCCGCCTTTCTTCCTGCTTTGCCACAGCACCACCGGCAGGAGAGATGCAGGCAGCTTGGGAGCCAGCATGAGGACGACAAAAAAAAAAAAAAATAAAAAAAAAAAAAAAGAATCTGGCAGTGGGATTTATAGCTACTATAAAGGGCTAATGGAAAAAGAGAAAGAGAGAGAGTACAGCATGTACATGTTACCTACAATAAAAACACAAAGTGGTCTGATACAAAGAGAGAGACAATTGAGGGCTTGAGAACATCTGGCTGGAACGGTTGCCTGGGGGCGAGTCACGGGGTTCCTTTATCTTTCCTGCAGCTCCTTTTTTTTGGATATCTTGTTCTCCCTCCACCCTCCCATTGTAATCACAAACATTTCTAATGGGGATGCTTCTTATCTGACACAGCTGGGATTCCATCAAGAAACACCCCCCCACACACACACGCTTTGAACCGCGTTCTTTGCATGATCAAGGAATGTAGCGGTTGGCTTTTAAAACAAACCCAGCAAAACCCTCTCAGAGCCAGGAAGTTAACGAAGCAGCAGGGCTGTTTAATTGGTCATCGGCGCTGGCTTCGGAATCAATTATTTCCCCCTCTCCTTCCCTTGCCCAGCAAGGATGCACCGTGACGAGAGGAAAGAAGCCGCTTTTGGAGGAAAGAAGCAAAGCGCTAGAAGAAAGCGGGCCCGATCCCGGCTCAGCTCTGTTGCGGTCACTGGCTCTACGCTGACGTAAATCAGCACAGGATATGGCCCATGGTCTATTTAGGTATTTCTATAGTCACCCAGGTAGTGTGGCCCAGTGGATTGGGTGCCGATCTGACACTCTGAAGACTCATGGACTTTGAGGCCACATAGGGTCAGTATGATCCTGTAGCCTGACCTCCTGCATAGTCCAGGCCTTAGAAACTCAGCCAGGGATTCCTGAATCAAGCCCTTTATCTTTCGGCAGCGCTACAGTGTAGCTTTAGAAAGAAATCTCGTTCCAATTTCAAGGCTTTGTGTGATGGAGAATCTGCTACGGCCCTAGCTGAGACCTAGGCAGCTGAACCCGTGATCAGATGCAAGCAAACAGCCCTCTGATCCAAAGTCAGACACCTTATCCATTAGGCGTGTTCCTGGGACCTGCAGCCTGTTGTTGGCCCTGCTATGGTCTTCCTGTGTGACCTTGGTCACATTACTTAATGTCTGCAGGCCTCAGTTCCTCATCAGAAAAACAGAGATAATAATCCTACCTTTTCCTGCCCTTGTCTATTTCGATTGTAAGATTTTCAGAGGAGGGGCTTTCTCTTTCTATGTGTATGTACAGCACCTAGCACAGGGAGGGCAAACTTTTTGGCCTGAGGGCCGGTTAGGAGAGGGGGTCGTGGCCCGGTCTCCACCTCCTATCTCCCAGCCCCACCCCTCTGGGACCCCTGCCCCATCCACCCCCCGCTCCCTGTTTCCTGACCGCCCCCAGACCTCTGCTGCCCCATCCAACCCCTCCTCTCATTCCTGACACACACCCCCGGACTCCTGCCCCATCCAACCACCCCGTCTCCCTGTCCCCTGACCGCCCCTGGAACCCCTGTCCCCTGACTGCCCCCTGCCGCCCCATCCAACCCCCCTCCTTCCTGACTGCCCCCCAGAACCCCTGCCCCCATTCAACCACCTGTTTCCCCCCGACCACCATCCACACCCCCGCCCCCTGACCACCACCTCGAACTCCCCATCCCTCTATCCAACCATCCCGCTCCCTGCCCCCTTACCGCGCTGCCTGGAGCACCGGTGGCTGGTGGCACAGAGCACCGGGTCAGGCCGGCCAGAACATCGCACCAACGGCAGAGCGAGCCAGCTGAGGCTGCAGGGGAGGGGGGGAAGCAGGGGAGGGGCTGGGGGTTGCCTCCCGGGCCAGGAGCTCGGGGGCCAGGCAGGACGGTCCCGCGGGCCGGATGTGGCCCACAGGCCGTAGTTTGCCCACCCCTGGCCTAGGCAATGGGGCCCTGATCTCACTTGTGGTCTCTAGGTGCTAACAAAGGTCCCACTTTCCTTCCATCATTTCTCTCTCCTCTGTTGTTTCAGTTCAAGTGGTGGGCCACCTGCCGCCCGCCATGCAAACGGGAGCTGCGGGCGGCCATGCAAACGTAAACGAACTGTCTGGCGGCCGCCGGCAGATTACCCTGACGGGCCGCAGATTGTCCCCCACCGATCTATTCCAGAGGGGTGCGCTTTGGACATAGCGTGACTGAGGAACTGCCCAAACTGGTTGCACGGTGCTGACTCCGAATGTTAGCTTCTCCCTGGGACGGGGTGGGGAAAACAGGCTTCAGTCCAACGCTCAGGTCCGCCCTGCATCCTTAGCCCATGCGTTGTGGCAGCTCAGCTGGTAAAATTTCCATCTCTGTCTCCACAGAAGCTTTCCTGAGGTTCAGAGAGGGGAGAATCTCTCCTCTCTCCTGCTGCTAACCAGTAGTTAAGGAATCTGATGCTGCTGAATTATGCATGTGCTTTCATGTCATGGCTCTGCCTCTGGAAATGTAGGTCTTCCAGTTAAAGCTGCTTTGCGTGTGGGATGTCTCCGCACATGCATCTGTGTGTGTGTGTGTGTGTGCGCGCGCGCGTCATGTGTGCTCTTTGCTATGCACACGCTTGTTTGCATACCAGCGCTACTAGCTCCCAGCAGAACCTGACCTCATTGAGAACTTGCAGTTAGCTAGGTTATTGGATTGTTGTTGTTGTTTAACATTTATATGGCAGTAGCACCTCGAGTCCAGGTCCCATAGTGCTAGGAGCTGTACAAACACATTACAGATGCCCCAAAGAGCTTACAGTCTCAAAGGGTTCCCAGGCACTGACCCTTTTCTCAAAGATGACTGATCCGTCATTATTATAGATATTATGGTAGCACATAAAGGACTTAAGCTAGACCGGACTCTATTTTGCTAGGGTGCTGCACACACAGGTGGTAAGACATGGACCCAGCTCTGGACAGCTTACACTCTGAGTAGAAAAGACAGACCAAGGAAATATTTTACAGATGGGGACCTGAGGCCTGCAGCAATTAAGTGACTCATCACAGGTCACACGAGAGAGTCTGTGGCAGAGCCATAAATTAAACCCAGATCCTCTGAATCCAGCTCGAGAGCCTTGGCCACAAGACCTGTGTGGATGGTCTCTGGGGAGTAACCAATGATTCTGCTACCTGTGCAAACTTAGTTCATAAATAATCATTTGCCTCTGCCGTGTAAGGAACTCCAAGACACTGGGGCCCTGATCCAAAGCCCAGCACGTCTGTGGCCAAGTCGAAACCGAACACAGGTCTCCTGAGAGCTAGTCTGCTGCCTTGGCTACAATCTTCCTCTCTTGTGCTGTGACTGTCTCGTAGGGAACTTGCCCGACCAGATCTGCACCTTTGCAACCTCAGGGCTAGCATGTTGCACGGAGCTCTCCTGAGAGTCTACGGGCATGTTTCTGGTCCTGCCTGCCGAGCTAGGAGACCAGGATGACTCCCCTGAAATGAATGGAGTTACCATTGATCAGTGAGACCAGAATCAAAGCCCTAGTGTAGAAGCCAAACACAAGAGAGGAGAGCCAGTAATAGTCACTAATGACATTAGAGGATAGGATAAGATTTGCCATAACACATCAGCCCACTAGTCCATCAAAGCGAGTCTGGCAAAGACCAGTGCCTGATGCGTCAGGGAAGGGAAAAAATCCTCTGATAGCGCAGGACTGTGTGTGGAAGTAATTCCTTCCTGACCCCTATGGCGATCAGCTTATGCCCTGAAGCATGAGATTCAATTACCCTCTTAGTCTTATAAGGTTAATTCTTCTAGATGAGGGTCAGGCCCATGTAAATCCCAGCCTGTCTGCTTATCTATAATTGAAAGGTTTTTGGTTTCTTTCCTTTTCACTGTAAGGTTGGCAGACTTGAATGGCAGGATAATGATAATTGATGGTTTTATGTGTCAGGGGCTTTGCTAGTGGCTAGAACGAAGCACTGGAAGTTGGGACTTCAGGGTTCTATTCCTGGGTGTGGAAGGATGGGTGGGTCTAGTAGATAAAGAAGTGGTGACTGGTCAGCAGGACTCCCCGGGTTTCAGTTCCTACTTCTGGAGAGGGAGTATAACCTGGTCATTAAATTGGGGATCCTGGACTCCTGGGTCCTATTTCTGACACTGCCAGAGATGGGTTTGTTAATCTTGGGTAACGGGCCTGATGTTGTTTGCAGAACAGGGAATTTAACTCAGGTCTCCCAAACCCTAACCACTGGCCCATCCTTCCTCTCACAGAGGGCTGAGAGCCGCCAGGCCTTGCTTTCTTTTCTCTCCCCCGTTTCCAGCTTCAGACCTCCAGGCATGGCCAAGAGCCGCCTCCCTGCCCCGTCTGCCCCAGATATCCCTATTATTGGTCACTCTGAATAGCGTTGCCAGCGCTGAGTTGGTCCAAAGAGACCAACTCAGCCGCGACCCCATCACCGCGTACTGAAACGTCACAGCATCGTGTCTATGGGCTGTTGATTGACACATGACACCGCATCAAATCATCATAGCTCCTGACTCTTCCTTGGGATGTGCGTCTTCTGTGGCCATTGACACCTGGTTGAAGTGTGTGAAATGCTACCACCATGAGCAGAGCTGAGTGAAAGATCTGGACTTGGTAGCGTTATGAACCTACTTAGTGCAGCTGTAGTTTGTCCACATGCCATGGCAGGTCCTCAGCCATTGCGACATGGTATTGGCCAAATTCATGCGTGGTGCGACTCCGTCAAAGGCGAAACAATTAGACAGGGGATGAATCTGGCACGATGTTTTGTGGATGCCCAAAATGGAAACCTCTAAATAAAGCTCTTCATCATTTTTTGTGCGTGAACTTTTTGGGGGTCAAATCATGGCCTTTTTATTCAAAACCAAAACTTTTCATCACCGGTATCATTTTTCCCTCACTTTCACAAAACTTTCCATGATATATTTTCCTGGCGTTTTAACAAAAATCATTTTCAAAATTATCGGAAAATTGTTGTTAACCGAAAGCCTGAAAAACATGGCGGTTTTGGTAAAAGAACAGTTTGAGTAAAAAAATAAGTATTATGGGAAAAGTTCATGAAAAAACTGAGTTTGTCTTGAAGCCTATGAAATGGAAACAAGTTTGAAATTTTTCGCCAAATCATTTTCCTGTTTTTTCCAACCACCTCTATCTCTGACTTTTTCTTTCCCATAAAGGCCCAGTGTCTACTGTTGTTTGAAGGCTGGAGAAATGGGATCAGATAAACTAAGAAGTAATGAAGTTTTATTTGGAATACAAATAACCTCTAAAATAGTCCCCTAGAGCTGGTCACATTACTCATTGCAAGTGTAACCCATGATAACAAGATCTGGCTCTTTGTCCCCCTCTAGTGATTAGTCCATGAACGGCCCTATTGGGTAAGACCAGAGGTCCATCTAGCCCAGTATCCTGTCTTCCGACAGTGGCCAGTGCCAGGTGCCCCAGAGGGAATGAACAGAACAGGGAATCAAGTGATCCATCCCCTGTCGCCCATTCGCAGCTTCTGGCAAAGAGAACCCTGCGGCCCGCACCACTTCCTGCGGCTCCCATTGTCTGGGAATGGTGAACTGCAGCCCCTGGGAGCTGCAGGCGGCCGTGCCTGCGGACGGTCAATGTAAACAAACTCTCGCGGCTCACCAGTGGGTTACCCTGACGGTCTGCGTGCAGCCCGAGGGCCGCAGGTTGCCACAACTGCACTAGAAACTTGTGCTTTTAGATCCATGTTTTTGGGTTCAATCCCTGAAGGCAGCCCAAGAGGCAGTGTTGTAACACAGATAAGTTTGGGGATTAATTTCACCCAGGCACTTGTAGCAGAATCACTCACGGACAGATCCAGTTTCTGTGAACCTATTTCTTGTGTATAGGCATCTACCAAACAACTTACTAATGGCGCAGGCATGTCTGCCCGAGCTGGGCATTCCAGCTCCAGGGGTAGAGATACCTTTGGGCCCCTTTATGCTTCTCCGGTAGCGTGAAGGGGCTGGAAATTGGGCGCCAAGTGAAATGTACCTGTGCTTCAAGGCCTCTTTGTGCTGCCCGAGCCCTGCCAAGGGGCTTCAATGTGGATGAGAGGGGTTCGCTCTGCGGACTTGAGAACAAAACGCCGTTGGGGCAGCTTTGGGGATTCGTGGCCGTTTTCACGGCTAGCCTGGCGGTCACGCGACTGCTCGTGGGGGAATGACTCTGGAAATAAGAGCGGAGCTGACTCCCCGCCTGGAGTCGTGGAGAAGACGTACCAGCTGCTGTGGGAGTTACTCGCCCAGCTCTTCAAGAAACCTTTTCTTTGCAGAGGGGAGGAGCCGATTTATTTCAATCTCTCGCGCTCAGTTCATGTGTATGGTTCTATCTGTCTAATCTAGCCCCATACACACCCCTCTGTCTAGCTAGCTATCCCCATGCATACCCCATTATCTAATCCAATGGTTTTCAACCTGTGGTCCGCAGATCCCTGGGGGTCCGCGGACTATGTTCAAGATTTCCAAAGGGGTTTGCAACTCCATTCAAAAATGTTTAGGGGTCTGCAAATGAAAAAAGGTTGAATATCACTGATTCTATCTATCTATCTATCTATCTATCTATCTATCTATCCAGTGCCCACCTGTCTGGTTTCTGAGCCCTGGACTCAGTTGTTCAGATGCTAAGCTGTTCTGCCACTAGACAGAAGGAAGTGCCTTTCAATGGGAGAAGCTGCCCCTTATAAATGTGGCCACACGGGGCATTTTAACTTCTCTCTCCTTACAAGAGCCAGAGTGGCCAGAGGCTCTCCACTTAAGCTCCTGGGCGCACAAGTTTCAAACTGCCAAGATATCCTTATCATGCAGCAAAGCTAAGCTTGCCCCCCCGCCCACCGCACCCCCCCTCCCAATCTGTCAGCACGCAGCAGAGAGAGAGATGGAGTTTGGCGATGACACTCGCGCTGATCCTGAAGTAATTTGATTTGCCGTCGAGCAGGCCGGAGCTCTCGGAGACCCTGGCAACGTGACCGGGAGGGCTCAGAGGCAGAGCGAGTTAGCCCAGAAGACAAAGTCTCCGAGGGGGTCGGCAGCCTCACGTGGCGGAGAACAGCTGCGTGGTGTGCCATCCCTGCACTTTAAAAGGGCTGAGACGATTAGAGCCGAATCTCGTTACTACTTAATCACCTCAGAGAGGGGAGGGAGGAGGCGGCCCCTGAACTGAAGTCCCACGTGGGAAGCTGTGATATGCAATGTAAACGCCGGGGCTCGATTCTCGTGGACACCGAGGCCCTGTCTACACTTGGAACGCTGCCGCTGCCATGCCTTGGAGTAGACGCCAGCTCCGCCGAGAGGAGGGGTCTCCCTGTGGCCGTCGATAATCCACCTGCCGAGAGGCAGTAGAATTCTTCCATTGCCCCAGCGCTGGCTACACAGGGACTTAGGTCGGAGAGACAGTCCCTCCCTCCAGGGACCACCTCCCAGCTTAGGGCACGGCCAATCATTTATATGACTAACCTAATGGATGTACAGGGTCCAAGAGCTTTATTCTCGAGCTCTGACAATTTTGTCGAGATTTATTTGCTGTTCTAAATTTTGGGCCGGGTCATTTCAGCAACACGGTTCTTGTTCCGTCAGCTGTTTGGAGGCGTTCAAAGTCTGCGTGGCGCTGCTTAGGTTTTGATTGGCTGAACTGGTTGCTTGGTTCCTCTTTGCCCTCCCGAATTGGATGAGGGTGGTTCTTAGGGCGTGAGCCTCATTTACGCTTAAGGCCCCTTTACACCAATGTCTGGCAGTGCGAAAGGATTTCCACCCATTTTGAAACCCCTTTATACTGCCACAGCCATGTAAAGAGGCCTTAGGATCAATGAGACTGGGGCCTATTTCAGACTGAATGGTAAAGGCCCAAGCCTGCAAATCCTTGCTCTCTCTTGAGTATTCCTTACTCCCGTGGGTGAGTCATTGGACTGCCAGTGGGAGAAAGGGTTTAACAGGGATCGGGGCCCAGTTTGTTAAAATGATCGTCAGGCATGCTACAGTTTTTATCGCCTTGTAACCAGGGCCACCCAGAGGATTCAGGGGGCCTGGGGCAAAGCAATTTCGGGGGCCCCTTCCATTAAAAAAAAGTTGCAATACTATAGAATACTATATTCTCGTGGGGGCCCCTGCTGGGCCTGGGGCAAACTGCCCCACTTGCTGCCCCCCGGGTGGCCCTGCTTGTAACAGGGGAGGCCTGCCAACTGTAGTCCCAAAGGTGGCACGCACCTGAGCAGGGTTTTGGCTGATTCCCCTGTACAGAGCAGCAGGAAGCTGCAAAGGGTGGGGCTAGCTCGGACCAGAGTAGGCTCCGGCCAGGGCCGGCTTTATGACCCGCAGGGCCCGATTGGAATCATCGGCGGCAGTCCGGGGCTTCGGCGGCACTTCGGCGGCGGGGGGGTCCTCTCCGGGTTTTCTGCGGCGCCGAAGGACCCCCCCGCCGCCGAAATGCCGCGGACGACTCCCGTAGCGGGGTCCCCTTAGGCGCGGGTGCGGGGCCCTCTTTGGCGCGGGGCCCGATTCCGGGGAATCGGGTGAATCGGCTTAAAGCCGGCCCTGGCTCCGGCAGTGAAATCTGGGATTTGGGAGTGAGCTTACATGGATGTGAGACTGATCTGTTGTGAGCCTAGCTGGGAGAGAGATTGCAGGCCCACCTGGAGGCAGTTTGCTCTCTCTGACAGGTCTGGTTCTCGGTTGCCCAGCAGCCATTTGAACCAGTGCAAAGAAGGTGCAAAATAGACACACACAGCATGGCGGTGTTTTACACCCCAGCTTTGCACTGGGGTAAATGGCGGCACGACCTGCAGCGCGATGGAGAATCGAGCCCTTTAATCTTCCCTGACACAGGCTCTTCAATCCAATAAGAAGCCAATCCTCTGCGCGCTCTTCAGTTTCCCTTTGCCGTGGCCTCTGCTGAAGTGCACAGTGTGATAAGACGCAGCCTGCCCCGGATCAGGTGGCCTTATCAGCAGATAAGGGCAGGCAACGCTCCCATTTGTCAGGAGCAAAAGGAACAGAGGATCCATCCAGCAAAAGGCGCCTCTTCAGTCGACATTGCTAATGACAGCTAATTTAGAGGCAGGGTGGGTGGGGAGGACGACAGAGTGGTGCACCGGGGCACTCCTGACAGCCTTGCACCTTTGCATGTGAATTGGTGGCTATGGTGGGTTTAATAAGGGCTGGAGCAGTGAGTGGTTAACGAAGCAAAGAGTCAGCCCCCCTTGGCTTTAGTTCTGCAGCTTCCGGTGAAGCGTGCGCTTTGAGCTACTGCAGCCTGTGCCAAAGAGATCTCTCCCTGCTCAAAAATCAGTCTTAAAAGCCAGACAGATGGTGGCTCTGCTGGGGATTTTGCTAAAATGTATTTTCCCTTGATTCTGCAATATGTAACTTCCAACAGCGATCATCGTCCTTGCACTTTGGTAGCATCCGCCTTGGGAGGATCCTGAAGCGCTCGGCAGATATGAATCGGTTAGGCCCCGCAAGGGCCCAGAGGAGGAGGGGGAGGCTCAGTATTGTCCAGTTGGGGAAACCGAGGCATAAAGAGGCCAAGTCTTCTGCTCCCACCACTCTGGCTGCATAGCCCTTTAAATCTCCCATAATACCTCGCTCGGCAGCCTGCCCATAGTGTGTGTTTTCCCCTGTGTTCCCCTTTCTGTCCATGGTAGCAGCGTGGCTGGCCCAGTCAGGAGATCATAACCCACATAAACCACGTGGATCCAAAGTCCTCCCCTCAGATCCAGATTGGATGCCTTTCTGGACAAGACACGTTAGTCAAACGCAAATCACTGGGCTCAGTCCAGGGGAAACTGGATGGAGCTCGGTGGCCTTTGTGAGGCAGCAGGTCAGGCTGCAGGATCTATGACTCTCCTGCCTTCTCCCTGCAGGTGACCTTCACCAAGCGGAAGTTCGGTTTGATGAAGAAAGCCTACGAGCTGAGCGTCCTGTGCGACTGTGAGATCGCCCTGATCATCTTCAACCACTCAAACAAGCTGTTCCAGTACGCCAGCACGGACATGGACAAGGTGCTGCTCAAGTACACCGAGTACAACGAGCCGCACGAGAGCCGGACCAACGCAGACATCATCGAGGTGAGTCCTGGCCTTCCCTTCTCCCCACCCTCAACGAGGCTAGAGTCAGAGGCCCTGTTCGTAACTCCAGGGTTGCCAACTCTGGAGTCACCACAGGTCTGCCAGAATGGCGAGGCTCGCCGTGTTTGGTGTCTCCCGTAAAAGTCCCAGCTCCTGGAGGCATGTGGTGGTGGGGGAATCTTAGCTTTTCTTTAAAAAAAAAAAAAAAAAAAAAGAAGGAAATGTCTAGCCCTGGAGATTGCAGAGAAAAGCTGGGAAATGTGGCTGCTAAAGATTCAGAAATGAGGAGGCGAGTGAAAGGACCCCAACTTTATTTATTTCTTTAACATCTCCTGATTTTAAAGCCAATCTCATGATTTCTTAGGCCCGACTCATGATTTTGGAATGCTCGGGGCTGGTGCTTCTGTAACTCCAGTGTTACAGCTCTCGCGGTTGTATTGTAGTCTTGCACTGTGTGGTGTTGCTCTTAAAGCACCAGCTGCTGGAGTCATGGGATGACATGAAAATGTAAGCTTGCTTAAAAAAGAAAAAAAAAAGTAAGTTTCTAGCCCTGCCTGGGGAGAAAAGCTGGAAAATGTGGCGTGAGTGAACTCTAAAGGCTCAAAACCAGATTTCAAATAAAAAGAAGCCCAAATTTATTATCTTTTACAAATCTCATGATTTTTGAAGCCAGACTCGTGATTTCTTGGGCCTGATTCATGGGTCGTGAATGATAAGGAGGGGCAGTATGACACTCCAGCTAATTATGTGCCAATTAACTGGAGTTAACCAACCCCATTGGAAAATAGTAATGTAGACACTCTGCAAATGTTTGTATTTACCGCTCCCCTCCCCCAAGCATGAGGGGTGGCCACGGCTGGGGATGGGACATTGGAGGGGGAGGAATTCTCTCTCTCCGGTGCTTGGCTGGCTGGTTCTTGCTCCCATGCTCAGGGTCTGTGGGGTCAGAAGGGAATTTTCCCCCAGGTCAGATTGGCAGGGCTGTTGGGTTTTTTCACCTCCTCTGCAGTGTGTGGGTGCAGGATTATCTGGGTCTGTCTCAATCAGGGGCCTCGGGCCCTGGTCCAGCTCGGTCCCTCCTGTTCTCTGCCTGTGGCTCGTTCGAGTCTAGTCTCCTGTGGGCTGAGATATTTTGGTTGTTGGGTTTGGTGTGTGGGTGGTGGGTGGTGGTTCGTGGCCTGAGCTGCACAGCCATTCAGACTCGATGGTCTGGTTCTTGCTTCTGGATGGAAGGAGGCCGGGGAGCAGGGTATCTTGACCTTGAGATAAAGCTCTAAATTGCAAATAGGATCGAGAGGATGATAGAAACCAGGATCCCTACCCGCACACAATCCCTGCTCCTCTAAGTAATCGCCATGATCTCAATGGGAGTATTTACATGAGGAGGAAAGCTTGCTGGAGCCGATTTCATGAAATGAGCATGGATTTGCCGCACTCAGGGAGTCTTTCATAGAATTAGGTGTTGTACATTGAGTGATAGGTGCCTGGGGGAGATGGCTGGATTGGTGTAGGGGATCAGTAGCAGAACCTTTCACCTCTAGGCCAGCAGCTAACATCCAATCCAGGACAAACACTCGGACACGTCTGGTTGCTGCTTGGTGGGTCTCAGTCCAGTTTCCACTGGGCAAGTGGCCCCTGAGCCACATCAGCCGTTGCATTAATTAGCTGCCTTCTGGGCGTTCTCAACACAGGAGCCAAGGCGTGTACGGGCGATAGAGACCAAGCTCCCGACTCTGCCCTCATGAGGATCCAGCTGAATTAGGAATGAGGCACAGTAGTTGGGCTGGAATTTTGGAAGAACCCAGGGACAAATTTCCAGGAGGTCAGCGTCCACCCTTGGGGTTGGACTTTCCGAAGAGCTCGGCTCCCATTTTAGGCACCTAAAAAAGTGGCAGGGTTTGCACAAGGGGGTAGCACTTCGGATAACTGTTGGGTGGAAGTTTGCCCATCGGCGTCACCGTGGGAGCTGCTGCGTGCAGAAGTCTTATGCAAATCTGACTTTTTCTTCTGGTGCCTAGATGGACGCGGAGCGGAGCTGGTTGCTTGTTTGTTTTGATTCAGTGAAAGCTTTTCGGTGAAAAAAATGCAACCAATACTTCTTGTCACATTTTTTTCAATGAAAAATGGGGGGTTTAATCAAAAACAAAATTTTCTACCCAAAACCGATAGTTGTTGACAAAAATATTTGGATTTTCATAAACAGATTTTTTTTAAAGGCCGCATTTTTTGTGCATTCTGTTTTAGTGAAAATATTTGGGTTTTCATTGAAAACGGGGGAGAGAATGGTCACAACCCTAACATTTCAGGGCAGAAAATTTTCAACAAAAAGAGACTTTTTGTTATTTTTTGTCAAAAATTTTCACCGGGATTGGGGGAGAGTTGTTTCCCAGCCAGCTCTAAAGCTGGATTCTTCTAAAAACCTAAACCCGGTTGTAGGTGTTGAAAAAAAACAGGCGTGAGTGAGTGTGTTTGAGCACTAGCCTGTGTCCACATTAGAATGATTGTATTGGCAGCTGATGAGTTGTGCTCACTCGAGTTTTAATAGACGCCGGTTCTGAGTCATTTTTCACTGCAGAGTTAGCTCAAGTGATCTACACTCAAGTGACTCCTCTTGTGTGAGCGGAGCTCAGGTGAGAACTGCCACATGGTGAAATAACCCTCAAGTTGCTGGGTCCACACTGGCACCGGTGCTAGGACTTCTGGGGACACCTCCCGGGGTCCTTAGCGCCACAGGAAGCTGAGCTGCTGTATGAATTTTTTCCCAATGAATTGTGGGAGAACCCTTCCAGATGCACAGGGGGAATTGTGGGAAAGCATTGGAGGACTAGCTGCACTTGAATGCTGCTACCTTGTGATCCACACTACAGAGTGGTTGTGTTAACAGCTGATGAGTTGCACTCACTCAGGTTTTGGCCTATACATCCCTCTCAGGCCAGACAGCTCGAGTAAATAGCATCACTGCACGTGAGTGATAGAGTTTTGTGTGTGGACGGGGTTAAGGGCAACCCTGGGGTTATAACTCGAGTTAACTTCGCAGTGAAGATGACCAGGTTTGTGCAGAACTTGCACTGCCGCAGGCAGCACTGAGAACCGTTCTGCGTTGGAGCATCTCCACCTCTCAGCTGTCAATCCAGCTCCCTTCCCACCAGCAGCGAATTCGCAAGCACGAAAGGCTCAGCGAGACATGCGCCATGTTCCCGAGAGCCAAGAGAGCTCTGATTAGAGCCGCGCGTTTGTCACTTTCGATGAAGAAGCTGCATGTGGGCAACTCCCTCTACGTCCGAGCAAATTTAGACAAATGAATGGGTTGGCTGGGTAATTATTGCCATTACAGGCGGACGTAAATTAACACACACAGAGCGCACAGAGCCTCTAGTCATTCAATTTATCTGCTGGAGATGGCATGGATGCAAAGGATCAGCGCAACCACTGCACAGGCAGAATGATGGTGCTTGGACCTCACGCAGCAGCAAGGTTTAACCTCTTCAAAGCGCTGCTGGAGAAATAATCTCCCCCTTGCTGTTCTGACCATGTCACGTCTGCTTTTAAATCCTTGTGGTGTGATCTGGCAGCCTCCCTCATCTCTCTGAGGCTTTGATTTCATGGGGGTGGTGGGGGTAACTGGAACCTCCTCAAATCTTGCTTCTTTTCTTTCCTTTCAAATACATGCCTGATTGCTTTTTTTTTTTTTTTTGGAGAGCAGGCTTTGAACTAAGACGCCTTCCACCTCTTTGTTCAGCTGATAAAATCCTGGAGCCTGATTCTCATTTAGGCTATGTCTACATTAGGAGCACTTTACCGGTATTGCAGCACCAGTCTACTAGAGCGGCAAAACGCTCCTAGAGTGGACGCAGCTGTACCGGCAAAGCCGTGCTCTGTACCCGCATAGTAAAGCCACTCCCCTACGAGCGAAGCAAGCTAAACAGTGTTGTCATTATAACTTCATCTTGTGCCAGCACAGCTCTGTCGGTCAAAGATCCCACCCTCCTCCACCCCCCTGACTGATACAGCTATGCCAGCAGAAGTCTGTAATGTAGACTTGGTCTCTCTCACAGTTTTTGTACTGGTATAACTATGGCAGTTGGGGGTGGGTTCTTTTACTGTTATACAGTACAATCCTTAGTGTGGGTGCAGTTATATGGGTATAGTATTGTCTTATCCCAATATAGCTTAGGCTACGTCTACACTATCCGCCGGATCGGCGGGTAGTGATTGATCTGTCGGGGATCTATTTATCACGTCTAGTGTAGACGTGATAAAATCGATCCCCGATCGCTCTGTCGTTGACTCCAGAACTCCACCGTGGCGAGAGGCAGAAGTGGAGTTGACGGGGAAGCGGCAGTGGTTGACTCACCGCTGTCCTCAGGGCCAGGGAAACCGACCTAAAATACGCCGACTTCAGCTATGCTATTCGCGTAGCTGAAGTTGCGTATCTTAGGTCGACCCCCCCCCCCCCAGTGTAGACCTAGCCTTATTCTCCTTCTGTACAGGCATTGCTATACTGGTGTAAGAACCTTAAATTGGTGTAGCTGCGTCCATACTAGGGAGCTGCACCACTGTAACTATACCAGGGTAGGTAAAGTGTTGTCTACACACAAAAGCTGTAGCACTTTGAATTCACTAGGGCAACAAAGGATGACGATGTCTGGTCTTTCTTACTGGACCTGTTTGCATGAAGGCCCCTTTACACCACTTTGGCAGTATAAAGAAGTGTTGGCGTGAGAGTCAGTGTAATTTACTCCGTACAGGTGTGAATGGGTGCAAATGAGAACCTTGTCCCTTGGGTAGTTGTATCTACACCACTGCAAAGTCAGTGAAAAATTCTGCCCTCCTGATCTGATGGGGTTTCACCCCCACTTCGCGCTGGTGTAGATGACCCTACAAGGTCACAACGGCTCTGATACTGCTCTCATTGACACTGGGATAAATCCTCTGTGACTCAAGTTGGTGGAATTACCCTGGTGCCAGTGAGCTCAGAATCAACCCCCCTGCCTGGGCAGAATAACTGCCCCCACCCCAAAGATGCAGCCGTTTGCTCCCACATGAGTGGAGCTGTGTGAAGTCCCGCCTTTGCTAGTCTATAATAACATCCTTGCCAGCCTTCTCCATGGTGCTAGTTCCGCTTAGCTCGCACCATTCGACAGATTTGTCTTGGCCTAAAAATATAAACATTTTGGGCAGCGTTCTCCTCTCCTTATGGTCCAAGATCCAAACACTTGAAATCCAGCAAGTTTCATCAGTCAGTCCTTGGCACTCGGGGAAGTGCTTTGTTTGTATCAAATAAATAGATGGATCCGCATCCAAAATTGAAATAAGAAAAAATGCATCGGGAGAGGAAAAATATGAGTTGATGTGCAAGAAAACTGAATGTTCTGGGCTCTGCAATCTGCCAGTGGGGCCCCGTAGCACTGGATTCTCCCCTGCCCAACCACCCAGCAGAGGAAGACCCCATATGGATGGGCTTTTAAACCTCCTTTATAACCCTTCCTGCCCCAGACTGCTTGCCCGGCACAATTTAGAGCAGCCTCGAGGCTGCTCTAAGTTTTTCCCAGCTTCCCCCAGCCCGAAAAGGCTGTTCAGGCAGCCAGGGATAGCCAGCACACAGAGGCACTTCAGACATGCTCCCTTTCCCTTAGCCACAATCCATGCACCGAGTGACAGGAAGTTGCTTCTTTAGGAGCTGGAGCTGACTCCCGCTGAAGCCAGCGATCTACGCTTATTTGCTCCAGCTGAGGATCTGGCTCAGGGGAGCAGGTTCCATGGACCCTTCCCAGGCCATAACAGCCAGAAATCGCACCAGGGTCCTTGTCGTGGTTTGGAAGCTGCTTTGGGCCGCCTGGTGTAATTCACTGTCTGCTGCCCTCCACCCTGAACAGCATCTTAACAAGGTTCATCGTATGACTGAGCGGCAGCTTCCAGCGTGCACGGAACGCAGAGTCTCCTTTGGAGCCCCGAGGACAGAGAGTTTTTAATTTGCTGCCTGAGCTGATTGTTTTTTGGCTTCACCGGCGAGACAAGCCCTGATATAAATCTCTCTGTTAAGGTGTTTCCTCTCGAGAAGGGATTAGACGGCTCACCCCTATGTAGGAGCAGCAAGTGGCTTGTTTCTTTAATTTCAGGCATTGGCTCGCAGCACCCTGGGGACCTTTCGCTTGCAGATGTTGCAAGCCAAAGGCTAAGCTGCTGTAACCTGATTGCAAGGGAGTTCCACCAGTTTGCACCAGCTGAGGGGTCGGGACCCCTGATTTGAGGATGTGTCGCTGGGCTCTCTACACTGCTTCCCTCCCTCCCCTGCAAATTCAAGCCAATGGGGATTCCTCACCTCCCCTTCGGAAGAGACAACATGGCTCAGTGGTTAGTGTGTTGGACAGGGAGGCCTGGGTTCTATTCACAGCCATGCCACTGGCCTGCGGGGTGACCTTGGGCAAGTCACTTTGCCCTCTCTCTCTGTACCCCCTCCCCTCCTTTGTCTTGTCCATTTAGCTTGTCTGATCTCTGGGGCAGGGACTTTCTCTGGCTGCATGCAGTGCCCCGCACAATGGGGCCCTGATTTCGGTTGGTGCCTCTAAGAGATATTTATGCTGCTTCTGGATACAATATCTCGTCGTATCATTGACACTGCTGCCACCCTATCAGAGAGGTCTCCTTTGCATTAAATGTGACCTTGTCCTCAGATGCAAAGCTCCATCCCGCATGGAATTGCTTTCCTGCCTCTCCCTTCTGGCCCGTGTATCTTTAGCCCCGGATGGAGCATCGGCTCTGATCTGCATTAACGAATCCTTGGTAAGCACTTTTAGCGAGCAGTCCCAGGGGCAGAGAATCTGGTCTGCAGACAGATTGGGATCTGCAGGGTGGGAGCCAGGAGGAGGTGTTGGCATTGGTCTCTGAGGAGGGAGGACAGCTGTTTATTCTGTGCAAGGAGACAAGCTGCTGGCTGGGGAAGCAGGGAGGGTTGGTGTTAGCTGGAGAGGTGTCAACTTAGCCTTGTATCAGCTGCAGGAAGGGTGCTGTGAATCAGCCAAGTGTGAATGTGTGTGTGTGAATGTACGCGAGTGTGTGAATGTGAGCGTGTGTGTGTGTGTGCGTGAATGTAAACATGTGTGTTTGAGTACGAATGCGAGTGAGTGTGTATATGTGTATACACCCATAGGCGTGTGTGAACGAACACGTGTGTAGTGGGTATACCCATGTGTGAGCGTGGCCATGTGATCACGTGTTGTGTGTGTAAGACTGTGAGCTTGAGCGTAGGTGTGTGATTTCATGTGTGCGCATACGTGTGGGGCAGAGAGAGCTAAAAGCTGCTCTAACTTACCTGGGGGGGCCAGGCAGGGCCCTAAAGGATGGGGAGGCTCAAAGATGGTTTAAAACTGGCCTCTTTTTATCCCAGACATGAGTGCAGGAACAGAGGCCTAGATGCTGAAATCAGTGGGAGTTAGGTGCCTAAATACCTTTGAGGGTCTGGGGTAGAGTAACTGCGAATCCGACCCCCACTTTTCCCCGCCGTTTGGTATGTTGTAGACACAAGACATTGCCTTGACTTGTCGTATGGTTTGCAGTGACAAGCCCCGTCCTCTTTTTCCCTGCATGTAAATGCCAGCAGCCAGATGGCTCTGGAACTAGATCGCCAGTATCCTGGTTGCACAAGCCAGAAAGGATGGCGAGCAGCTCTGTGCTCTCCAGGGGTAATTCACAGAGAGCGCAGCACCTTTTCTTTTCTCTGATGATGGAAGGGAGCAAGAAGTGATGTCCGGGTCTCCTTGCTGAGCGCAGGGCAAACAGAAGGCTCATAAAGAATAAACGCCCCTTGCTCGACCCTGGGGGTTGCCAGCTTTGCTGTCCTAACCCTTGAGCTAGCTTCACAAAAGCACTTAAAGAAACAGGGCGTTGTCTGTCAGAGCTGCACCCTCTGTAAAGTGGGGATAATGGTGCTCACCTCCCATGTGAAATGCTTGGCGATCTATTGATGAAAAGTGCTAGATGAGAGCATGGGAGAAATTTGCAGAGAGCCTGAAATAGGTGCAGTCCCGTTCAATGGGCGCTGACTCAGATGGTAACGATCACGCATGGAGTGTCAGCAGCGAGAACTGTTTCACAGATCATCAAATCATGGAAGAAAGGAGAAGTGTCCTATCATGGTGCTGTCCACCACCATTTCTCAAAATGAGAGAGGGGGGTGGCAGGTGTAAAAAGGAAGCTGTGCAGGCTGCTATCAGCACATGGTAGGGTTTTGATGGGGCCGATCAGTTCATTTTCCTGACTGAGGCAAGGAGAGGAGGCTGGTGCTTAGTTTTCAAAGGTTTCCAAACACTGATAAGGCACTGCCAGCTAATGATGTTGTCGTGAGTCTTGCACGTGGTCCCCTTGAAGCCCCAGCTCCTGGAATCCTGTGATGATTGAGAATCTCAATTTTCAATTTTTAAAAACAAGTCCTAGCTGTGGAGAAATGCTTGAGAACGAGGCACCCGAAGGCACAGAAATCAGACAGAAAATAAATGCAAAGAAACAAACATATAACGCTGAAGCCAATCTCATGATTTTAAAGCCAATCCCAAGCGTTTGGGGAGCCTGTTTCATGATATTTGAATGCTTGAAGTAAGTAATACTGCACGAGAGCGGGAGAGAGTGAGGCATGAGTCACACAGTTTGGAGAGGGCTAGATCTGGCCCAGTTTAACTCCAGCAGCCATTTAGGGCCAGTCTCCTGGATGAAATGCCCTGCAGAGAAATGTTGCAAGCGCTAGTGAAATGGCAGCGTCTGTCAGCAGAGGATTTTAGCTGCATGGCCCCCATGGCTCTTTCTGGCCCTGGCAAAGTTCTGGCTGTTCCAAGGTTTTAAGTCTGAGGAAAATCTCTCCTAGTGCAAAGGGGGGTTTCCTTAATCGGGTGAGGGACAGATGAGTCTCCGAGACAGGCATGCTGGCAGCCACGTGATGGTTAAAGTTGAGATCACGCCGGCTTTGCTCCTTGCTGTCGCTTCTCATTTCCTCACAGCCTGGCTGATGTGCCGGTTTCTGGTAAGCGACTTGGACGGGAGCAGGGCTGACAGGGGACTGGACGCTCAGAATCCATTTAAAGACATGCAGCGTTCTTCCCTTCCCTTCCCTTCCCTTCCCGCATTCAGCAGCCCTATCTGGGGCCTGGTTTTTTTCCCTCCAGAGCACGCTTGTGCTGTCATTTTCACACACCCAAATTGCTGCCAATGGCGGCTCTTTACGCCGGTTTTAAATGACAACGCACGTTGCAGGGGATGGCAAATCTGGCATACAAGGGTGAAGATGGCAAGTTCTGATCAAGATCCAAACTTTTCCAGCATTTGGGGTTGTTTCGATTACAGCCTTTAAAGGAAGTTGACCCCATGCTGAGTGAGCATCCTTTGCTCTCAGACTCCCTGAATGTCCCGCTGGCTCTTGAATTAGAGTGCTGTTGCTTTAAAAGCAAAGCAGGCTGGGTATCTCTTCCTGGGTATAAAATAAGAGAGCTGCCATCTGCCAAAGGGAAGGGCATCTGTGGCGGGTCACACTGAAGGGACAAACCGACGGACATAGCAGTGACAGCTCATCAGCCAGGCTGGGCAGGGAGGGTGTCCCTGGCCTCTGTTTGCCAGAAGCTGGGAATGGGCGACCGGGGATGGATCACTTGATAATTCCCTGTTCTGTTCATTCCCTCTGGGGCACCTGTCAGAGGACAGGATACTGGGCTAGATGGACCTTTGGTCTGACCCAGTACGGCTGCCGTTCTTATCGACGGAACTAAGGCTGGTTGAAAACCGGGAATTCTTTTCCACTAACATTTTTGAATGAACAGAACGTTTTTTTCTCCTGTTTGAAAACGTTCCAATTTTTCGATGGAACTAAAAAGTGAAAAATTTTGTCTTAAATCCGTTTGTGACCCACCTTTGCTCTTCTGACTGCTCTGACTGTCGATCGAATGGGACCTGGATTTGGCCTTTTGTCCTTTGAATGCAGTTCGGAGCTCTGAGATCCAGAGGCCGAAGCCTCACTCCGAGCATGTGGCCCACCGATAGTGCTGTGTCTGCTCCAGCTGGTGGCACTTTCCATCCATCAGAGCAGTGTCATCCGAGCCTGGAAAGAACCAGCCTTGCTCTTGAACAAACAGTGGTCTCCTCCTTCCTCCTCCTCCTCCGAACAAGCTGCCCAAGGGCCAGAAAGGGCCGTGATGGAGATTAGCAAGTGCTGAAGAATCTGCAGCCTACATGACACATGGCGTTGTTTGCCACAGAAGTGCACTGTGCTTCCTCACTGCAGATGGATTCCCTGCCCCAGAATGCTCAGTCTAAGATGAGAGCCAGCAGAGGAGGGCTGGGAGAGCAGTGTATGATCATTTAATCAGTTAGGAGGCTAATGTGTGTGTAATCAGCCAGTAGAGCGAAATGGGAGGTGGTGTGGTCCAATGGATACAACGCTGGACTGGGCTGGGAGTCAGCAGACTTGGGGTCTAGTCCTAGCTCTGCCTCGGACCAGCTGTGTGACCTTGGGCAAATGCCTGACTCTCTGTGCCTCAGTTTCCCCTCCCATCCTGTAAGCACTGCAGGGCTCTCGTGCTGTGTTAACACAGAGCTCAGGGCAACGGGGGTCTGAATCTTGGTTGTGAGTGCTACTGGAATCCAAAAAAATAATATCAAGAGCTGCTTTAAAAATGGGCAGGAGGGGTTTGGGGGTTTGGGTTTGGTTTTTCCAGAAGTAGAGCTGAATTTCCCCCAACTCCATTTTCTGTGTTGACATTTTGATGAAAAAAATGTCCTTGAAACGTCACAATTCGAAACATTTGGACCAGCCCTGCTAAGCAGCCGTGGTTAGCGGCGGGCTGGCTGCTGGTAAACGCAGTGCTGGCCAGCGATGGGGAGTGGGAACTAGTTTCATGGGGAACCTCGGGCTAGATCCTCAACTGGTGTAAACTGGTGCAGCTCCCTTGATTGCAGGTACTTTATAATTAATGGAGTATGGTGCTTTCTGTAAAATCACCTGTGCTCAATACCAGCCAACACCCCGTCCCCAGAGACAGCCCACTTGTGAGGGTGGAATGTTCCCCAGTTGGCCAGAGGTATTTGCTGTTTTTACAGCGAATCCGGGCCGTGCTAAGCTCTGTACCTGCCACGCGTGGCGTGTCCATCAAATTAAGCAGGCAGCTATTCGAACAGGAAGGGCCTGTTTTTCCTCCTCTGGCTGAACCTTGTGAAAAACCAAGATCTGCTGAAGAGCTAAAGGCGCTTTTAACGAAAAATGGCATTTAGTCGAAACCCCCAATTTGCCTCTGAATCACCGTTTTGATGGACATTTTCAGCCAGCCCTGGTTGGTAGGTAACACCTGGCCCAGCCCAAGACAAACCCCGCTTTTAATGATCTTACAGGAGCCCTAGATCTGTCATTTCAACCCTCGCCTAAATTTGCAGCGCCGTCTCATGTTAGGTATGCCAGTCACCCAGGCCCTGATCCGAAGCGCTTTGAAGTCAGTGTGGGAGGATATCCATTGACTTCAGTGGGCTTTGGCTGGGACCCTATGTCCCTTTTGCTGGAGAGGCTTGTAAGCACTCCCACAGAACGTCTTTGAGGGCCGACTTAAAGGAGATTTTTGTCTGAACATTGTTCTCCCTTTGCACTCCCATCTGCGGCTTTGTTCTATATCCAGACGGCAAAATATATGCTGGTTGGGGCAGAGCTGGGGTAGTTGAAAGGATTCAACCCAAGTATTCATTATGGGAAATGCCAGCCAGGGTTGCATTCACCTCTTTGAAAGTTACCTAGAGCCTTCTTTGATCTTCCATTTCACCCACTCATGTGGGAGGCAATTAATTTAACCTCATCGCCGAAGGAAGCCACCTGCCCGGCCCTTCCCCCCAAGCGTTTTCTTGCTAGAGATTTCAGTGCAATGGGACAGGGAGATATAAGCTGGGAGAGAACTATAGTCGCTGCTGATCGTGAAAACCCCGCTCGGCTCAGCCACCGGCCTGGACGAGTCAATTCATGTCTCCGTTCCTCAGTTTCCCCCTCTGTAAAACAGGGATAATGCTACTGCTCTCCTTTGTAAAGCACTCTGAGACCTACTGATGACCAGCCCTAGATAAGAGGTAGGGATTATTGTTATTTGAAACGCTTTGTGAAAAATTTTGCTTTGGAGCAGGTTTTCCCCCCATTTTTTCTACTCCCAACTCCCATTTTTGTTGTTTGCTTCCCATTTCACCGCCGAAAAGGGAGAGGAGCGAGGACAAAGGTTAGAATGAAAACCAGAGAAAACAACTAAATTTCTCATTGCTGGGAAAATGGAAAATTCTGGGAAAAATTCCGATTCCCAAAACAAGGATGAGTTTTTTCCACCAAAAACCAAACCAAAAACAATTTAGATTTTTTTTACCAGTCCTAAAGAAAAATACAGTGAAAGTCTTTTACTTTGTTAAAACTTGATCGCTTGGTTCTTTTACAAGGTGTGTGTGTGTGTGTGGGGGGGGAAACCGGAGGTCTTGGCCAATCCTTGGGCGTGGTTTTGAACCCATCCAAGCCATCTCTCTCCGTCAGGCCACCCACACAGCTGTGCTGGGTGTAGCTAGGGTTCTGCCGGTACCAGGCTCCTTCCAAAGAGCTGCCACGTTCCATCTGCGTTGGGAAGTCACCTCCATTTGTGATTGGGGTCGCCAAGCGAACCAGCATGCCAAGCGCAGCTGCTGAGAAGCGCGATTGTTGTTGTTGGAGCTGGGTTTATTTTTAGCCTTTCCTGTGCTGGTGGCCTTACCAGCTGGCTTGCTTCTCTCTCCAGGCAGGAAACCACTGGGCTCCTTCATCGTGACCTTTAGACCTGCCCTTTCGCACCACTTCCCAGTGGGAGTCTCTGACACACACACCCTGGCAGACCCTCCACCCCGGCCCAGACAAAGGCCTTCAGACAAACCCCCGAGAAACCAAGTGTTTAGCCCTTGCCCTGGCTCAGACCTGAATGCCGATATCTAGGGCCTGATCCTCAGTGGGTGTAAACCGGCCATCAGCGCTTTTGTGACTTCCAACGCCCGAGGCTCTGACCCGGAATCTCTGACTGTTCCCTTGTGTCCTCACTTGCTGGGTGCTCCGTAAACCAAAGCACGGCGAGTGAGGGGCATAAACGCTGAGCTTCATTGATCCCATCTGGGCTGCATGGGCATCCGCCCTGGCTAAACGCCCAAAGTCCGGGCTCAGCCTGTACTGAGCTGGAAGTGAAACCTGGGATGGATTCTGCTGGAGGGGGGGGGCATTCTTTGATGGCTGCCAATCCCAGAACAACCTCCCAAGTGGGAAGACCGCTGTACCTTTGAGGGCCCAAGTAGGGTCTGATGGCTGCAGGGAACGGCCCTCCCAGATTTTATTGCAGGACTGGGGCTTAAGAACATAAGAATGGCCGTATGGATGGCTCTGTACACACACATCGTGAGGGGCTGTCTGCACGCAGATTTGCATCAGTTTACTAGTTTGTCTACATGCAGAAATTAACCGGCATAGCTATTGCGGACTAGCCCTTTTGCAATAGGTATTCCGGAACACACTCTTATTCTGGAATAAGGGTGTCCGTATGTGGAGTTATTCTGGAACAGTTTATGCACTTTAAATTCACACCCATTCTTAATCTGAAATAATTTTCAAGTGTAGACAAGCTCGTAAACTGATTTAGTTAAACTGGTGTAAACCCTTTGTGGAGGCTTTTATTTTGCTTCAAGAGCAGTTTGTTTCATCTGATCTTTTTTGACTTAACTTTAACCCTAAACTAAACCCAAATAAACCTGGTGTAATCTGGAAGAAGAGCAGCCTTTTATACCAATTTAACACCATGCCTCAAGCTAAACCAGTGGAAATCCATATGTAGAAAAGCCCTTAGAGACAGTCCCTGCCCCAAAGATCTTACACTGTAAATAGACAAGACAGACACAAGGTGGGACAGGAAAGAGAAAAGGAGAGTGATGTTGCAGAGCAAGGTTTAGAACTCAGGTCTAGACATCAGACTCCCTGTTGCATGTTCCTTGTATGTTTACCTGTTCCAGGTGTATCGGCCCATGTATATACAGGTGTGCTGCAGTATAGATGCAGTAGATGCACTGAATTGTTAGAGGCCAGATTGCATTTGAAGCTGCTAAATTGGGTAAGCAGATGCCTTGAAGGGGCTTTCTTTGTGGAGCAGCATTTCCAGCCCTCTCTGTGTCAGAGAATCAGGAGTGTTGCGTTGGAGACCGCATTGCTTCATTTTGCAGCCAGTGAAATGGTAGGAAGTTGTTCGGCTTTCATTGGTGTGAGTGACTCAAGCAGGCACGGCTCTTCCCTCTGAATCAGTCCTGAGCCCCTGCCCTGCGCTGTGCTGAGGGGCGCTGTGCTGCAGGGAACGGCGTGGGAGGCTCCGTAGACGGTGCTGTCCTCTCTGAGTCAGTGCTGACACAAATGCGCCAGTGCTGGGCTGGGGAGGGCTGGTGCTTCAGGAAGCAGGGTGAGCGGCTCAGTGGGAGGCGCTGTTCTCTTGGGAGCGGCGTCCAGCACGAGCACATGCGATTGGAGATATTGTCTTGTAGATACGGTGTAAAAACTAGGTCCTCACCACACCTGGTTGTTCTAACAACATAAGACCGGCCATGCTGGGTCAGACCAATGGTCCATCTAGCCCACTGTCACGTCTTACAACAGAGTTAAGTTGAGATTCTGAACAGAGTTACACGGATGTTAACAGCTGTGAAATTAGGATCCCAGTCACTGGTTGGGTCCTATCCCAGCAGTACTGGGCCATTTGGATTTGGGAGCTATGGGTTTTGGTATGCCCAGCAATGTCGAGTAGGGCTGCCAACCATCCAGGATTGTTCTGTAGTCTCCAGGAATTAAAGATTAATCTTTAATTAAAGATAATGTCATGTGATAAAACCTCCAGGAATTCATCCAACCAAATGTTGGCAACCCTAAGGCCGAGGCATTGGAATCTGAAGCTTTGGACAGGCCCTGTTTCATGAGCAATAACTGATGCAGCAGGCAGTTAGAGTTGTAGGAAAGAGATCTTTATTGAACGTGCAGAGAGGCCCAGCCTGGATATCAGGTTGCACTCCAGAGCCGCTAGACATCACATCAAACTAGCTCCCTCCTGAAACCTGACTCACTTTCTTCAGTTCCGCTCCCACGCCTCAGACTCCAGGCCCTGGTTCTGTTTTTAATATTGCTGTTGGGCCCAGACCGAGGAGCCTTCTCCTGTCTTGCAAAGGTGTAGCTCGGGCAACACAAGATCATACGAGCGCTGCAAAATGTGTTACATTTTGCAAATGACCACGTGTGTTAGTGTGTGCATGTGTTGTATGTGTTTACATTGCGGGAAAGAGGGAAGAAAGTATTTTACAGCCCTTTAATGTTCAAAATGATAATAACGTAATAATTAAATATTATAAAACTGATGGCAACCAGGCAATAGGCAGCCCTCCATTCATGTGCCGTCTGTAACAAGCTAGATACTTCGGTGATGAGCATTGTATAAAAGCAGAATGGAACGGGCAACAACACACAGTGACAAGCCCTAGTGCACAGTTCCTGCACTTGTGTAATAATTAAGTAGTTGATGCACTCCAGGCTCATGGATCACCCTACAGTAACAAACCGGCATGCCCCCTATGATTTGAAGTAAGTTAGCAAGGAAACTGAGTTCACTTTCATTCAGCCAAGGGATTATTAGAGATGATTGAAATTTTTATGCACAGAAAAAGGTTTGTGTGTGTGTGTGTGTGTTTGTGTGTGTGTGTGTGCACGCACTTTTTGGCAATGTATCTTGCCACGAGAAATGTATTACTGAAAATTTTTAGGGTTTTTTTGCCAAATTTTCCATCGCATTTTAAAATCAAAATTGTTAGCAGAATGCTTTGCTTACTTGAAAACCCAAACAGTTTTGAAAATGATTTCAGTTAAAACATTGGGAACAAATACTGCTTTTTAAAAAAAAAAATTGGTGAAAGAGCAGAAGGGAAATGGCTGCATTTCAAACGCTATAAAACAGAAGCGGCTTCAAAATGTGTCAGAAAATCGGTTTTCCCATTATTTTGACCAGCTGTAAACAATAAAAGGAAATGTTACATCCTATTATTAAATAATGGTAAGCCCTAGCTCTTATATAACACCTTTTCATCAGTAGATCTCAAAGCACTTTAGCAATTTCTTGCAGTAGCACCTCTGAGCTCCAGAAATGGACCAGAACCCCAATGTGTTAGGTGCTGTACAGACACAGAACAAAAAGCCAGTCCCTGCCCCAAGGACCTTAGAATCTTAAGTGAGAGATACATCCACCGTTGCTGCGTCAATTCCATTATAAACCCATATTTCCCAGTGCTCACCGTGTAGGTAAGGCACCTCTTTGAGATAAAAATTGGCTTAGAAGCAGATATGTTTATCTGTGTTTGGGAAGACGAGAGGAGAATTGTCAAGGCATTTTTTTTCTCTTTCAAGTTTGGCATGAAAAGAGATCAAGACTTCCAGGAAATTATATGTTGCTTTGACTTTTAAAAAAAAAACCAAAAAACTGGCAAGTGCTGGTTCCATAATAATGCCTAATTGCTTCTGGTATTTTGAAAATAACATGATTACATGTGCGTGTGTAATGCAATCTGTAAATTGGCTACTGAACACGAGACAGGAACTTTTTGTCCAAACTCTCCGAAGGATTCTTGCTGTACGCCATGCACAGCCTACACATGGAATGCCTGTGTTTCCAATTAATGGGACTTCCTTAAGAGTAGAAAGATGGTCTTGCAGTTAAGGAGCTGCAGTCAAACTCCAGATTCAGTTCCTGGCTCTGCTACAGACTCCTTGGCCTGCATTCTCTCCCCTGCTAAGGGTTTGTCCACACTAGATAGTTTTAGGTCATGTTTACACTAGGAGTGTTTTACCGGCACACTGCACCAGCAAAGCGATCCTAGTATGGAAGCAACTTATATCTGCAAAGTTACATTCTATTGGTATAGCTTGTTAACTCCCCCCTCCCCAAAATGAAACAAGCTC
The DNA here is from genome assembly GCF_016161935.1 of Mauremys reevesii. NCBI lineage: Eukaryota > Metazoa > Chordata > Testudines > Geoemydidae > Mauremys > Mauremys reevesii. Next base: position 4,366,940 of record NC_052646.1, on the reverse strand, counting down.
AACTAGTAAAAGCACATCTTTGCCAGTATAACCGAGGTTATCTCTACACCACAGAGCCATACCTCTGGCACTGCAGCTCTAGCGTCGTAGTGTGGATGCTGCCTACATTAACGGAAGGGGTTTTCCCGTCAATGCAGACACTCCACCTCTCCGAGAGGCAGTAGCTAGGTCGAGGGAAGAATTTTTCCATGTCTACACAGGAGGTTAGGTCAACCTAACTATATTGCACAGGGATCATGCCTCTTCACGCCCTTGACGGCCATCACTGTGCTGGCAGAAGTCTGTAGTGTAAACGAACCCGTATTGCTTTAACTATACCGGTGTAGTTAAAGTGATACAATCCTCCTAGTGTGGCTGCCATTATATTGGCACAAAGGTGTTTATACTGGTATAGCTATATGCCTACACTATAGAGATTATACCGGCCAAGCTACATCACAGTAGGTATGGCTTTGTCTACACCAGTGGTTCTCAAACTAGGGCCGCCGCTTGTTCAGGGAAAGCCCCTGGCGGGCCAGGCCAGTTTGCTTACCTGCTGCTTCCGCAGGTTCGGCCGATAGCGGCTCCCACTGGCCGCAGTTCGGCGCCCCAGGCCAATGAGGGCTGCAGGATGGGCACCCAGCACGTCCCTTGGCCCTTCCTGCAGCCCTCATTGGCCTGGAGCGGCAAACCGCGGCCAGTGGGAGCCACAATCAGCTGAACCTGCACACGCGGCTGGTAAACAAACCGGCCCGGCCTGCCAGGGGCTTTCCCTGAAGAAGCGGGGGTCCTGGTTTGAGAACCACTGGTCTACATGATAGGGACTCTAATGGCATAGCTACTGCTCCATAGTGTAGACACAGCCTACACCCATGGAAGGGGTTGATAGAACCTCTCTTCCTTTGACCTAGCTGCATCTACACTGGGAACTAGATTGGCACAGGTACGGTGGTTGGGTGCCCTGCTATGTCGACCTAAATTTGAAATGTAGACCAGATCTAAGTCACCTTTACAGCAGTAGAACTGTTCACACTAGGGCCTTTTCTTGTATCTATTTGAGTAAAATAAATCACCCTCTTAACTGAAATTGTTTTATCGGTAACACTTTTAAGTGTAACCCAGGCCGGCAGCTGTTCTTGCCTGGTCCTACGTCCCATTTTCAGGGCCCTTTACATGAGCAGAGTAGTGTAAAAAGACCTTTAGTGTAAATGAGAATCAGCCCAAGGTGCCTGAGCCACAAAATTCAGCTCCAGATTTCAAACACTGCAAAGATCTGAGCTCGGTCAGGTTAGCTCATATCTGCATTTCCTTTGGGTGCAACATTCTTCTTTGAGATCGGCTCTAACTGGGTCATTTGGGTCCAGATTTTGAATGCCCCAAAGGCCAGGTTGGCACAGAATCAGGTCTTTCCTTGTTTTGTGAGGTGCCCAGGGGCATTTGATAAATAACAGGTAGGACAATAACAAAGCCAGATAAACGGAACTAGAGAGCTGCTAAGCATACTGGGACAGATTCTGATCTCACCTCAGTGTGAATCCAGAGTGACTCCACTTCCCTGCAGTTGTGTTGCTTCGGATTTACACCACTTTAAGTGAAGTCAGAACCCGACCCCCTGATTTCAACCGAGTTGTAACTCAGCTTATGCCAAAGGTGAATTTGGCAGCTGGCCAATGAAAAAATGTGTGCTTGTTTATTTTTTAAGTTAAAGAAGGTCATTGCCATACAAAGTATACATCATTTCTTGGTGCAGACACAACCTACTTCTTTAATATAGTTCTGCTGTGTTGGTCTTGGCACATTCCATTGTACATTACCCCAAACCCCTTACATCTGTTTAAAACCATCTTGCAGAATTCCACCCACCCATTTTGCTTGGGGCAAGTAATATTGTTGTCTTTTAATAGGAGAGGAAATATTTTAATAGGAGAGTAAATATCATTAGGGGTTTCCCCTTCTCACCCCCCCCCCCCAATCATTATAATGATGGGAGAATAGGTTTTGTATCTGAGCTGGCGCAGGGGCAAATACATTCCTGATGTGAAGTCAATGGAGTTCCACCAACTTGCACTGCCATAGGGTCATGTTCTCTTCCAAAATAGAGGCACAATCCTAATCAGATCCTATGGGCTAGATCCTTATTACAAATGAGAGTAAGGCCCATAATTTAATCTTTCCGAATCCTGCTAATCTCAGTGGTCTCTTGTGGCTGTGAGTTCCATGGGTTAACGGGTGTTTTTATTAGTTTATAAAACTCTACTCAGTTCAGTTCCAAAGACCCGTTGTCTATTAACTACTACAAGCCTGATTCTCATTTACACCACTCCGGCAGCGTAAGGGGCTCTTAAAATGGGAATAAATTACATCTACACCCACTTTAAAGAAGAACCCAGGCCTCTGGGATTTGCCCATGATCACATAACGAGTCTGTGGAGAAGCTGAGCTTTGAGCCGAAAATGATGAGCCAGAAGAGCTACAATTATTCGAATAGGCAGTGTTGTTACCGCAGCTCCATCCCACTGAAGCAATGTGGAGGAGTCGCGGTGTAGATGAGGATCCGGCCTCGTAGGCTTTTTCTTGTAACTGGGAAGCAGAGCTGGTTGCATTTTTGGTGATTTTTTTGAAAATTGAAATTGAAATTTTAACAATTACCCCTGCCCAGTTTTTTTAACGTTTTGAAGATTGTTTTTCCAACGTTTTTGAAATTATTCATTTTCTTCAAATATTTTAAATTTGGGAATAATTTTTGGCCCCTTTACATTTTGTGGATGTTTTTACTCGTTTGGTTTTTGAAATATTGATATGTTCCCCAAATTTTGAGTAAATTTCTCCCATATTTCAGCTGCATTGCCCTCCCCGTCCCTCTGGCCCCGTTTCCGAACCAGGTCTACTGGGAAGCTAGTGACAATATTTTAAACAAGCTCCCGCCATCTCCATCCGTCACACACCTGCCTCCAACACCCCGCCAGCTCTCCCTTCTCCAGCGTACCCCTCCTGCTCCAGATCTCAACCTGTCCTGGTTGTGTTTTCAGACATTAAGAAAGAAAGGTTTTAACGGTTGCGACAGCCCGGAACCCGACGGGGACGACTCCATTGACCAGAGCCCCCTGATGGAGGATAAATACCGCAAAGCCAGCGAGGATCTGGATATCCTCTTCAAACGATATGGTGTAAGTACTGCGCCCCTCTGGGCAGAAATCCTTCATTATGTTTTTCTTTTTTTCTTTTGTTCGATTTCTTCCCAATCCTACCCCCGTCCCCGTCACCTCCCCCGCCCTCTCAACGTAACAGGCGCTGAACAAGAAGCACAGGGGATGCGAGAGCCCGGAAGGGGACGAGGTGTTTGCACTGACCCCGCAGACGGAGGAGAAATATAAAAAGATTGATGAGGAGTTTGATAAAATGATGCAGAGTTACAGGCTCGCAGTGAGTAGCTGGTGGCCTGCACATCCTGCCGTGGACCCCCTAGCAACGTAGAATGCAGAGCAGCGGGGGTGACGACTTTGCATGGCTTTGCTTACGGAGCCTTGCTCTGCCTTGTTCGTTTGCTGCCATAGGGCGTAGCAAACCCAGGGCTAGGGAACGTCTGGGAGGCAGCATGGTCTAATGGTTAGAAACAGGCCTCGGTGATGCCAAGGCCCCTTTCGGTCGCTATGCCAGCATAAAGAGGTATTAAAGTAGGTGGAAATGCCTCCCTCCAGCTGGTATGGAGGTGGCGGAACGTCCCTGTACCCATCCTAATCTCCTCTTCTGGCCTAGAACACAACACATTATGGTTGTTCCCTCCTATACAAGGCCTGAGTCTCAGTTGCACCATTCTGGCCTTAAAATGGGTATAAATTACCCACCTTAAGGCCCCTTTACGCTGTCAGAGTGGCGTGAAGAACTCTCAGGCCTGGTCTGCACTTAAACGTTTTAGGGGTATAACTCTTTTTGCTTGGGGGAGGGGGATCACCGTTTACTGAAATCATCATACCAGTCCAGCCCCTAGTGTGGCTGCAGTTAGAAAAGTGCCTTTTGCCGGCATCGCTTATTCCCCTGCCCATGCAAGAATAAGATACAAGCACTGTAGCTGCAGCTGCACTAGCGGGGGTTGCGCTGCTTACTGATCAATGCAGCAGAGACGCCCTTCGCGTAAATGAGACTCCGGCCCGAGTCTCAGCTATATTTAGGTGCCTGATTCCCATCGGTTTTGAAGGGAGTTAGGCGCCTAAATACATTGGGCTTCGCTGTCTAACTTTGAGCCCCCACACTGGAAATGTTAAGACCAAGGACCTTAAAAATCGGTCCCATTGCTATTAATACTGGACTCTTTTTACTCCAGCAAACTCCTCTGAACTTCAGTGGGAGTTTTGCTTCAGTTCAGAACCTCGGTATTAATATGTGTCACGGTGGGGAAAGGGAGGGTCGGGTTATGACAGTTGCACCCCCGCTTTGGGATCAGATCCAGTTTGGGGCCACTCTGCTTTCAATCCAGGCGAATCCATAAGGCTCCCGGTGCAGTTAGTGGATGTGGCAGAAATCCAGGGTGGTTTTAGCCTGAGACGACAGCCCCGGGGTGGCATCAGGACAGCGATGACAGGGATTTGTGTTGAGGGAGGGAAGAGGGGCATTGCAAATTAGTTGTTAGTTCAAGGGAGCAAAGACTTTTGAGTCAGGCAAGCCATCTTCAGGGAGATTAGCCTTCCAACTCAGGCAGCCGTAATTAACTCACGTTGCAGGAGCAGAAAGGAAGGCAGCTTTCCAAGCGCTGGATGCAGGATAAAAAAATACCCCAACTCCTTCCTACTGCTCCTTACAAGGCCATGGGAGCTATTTTTTTCTTTTCTTGAGACTTCACTCTTGAAAAAGCCAGAGGTGGTGTATTTTTTTGGCTGACTCTGCCAGTAAGGGTCGGATGCTCATTTTCCCCATGCCACCCCTCTGGCAGCATAAAGGGCCCTTTACGTGAGTGTAACTGTCTCATTCGCTTTACACCGCCAAAGTGGGGTAAAACAGGTTTTAGGGCTTGTCTGCTTAAGGAATTGTTCCTAAATAACTCCCATGTGTTGACACACTTGTGTTCTGGAATAAGAGTGCCTTCTTTCTGTTTAGCTTAACTCCCGCAGAAAGTGGGTTAAACTAACCGCAGGATACAGCCCTCTTATTCCAGAGTCAGAACGTCTACACGGGGAGTTATTCAGTTACAGCTGTGGCACTTTCAAGTCACACCCTCTGTGAATCTGCGTTCACTTTCCATTGTAGACACGCCCTTAGTGTAAATGAGAATCGGGGCCCCCGGAATAGGATTTTAAGGAACGTGTAGCTCCTTGGGCTTGATTCTGCCTCGTGCCGTTCATCTGGAGCTTTGCCACTGTCTTCATTGGTACAGGAATCGCAGGGTAAAATTCTATATCCTGCGCTATGCAGGAGGTCAGAGTAAAACCATCACAATTGTCACTGCTCTGCCCTCAAATCTGTGGGTCTGATTCTCAGTTGCCCCGTGCTTTGTCGTATCGTTCACACCAGTGCAAAGTGGGTGTAAAGCGCTGCCAGATGAGTGTGTAGCATTCAGCACTCGCTTTGCCCTGGGGCAGATAGTTACACCAGGGCAGGCGAATGAGAAAACAGGGCACTATCAACCTATACATTTTTTATTATTTGCATTATAGTAGCGACTACAGGCTGCAGCCTGGGACCAGGGCCCTATTATGCTAGGCACTGTGAACATTTATAAAAGAAGAAAAGTTCCCTGCCTCCAAAATCTTTCAGTGCGTAGCATCCCAGAAGCGGGTTGATTAGTAGCCAAAGCATAGCATCTGCCTCCTTGACTACACCTCTCTTGCAACAGGATTGAATAGTGGATTGTTGGAACAGATGCTTTTCTTTTTAACCAGCTTTTTTGTGTGATAATGAGAACTAACGCAACTCATCTGCCGGGGAAGCTAATGACGCCCTGGTCCAGAGAAACTGGCCGTAACAGGGTTCTGCATTCTGAGTGCATTTGAAACTGGCTTTCGAGAAAAAGAAAAGTCATTGGCGTTTGGCTGATTAATGTACCTCCCCCCTCCCCCACCAGATTTTGGATTGTTGTGTTCATTTCAAACCTTTGCCTGCCATAACACTGCAGCTCCCAGTGCTCTGGGAGAGTGGGAGCTTCTGGTTGAGGGATCATTTGCATGTGCACAACTCTCTTCCCCGCCTGGGCAGGAGCATGGGGAAGATTGGTCGATTAGTGGTTCAAAGGTGCAATGTGATAGTTAGGAGCTATGGGCCGAATCCTGTCCTCCAATCCATTCATTAACTCTCACGTACGTCAGCGGGTTTCACACGTGCATCTGGGGTAGAACTATGCCGTTAGTTAGTTAGTTAGTTAGTTTCTTTCTTTCTTTCTTACGCAATATTGCATTGTAGATTTAAGGGCCTGAGTCTCACTGACAGTAGGGCGTGTCTACACTAGCAATGCCACTGTAGCTGCGTCGATGTAGTGTAGACACTTCCTACAGAACAACGGAAGGGTTTCTTCTGTTGCTGTACTATATCCATCTCTCTGAGGCCTGGCATACGCGACAGGGTTAGGTCGACGTACGCTGCCCTGCATCAACCTAGCTGTGCAGGTGTCTTCATGTAAATTTCGCTCCTGCCCATGTAAAAGCCTCTCTACGCTGATCTAGTAACACCAGCTCTCTGAACAGCGTCGAGTCACGGACAGTGTAATTAGGACAATGCAGTGTCAGTACAGATGCTCCATTGCTTTTGTGGACTATTACTGGCTTTCAGCATCCACCCCACAATGCCGCACCCCGACAATACAATCGACACAAGCGCTTCTGGTGAGGACGCACGCCGCTGATGCAAGGAGCACGCACAAGCGATTTAATAACTGTGGGGGCCGTATGCCGACGAAAGTTAGGTTGACGTAGTTTTGTAGTGGAGACGTGGTCTAAGAGGCAGTAGTGAGGTTGACTGAAGAGTTCTTTCATCAACTTAGATCATGTCTCAAGTAGCACTTATATCGACAAAACTTTTGTCTCTCAGGGATGTGAAAAAAACACCCCTCCTGAGCGACATAAGTTTTGCCGGTGTGAGCTCTCTTGTGTACAGGAGATGCTCTCCCGCAGACGTAGCTGCTGCCGCTCGTTGAGTTGGTTTCATCATGTCCACGGGAGAGCTGTCTCCTGTTGGCATAACGCGGCTACACAAGCTTGTAAATGTAGACCTGCCCCTAGCTGTGTCTACACTGTGGCTTAGGTTGGCTTAATTACGGCTGTACATTTTTCACAGCCTGGAGCAATGTCGTCAAGCCAACCTAACTTTGTAGCATAGACCAGCCTTGAGTCTCCTCTATGCCGTGTTGGCTGTCTGTGTGGGGGGGCCTTAAAGTGGCCTTAAAGCTATCCCAGAGCCATCTGAAGAGGCCTGAGTGTCAAGGAGAATCTGGCTCATAAAGTCCCTTGCCCTGCAAAGCTTACAGTCTTAAAGCTCAAGTCAAGTGACGTACGGCAGCAGAAGCCACGAGCAGGGAGTGGTCTTAGCACCTGCTTGCTCCCTGAAACGGCTGGATGCCCTGGAGATCTGTGAAGGAGATGGGGGGGATGATTGGTAGGGAGGCGGCTTTCCCATCCAGGAGCCCCTGGGAGGACAGAGGCACGGCTCTGCCATCCTCTCTCATGCTCGTTCTTCCTCTCCTGCAATAATACAAAGCTGCATTTGCCCAGCAGCGCTTTTGTAATGATGTCTCGGCGACACCAAAAGACCGAGAAGCTTCCTGGCTTTGCAAGGCCAATGAAATTAAAAGAGGGTTTTAGCAAAGCCCTGGGAAAGCCTCTGAGCAGGTGCCTGCTCTTGCTAATGAAGAGCAAATCAGGGACATAAGAAAGAGTGATCGGATAATCTGGGCAAAGTCTGGCTTTGACAGGAACTGAGCGAGGTGGATCTGTCCCTCGAGCCAGGGGCCAAGGATCATGAATTAGAGGCGTGTCCATGCTTGAGGGTCAGAGCCCCAGATCTTTCCATTGACTGGCATCCCAGCAGCTCCATGAATCGATAGGAGCCATCTACAGCCTGCTTCTCTGGAGCAAAGCTGCACCTTGGAAATGCTCCGATCTGTCACTCTTTCTATTACAGTAACCACCTAGAGGCTCCGGTTGAGGTCAGCTGTGTGGAGCAGGGACCGTCTTTTTGCTCTGTGTTTGTACAGCACCTAGTGCCATGGGATCTGGGTCCGGGACTCCTAGGCACTAGCTCTGTACAGAGCATGAATAATAATCGGGGCCCTTTGTGCTGCATGCAGGACCCCATTGTACAGACTCCTAGTAAAAGATGGTCACTGCCTTGTAGAGTTTACGACCTGATTAGACAAAGGAAGTATTATCCCCATTGAAGGGGTGGGGAATTGAGACACAGAGGGATTAAGTGACTTGCCTAAGGTCTTTCATAGGGTCTGTGGCAGAGGTGGGAATGCCCCAGAGTCCGAGGGTAGGTTAGTACTGTAACCCCAAGACCATGCTCCCCTGAGCACAGGCGCTATCAAACTTCATACTAATATGGAGGGAAGAGCAAGCTCTTTAGGGCTGGGTCTGTGTGTCCGTACAGAGCCTTGCACAATCCCGATTGGAGCCTCTGGGTACTACAGGAATACAGATAGTAGCTGTGAGTAGGGCCCTGGGATCTTACACTTCTGTGCAGAATCTACAGGATCTTTTCACTGAGATAGACTCAGCCAGATCCGCAGGGTAGCTCCACTGACTTCAAAAGAGCCCTGGCCACTCACACCAGCGGAGGACCTGGTCTATTCAAACTCCACGGGGCTCCGTTTCTCTCCCTCGGAGGTTGAAGGGCAGCTGCTGGCCCTTGTCTCCTGTGGGTTCAGAGCTTCTCGTGCTAAGACCACTGCACTGTTCCCCTCTCTGGCATTCCAAGGGAGCCGCTTTGAGACATTCCCAACTCTCTGCGCGCTGTTTTAAAACCACTGTGCTGAGCTCTGGAGGTAAATAAATGCAGGTGTTTAGTCAACACCACTCTTCCCCCCCAAGCTTTTTAGCTTCCATGTGCCCAAATGGACATCCGTTTGCCCTTCTTTCTCCGTCTTCCTAGAGGGGATCCATGCCCCTTTGTGCCTGGGGCCAGATTCCCCAGTGCCCTGCACCATTTTCACCCGTGTAAAGTGGCTGCAGAACGCTAGCAAATGAGAATGGTGCTGGCTTTCCCCCACTTTGCACTAGTATAAACGACCGCACAAATTGCAGGGCAATAATGAACTGGGTGCATATTTGGACCAGATCCCTAGCTGGTGTAAATCAGTGTCGCTGCATTCCAGGACGAGGATCTGGCCCGTTGTCGCGCCATGAACCAAACAGAAACCTGCTCCTTGGCGGAGCGAAATGCCTTTGGGTGACTCCCTCGGCGCCAGTCCCCGCTTTCATCCGCCTCTCTGTTCAGTCTGCAGTGCCCGCTCCGAACTTCGCCATGCCAGTGACGGTTCCGGTGACCAATCAAAACACGTTACAGTTCAGCAACCCCGGGGGCTCCTTGGTGACCCAGTCGCTGGTGACCTCTTCATTGACGGATCCAAGACTCCTCTCGCCACAGCAGCCGGCCCTGCAGAGAAACACCGTGTCGCCGGGTTTGCCGCAGAGGCCAGCCAGCGCGGGTGAGTGTTTGGCCTAGTGTGAGAATAGCCTAGAGAGGGCACCTCTCTAGCCTAGAGAGGGAGTCTTCATTCCTCCTCCCCCCGCCTTGCTCCTTCTATCTGTTGTCTGTACAGCACCTAGCACAGTAGGGTCTGGTCCATGACTCGGGCTCGTAAGTGCTACTGCCGTACAAGCAATAAATAATAATAATACTTGAAATGGTCCTGGATGCTAACAAAGATCCCATGTGATGCAAATGGCAGACGCAATTCTTGTGTCACCCCTAGAGCTGGGCAAAGAACAGAGTTTTCAGTTGGCTGACAATTCTGAAAAATGTGGGGGTGGAATCGATTCGGGTTGAACCATTTGTTTCGAGAGGAGAGCATTCCTTCCCCATCCGTTCAGAGGTCCCTCTGAGGCAACTGCCATCACAGAAAATCCAGTGTCGTGGGCGCGGCGTGCTTGCACGGTGGGAAGGAGGAGACGTGCGTCAGAGGAGAACAGCGAGCCGCACTGTCGTTTCTAAATCAAAAGCGGTGCTAATGGAGCGGAGCTTGTGGTCGCCTTGTGTGAGGTCAAGGCTATCGCCCGGGGCTCCAAGGCATCTCTGAAACGGGGATGCAGACTCCTGGGTACTGTGTGTGTCTCTGTCCGGGAACATCAGGAATCTGAGGTCAGTTGCTCGAAGGCTGCTTCGCACCACTCTGTGTAGAAGGGTGTTAAAGTGAGTGGAACTGTAATGTGCATCCCCTGGAAAGCCTCTTTACATTGCCAGCTCTGTGTAAAGGGGCCTTAGTGTAAATGAAAATCTGGCCCTAATTATCTACCACTGGGAATTACTGGTTCAAAAAATCTTAGTGCAGATACTCATCTGAGGATATGAACTCCTGAGTTCTATTCTTAGCTCTGAGAGGGGATTGCGGTATAGTGGTTAGAGCAGGGGATTGGGAATCAGGACTCCTGGGTTCTCTTTCCCTCTCCGTAAAGGAAGTGTTGTCTAGTGATTAGGGCAGGGGACTGAGAATTAGGATGCCGGGGTTCTAGCTCCTGATTTTGGGAGGGGTGCGTGGGCTAGTGGTTAGATCAGTGGCATGGAAATCTGGACTCCTGGGTTCCTTTCCCAGCTGTCTAGGTGGTTATAGTGAGGAAGAGGGATTGTGGATTGCTCGAAGAAAGAAGAGTCTCGAGATGTGGTCGAACAATTCAAAACAGCAAATAAATTCGCAAAACTCAAAGTCTGTTTGCAAAGGGGATAAAGGGCTTGTCTCCCTGGGAATAGCAAACGTTCCCTGGGAAGAGCTTTCTAAGCCCTAGTGAAAAGCAGCACTTCCCACCCATTTGTCTTCACATGACACCGCCACGGCAGGCTTCTCGTCACGCCTCTCCGGCCGCCTCGGGAATGGTTTCCATTCGGTGCAAATGTTACGGGATAGATCCTCTTTCCAATCCCGGAGCCGGGAGCGGGTTCCCTTCTGCAGAGCGGGCCCCCCCCCCCCCCCCCCCCAGGAAGGCTCGGAACAGCAGAGCCATGCTGTTTTCCAAGCCTAGTATTTTGGAACGCGCGTCTGGGCTGCGTGCCGCATCCCCAAAGGGAATGCATCAGTGTAGATATTGTTTCCACGCCTGGAAGTGCTGTACATTTTACCCTGGATTTTCTCGATGGGAATGTTTCACTGTTGATTCCCCCCCGTCCCCCCCGTGCAGATAGTCAACCGCTGCTCAATGCACCGAGTTCTGAACTCACTTTGTCACCGTGTCTCTCGTTGCGTTCCAGGGGCGATGCTCGGGGGAGACTTGAACAACACCAACGGAGCCTCTCCAAGCCCAGTCGGTGAGTGAGAATGCGGCCCTCCCCCTTTCTGGATGCAGGCTGGCCCGGAGCACTGGACTGGAACTCAGAAAACCTGGGTTCTGTTGTCAGCGCTGCAGCTGGCCTGCTGGGTGACTGCAGGCATGGCACTGCCCCACTCTGTGCCTCAGTTTCCCCACCTGTAAAATGGGGATACTCGTACTGCTCTCCTTTGTAAAGTGCCGTGAGCTCTATTGATGAAAAGAGCTAGGTGTTATTACTGGCAGTAAAGATCCCCTCAGACAGCTGAAGTCAGGCCTGATGTGCAGTTTCAAACACTACCAAGTCTTTTAGATGTGGATTTTCAGGTCAGTAAATTTGGTGTGTCAGGAGGGGCCTGTGGTTAAACTGCTAGACTGGGCCGCGGCAGGTCTGGGTTTGGTTCCTGCCTCTGCCGTAGGGGATAATTTTCTCTCACCCGCCTCTGCCCCTTTTTGTAGTTGTGTCTCAGGGGAGACATAAACCCAGAAGAATTAAAATCTGAGTCAAACTTTGTTTAGTCTGGTGGAGGAGAATGGTAGCCGTGTGGCCAAAGCAATTGGCCAAGACTTAGGAGAGCTACGTTCGATTCCTAGCTGTGTCACGGACTCTATGACCTTGGGCAAGACATTTAGGGCCTACTTCTCACTTATGCTAAGGCCTGTATATACCACTCCGGCATCATATAGGCACCGTAAATGTTGGTGCAACATCCACTGCCAGAGTGGGATAAAGGGGCTTAGTGTCAATGAGAACTGGGTCCTCTGTGTCAGTTCCTCATCTGTAAAATGGGACTAATAATACGTTGCTGGTCCCACGTTGTGTCTATCTCAATGGTAAGCTCTCCAGGGCAGGGGCGGTCTCCTATTAGGTGCATGGCCAGCCCCTAGCGCAGCGCAGCCCTGATCGCAGTTGGATTTCCGGGTGCTCCCGTGCTGTTACTTCTAATAATAATGAGCAACATTTGTCAAAAAGAGCCCTAAATCCGAACAACGTGGCTGGGTTTAATGAGAGTGGGTCACGCGCATCTTTGGCACGGCATAGAGAGGGTTTAATCAAGGGTGAGTTCAGCCCTGGATGCTTTGATGTAAAGGAGATCGGCATTAACCCTGGGCTCTGGATCCTCCAGCCACATGGACCCTTTAGAACAGGGCCGAACTCGAACCCCACATCCACGGTGCTGATTCTGTGCTGCCCGTCCCAGGCTGCCAATGGGCTGCCAGGTAGTCCAGAATCCCTGTCGCACCGTGCGCTAGGGGCCAGGTCCCAGCATGCCCGTATGCAGGGCTGGCTGTGGGAGCGGGGCAACGTGATGCAGCTTATGGCAGACAGCCCCTCCCTTGCCCCGCTGCGGTGCCTTTAGGTCTCTGGTATATTGCCAGGGTGGGGAGCCTGTCCCTGGGTCTTTAGAGCATTCGAAATCTGGCTCTGAATTTTGCTGCTCGAGCTCATCTGCAAAGTCAGGGCTGCTGGGAAAGAGGCGCTAAGGACTGGCCCATACCTCCAGGCAGAGACACGCTCTGTCACTTTCTATCACCCCCCAACAACTCGCCCACCTCCCCCCCCCCGGCCCCCACGTCAGCTGTTGTGAGCGGCTGTTCCAGCTTCTAGCTTGGCAGGTCCCATGAATGTCAGAATTGACGTCACTGAAGCATTCCTCTCATTCCTCCAGCCACTCCAGGAAATGGAAGCGGGGCCGCAGGGAGCCCTGCGATTCTCTCAGCGCCTGTTGTTTTCAACCCAGGCCTCGTTCCCAAGATCCCATCTAGCCCCTGTCCTCACCAAGCCCCAGACAAACTTCAGATGGCAGCATTTTGGGGCAGAGAAGTGGGGAAGAGGCGGCGCGCCCCTCGTATTCACTAGGTAGATGAGACTCCACGGAGATTCCAAAATCTTGGGGCCAGCCGTCGACTTCGGGTTCCACATGAGGCAGTCGCTCCACTCCTCCATCCCCCTCACGAACGTCTCTCTTCTGTTCTCGCTCCCCTCAGCGAGAGAGCTGAGCCTGGCAGGCACCCAGTCAGCACTGTGCGATCACCTGCGACCCCGGGCGCAATCCTCCCTCTGACCGCAGGCCTGGATCACACTGGGGATTCCCAGCCAGTGTGGAGCTGATGTATCGGCTCCATACCCTGCGCCCAGCCCCAGGTGGAGAGAGGGGATTAGGAGGCTTGGCCAGAGTGCGTTGCACTGCGGCTGTTCTCCGATCCCCAGGAGTCACAGGGGGCAGATCGGGACCATGCCTAGAGCGCACCGTGCCGTGGCTATTCTGTGCTCGCCAGGATCCATAGGGAGCAGAGCGTAGCAGTCATGAGGCTGCTCTAACTTACCCGGGGGGCTGGGCTGGCTGCAAACAATCTCAGGATACAGGTGCAGACACATCTTAAGGTGTCCCCACTCCCAAGTACAGGAATAGAGTCACTGAGAATCAGGCCCTGTGTTTTCAGCCCTCCCTTGCTTACGCTGGGTCCCGCTCTGCGGAACAATGCAGGGCTGTAGGATAAGGGTCTTCAGGAGAGCAGGCCCTCTGAAACCAGCGCTGCTGCCACTTAGCTCCCCCCCACATCCCCCCCTTTTCCCTTAGAGGGGGGATCAGAAACGCGGGACGGTCTCAGGGTCGAGGTGCCAGACGTTTGTGGCCAATGGAGTGTGTGATCCGGAGGCGATTGATGTCGCTGGGAATCCAACCAGGGATTTTGAGGGGAACTGGGCCTGAGCAGAAGGCTCCGAGATCCTGCTTTTCTGCTGACTTGTTTTCCTCTGTCCCCCTGCGGTCAGCAGAGGGGACAGAGCGGGACAGCTGACATGTGGCACGTTGGGTTCTCAAAGCAGCATGCTTCCTGTGTGGCTTGAACACACCACATAAGGGTTCTGGGCCAGATGCTGGCAGATGGCCAGCAAGCAGTAGCAGGCACCTGGCCAGCCGTGCTGCTGACCGTGGGGGTGGGATGCAGAGGAGTCCAGATGGGTGAGGTTTTTCTTCAGCCGAATTTCAACCTGCAACCCACATCTTCCTCCTGTCCCTGCACTGCCCCTCCCAACCCGCTGAAAGACCCAGCTCTGTGGATACAGGGGACTGCATAATTATTGCTATTCTGCACTGGCTCAGAATTTCATGGTGATATCAGGCTTAGAACTCAGATCTTCCTGCTCCTAAAGTGCAAGCCCGTGCTGCTTGAATTCAAGGAGAATCCCTGATAGCAGTATAGGGCTTATGACACATGGTGAGAAGTTCTGATTCCATCCCGCAGAGGGAAGTCTTGCGCATACACATCAGCCAGCCCATTTCAGTATACACCCCCAGATCTGCCCAGACAGTAAGGCAAAATGGTTGCCATGGGAGCCATTTGTGCGTCTTATGTTAAGGAACCCTTATGGCTGGAAAACATAAGTGTTTTGAACATTATCTGGCCTTGCCCCACTCTGCTTGCACACGGTCTTGCATAAAACCCTATAGCAAGCGGCTGTGAAAAGAAATCTGCTGAAAGCGCTGAAGGTCGAAGAGGAAATTTTATGCACCTCCGTCATCAATTAATATAAAAGCCGGTGGCCTTGCAAACGAGATAGGGTCTATGCAGAACACAGTGCCCCCATGGACTAGGCTAATGTACTGATTTACGAACATGCTCAGGAGTTGCATTTGACGCAGGGTCCACACACCCCCTTCTGAACCCCTTTACAGGGCATAAGCCAGCCTGTTTGGGGTCAGGAGGAAAGCATCCTCAAGGGCAAGCTATCGCATCGCTACCAGGGTTCTTGCAGCTTTCTTGGAAGCAGCGGGTACTGACTACAGCAGTTGGTGCTGGTTAGAGGCAGCATACTAGGCCAGATAGACCACGGGTCTGGCACTCCCTGTGTTCCTTCAATACAAAGCAGCCCAAAACCGAGCAGATTTGACTCCCCGCAGAAGATCCCACCTGCAAGGAAAGGGGAACAGCCAGAGTTCCTTTATGGTCCAGTGATCTTCTGCTACAGGCCAAATTCTGGAGGCCGTTGGCAGCCAATGCAAATTAGAGCAGCCTTGAGGCTTTTCTAACTTACGCAGGGGGTTCCAAGCTAGCCCAGAGCAGTCCTAGGCCTGGTCTACACTAGGGGGGGAGGGTTCGATCTAAGGTACGCAACTTCAGCTACGCGAATAGCGTAGCTGAAGTCGAAGTACCTTAGTTCAAATTACTTACCCGTCCTCACGGTGCGGGATCGACGTCCGCGGCTCCCCCGTCGACTCCGCCACCGCCGTTCGCGGTGGTGGAGTTCCGGAGTCGACGGGAGCGCGTTCGGAGTTCGATATATCGCGTCTAGATGAGACGCGATATATCGAACTCCGAGAAATCGATTGCTACCCGCCGATATGGCGGGTAGTGAAGACGGACCCCTAGAATCGGATGAGAACAAAGACGGCTTTAAGACACCTTTGCCATCTCCCTCCTGCTCAGCTGGGTCAAACGCTCCTTAGCTGTAGTTGGGGATCAGGCCCTGTAAGCTGACAACACATCGCCAGTGTCTCCTTGTTCGCCCGCACGTCCTCACTGGGCCTGATTCCCCTCTCCTGCGGCGCCTGATCCAAAGCCCAGCTGTCGTCAGGGGGAGCATTTCCATGCTCCCAGACATGTACGGTCCGTGTGGTAGCTCCTTTGACTTCAGTGCGGTTCCAGATGTGTAGCTATGCAGAACACTGCACGTGTGCACCAGGCCAATGTAAACACCCACACCCACCTCCCTCCAGCGTCAGGGCATTACCATTTGGGGGCAGAGATCTGGCAGGGTAATTAATGGGTATAAATTACAGCACAACTCACTTTAAGACCCCTGCACCAGAGCAATCGCGAGGCAGGTCAGACCTAGGGGACGACTGACAGTAGCCAGGTTGTGCGGGTTTTCGCCCCAGCTGGGCGCACGTCACGTCTGAAACACCACTGCCACCAAGCCGCCCCCTGAAATGCAGATGTAGCGCGATTGTGAATCTGATTAATAATGCAATCAGCGACCTATTTTTCCCAGTCTAATGTGTGATGAATATGAGTGCTGAATCTTGGTGATTGCTAAATGTCTTTCTAACTTAGGGGCCTATTCAGAAAATAATAATAATAATCTCCTCAGAACAATAATCTCATCCAATTGATTCTTTTCCTGACGTTCATCAAATCTTTTTTTAATTTTTTTTTCTTTTTTTGCTTCGCACGTAAAATTCTAAATTGGGGTGGGGGGAAGAGGAGGGCGGACCTCTGCGCTTCACGGGGGTGTTGGGATAAGGGGCCCTGATTCTCAGTTACACTTTAAAGTCAGCGTGACTGTGATATGGGCCCTCTTTGAGGTCCCTTTACGCTGCCAAAATGGTTCAAAGCGGCCCCAGTGTAAATGAGAATCAGGCCCTTAATATTTGTTACTTGTATTGCAGTAGTGCCTGGAGGCCTCAATAAGTGGGAGGAAGGGTGGCCTGGTGGTTACAGCTCTAGGTTGAGGCTCCAGAAAGGTGGGGTCACGTCCCAGACATTTTTGCAACATTAGACAGATCTTGGTGCCTCAGTTCCCCATCTCTAAAAAGGGATAACAAAAAGGATAACAACCCTCCTCTGCCTTATAGCAGGGTGGTAAGTCAGGAGAGCTGGCTTTAGATCTCAGCACTGCCACAGATTTAAAACTAAATCCATTTCACCGGTTCCTTCTTAGCGCAGTTACCAGCATGTCCGTCTCAGGTGCAGCAGGCTCTGAGGCCGAGCCTCAGCCCGGGCAGCATTGTTACAGAAGGAACAAATATTTTGTATTGGGCTCTTCCGTCTAGCAGAGAAAGGTCCAATATGATCCAAAGGTTGGGAGTTGAAGCCAGACAAATTCAGACTGGAAATAAAGTGCACGATTTTGGGTAATTAACCACTGGAATATCTTGACCCAGGCTCACGGGGGATTCTCCATCCCTGGCAATTTGAAATCAGGATTGGATCTTTTTCGAAAAGATGGAATTATTTTATGGAAGTTCTCTGGCCGGTGTTACACAGCAGGGCAGAGTAGATCAGAGGTCCCCAAACTGTGGGGGGTTCACACCCTGGGGGGGGCATGGAAGAACATTTTGGGGGGGAGCGGCAGGGTCTAGGCCAGCCCCCATGGGGGGCGGGGAGGAAGCGCCACCCAGCCCCACTCTGGCCCCATTTCCAGCCTTGGCCCCTGGCCACGGCTCCATTCCCGGTCCCGGATCCAGACCCGCCCCTAGCGGCCCCCTTACCCCTGTCTGTGCCCTGCTCCCCCCCCCCCGCAGCCATGGCCCTATTCCCGGCTCCTGGGGGAGGCATGGACAAGGCTGGGGGGACTGGGGGTGCGACTGTGAAAAGTTTGGGGACCCTGGACTAGATGATCACAATGATGCCTTCTGGCCTTGGAATCTATGACAACAAAAATGCACGATCGCTTGTAAGGTGCCCAGAGACTGTCGTGGTGGGACCAGCTGAGAACTAAGCTGGGTGCTGGGCGTTGTGGTCAGACAGCCTCTGCCCCAAAGAACTCCCGTTCGAAGAGACCCGCCCGAAAAAGGGGTGAGAGCGAGGCTGGATCACAGGGCCTGATTCTCTTTTACACGAAGGCCCCTTCGCGTCACTCCAGCCGTGCAAGGGGCCTCAGAATGGGCAGAAATGACTTTAAGCCCTCGTTGCCCCGTGTAAAGGGGAGGTGGTCGAAGTCAGGATGAGGCCCCTGCTTTTTGGCGCTGCAGCCTTTGAACGCTCATTCCACAGGGGGGGTTGATGACCGCGAGATGGGCCCAGCTGTGGAGAATGGGTGTAGGGTGATGGAGAGCCGAGCCCTGCGTCTCCTCTTCCGACTGTTTCCGAAATGTCTTTGCTTCCCCCCTCCCCTGCCCCTTGCAGGAAACGGGTATGTCAGTGCCAGAGCCTCGCCAGGTCTCCTCCCGGTCTCAAACGGCAACACCATGGGCAAGATCATCCCAGCAAAGTCGCCGCCGCCGCCCTCCCACAGCACGCAGCTCGCCGCCAACAGCCGCAAGCCGGACTTACGTGTGATCACCTCGCAGGGCGCAAAGGGTTTGATGCACCATTTGGTGAGTGCCGCTGAATTCCAGGGTGGGGAGGAGAGGAGGGGAATTCTCTCAGTGTCTGAGCTGCTGCAGCTCCCACCGGCAACCAGATTCCCCAGTCAGAGCCCATCCTGCTGCAGCAAGCCGGGGTGTGGCCTTTGGCTTGTTACTCTAGACTGCTGCGGTATTTCCCAGCAACGGTGCATAATGCTGCAGCTGATGACAGCGCTGCCGCTGGATTATTACTATAAAGTACTCTTAATATTCCCCAGTAATGGCCCATAATGTTGCAGTTTACAATGGTGTTGCTCTAGACTATGGCAATATTCCCCAGGAGTAGCCAGGCTGTCCCACGACAAGCAAACAAGATTTTACTTGGTCCTGCCTCGGTGCAGGGGGCTGGACTGGATGACCTCTCGAGGGCCCTTCCAGCCCACCATTGCTAGGATTTTACGATTCTCAGATTGTAAAGGCGTATGACTGGCTCTGTCTTAGGGGCCAGACTCTCGTTTATACTAGGGCTGCTTTGCACCACTCTGGTAACACAAAGAAGTTTTAAAGCAACCGTAAATACAGTGGGCCAGATTTTCAGTTAAGCCCAGGCCCCTTTAAATCCCTCATGAAATGACCACCAACTGTAATTTATACTCCTTTTCAGGCCCCTTCGGACTGCCAGAGTGGTATAAAGTGGCCTCCGTGTAAATGAGACTCAAGCCCTGGGGGGAAAGGGGCGTTTCATTCTGGGCGTGTCTTCACTGCAAAGTAAACTCGAGTTACAACCCGAGCGTTGCCTCTCCCTTGAGTCCTGTCCACATGCACAAACCCTTAACTCAAGTGTGGTGCTATTAACTCACGCTGGCTGGCCCGTGATGGGGAATTGATTACTGCTTGAGTGAGCACATCAGCTGCTAACACATCACTGTGGTTCTGTCCACACTGCCAATAAAAGGTGTGTGTTTCATGTGGATTAGCTAACTTGGGTTAAAATAGCAGTGAAGACATGGTAACTCAGTTTTTAACTTGGGTGAGAGCTCAGATTCAACCCCAGCCTTCCCCTGGGCTTTAATTCAAACTGCTAACCCAAGTTAAGAACACAGCTATTTTGCAAGGTAGACCTGCCCTCTGGGTACGAATAACTAACTGGAGTGGTGTTAACTTGAGTGTAGAGAACTCGAGTTAACTCTGCAGTGAAGACATAGGTATTGAGTTAGCTAACTTGGTTTTATACCCCTCTCACACCTTTCTTCCCATCTGACAGTCCCAGTCAGAGTACTCAGAATGTGTCTACACTCCAGCTGCCATAGCAGCAAAGCCACAGCATTGCAGCTCTGCTCCTGAAGTGTGACATTTTTCACAGCCCTGAGCAATGTAGCTAGGTCAACCTACGTTTTTTGGTGTAGACCAGGCTTCGCATGTGGAAAGTTACCCACTCACATAAGCGTATGCGGGACTGGGGCTGAAGAGAATCAGTCTAAACTGTCTATGCAAAAAACGAAACTAAGTAAAAGATTCCGATGCACAAAAAGCCATGGGAAAGTTTTGAAAAACAAAACAATATTGGCCAGTTCAAATCCAAAATAATAGATGGGGATCACACCAAGTTTCTGAGACCTTGTCTACACACAAAAGTTGTCCCACATTAATTATATCAGTCTAGTTAAAGGGATGCAACCTCTAGGGCTTTGGCTACACTTGCATTTCAAAGCGCTGCCGCGGCAGCGCTTTGAAGCGCTAAGTGTAGTCAAAATGCCAGCGCTGGGAGAAAACTCTCCCAGCGCTGTCCGTACTCCACCTCCCTGTGGGGAATAACGGACAGCGCTGGGAACGCCCAGCGCTGGGGCTTTGACTACACTGGCGCTTTGTAGCGCCGCAATTTGCAGCGCTGCAGAGGGTGTGTTTTCACACCCTGCTGCAGCGCTGCAAATTTGTAAGTGTAGCCAAGCCCCTAGTGTGGACACAGTTATACTGGTATAAAGATGCTTACAGACACTCCCCGACTTACGCAATCATTCTGTTCTGGAAAGCCTTGCGTAACTCAAATTTTACGTAAGTCGGAAACTTATACCGGTACGTTACGCAAAAATTTCTGCAGCTCGAAAATCCTATTTCTGGCTTATGGAACTTTTTCTGTAAGTGCGCATTTGCGTAAGTCAGGTCTTGCGTAACCCAGGGAGCATCTGTATACTCTCCTGTACAGGGGCTGAATGGGTATACCTGTAAAGGACTCCTCGTTCTTTTTGCTGATACAGACTAACACGGCTACCGCTCTGAAACCTAACCTGTATAGTTATACTAGTGCACAAACTGTGTGTAGAGCGAGCTTTAGCTATTTTGAAGGAGTTTCTCAGGAAGATAAATGCATTAGCCTCTTTATTTCCGCTCATGAGAAGACAGCACTAAAGACTGCAGGCTTGAATTCCCAGTTACGCTAACGCCCCTTTACACCAGTATGGCAGCGTAAAGGAGTCCTAAAGGGGGTGTTGATGTCATTTATGGCCACCCTAGGGCCCCTTTCTCCTGCCAGAGCTGGGTAAAGGGGCCTCAGTGTAAATGAGAATCAGGCCTTTGGAGTTGGGCTTGGAAACAGTTGGCGAAAGGCGTAAATGTAACGGTGCCTCTTGGTTTTATTTCTGTTCTTCTGCATTCAGACGGAGGACCACTTGGATCTGGTGAGTTGCCTTGCGCTGTGTGTGTTTCTGTAGAGTCGTGTCCTGACATGAGTCTTTCTGTTTCCTTTAACACCTCCTTAAACACCAGGCCTGGAGGGATGGGGGCAGGGGTTAAAGAAGGCATTGAACATCACGGGCCTAATTCTCATTGACTCCAAGGCCCCCTTTACGCTGCTTTGGTGGTGTAAAGGAGCCTTCAAGTCAGTGCAACTGTAATTTCCAGTGCTATTATTTTATAGAGCAACCGAGAATTGGGCCCTAGGAATCTGTATGTCAGGGAAAATCATTTTCTGCATGGCAAAGAAAAGCTATAGGCCCGGGTCCCCGGCTGGTTTAAATTAGCACAGTTCCAAAGGGCCAACTCTCCAGCTGGTGTTAATGTTGATGTCACTCCATTCTAGTCAATGGGCCAGATCCCTAATTGGTGTAGACGGGTGTCACTCCACTGGAGTCAATGGGCCAGATCCCCAGCTAGGGTAAATCAGCATCGTCCCATTGGCGTCACGGAGCTGTATCCCCAGCTGGTGTAAATCGGCATAGCTCCAGTAAGTTCAATAGAGCTACGCTGATTTACACCACTTGGGGATCTGGCCTAACGCCGTTACAGGGAAGTTCTTCAAATATTAAGAACTCTTTAAAAAACAAAAACAAACCCAAAACCGGAAAGTGATATCTGAATTCTCCGTCCCACACATTCATTCACAAGAACTGATTTCTGCAGAGGAACACGGCTTCTCATTATTTTTATAGCTTTTCCTGCCAGCAAAGTGAGTGCTGTCACCTTGTTTGTGGCAATAATACCGTTTCGTCCTGATGCTATTCTGGTGCAGCGCGGACGGGTAACAGGGTCGTGGCAGTCAGGAAAGGTTGTAATAGCCATAAATTACGGTGCTACAGAGCAGTGGATAGCAGAGCACTAATGGAAAGGTCTCCGGAGGCAAATTGCAGGTGCCTTTCCCACCCTGCTAACAGGCAGTGTGGCCTAGTAGGTAAAGCACTGGATGGGGCCTCAGCAGACGTAGGTCCTACTCTTGGCTCTGCTGCTGGGTGACCTTAGGCAAGACACGTCCCTGCTCTATGCCTCAGTTTTTCCTTCTGTAAAATGGGGATAACGGTATGGCCCTCCTTGATAAAGCACTTTGAGACCTGTTGATGAAAAGTGCTGTGTAAGAGCTCGGTAGTATTATTGCTGTATAAACCCATCCCATTTAGTGCAAACACGCCCTTGGCTCTGTTAACACAAAGGTCAGCTCAAACCTTCTCCTCTTACTTGGCTCCCTCCATATTGCTCAGCCCACCTCCCAGGTCCTCTTTCTATAAACAACCTCTCCCACCTCCTTTATACACAGGCATAGCGATGAGTCACCTGCCTCTCAGTGAGTCAGCAGAACCCACTTAACCCTTCGCCAGCAGGATCAACCCCAGCTAACAGAGTGGGTGTGTTTCTGGCAGCTTCTAAACCATAGACCGTGGAGAGCACCACAAGAGGGTTCACAGACTATTTAAAGGGATATTACCCTATTCCTATACACGACACTGAGACTTTTAATTGAACTGTAGAGCTATCCCCATCCATCACGACGTCAGTGACAAGCGATTTCACCTGGGAGCACGTATGCATGATGTTGTAATGATCTCGAATGGAAGTGTGGTACTCAGAACAGTTAACAATCTCGCATGGCTGTCAAAATAACCAGGGGGATGGAGAGCATTAAAATGCCGACAAAATTTGCCTGCATGGAGAGGCACTAAAACTTTGTTAATTATAACAACCTGGCATGGCGTGAAATCACAGCGAGTCCTAAATTGCTGACTTGATTGCAGTGTTGGGGCCTGATTCTCATTTACACTAAGGCCCCTTTATACCCCTCAGGGAGTAAGTGTAAATTACACTTACACCTATTTTAAGGCCCCTTTACCCTGCGAAAGTGGTGGGAAAGGGCCGCAGGCCCCTGTGTGCTTTATGGTTTTATCATCTTGCTATTGCTGTAACACTCCCATCAACCCTGCGGAACGGAAGAAGCTGCCTCCCTCCATTTGCTCTTTAGGGAAGTTGTTTTTCACACAGTTTGGGGAAAAGCAGTTTGTTTGGCTTCATCCTGAGCCTTCCTGGGATCTTCAGAGTCAGGGAATAGGACCAGTGCTTGGTCCTTACAGGCTCAAATTCACTCCTGTGCAGAGGATCTGCAGAAAATCTGAAGGGCTTGTCTACATTGGAGGAATTGACCAGAATAGCTATTATGGAATAAGCTGTTCTACAAAAACTATTCCAGAAGAACTCTTGTGTGGACACTTCTATTCTGGAATAGCTATAATGCTTATTAGGGTTTGTCTACATGCGAAATTTATTCCAGATTAAGGTAGGGTGTTAATTTAAAGAAGAGTACCTATTCTTGAGTAACTCCATGTGTGGGCCACCTTCCCAAGTGGATTAAGCTAATTCAGAATAAGGCACTTTTATTTTAGAATCAGAGCATTCATACATGGAGTTATTCCAGAATAGTTATTCCTGAATAGCTATTCCAGAATAACTCCAGGTATAGACCAGCCCTTAAATTTCCATCCTACCTTTTTCTGAAATAACTTCTCCTTATAGACATGCCTTTACAAATTCCACTTAAATCCTAGTCTGGGAACTATGGGCCTGATTCTCCCTTGCCCTTTACCTTGGGCAAAGTGGATGCAAAATACCACCAATTTCACCTGGTAGTGCTTTGCACTTGTTTTGCACTGGTGTGAATCACAAGGGGCCTGATTCCCATTTACTCTACCCCTTTACACCGCTCCGGTTATGCAAAGAGACCTTAAAGTGAGAGTGACTGTAGCAAACCCTTTCTAGTGTAGGCAAGGCCTTAGTGTAAATGTGGGTCAGGCCCAGTGTGCAATGGGGGGAACTGGGCCCTTGAAATGAGACTGAAGTGGTGCATGGTCCTTGGGCTGGTGGAGCCCAGCTCTGATTTCCCTTGTCTAGGAACTCAAGTAAGGTCTGTACATTGGCTTCTCAGGAGCCAGAAAATGGCTTTTGGAAGGCCAGGTTCAGAGCAGCACACTGCACCCAATCCCAGAAGCTGGTCATCGGCTTGGCTTGTTACCGTGGGCTGGCTGGACCCCAAACTAAATCCTAGCCACCACTAAGGCATTTGTTTTACATACTCTTAACCCGTGGGGCAGTGGTCACAGACCAGGGTTTCGTTGGCTGCGGGATGCGCGCCTCGGAAACCTGTTTCTCCAGCCTCAAGATTTAGTCGTTGTCGCCCATATAATCGTCTGCCCTTGGTTCTTTGGAGCTGATCTGTCCACCGACCTGCCGCTTTGCAAAGAGCTGGCTTCTGAAACTGGCGTGCCAGGGTGCTGCCAAGCCAAGGAGACACTTGACTGACCGTTTGGTGCCTTCAAATGCTAAGGCATGGTGGAGTGGGGAGGCTCAGGAGTTGCATCAGCCTTAAGCGTGAATCCTGTCTGAATCTGTCTGTGTCTAGCGGCCCTATAGCACCCGTCTCACCGTCTCTGAATGCTTCCCCGGGTAAATCAGATCAGCACAGCTGAGGTCTCCTGGTGGCATCTTCACGTGCCATTTTCGGAGGTGGTTCCCTTGCTCCCTGTCCTTCACGACCCGCAAGGCAGCTGTCGCCCTCCACTCCCATTGACCGGGCGCAGACAGCAACTCGCTGTCTCGCCTGGGGCCCGAAATGACCCGGCGGGCATCGCGCCATGCCAAGCACGGTCTAAGCTGGATTCTGTTTCGGGTTTCTTTGGGTGACATGTGCCCGGGTGCCTCGGATTAGAGTCAAGCCTCTTGAATCTGATTTAAATCAGATTAACATAGGCAGCCTGGATTATCTGGTTTGCAAACAGGGCCTCAGATCCACCCAAATAACTGGGGGGGAGGGGGGAGGTGCTGCTATCCAGGGCAGCATGTTTGCATAGTGTGTCAGTGGGCCTCAGGGGGCCACTCTTTAAAATGGGGGCTTGTTAATGAGTGAAGCCCACAAATCTCACTCGGGGCCCCATCCAGCACTGCCAAGAGATGCTGAGTACCCTCCATTCCCAGGGAAGCCAAGGGGGCTGATTCTCAGGCACGTTCGATACAGGGATGGAGGACGTTAAGATAGCTTTAAGTCACCTTTGTACTTCTCGGGCCTGATCCTCATTTACACCAGACTGTTCTGGTAACTTAAAGGGTCCTTAAACTGGGTATAAATTACCTTGGACAAGTCAAAGTCTGTCCATGCCTCAGTCCCCCCCCCCCACAATGATAGCACTGCCCTACCTCACGGGGGGGCTGTGAGGACAAATGCATTAAAGACTATAGCATGCTCATGTACGGGGGTGAGGGGAGCCAGATAATTACCTAAGATAAATAGTCTTTCCAGCCCCTGGTGTGTAAATTAGAGCAACCTCAGGGCATTTGTCTTAAGAGTAAAATTCACCTCTGTGCAGGGTGCCAGCCCAAGAACTATGCAAGCCAGAAAAATAGGATTTAAGTGGGACATAAGTGGCACATAGGACCTCTCTGCAGGGTGAGTGTCCCTGAAAGCCCTGCTTTAGCCTCCCCTGCTGTTTTGTTTAAAAAAGAAGCATCTCTTTGAACCAATTCACTTTGGCTGGTTTGCTTGGGGCAAGTTACATTGAACTATATTCTCCTTTAAATGAAGGCCTCTTTTCCCTGCTGTGGCAGGGAAATGGCGCCTTAGTGCCATGGAGAATCAGGCCCGGGGTATTTTAAACATCAGAAGGAAAATAATAAAATAAAACCTAGTGCAAATGATCCGGCTACTGAAGGGAATACGGGTCCTGAGAGCCTGGAACTGATGGATTTGAAAGTGGTCTGGTGTTTTAGTCTTCTGCGTACCGGAATTCCTCCATCTAGCCTACTGCTCTGTCTCCAGCAGTGCCCAGCGGTTGGCGGTTGCAGACGAGATTTTGGAAACCTAACCCACTGGTGGGTTAAACGCATCCAGCTTATAATTCCTTCTCCGTTTGCTTCCCCAGCAGAATGCACAGAGGTTAGGAGTCTCCCAAGCAACTCATTCTTTAACCACGCCTGTTGTGTCGGTGGCCACTCCAAGTTTGTTGACCCAGGGCCTGCCTTTCTCTGCCATGCCCACAGCATACAACACAGGTAAGTGCGATGGACGTGAAATTATGGTGTTGACTGGAACTGCCGCCGGCATGTTGCCAACTTTTCCCACACAGCGCATAACATCCTGTGGAACTCATTGCCACAAGATATCGCTGAGGATAAGAGCGTAGCAGTATTTTTTGTTTTTAAAGAGTGGTCATTTATATGGATAATGAGAACATCCACTGTTACATCAGTAAGGATTTTAAGGCCATGATTCTCATTTATGCTAAGGCCTCATTACGCCGTTGTGGCAATGTCAAGGTGCCTTGAAGTGGGTGCTAATTACAGTTACATCCACATCATGGCCCTTTTATGCTTCCAATGCAGTGTAACGAAGTCTTAGTGCAAATGAGCGTCCGGACCAAAACCCAGCATCCTTCTGGGCATAAGCCAGTTACTAACTGGTTGGGGCTAGGAAGAAAGAGAGATGAAGGCTATGGAACACCTGTCCCCAGAAAAGGCACTATGTCTCTGGAACCTGCCCCACACCCGTGCAGAGTGGAAGGTTTATCGGTTTCTTGTATAACGCAGTTTGGCACCTACTCAGAGAATATCTTGTAAAAATGCTGCATGAAGCTGTTTGTCTGGATGAGCCCGGAGTAGGCGGGTGGGGAACACCCTCTTATAATTAATAGGTGTTGCCCAGCAGATGTCTGCTCACAGGCAAGTAGAAGTCTCCTCTCCCTGCATGGATTTCAACCTTGCTCAGAGCGTCTAGTGCAAGGCTAGATTATGAATGCAGCATAGGTTTGTGCTCATCCCTCTGCATAGGGGTGACAGGGAGAAAATGTTCAAACGTGGCTGCCTGAACTGATATCAGAGCTGCTATTGTGATGATCATTGCTCCTATTACTGTGGGGTCCTGCTGTCCCAGATGATACCAGGGCCCAGGGCCACCCAGGGGGGGGGGAGCAAGTGGGGCAATTTGCCCCGCAGGGGCCCCCACAAGAGTTTTTCGGGGGCCTCGGAGCAGGGTCCTTCACTTGCTCCGGGGGACCCGGAAAACTCTCGCGGGGTCCGGGCCCCTGGAGCTTCTTCCGCTCCGATGAGGGACAGTCTCTTCCCCAAAAAAGCTTCCAGTGCAAGAGGTCTCATCTTTCCTCCTCTCTTTGACGATGCAGAATTTTTCTCTGCTGCGCATCTGCTAGCGGATGAGCCAATCGGCTGTTCTTCAATAATAACCATTTCCAAAGTGGATTAAACTAAACCCAGTTTAAGCCCACCTGAATTCTGAATGAGAGCATCCACACGGGGGTTTAATTCGGTTTAACTAATCCACTTTCAATTCACACTTTTCGGTAATTGAGATTAATTTTCCTGAGTGTCCCCTGTGCACAATCCCCAGTTAGGGTTATCTGGAATTTGAACTGCCGTGGGCTTTTGATGGGCTTGGGGTGAGCGTTCTCCATCCAGGAGAAGTGTATAACCCGCTCAGCAGTGTGTATTATATGTCCCCCTCTATGTCTGCTCTGCAGAACCTACCAAATTAGCTCAAACTAATTTCCACGTGTAGGAAAATCTGCAGTTCAGTCCCCAAGCGTTGGCCAAAGCCAGTGGCTGTCATGCCCAGTGGCTGTAAAGTGCTACCAAGCCTGAAGGGTTCACAGCTGGTGTAAATGCCTGAGCCAGGCACAGAGCCGCAGAGAATCGAGGGTTGGGACTTTCTGGTGGGTGTGCCGCAAATCGGCATAAGTAACTTTGGCAGCCTTTCAGCTCCCCTTCAGCCATCACTTTGTGACGTGCTGCTGCAGGCAGGTTTGTCCCTGCAGGGATGGGGAAGACTGAAACCACAAACGCCCAACATGAGAGGTGGGGTGCGGTGGGTGATGAGTGGCGCACAGGAATTCTGGCTCGATTGTGTGCGCATCAAATGCTGAGACAATACAGCAGAACCGCCTTTGATCAAAGGTCAGTTCTTTTAGCAGAAAACAATTCTCTGGCAACGCATAGTTACTCCCAGCCTGACCAGCTCTCCTGATTTTATAGCAAGTTTCATGATATTTGGTCTTTTTCTGAAAGCTCCTGGTCCTGGAGTCATGTGATTATATAAAATGTCATCTCGTTTTTTAAGTACATTTCTAGCCCTCATGACTGCTGAGAAGAGCTGGAAAACATGACTACTGAATGCTCAAAAAACAGATTTTTAAGCCAGTCTTGTGGTTTTTCAGGGACATGATTCATGCTGTTTAAACACCTGGGATTGGCAAAACTGTTACTGTCTCTTTGGGATTGAGGTGCATAACAGATGTCTCCAGCCCCAGAGAGGTTACAAGAATTGTATATATAAAAAATACTTACATCCCCTAATGTGGTGGAGTAAAGAGGCGTTAATGTAAAGTGAGGCCCAGTATCTCTCTGTGTGTAGTTACTAAACCTATGTGCGCGCGCGCACACACACACACACACACACACACACACACACACACACACACACACACACACACACACACACACACAAGTTGTCACTAGAAATTTGCCCTTCCCCCACCCTCCTGTCCAACTGCATTTTTCAGGGCACCAAAACGATTTGTGAATCAAATTTGCAAAATAGTTTCAGCCAAACCTCATCCCCCACAAAAAAATCCCTGAACACAAATCTCCGAAGTGTCAAAATGGTTTGTTTAAAAAGTATCAAAACAAATTATTTTGACGTTTAATTTCAAATTGACTTTTTTGAAACAAAATGTCAATTTGAATTCATGTTCAAAACGTTTTTTTGACTTGAGTGAAACCATTTTGGTTTTTCATTTTGTCCAGAAAACTGAAAAAATTCCATTTTGGTTCAAAACAAATAGTGAGGTTTTTTTGTTTGTTTTTGTTTTAATTTTTTTGGTTTAGCTACCAAATTAAAAACAAAAAAAGAACCCACCCAACCCAAAACTAACCACAACCAATCTTTTGCTCAGCTCTAGTAGTTAGTATATATGAATGCCATCCATTGGCATATGAGAATAGGGTGTGTAATATTGTTCATAAGTTTATGTTTGATAAAGTTGTTGGCTCATTGCAAGATTGTTTCCTCACTGAGCAACTATTAAGACAAGCTATTGACAGCCCAAGGCCTTGTCTACATGAGAAAGTTGCCCCAAACTAACTAAAGTCGGTTTCAAAACTGGTTTAATGAAACCTATGCGAATACTCTTATTTCAGTGTAAGAAAGGGGATTAATTTGGTTGAATTGATCTTTAATCGATTTAAGGTAAACTGAAATGAGCCAGGTTGAAACTGAAATAAGAGCATCCACACAGGCATCTAGAGCAGGAGCAACTTCCTGGGGGTAGACAAGTTCTGATTCCAGTCACTTACCCTCTCAGTGCCCCTTTAAGAGTTCCCCTGAAGGTGTCCAAACAGACTTAGTGCCGGTAGTCCTTGTAGGGAACCCCACAGCCCTCTCTGCTGGGAGCCAGTGGGAAGCAGGTTAGCGCCTCAGTATTCCCCTGCCTTCAGCCTTCTCTCCCTTAGCTCCAGCTTAGAGCCAGCAGGCTGCTCCCTCTGCCTTCTCCTCCTCCTGCCTTCGGCATATACAGCACCTAGCACACTGGGGCCTCTAGCTGCTACCACGATATAAATAAGGAGATGACAAGATCTTTGAAAGGCTGAGTCTGGAGGGAGAAGAAAGGAAAGGAGGGGGCTGCCGTGCGCTGGAAGGTGGAGTGGAGCAGATTTGGAAGCAAAGATAGCTTGTATTTGATTACGCAGTATGATCACATGGAGTTCGTTAAAGTGATGGCCTTGCTGATGTGTCAGCTAACTCAATTAAACAGCAGCAAGATCAATGTCTGCAGCCGCTTTTATCATGCCAGGCATCTCAAGGAGCTTTCATAACAAAATAAGACGCTGATCAAACACAAAAAGTTGATTAGTCCATTAAGGAGCAGGCTTTGGTTGAGATGTAAACTAATTCTAATCAACGGAACGTACGATTCCCGCTTCCATTTCCTCTTCCTGCTTAGCCCTGCTGTGGGGTAGAAGTGCTGCTTGGTGCACTGCATAGGGTGTAATTAACTAAGTAAGCACTGCCCCGTACTTCTGTGTGTGAGTATACACTAGTGCCCTAGCCTGTGTGGAATCGGTGTGCATGTTTGTGTTTATATCCTACTATTCTGTACTGGATATAGTGTGTGTGTGTGTGTGTGTGTGTGTTCTATGTACCACTACCCTCTACTGGATGGAATCAGTGTGTGTGTATGTGTGTGTGTGTGTTTCTACACCACTTCCGTGTACTGGATGTAATCCCTTTATGTGTGTGCATGAACTACTGCAGTCTCTTGGATAGAATCAGAGCTGCTCATCCGTGTGTCATGAGCCCTATACTGCACATAGTGAATAGTGATTCTCCTTTAGCTCAAGCGGAAGGGGTCTGTGATTTTAGAGGAGGAGGATGTGCGTTCTATCCCTGGTTTTTCTGGGCTGTTCCAAGCAGCCGTTGTGCACATCACGGTGACCCCTGCGAGGTTCCTGAGCTGCCTACAGATTTCTTACAATGTGGAGAAGGATTTGCTCTCCACCCTCATTTGTAGCAGGCTTCAAGCTCAGGATTTGGAGTGGAGACAGATTTGCTACGGTAGCAATGAAGGGTTTGCTTCTGAACAGCATGTCTTCTGTTCCAGATTATCAGCTGACCAGTGCCGAGTTATCCTCACTCCCGGCGTTCAGCTCACCCAGCGGGTTGTCGCTTGGCAACATCTCTGCCTGGCAACAGCAACATCAGCAGCAGCAACAGCAGCAGCAACAACAACAGCAGCAGCAACAACAGCAGCAGCAGCAGCAGCAGCAGCAGCAACAACACCTTGTTCCTGTATCACTAAGCAACTTAATGTAAGGGAAATGGAGGAGTTGGGGACTCAGCAGTGACTCATAGTTGCATGGTTCCATAGGGTTTGAGGCCAGAAGGGATCATTAGACCGTCTAATCTGTCCCCCAGATATCCTTCTATTGAGCCCCGTAACTTGGCTTAGACGAAAGCATTACAGTCCGCAGTGAGTTTGTTTCCTTGAACACACACTGCAGCTGTGTATTTCGACAGCAGTTATTCCTGATTTGGGGAGGCAGTTTTGCCTACTGGTTGGAGCAAAGGGGACGTGGAGCCAGCACTCCTGGGTTCCATGCCTGGCTCTGCCACGGATTCCCAAGTCACTGCCCTGCTCCGTGCCTCAGTTTCCTCAGTTGTAAAATGAGGAAAATGATACTGATCTACCTCACAGGGCCTTAATTTAGGTGTTTTGAGATTCTGGTCCAGACATTGCTCTAGAAGGACAAATTCTTATTTCTTTCACGTTTGAGATGGTTGACGTTTTGGTGAAAAATCAAAAACTCACATATTTTTCACATCTGAAATCCTGCTGGGGTGCCTCATGGGAGTTGTAGTTCGGGTGCCTCATGGTCCCATTCTGTATAGCTAGGGCTCGTCAACATACAACATTTCCCATGATGCACCCTGGCCTTTGCCCTGGTGAGGGGAGGCAGTTGCATCATGGGAGTCCCTGTCATGGTGCATCATGGGAGATGTAGTCAAGAGCAGGGATGTGAGGAAACTGAGCTGCAGCTCCTATGAGGCGCCACAGAAGCTGTGTGAATTGAAACATTTCAGTGTTTTGGCTGAAATAACTAGTTCGTTTTTTGGATGAAAATGGAAGTTTTCTGTGGCAAGCAGACACTTTTTGCAAAAAAAATTCATTTAGCAGAAAACCTGATTTTCCATCGAAAAACTACCCTAGCTCTGAGTGTCATTGCTAGAGGAAAGCAAAATATTCAAAGCGAAATGTGAAATTCCTGACAATTTCAGAACCTGTAGGACCTGCTGCCTGAAGCTGCTGTTGCGTAATAATACAGTGCGGTTACACATTCTGCTCTGGGGTACCGACACCACTGTCATCAAGATGGGCCGGTGCTATGCCCCCAGGTTTTGTGAGTAGCGAGACTGATCTACACACTGGGTGGCCCATACGAACCAAACCAAAACAGCCACGAACTTCGAGGAATTCTGTATCTGAACTCTGTTATTAACGCCAGTGGCTTCATTCGCTGTGGGGACAGGGGAGGCGGTTGGCTCCCGCCGAGATCTACCCCCTTTGTGGGGTCTCAGGGCCCAGGCTCCAACCTGAGCCCAAACGTCTACATTGCAATTTTACAGCCCCGGAGCCTAAGCCCCACAAGCCTGACTCAGCTGACTTGGGTCAACCATGCCCATGCCGCGGATCCTTTATTGCGTAGACATACCCTTATTGAGAGACAGTTCCTGCTCCAAATATCTTGCAGTCTAAATAGACAAAGGGAGAATTATTGTCCTCATTCCCAAATGGGAAATCGAATCCCAGAAAGAATAAGGGTTTGTCTACGTGCGGACGTTGACCCAAACAGCTTTTGTTCAATATCTCCCCTTGTGAACACTTTATTCCGGACTAAATAGGGTGCTTCCCAAGCAGAGGAATTATTCTGCCATAGAATGTCCGCACGGAGCAACTTCAGTCAGTTTCCGCATGCAGACAAGCCCGAAGGTTATCCGGGAGTGATATCCACAGACTCATGCTGGTGTGCTAAGAAAAGCTGTGTGGATGGCACAACCTGGGTTCTCAAGCCCAGGAGGGGGTAGGCTTGAGACCCCGAGTGACAACCTCAAAGCAACATCTTGCTCCCAGGGGCAGGACAGACATTGTCTCGGTGGCTTGCCACAGGTCACACCACACGCAGGTGGTGGAGGCAGGAATCTATGTGGAATCTAGATGGGCCTGATCCTCAGTCCCCAATCCGGGCGGTTCCTGCTTTTCTCCCCTCAAAACACTTTTCATTTATACCAACCCCCATAGCTGCCCATGGCAGGACCTAAATACACACTGCGGGGATGGGGACAGCTCCTCGGCAGGCACAAATCGGCAGCGATGGAGCCACCCCAGGTGACCTCAGCAGAAGATTTGGCCCGGTCGCTGTAACAATATCGCATTGTTTGGATGGGCACCGTGCTGAAATCTCTAGTGGAGCAAGGAGCAGGGAAGGGGATCAGAGTGTATTCAGACTATGGCACAGAGGAGAAGGTTGCAGTCAGCTGGTGTGTGTGTGTGTGTGTGTGTGCCACTGCCACCTACTGGCTGGAATCAGAAGGGTGTGATGTAGGCCCTAGACTCAGCAGTGTAATAGTGTAATTTATATTATGATGATTGTTTACTTGTATTGCCATAGCAGCTAGGTGCCCGGTTCATGAACCAGCAGCACTCCAGCGTGCCAGGCATTGTACAAACAGGACTGTGCTTAGAGGACCTAGCCAAGATCCCCACCCCTGCATTGTGCTAGGGGCTGCAACAGACATTTAGGGGGCTTGTCAACATGCAGGGGCGCCGCTGTGGTGCATCACTGAAGACGCTACCTACAACAACGGGAGGGGTTCTCTTGTTGGCATGGCAATGCACCACCCCGAGAGGCGATAGCTAGGTTGATGGGAGAATTCTAGTGCTGTTGTATTGAGGGATAGGTGCTGTCTGTACCGGGGGTCGCTCAGAGGGTTGGCTTTTTCACACCCCTGAGCGACGTGGTTTACCAACCTAATTTCCTCATGTAGACGAGGCCATGGTAAGAGCCCATCTTTGCTCCAAAGAGCCGACAGCCTGCTAGAACTGGCTAGAAAATGGCTTATCCCGGTGAAAACATGTAATGAATATTTTGTCATTTTCAGCTAAAGTTTTCTATAGTGTTATTGGAGCTGTGTTGGTCCCAGGATATGAAAGAGACGAGGTGGGAGGGGTAATATCTTTTATTGGACCCACCTCCCTTGGTGAAAGAGACAAGCTTGGAGCTACAGGGCTTAGAGTCTAGTTAGACAAGACAAACAAAGGCTGGGATGGGAAAGAGATCCACAGAGAGAGGAAGTGACAGGCTCAGGGTCACACAGGGTCTCCTGGTTCCCAGTCTAGTGCATTCTCCATGCCTATATTCCCTTTCCACGCCCACTAGCCGCAACAAGCTATGCTGCTGGCAATAGCTGCTTAGCAAGGGCTAGCTTCTTCCTGGCCTCAGAACAATCAAACCAACCATTGCAGCTGGCCAGTTACAGAAGCACCCTAGGACTTCTAATTCCAGACAACCCCAATGTCTCCCTAATGCCACAAACGTCCTTTATCCTTAGAGGAAGCGCATTTGATGCTGTGCTATCGTTGCTAACGCAGCGGGTTTCACTGCTGAACATCAGGGGCCAGGTTCTCCTTGGCGTGAAGGAGCAGCATAGAGGGGCCTTAATGGGGCTGGAGGATGCCAGGTAGGGGGGTCTTGTGCTAAGGCGTTAGGTTGGGCTTTAAGAGACTTGGGTTCTTGTCCTGAGTCTGCCCCAGATCTGGGTGATTTGGGTGCAAGTTACTTCCTTTCTGTCCGTCTCAGCTTCAACTGTGTAGACTGATAATATTAAACTGCACTGAGATGGATGGATGCTAAGATCTCCTTTACAAATGTTAATTATCAATATTTCTCTTCCCCTTTCTCCATCTGTTTTTTTCACCTTCTGTGCATCTGTCTCTTATTCCTTCACTATCCCACGTGTGCACTCCTCTACGTTTTCTCCCCCTCGTCTTCCCTTCCTTCCCCCATCCCCTTCTTTTCTCCCCTTTCCCTCTCTCCACTCCCCATCCCTCCGCTGCCGCCTGCAGACAAGGGGGTCACTTATCTCACACCACCACGTTGACTGTCAACACCAACCCCAACATCAGCATCAAGTCGGAGCCCGTCTCGCCGAACCGGGAACGAAACACTGCCACGCCGCTCAGCTCCTTCCCACACCAGAGCCGGCACGAGCCGACGGGGCGTTCTCCCGTCGACAGCCTCAGCAGCAACGCCAGCTCCTATGAAGGCAACGAGCGGGATGACCCCGCCAGAGCCGATTTCGGCTCATCCCTCGGCCTCCTGAGACCCACGACCGAGGCCGAGGGAGAGAGCCCATCCGTAAAACGCGTGCGGCTGGACGCCTGGGTAACATAACTAGTCCCAACTCTCTTCGAGCTACTTTCTGCTCACGTCCGGGTGGGGGTGGGCAGATGTGTGTGTTGGGGGTGGGGTGGGAGTGGGATTGTTACCAGTGGCAGGGTTGGGAGGGGGAAAAGGGAGGGCCAGGGTGGAGCTAAATGGGTTTGGGGTGGGGGCGGGGACTTATTATAAACTGCCTGAGAAATAGCTTTAGGATTTTGTAGGCATTCATTCTAGCGCAGCAGGCAATGTTTGCAATACGTAAGGCACTCCATGGCTGAGAACAGCTTAGAATCAAGAATAAGGGCGTGGGGGGGGTGGGAAACGTGTCACCAAAAAAAAAAAAAAAATCAATCACTTATCCCAGCGAGCAAGTGTCGGGCGTGCGTGCTAGGTTGTTGTCGATAAAATTCACCCACTGGCGATCGGGAGTCGGGGAGGGCGTGAGACGTGTGCCCAGTTCGTAAGGTCGGACCTAATTCTGAGAGAAGAGTGCCTTGGATGAGAGAGGTTCTAAAGGAACTGTACCTAGGACTTCTGCTTGGATGCAGAGAATTTCTTATGCACACACAGACATATGCACATTTTAGCTCCAATTCCACAAGGCTCTGCGCACTCTAAACGCTCACTGATGTGCAGCCATATTCAAATACAGCTGAGGTTTTTTGCCACCCCCGTGCTCCCAAACAGAGAGTGACCGGGACCAGCGCGCAGAACGGCCAGCGTGAGGTATATGCGCCGCTTCAGTTCCACTCAAAAAAATAGCACTTCAGTGAGTGATGCCTCCCTTTCCTGGCCCCTCAGCACAATAGGGGTGGATGTCACTCAGCATGAACTGGTAACCTACCAATGCTGCTGGGTCACAGGCCATATCTTTCCTCTGTATCCTGCTCACTCTCACATCCCAGCACGCTTGGAAAGATCAGAATACTGATCAATATCCCAGTTCGGTGGCTTGGCTTCATCTAATCAGTTTCAACTCCAGTTATGTTGCTAAATTAAAAATGAATAATAATAATCATCTGTGCAAAGAGAGCTTTCCCAGCACAATCTATAGGGCCAGATTCGCAGCCAGGGTAAGTCACCTGAGCTGCATTGTATAATTGGTGAGCAGTCTAGCAAATGTTAGTACAGTCCATGCCACTTAAAGGCCACTTTGCACTGCCAGAACCATATCAAGGGACATGAGTGTAAATGAGAATCAGGCTCCTGATTTTTAGGGTTTTATCTGGCAGTTCAGATGAAATTTAATTAAAGAAAACATCCCCACTGATAGATCGTCAGATTAGTGCCACCCATCTTTGCAAACGGCAGCTTTTCAAACACCCTACTGAGGTCTAGAATGGTGCATAGTAGAACTATTGCATATACCTGAATAAAAAAAGAAAGACATTTAAAAGCAGGGGAGGAGGGAAGATCTTTTTATTTTTATTTTTTTTTAATAAAGCAGTTTTGCCAACCATAGATAGGGAAAAATGATAAAGAAATGTTTAAACATCAATTAAAATTCATACTAATTAGATGTTCATAAAGTTTAAATTAGAGCTGATAAAAAAACAGGAAAAATTATTCATGGACATTTCTAAAGTTTTTTTCATTGAAATTCTCATTTTTCTTTGAAATTTGAAGAATTCTGGAAAAGCCCTCGAACAAGAAGTGAGGAATGTTTGCAAAAATGTCATCAACTCTTTTTCTTCCTCAAAATGCAAAATTTGTATCAGTAATTTGAAATTAGAAAGTTTTGGTCAATTCTACATTTGGTTGAAGAATTAGGGGAAAATGTACAAAATTTTCATTGGAAATTGTTTTCCTTCCCCTCCCCCTCATCCAAATCCAGAACTTTTTTTGTCATCATTTTGAAACTCAAAAGTTCTGGGCTGTACTATTGTTCGGTCGCAAAATGGGTAAAAAAAAAAAATGGCAAGTCTTTTACTGATCTTCTCTCCCATTTATTTTTTAAATATTGAAACTTGATTAAAATTTTCTTTGTGATTTGAAAAATTCCAACTTAACAGTTTACATTAGGGATTCAACGGAGGGAAATCAGCTCAGTATAAACTAGTGAGGGCATTGCCCTGTGATACTTTCTTCCAGTGCAGGCCATTCAAGCTGATTTCTCCTGTCACAATGGCTCAGGCAGTTAGCTACATCACAGATGGAACAGAACATGCATCTTCATCCCCTCCTGACAATATTACCACCAATGTACTGTACTGACCCGACCCTAATATACTGTAATCGGCTCAGCTAAAGCTTTCTACTATCCAGTGAGCAGAAACACACACGTTGTGGAAGGAAAAATAATGTTTCTCCTGCTTAACCTTTACGGATGACAACGTTGTCACTCTAAGACTTTATCCGAGTCATAGTACAAACAGAGGCTGATAAAACCCCGATCAGGTTTATGAATTAGCAGGACAAAAAAATATATTCTATAAGGGGCCAGATCCTTTGATCTGACCTCCCATTGATGTCCATGGGAGCTTTGCCACTGATTTCAGTGGTAGCAAGATATATGCCTAAGGGTTGAGCTGAGAGAGAGCTTATGTGCTTAATGCGTATTTGTGTAGGGTAAAATTCACCCCAGGCAGAGGCCCATGTACCACTTCAGTCCTGTTTGGGGGATTTCTGGTGATGTATAGACATGGGACTTGCGTATCTGCATGGGTTGAATTCCACCCATCCTGCCAAATCCCTGGTTGCACTGAGGTAAATGGTACAAAGCTCCCATTCACTTCAGTGGGCCGGGAGCCGTGTGATTACGCTAAGCAGTTATCTGATGGGGCCTTTGTCCCTTTTGGTTACCGCCCCTAGGGGTAGCGTGTGGAATTAGAAAATCTGTTCGAAGTCAGGAGACGGCACGTTTCTCCACTGCGGGTCTCAGGTCACTCAAACTTATGCCTTCGCCACGTAGGTGTCACATAAGGGTTGGCACAGCTGCAAGGCGTCATCGTGGTTCACAGCTTTGTTTAAATGGCAGCGGCTGGGCAGTCCAATCAGAAATGCCAAGCCGCCTCCCCTCTCCCCCTATACTCTCTACTCCTTTAATTTGCCATCCCTGATCTTTTTCGTTTGGTCCCCCGATCTCCAGCAGGCAGGAACACATTTTTCACTCTTAACCCCCCGCCCCCTCAAAAACTCCCTCCCCCAAATTAAATAAACCAAAGGGCAGCATCCTCACTAGTCTACATTGACATGTAAACACCAGATTGACACCAGCTGAGGAACTGGCAACGTGCATGATCATCCAGGGTATGGGGAGCATGGGAGACTGGGGGGTGAGTGGCGAGAGAGGGGGCTCAGTCATTTCCAGCAGGCCACCTTCTCCCAGTGATTAGTGGTTTAGTTTACATGTGTGTGCTGCACCTCCAGTTCATTGCCCAGCTCGCAAACGCTGGGGAGGCTGTGGATGGGCAGCTTCCTCTCTCATCATTAGGTAAGATCTTCAGAAGCTTTGTTCTCCATACTGGGTATCCCCATTCCTGTCCCCCGCCGCCCCCACTGCCCCGGGGTCAGCAAATTGAAACGAGAAGGGAAGCCAGTGCAGTCAGCTCAGGAATCTTGTACCGAAGGGCTTTTGGGAACTCCCGCAGATAACGTCTGAGTCCTCTGCAGACAAGCGTTCAGTCCCTCCTTTCGCCTGCGTTTGCGAATGGATGAGCATTAATATCAGGGCTCAGTTTATTCCCTTACCTGCTCTCCCATCCCACCTTTTACGTTTATCCTCTGCTTGGGATCATGGTCCCCGACCAAACTTGCCAGGGCATCTCAGTTCTGCAGCGGGGGAACTTTGTTTTCACTGGGTTAATTACCTGTGCCAGTGGAGTTCTGCTACCATTTGTGGCTGCTCCCTGAGATAGTTGAGAAAGCAAATTCTCTTTCAGCATCTACAAGCTCAGTGGCTTTGAGATCCGCCAAACAGGCCAAGAAATACTTCAAAGTGGAGGAGGAAAAAGTCATGGTAGGACTTGCAGGTGTGGTCGGCTTCTTGTAGCCCATCATTTATTCCAGAAGTTTCTAGACTTTTAGAATACTTCCAACTCAGCGCGAGATGGAAGACTGAGAAGCAGAAACCTGTTGAGATGACAGCAGCTAAAGAATAAGAATAATAAAGCACTAAAATGCGAGATGGTTTCAAAACAGAACATTTTTGTTTGCTTTTCGATATTTTCCTCAACATTTTGGAATTTTTTCACCTTTTTGTTGTTGTTGTTGTTCCATTTTTGAAAATTCTCAATAGGAAAAATGGACATTTTCAGTTTTGAAATGAACGTTTTTGGTTTAGGAAATTTTCAGTTTTGGAAAAGCCCTTCCATGCGACTATGCTGACCGACCAAAATTAGCAATAAGGGAATAGGGGGAAAAAGCCCTCCAAACCCCCGAAACGAACAGTTACATGAAAATGCAATGCAATAAATGCAGGTTTTCTTATGGGGAAAAGGGAAAATGTAAACAAAATCTAATTTTGAGAGGTGACATTTTTCTTTTTAAAAAAAACCAACAATTTTTTTTGTTTAAA
Source organism: Mauremys reevesii (assembly GCF_016161935.1). Lineage (NCBI taxonomy): Eukaryota > Metazoa > Chordata > Testudines > Geoemydidae > Mauremys > Mauremys reevesii. Next base: position 4,327,248 of record NC_052646.1, on the reverse strand, counting down.
TCGTTTTTCATTTAATTTTTTTTTTTTGGCCTAGTTCTCCCAGATCTAAAGCCTCTCTAAATATAAGTGTGCCGTTAAAACACAGCTCTCCTTGGCAGATTTCAGTTAATTCCCCGAGCGGTCATGAGTTCTCATCACAAAAACCACCATTGCCACTGGCGCAAACTAGACCCCTTTGCTTGCAGCCTCAGTAGAAAGGTCCCGGATTGAACGTGCCCCTCGGGGAGTCGTTCCAGAGCAATGAATAGCAGTAGCAATGCTGCTGACTGCATGGTTCTATGGATCAAGGAAGGACTTCATTGTCCAGATCCATCAGCCTTTCTCTAGTGAAGAGCAGGGTTCGACTGGCGCTGCTTTTCCTATATAATCAGATGCTAACTTAGCACTTTGTTTGGCAGTTCAGATGAATTCGCTAGCAGGTTCTTCCATAGATAACTTCTACCATGACTTTTTTCCCTTAAATGAAATTCCTCTGTGTGCAAAGGCACCGTCAAGGCCTGAGGAACATTAGATCCACTACTCTCCAAGCCATGGGGCTTAAATAGGAATTAAGTGGTGTACACATCTCGTGTCGGCCCCTTTGCGTATGGATGAGTTTCATCCTGGGGGCTAGATCTCCAGCAGGTGTAAATCAGTGTCATTTCCATTGATCTACACCGAGGATCTGGCCCTTGGCGAATTCTGGACTTATGGACTACTGCCGCCTTGCAAAATTATCGTGAAAATGGAGCAGCTTGGGAGCAAAATCCTACTCGCCATAATGATGGACACATCAACAAATTATTCTGTTTGCTTGTCAAAGAGACCTTGAAAGCTGAGCAATTTGCAACTTTGACAACACTTGGTTTGAGAAAAAGTTTTGATTATTATTCCTTTTTGTTTTATTAAAAAAAAAATCCCAAATGTCAACAGATTTTTTTTCCACAATAAAAATGTTGACTACTTTCCCTATGGGCTCGCAATCCAGAGTGGAATTTTGCAAGGCTACATGGGGCTGTGTTGCAAACTGGGCAGTGTGTGGGAGGTCTCTGTGGCAGGTTGTGTGTTGCCTCCATATGTCAATCTAAGCTGAAGTCCCCAATCTGAAACGTATCTGACCATCAAAATCAGAGCACGCCCACCTTATTACATTAGCTATGTATGGTACCAGCCAGCCAGCCGAAGGCTTTGCACGGCCATGCTTTGAAATTAAGCAGAATACAAAGCACTTTTCATCAATTTTATTTTTCCGTCACTATCCTGCAAATAAACACTTTCTCTCCTGTTGGGAGACTTACGGTGGAATGTCATTTGCAGCTCTCGGTGCATTCTGTAGGCAAGAGGATCCGAAATGGTTAACTCCATGGACAGGTATAAAAGACCATCTGGTACTCAGCCATCTGACCAGCTCAAACATCAATGTAGAACAAACCTGAGGAAAAACCTTTTTGCTCATTAACGTCATACCCTAACTCCCAACTTGGCGTGTCTATCTTGGAGCTGAGAGCTTGGAAAATAAAAATGCAACCTGGGTGCATATATATATTTTGAGAGAGAGAGAGATGGAGGCAGACCACCAACTGACTGGCTAAATCAGTTACAAAATGGCATTAAACTGTGGCACCAAGCAGCTAACATTTCAAATAAATAAAAAGCCAAGGTTCAGAGGTGATCTTCAGAAATCTGGTGGTGGGACTTTAAAACGTGCATTGGCTCAACCCGTTTGGAAATATGGCTTGTGGGAAAGTTGGGACTGCACCATGGGAATTGACAGAGGGGGACGTGGGGTTTAACAACCACATTAGCTTCACCGTTTGGGTGAAATGATTTTTGGGTTTGTTTGGGTTTTTTTTTTCGTCTGGGTTATTCTCTATTTCCCCACAGACTGTAGAATCCAGTAAACGCCTCCTGATTTTCAAAAGACAACCAGAAGAACGACAATCTAAGAAATCAACACCCTCCTTTGTGCTTCTATAAATATGTTTCTGATCTTTTAATTTTATTTCTCGTGCTCCACTGTACTGTTGACAGTTACATTGTGTATAATTTTTTTTTAATTTGGAATTTTGCGTTGTATAGGGTTTAGTTTTAAATATATATATATATATTTTCCATTTTTTAAAAAGGGGTGTTGCAAAAAAAAATTGCACGATTTAAATGACAAACAGTTCAAATGCTGCAGTTTTTAGAGATATGGAAGCAAAACGGAGCTTATTTATTCTCAAAAGCTATAAAAGGTGTAAAATGCATGAAGAAAAAAAAACATTTACAAAAAACAAAAACAAAAAAAAAGACGAAAAAAGTGTAACCTGAACAAAGTGTAGCGTTTAAAAAAAAAAAATTTAAACGATGACAACAATGAAAAACAGCTAATATATTGTGTTTGGCTAGTTTGCTTTTGTTTTTAATTGTTCCTTTTTTTTTTGGAGAATGAAATACAATTGTGTATATTTTCATATAAGAAGTATGCACTGATATGTTTTAAAAAAAATGATATATTACTTTCTAAAGATGTGGTTACTTACCAAAGTCTGTTTCCGATCTTTTCCTTCTTGAAACCTATGTGGATCCTTCAACATACATACGCTGGGGTTAAAGACAAGGAGCCTATTTGAAGATACACTAAGATCTCTTTACGTTGCTGTGGGAGAGCTACAGTGGCATGATCTTAACGTATCAGAGGGGTAGCCGTGTTAGTCTGGATCTGTAAAAGCAGCATAGAGTCTTGTGGCACCTTATAGACTAACAGACATGCATATGTCATGCATCCGACGAAGTGGGTATTCACCCACGAAAGCTCATGCTCCAAAACGTCTGTTAGTCTATAAGGTGCCACAAGACTCTTGGCTGCTTTTACATGATCTTAACGCTGCTTTACGCTGCCAGAGCAGCGGAAAGAGTCCTTTGTGTAACAGGTTTACTTCTCAAGCGACTCAGATGCGGGGTTTGCTTTGATGTGCGGTACCTCCCCTATGAACACCAAAAATGTAGGGCGTAGCCTAGGTTATGAACAGATATTAACCATAGGTTAAATGTTCCATCAAAGACTGTTTTAACCCATCAGGAGAACAAAATTGTCCTTCAAGGATGGGGCGTGAGACAAATCAAGATGTGCACTGAGGATTTCCTGGGTAAATTAAGAATCAAACACAACACTGGACTCCTGTGTAAAGTCATATTTTGTCGAGTCAATTCCAGTGCATGAAATTGGGTCAGGAGTTTTGTCCGTATACATCGGAGATGGTGCTCCTGGCAGTTGTAGCATTTTGGTGCCCTGGTTGCTGTTCCTTTCAACCCCTGGGTGTGATTATGTTTGGCCGCGACAGAGGCCATTTGACTGCGTTGGGACAGATTGTGGTCATGTGTATGGTTTTTGCAGCCCTAAGGCTTATGGAAATTTTAGGCCACTTCAAAAATAACGTGACATTTCCTGTCATCCCTTAAGGAAAGAGGTTGGGTTTGATTCACCTTTTTCTGAATAAGGAACTGGGGTGGAGCAAAATTTCAGAGATCGGTGTATTTTCAAAATTTGGGTTTGCAGCAAAATATTGTCAAAGGTGCCCTCAGTCTATGGGACACGGTATCTTCCGAATGAGAAGGGCAGAGAGAATCCCTCTCTGAAGCTGGAGTGCAGACTAGAGATTGGAGATAAATTTTATGGAGCCTGATTCTCCAGCAGAGTAAAGAGCCACAGCGGCACCTACTTTAAGGCCCCTTTATGCTGCCAGAGTGGTGTAAAGGGGCCGGGGTGAAGGAGAATTAAAGCTTGTAAGCAAGTGAATAGAATTAATTGGACAGCCAAACTCCTAACAGAGCTATCCAGTGGCAATCAGGTACCATTGTGTATGGGGATGGGTATAAATTGGGTTGAATGAAGTACTGAATGGGGATAAGCCAACAGGAAAATCTTGGATCCTACCACCCCTTCACTTTTCCGGAGGGGTCGGAGGTTGGCTCTGAATGCAAATTTCATATTTGGCTCCTGTCTCTATAGTGGGCGAAAGCCAAACACGAGGGGCCTGGTTCTCCGCTGGCCCGCGCCTCGTGTAATCACTGGCACCGCTGCAAAGTGAGTGTAAAACACTGCTGTTTCATCTGGTAGAGAATCACACTCATATTGCACTGACGTCAACGTGCGAACAAGGGGCCGGGCAGCTGCGAATCGGGGAGAGCAAAATCCAGAGCAGTGTTGCGGTCTGAGCCCACCTCTGGCCAAATCCTCTGCTGGTGTGAACTGGAGCCGGTGGAGCCATGCTGAGGCTGCCAGCATTGGAGGAGGGGGGATGTGCTGGACTAGGGAGGTGGCTATGCTAAATGAGTTCTCTCTAAACTCAGCACTACTACAACAACTCGTTCCTTCGAGCTCAGCCCAAATTTCCTCCATAGGGCGTATTTTGTCAGCAACAAATCATACGGTTTTCTGAAATTTTGCATACCAAGGGTCTTATGCTAATCCCCCACCCCACCCTCAGTTATACAACCATAAAGCAATATTACTACCCAGAAGCTCACGTGGGGATGTAATTGAGGGCAGAATTTGGTGTAAACTAGAGACGGTTGAAAAAAAACAACCCAAGAGCGACTGTGTTTCGCAGGAGGAAGCAAAGAAAATGGTCTGAACTTCCGCACTGCTGAAAAATCTCAGCCATCTGAATCAACAAACTGATTTTTTTTTTTATTTAAAAAAAGTTTCTTTTTTTGGGCCAGAAAATTCTGGTGAAATTTTGAAAAATAAACGTTGACTGGCTTAACAAAACCCAACCTCACAAATTTCAACAGCAATTTGAAACATTTTGACCAGCTGTAGGATAAACATTGTAAAACTTTGAATAACCATGCGGACGGGTAATCTAGAGAGAAATATTTATTTCTTTTAGTGGCTCTCTTAAGAGATATTGCAGGAAAAGAATATATGTATAAATATATATATGGCTACACGGGAGTTTTTACACTTTTTTTTTTGGTAAATGCCAATTCCCTACATTGCTTAACTATCCCTACTAGCAGCAAGGTTTCTATTGAACGTTTACACGGTTTTGTAACCTGATGGTGTCAAAGAATTGTTTTCAGTTTGCTAAAAGGTTTCAGGTATGTTTCTTCCCATGCCTATTGTTCCATGCCATTCCCCATTTCATCGTGATGTCGTCCTCTCTTCCTGGTTCATTCCCCCAAACGTTGGATAGGATTTTGAGAGATTCCGGCCTTTGAAAGCATCTGAAATATATTCTTCGTTGGCCTACAATTCTGTTTGCCCAATAAAATCATGGGGGGTCGGGGGGGGGGAAGCAATGGAGGGAGCTGCCTGATTCCTCCCTGGTCTGTCCAGTTGTCAGCCTTTGCTCCATGTTTGGGTTGGTGTACGACTGTTCGACCGCATGGCTTGGTGGCAGTGGGGGTGAGGAGAGGCTGGCAGAGGGATGGTGGAAAGCCAGATCCTGTGCTGGTCAAGACAGGTGCACCTAGCACTTGAGTGGTGGCCTGGTGGCTACCTCCTGCCCTGCACCAAGGAATGCCTCAGTTGTGAAGCAGGAACGGCTCCCTGGCAAAATGGCCACCCTGCACTTGAGTTTAGGTTCCCCAGTCGGGTTTAAGGAGGCCTCATGCCTCACAGGAATAAACTTAAATACTCCAGCCCGCCCCACCCCCGGCCTCCTCTATACAAGGCTGACACAAGATGAGCCAGTGTAGCGACCCGGGACCTTTAGCACCAAAAGCCTAGGTCTCTATCTCTTGAGCAAAAGGAGTATCTCCCTTAGTTGGTAGCAGTAGCAAGCTCTTATCCTCTGTGCGGACCAGCCATTAGAGGGGGACATGGCCACCTCATCCCGTGCGTTGCAGCAGCCTTGCTGAAAAGGGCAAAGGGCCCATTCGCGGAGGGACAGGGTGTAGATCAGCGCTAGCTGCGGCAGGGCCGCTGGTCTCCGACCTGTGCCAGACTAGAACACTTGATAGCAGGACCCAGCATGCAGCGAGCCCTGCTCTGCTCTGCTGGGGGAAGCTAAGGCTGAATGGGACTTCTCCAGTGTAGATGGCAGGAGAGTAAATCAACAGGGCTTACTCCCATGAGGAAAGCGAGCCGGGTTGGGGCCAGAGCCATTCAGAGGGTGCTGAGGGTGCTGAGGTGCGGACTCATCTCTACTGTTATAAAAGGCCAGACTCTTAAGTCCAAACTGAAGCTTCGAATCAAGATGGCTTCTCCCTGTGCGAGGACACAGCCCTTGGGGGCAAAGAGCGAAGGCAGTTTGGGAATGCCCCCCTGCAGCCATAATAAGATCCTGACTAGCTGTGCGAGGAGAGAGAAGAGTGCTTGATCCTGCATTCCCCCCACACCCCAAAGCTGCCCCTGGGGGGCGTTGGGAAAGCAGGAAGGGGTCTGATCCGGCCAGCTTGCCTTGGTACGTGGGAGCCGGGCAAGGAACAACCCTGTCCTGGTACTGCAGATATCCGAGAGCCTAGAAAATAACATTGCCCTCCTCTCCCTTACATCTTAGCATAAGCCACATCCTCAGCTGGTGTAAATCAATGGCGCTTTGTTGATGAAGCCAATTTACACATGTTGAGGGCAACGCCCTGTATTTTCTTCCTTTCTCACCTGTTTTCATCCTTCACCCCCACTTCACTCTCCCTCCTTCCCTCTGTTAACCCCCCCACACTCTATTAATTGAGTGTTACGTTCTCGCTACCTCCATCATCCCTCCTTCTGTCTGAAAACCAGAAGCCATGAACAGTTTGTAGACGAGGGCCTTTCCTCTGGCTTTTCTTTCTTCTGGAGCTCCAGTCTCCCGTCTTTCTTCCCTTCTCTCTGATCTTTAACTTGTAGTATTTTACCTGGCTACTGTAATTGTAAATAGCAAGTTTCAATATGTTAGCAATGGTAACAGTACAGGAAACTGTTTTTTTGTTGTATTGATATGAAATGAGATTATATTTTTGTCAGAGTATATTGTAATAATACTGACTTTGAACATGGCCGCAATTGTACAGATTATTCTTGTTTCACCCTCTCTTGACCTGTCCTCCTTCCTTTCCTTTATCCACAGACCTGCTCCCCCTTCCCTCCCCCTCCCCTATTTGTTCTATATTGTAGAATTTAAACCCATCCAGGCGAGATGCCAGGGTGGATAGAGGGCCAGGAGTTGGTGATGGTTTGAGCAAAGAGAAAGCTTGCAACAGAGCCCAGGATGATACTTCGTAGAGAAGTCCTGAAAGTCCCAGGGACTGATTCACCCACTCCTTTGCACGTTACACCAGTGCGAAGTCAGGGTGTAAAGCATTAGCTTTGCACGGGTGTCAGTGACAAGGCCAGTTGTGTGTTATAGCTCTCCAGGCTGGGTTGTCTGAGGAATGAACCCGAGACCTTGGGATCTGAAAGCAGGAGTGTCTTACTCCGGTTTGAGCTAGTCTGCGTGCAGTAAAACTCATAAACTGCTTTAGCCGCTACAGGGGACGGCATCACGCTGCACCAGCACAGGTTAAAGACAGTGAGGAATCAGGACTGTATTTCCCTGTGGCTTTAGCAGGTAGGAACTAGGTCCTCAGATAGAGTAAATGTATTCAGAGCTCTGTTGAAGACACCAGGGCTGTGCTGATTTATGCCAGCTGAGTGTCTGGCCTGCTTCTTAACTCTGTGGTTTCTGATGTAATTGTCCCCCTGCTAGTATGGAAATGGCCCACCTACCAGAGTGACCATCTCAGACACTGATTTAAGGCTAGATTGGTGGCAGGTTTGAGCCCCACTGCAAGCAATGAACCACCAGGAAGCAGTATTGGCAAGGGGAGTAAAGATCACGTCCCCGACAGAACACGGTCGTCTCGGGTGAATTTCCCCTCCTGCTCAGAGAGGCCAGCATGAGCCACTAGAATCCCATTGAAGCCTTCAAAGTCGGTCGGAAGCGATGCCCACGCCTCACGCTGGCCCCTCTGCGAGTGGGTGAGTTGTACCCCCACCTCTGTATTCCCCATAAGGGACAGAGAAGCCCTCGCGTTGCAGCAGAAACAGGAATGCTCCGACCTCATTGCCTTGAGTCCGGTGTGGATCGGAACTTTCCCGAAGTATTAGGTGGGGCTGGTTCTGCCCTGTCTCTGTTTAATAAATCTCGCTTTGCTAGCAGAAAGGAAATTATGTGTGACTGTCCTGGGGAGAGACAATCTTCCCTGCAGATCCAGGCTGGTTGTTCTGTATCCCCTCTACATGCTATAGGAACTGGGCCAGATTCCCAGCTGGTGCACAAATCAGTATGGCTTCATTGGAGTCAGTGGGCCAGATCTTCGGCTGCTGTAACTCGGGATAGCTTCTGCGAAGTCAATGGAGCTACGCTGATTTACGCTGGCTGCTCCACTGGGCCTCATTTACCCCTTTACGCCGTTCTGGCTGGGTAAAAGTGCGTCAGAGTAAATGAGAATCGAGCAGATTTGTCTTGAGGGTCCCATTCGAATATTGCTCTCCGATCCTTTCATTTCAGTCTCTCCAGCAGAGAAAACAAATCTGAGAGCAGGCCCACAACGACTGAGTGGGATCAAAGGTAGGGAAAGTGTTCTGCCAGCCCCTTCTCTATAGGCCTGGTTCTCATTTACACTAACACCTGCTCTACCCACAGATTTTGTCCCAGTATAACGATATCAGTTGGGGGGGGGTGAATAGTTTACCGACATAGTTATTCCAGTATAACCCCTAGTGTGTATGCAGTTAAACCGGTATAAAGGTGCCTTGTACTGGGTCGTGTATTCCCCTTCCCATATGGGAATAGCTATACCAATATAAACCCCTTCATGCCCGTATAATTGCATCCACACTTGGGAGGGATTTCTCTCTATATTGGTAGAAAGTGGAACAGCTTTTGTGTGCCTTAAACCTCTTTCACACAACTGTGGCAGCAGAAAGGAGGTCGCAGCGGGTATAAATTTGGGTCCCTTTACCCAGCCAGAATTATGTAAAATTGTAAATGAGAATTAGACCATATTCTCCTTAGGAAGGACAAACCAGAGAGCACGCTTTCTGGCCATGCCTGGGGCAGTTGCTCTTTGTTTCAGCTCAGCCCTGGACTTCTTCCCCGCCAGCCGCCCATTTCAGACTAGCTTGCGGTTACTGGCATGATGTTAAAAATTCTCAGGATTGTGGCCGCTCTGTGGTTGGTGACCACGCACGCCTATCTCAGATCTCCTCTGGGTGATGTTAACATCAGGTCCTCTTTCCCTCCAGCTCCCCACCCTCCTCGCTCCCTGAAAATCAGCTAGATCGGGCTAGATGTAGTGTTCTCTGGGCTATGTGCAAAAACCTTTGTAAAATAGAATAAACTCTTTAAATTATGCACTAAAGAAACAAAACAAACCCCCAACATATATATATTGTGGTTAGTCGAATTGCCTACACAGTTCAGCCCGCCTATATTGTCACAGGCAGCTTTCATTTTCCCTCCTGTGATGGTGCAAATGTACAAAAAATTGTGCACTTCCCTTTATTAGTTGTATTTATTGTTTAGAAAGGCAATTTTAAAAAGCTATACTCTGTATCTATAAGTATACATATATATATATATTTTAACCTCTTCTTTCCCCCCCCCCCAACGCTCCCTCCCCTTTTTTGTGTGTGAATTAAGGGTTTCTGTTCTCTTGGGTGGCAGCAGATCAGTTTAAAACAAAAAAAACAAAATCCATGATCTTCGTGTAGGACAGATATGGGGGGAAGGGTAATTTTTCTGGGGGGTTGCCCCTCTTTGATACATCTGGATCGTTGGGAGACCCTCGATCTAGTGAAAGCAAGAATGCAGTAGAGAAGTGGATACATGCGAGTAGCTTGTAAATTTCCATCCAGGATCTTTGGCTAGGTCCATCTTTCTCTAGGCATTTGCATCCCTGGGGTCTGGCCTTTCTATATTAATCTCCCAACCCCCGGGAGCTCTTTCTTGGTACATCCTTGCTTTCTCATTCCCAGTCCTGTCCCTTCCCACCCCCACCCACCCCACCCCACCCCCCTTGACAATCAGTGGCTCCTTCCCAGGGACGGCAGCACGTCAGTGAGATGTCCGTTTTGTTTTTTCAATATTCCTTTCTTTGTGCTGTATGGTGATGCGTTATTATATATTACACGATAAGCAAAAGAGATAAAAAAAAATTACCATGAAAAATTCTGATGAGTTTTGTTTGAAAACTCTTTCACTATATTTGTTGTAAAGAGGTTTACTATTAAAAAGAAAAACAAATACACGTTTCTGATAACTTTCCTTGCCTCTGGTTATTTTTCCCCCTCACCCCTTCTCTCGGAGTGTGACTGTGTGAATGCTAGAGCTGAGGGGGGAGTTTTCTCATTTGGAAATTCAAAATTCATTGGGAGGAGGGAGGGGAGCATTTCAGCGATGTGTTTGCCAATTTGTTACCTTTTCTTCCGGTCGGCTATAGAGCGGGTCACTTTTATTTTTTCTTAAATCTTGATGGAATTTCAAAATTGGGGAGGGGGGGACACCAACAAAATCTGAGGGGGGAAATAATCAAATTGCGGGGTGTGATTTTCTTCCCCGCTTCAACCAGCGTCACCATGGGATCACCATTGTCTAGCTCAGTAAAACAGCTGGGAGGGAATGATATAAGATAATATATGGAGCTATACCTATGTCATAGAGCTGGAAGGGACCTGGAAAGGTCAGTGACTCCAGTCCCCTGCCTTCACAGCAGGACCAAGGATCTTAATCCTGGGTTTAGCAGGCCAATGCTCAAACCACTGAGCGATTCCTCCCGCCCTGGAAGGATGGTCCAGGGCAGGGGTGGCCAACCTGTGGCTCCGGCACCACCTGCGGCTCTTCAGAAGTTAATACCCGGCTCCTTGTCTAGGCACCGACTCCGGGGCTGGAGCTACAGGCGCCAACTTTCCAATGTGCCGGGGGGGGGGGCTCACTGCTCAACCCCTGGCTCTGCCCCAGGCCCTGCCCCCACTCCCCCCCTTCCCACCCCCTCCCCTGAGCCTGGTGCCCTCGCTCCCGCCCCATCACAAAACAGCTGATCGGGAGGTGTGGGGAGGGAGAGGGAGGCGGTGATCGGTGGGGGTGCCGGTGGGTAGGAGGTGCTGGGAGCTGATGGGGGGCTGCTGATGTATTACTGTGGCTCTTTGGCAATGCACATTGGTAAATTCCGGCTCCTTCTCAGGGTCAGGTTGGCCACCCCTGGTCCAGCAGTTAAGGTGCTAAAATACCTCAAATGTCTTTAGGATCTGGGCTTTTCTATTGTCAGTTCCCCCTCTGTAAATTGGGGATACCAGCACTTCACTATTGTGTTATGAGGATAAAAGCATTAAAGGTGGTGAGATGCTCAACTACGACAACAATGGGCCATATAAGGCCCTGGCATGTGTAGCGGGCACTAATGTAGGACATATGGACTAATGGGGGATGTGGGAGGGGGTTGGATCAGATTCTAGAGCTGATTGGAAATGGGTTGGTTGTTTTGTTTTGTTTTTAATTTTGCACTAAATTTGAAAGATGTTTTGGTCGTGTGGTTTTGGAAAGAGGCTGCGTGTTTGTGTTTTAAAAGAATTTGTACACAGAATTATTTGTATTTTTCGTTTTTGAAAACTGGAAAGGCAACTTTTTGATTTCAGAATGGGGAAACGTTCACGCTTTGGGGGGACAGATCCCGTTCTGTGACTAAGCTAAGTTCTTCGTATTGGTGATACCACCATAAAAGGGGAAGTGAAAACCATCAACGCAACCAACCAATCAACGAAACACCAGGCCTGATTCTCATTTATGTGACGGCTCTTTTCACCCGCTGTAGCAGTGCAGAGGGGCCTTAAAGTGAGTGTAATTTACACTCACTGATGGTTCCTTTATATGGCCACTAATTTGTTCCAAAGGACGCTGACGAGCTCGGTTCAGCACCTTGCAGGATTGGGCCTGGGACTGGCTCTCACCCTACATGAGAAGGCAGCTGCATTCTGCACTTGCTTCTGAGGGTTCGTGAAGCAGTCGGTTGCCCAGATCCCCTCTGCTCTGGGTTCGTGCCCCAGAGCGCACGGCCAGGAAATAACCGGGAGCTACACTCTGCTCAGGGCCATTTATCTGTTTGCAATGGTCTCATGGACTTTTGGTTGCATTTAAATACTAGAGAAACAAACTGCCTAACTGGGCAGAGCAGTTGTATAGGTGTGTGTTTGTACAGCTCGCCCCTAGTGGGGTGACATGGAGGGGGGGCATGCTGGGTCATGTGCCCCCCCCCCAGATTTGCGGTTTGGCTTGGACTGAGCATGCTCACGTGGACTGAGCATGCCCAGTAACACTGCTGAAGCTGGCTGCCCTCACTTTGCCCCCCCACCCCCCCACTATCAGTAGGCACGGATGATTCTGTCTGGTGGCTGGGCCGAGCAATTGTGTGTGTGTGTGTGTGTGTGTGTGTGTGTACACACCTCATCCTCTAGTGGCTGGATTGAGCAATTGTACAGGACTGTGTGTATGTGTGTGTGTGTTTGAGAGTGCATTTACCACCCCCCACCTCCATGCCTGGTGCACAGAAGAGCAATGAAAGACCCATCACTGCTGAGTACTGAAGCAAGTCTCCTCTAATTCATGCAGCAGAAGAATTGCTGCAGCCAAAGATACAGAGATTCTCACCCCACTGCTGAGTGGGGTGTTTGCACATCAGTGCGGCACGGCGTTTTGTCCTGCAAGGGCAGGTTCCCGCTGATAAACCAAATGCACTGCCTGTCACGCTTTACGAAAGCAGCCAGGATCGTCATCCGCATTTTACAGACAGGGAAGTGACTTGTGCGAGATCGCCCAGCAGCAGAACCAGGCGGAGAATTCAGGTCTCTGAGTCCCAGCCCTGTGCTTGATCCGCCAGGCCTCCTTAGCAAGCCTCTCTGGTGCAGGGGCACGGACATTGTATCTCTGGGACACCCGGAGCCAAACAACAGAGCACTAATACAAAGCACAAACGGTCCATCCTCTTTTGTTCCATGCCTGGTGCTGCTTCCTAAACAGAAGCTTTACAGGCCTAGGGGTGGTCAACATTTTCCCATCTAAACTGTTTTCAGATGAAAAACACAATATTTCGATTCTGAAATGCCACCAGAGTGGTAGGGGTTTTTTTTGGGGGGGGGTGCAAGGGTGGGAGGGGCTCATGCCTCAATTCTCTCTACAGGAGCTGGGTGAATATCGGAAAAAATTGGGGAAAAACTTGTGTCACATTCAGCAAACCTTTCATTTGACCCAGACGAGATCTGAGCTGTTTGGTTCAGGAGTCACATGGATGCTAGATGGTTGGAGGTAGCTATTGATACTACCACACTCTGTGCTTGCTTTCTTTCTTTCTTTCTTTCTTTCTTTCTTTCTTTCTTTCTTTCTTTCTTTCTTTTCTTTTCTTTTCTTTTGAAAACAGAGGATTTCCTTTTCCTATCTGCTCTTGGTTGCACTAAATTCACTTTCTGTAAAAGCAAAACAAACCAGACCAAAAAACTCCATTGATGCTGTAGCAACAGCTAGTTTGATTCACGCACTTCCACTGACAACAACTTGGAGTAATTCTTCCTTTCAGCCACAAGGTGGCACCAGGTAGCAACTCAATGGGTGAAAGCTGAACAGAAAGGCCACGTGCTGGAAGGTCTGTAGTTGAGGCATCAGGCTGGGATGCAGGACACCTGGGGCCAGCTCCCAGCTCTGTCAGCAGACTCCCTGCATGACCTTGGGCAAGTCACTTAAGCTAAAATTTTCAAAGGTGCCTCAGGGACGTAAGAGCTTAAATTCCATTAACTTTCAATGAGACGTAGGCGCTTTTGAAGACTGAACTCTCTGTGGGCCTCAGTTCCCCCTCTGTAAAATGGGAAGAATAATCCTTCCTTGGCCTGTCTTTCCTGTTTAGACTATAAATTCTCTGGGGCAGGCACTGCCTCTTGCTAAGTGTATGTACAGCACCTTGCACAGCAGGCCTGTGATCGCTAGGCACGACCATAATAGAAATATTTACAACACTAAAGAGGATTACACTGAGACCTGCATCCTGTGTATAACACACGATTTCCCTTTGACAGCCACGATCCTGCATCTGTAACATTCTGTCCTCACATCTGGATAGCAGCAGAGCGTCCCGGCAGCCGTCCCTTTCTCCAGTGAATGTGCCAGCTGATGCTTCTTTAACCGGTTGGTAACTTTGGGTAGGACTTGGCTGCTGAGTTAGCTTGAGCGGAAGGAAGCTGAACCACTCTAGGACATCTTTCCCAGTGAATTGTAGGGGAACTTTTCTGTCCTTGCTGGGTGCACAGGGAGAATTGTGGGAAGGCATTGGAGGACTAGCTGCACTCCAGGGTGCTGGGACTTTGCGTTAGGGGCAACATTCACTTGAAATCAATGGCCTTTAGGCACCTGGTGCTTTTAAAACTCCCACAAGGCATCTGTCACCACCTTTAAAAATCTGATCCTATGCAGCTCATAGTGATTAATAGAAATTATTTCTATAGAGAATCCTGGTTGAAAAAGCACCTGCAGGTTCTGCACCTGAAAAGCCCAGGTCCGTTCACAAGGAGATTCCACCTTGTGGCCATTTTGCAGATCTTAGGCACTCCATGGTCCAGGCACTAGTGTAATTGTATAGGGAACATTTGAGCCAGCACAAATCAGTGGGTAATGGCCAGAAGTCAGGCAACCTGGATTCGGTTTCCAGATCTGCCAATGGGCTGTTGTTTAAATGTTCCCTCTCTGTGCCCCTGTTTCTCCATCTGTGAAATGGGGCTAATGGAACTGTGAGTGTTGTTTTTAACAAAGCACTTTGAGATCAGTGAGCTAGGTGACTGTGTCCACCACGGGATGGGGTGCATTCTCCATCACTTGAAATCTTTAACTCGGGAGACGACAGCCTTCTAAAAGATATTCTCCAGTTCAGTTATAGGCCATCAGGCTCAATGGAGGAATGAGGGAGGATGTCTGGTGTGTGTTATGTATGAGATCATAGTGGTCCCTTCTAGCCTTAACATTTATAAAGTTTCCTAATGTCTTTCTTTCAAATCACTCTGTGCCTCAGTTCCCCCTCTCTCTGGGTGCACCTTTACCTGTTTCATACTCTCAAATTAAGTATTTTTATTTATCAAAATAGAAAGAGTTGACGTTAATTTGTATTTTTGTATTATTTTTATTTTTATAGCTAAATATTTAACTGTTTTTCCCCAAAGAAAAATGTCTTTCTGACAAAAGAGAAATGTTCTTCTTCCTCTAAAGAATCAAAGTCAATTTGTGTCAAAGTGCTCAGATTTCCATCAAAAAAATGAAACCTGATGGTTTAGGCTTTTTGACAAAAAAGCAGAAAATTTGTGTCAAAATTTCCCCCAGGGACTCGAAAATAAATCCCCTCTCCTCTCACTCAGAGAACTGGGTAATGGGCAAACAGCTGCAGATTTGCAGGGACCAGTATTTCATCACTTTCAGGCCCTCTGAAAATGGGACCCATTCTATGTTGGGATGTTGGCGTCTTCTCTCTGCTTTGATTAGGTGAATATCTGCTTGGGAAGCTGCCTGAGCCACGGAGAAGTCAGATAATGCCGGGCCAACACGTAAATTATACGCCAGATCATCATTTGTAGCATCACCTCCTGGCTTGGCTTTCTCCTACACGATACATTTGAGATCGTGCCAATCTCTCCGAGGCATATTTCCTGACAAATGGAGATTCAAAAGGCTTCAGCGTGACATGGGCCAGGCTGATATCTCAGGAGCATTTGAACAGCCTGACTCTAAGCATTAAAAAATGTACTCGGGAGAAGTTTCCTGCATTGACAGAGAGATGGATTAGGTGGAACCTACCAGTAATAATACAGCTCTTGATTCTGTAGCTCTGCTAGGAGAGTCCGGTGCTTGAGAATGATAGAGCCTGGATTCAGTCTCTGCTCAGAACTCAGCCAGAGGATTGTGACACTAAAGCAGTGAGGTAAATTCAAGCCCTGAACGTCGCTTTTCCAGGGGCAGCATGGTCCAGTGGCTCCATTTGGGAATCAGGAGCCCTGGGTGCCATCCCTGCCTCTGATTTACTGTGTGACCTTAGCCAGATCATAGTTCCTCTCATACCCTTTGTCCAGCTTGCATATGTATTTAGATCAGGGCCGGCTTTAGGCCGATTCCCCCGATTCCCCAGAATCGGGCCCCACACCTAAGTGGGCCCCATACCTTAGGCGCCTTTTTAATTTTTTTCACATACCCCGCGGGGGTCCAGGTCTTCGGCAGCATTTCGCCGGCGGGGCGTCCGGAGCGAGTGAAGGACCCCTCCCTGCCGAAGTGCTGCCGAAGAGCCGGACCGCCGCCGGGTATTCGAATCGGGCCCCGCAGTTCCTAAAGCCGGCCCTAATTTAGATCATAAGCTCTCTGGGGCATGGCCATTGTAATAGATGTTGGGGAGGGGGCTAATACAATCACGGGACACCGTGAATACCAGGTTGAGTAATCGAGACCGCCGACTGGGGAAATAACCCACTTCCTTCCCTGACGAACCAAGGGACGCACCCCACCCATGGACTTATTCACTACACTGATACTGACTTGGACTGTTAATACATTCCATGGGTGGCGTAGCCGAGCCCACTTATCCACTGACGCTTTAAAAACTCCCGCACTCCAATCTGCGTCTATGCTGGTTATGTGATTTGTTTGTATCTCGCGTGATCCTTGTAACCGATACCTGTAATCCCTCATAACTCAAGCCTGACCCCCGATGTACAGGACCTTCCCTCTTAACTTGTGTATATTTAATTTTAAACATTAGCTTTAATAAATATTAAATGCCTGAACTTTGCCCTGCAACCTCAAATGTTGCTGAGGTGATCCTCGGAGTTTGAGAAGAAGAATCCTCAAAACAGCTTCCCCCAGACCCGTTTGGTTCAGTTCCCTCCTTTGGCTTTCTCAGATGAATTCTCTGTCCTCAGGCAGAGCCTCGGAGAATGCTGATGAACCATCTGGGTCATTGCATCCCGGGTGTAAGAGCATCAGGCTCTGTAGCTGGAGGCCAAGGGCTTGCCTGGGTGGCGAGTGGATCCTCCTCCTTTTGGGACATTTAAAATTAGGCTGGACAAAAGAGGCACTGTCAGGAACACTCCCACTTTGGCTCGGGGGGAGAAGGACTAGCTGATAGACTAGAGATAGAAAAGACCTGTCTGATTCTGCAACTCGAGCCCCAAACATCTGTAGAAGCAGCAAAGAATCCTGTGGCACCTTATAGACTAACAGACGTTTTGCAGCATGAGCTTTCGTGGGTGAATACCCACTTCTTCGAAAGCTCATGCTGCAAAACGTCTGTTAGTCTATAAGGTGCCACAGGATTCTTTGCTGCTTCTACAGAACCAGACTAACACGGCTACCCCTCTGATACCAAACATCTGTGCCTTTCAACTGATCCAATCTGTCCACCAGGGGGCAGTATTGAGCAGCAGAAGGCAGTGTCAAAGGAAGACTCTTAAAAAGCAAAGGCCTTATGTTCAATCCCAAAGAAAATAAGGTGGATGTTTCTATACAACAGATCTATTGTTTATTTGTATTACTGCAGCCCCTAGCCCAGCACCCCATTGTGCTAGATGCTTTCCAAACAGAACAACAAAGACTGTCCCTTCTCTCTCTCTCTTTCACCATCCCCGCCGCCTCTTCCAGGTTCCAACACTGCTCTTGTCTAAAAGTAGCCAATCAGTCTTGCAGACCCACATGGGCTTAGGTTTAAGCAGCTGAGGAATCCTGTTGGAGTTAACGGGACTATTGGTGTGTTTAAAGTTAAACACCTGTGTAAATGTTTAAAGGCTCAGGGCCTAGGCCTGGTCTCTTGCCTCAGCTCAAAGAGAATTTGTCCAATGTGGTGAGTGGCTAAGATTTTGGTCCTGATCCATTTTCTTTGGGGGGGCGGGGGCTCATCACCTACTAACAGTTAACATGTAAATAAATTCCAGGATTGGGAGGGGGGGGAGGATGTTAAAAATGGTTCTGGCAAATGGTGAGAAATGGAAATTTAATTCTGGATCTTTATTGTTTTGTAACTTGAAAATAGACAAAGAAACATTTAAACACAGCCCTGCAAGGTAGGCATGACTTTTAAGATTTTAATGTATTCTGGTTTGGTTTTTTTCTTGTTTTCCCTGTTCAAACAAAATCCTACAGAGAAACAGCAGGGAAGAAATAGACTGTATTTATGCAAGCAGGTGTTATTGTCTAGCGATGCAGCTTGTAGTTTGAAACAGAACAAGAAGGCTGAGCTGGATCTAAGGAAAAATTGCAAGAAGCCCAAAGAGGCTAATTTTCATTTACACTAAGGCCTCTTTGCATCATTCTGGAACCATAAAGGGGCCTTACACAATCAGAGTAGTGTAAAAGGGCTGTAGCGTAAATGAGAATCCGGCCCAAAGCGCCTATGACTTGAAAGAGTTAAAATCAACTGACCCTGTTTCTCATTCAGGTTTATTTTATTTTTTCTGGCTGAACTTGTCACATTTTGCAGTAGGAAATTAAATGAATTTGGAAAATAGAGCAGAAATCCAACCCATGCTTAAAAATCAAAGATGGGAGGGAAAGACAGAAAAGATCTGGAAGAAATAGCCAGCTGGATAGGTTAAAATATCCCTCTGAAGAAAGGAAAAGTGTATTTTTGATGTTCTTTTTAAAGGAAGGAAGATTATAATAGAATAAAAACTGAACATGGAGCTATAATTTTTTTCACTCTACTTTAAGATTTTTGTCTTTTTTTTTCTTTGCGTGGAATATATATGAAAGCAGTAAGTTAGTCTCAGCATTAACTATAGTGATGCTACTTCCCAACTATGATATTTACGTAAATAAAAGCAAAGCATTTTTATTCATAACTCCAAAGACTTTGCTACATTTCTAATATAATTTCAATCAGGTATTTTTTCACACCTGCTTTTGAATAAACAATGTGTTTTCTAGTGAATTATATTTTTTAAATTTAAAACTTGCATTTTTTAATCTTATGCAGTTGATTAGACTGGAGGGAAGTTAATGAAAGGAATTTAAAATGAATGACTCCAACTGGCTTCTCCTTAGAAATATAACAGGCATGGTCATTTCCTTTGCTGAAACAACAAAATTCCTGATTAATAATATACAGCACAATAAGGTGATATAAGCAAGAATTATATGTTTGGTGAATGCACTTGCAAATATTGAATCTTCTAGACCCCAAATGTTAGTTTAGGACTTATTTTGCTAATACATTTCAAATAAACAAATGACACCTATTAAATAGAAATTATTTCTGCAAAGATGCAGGCGAGTTTCAGTCTCTGACAACCGTTCCACCCCTTTTCAACCTCTGATCCTGAGAAACATTCTATTTTTTTTCATTACATCTTAGTTTAACTGAAACATTTTAATGCCTTTTATTTTTTCCCCCAACAACCAGACCTGCTTTTTTTCCCTCTGTCATATTTTATTCATTATCTTTTTTGGTGTTAAATTCCAGAGAAATGTGGTTAACACTGTGTTAGGATCTAAGGGAAAAAAATCGTTAACATTTGTGTATTTTGAAAGTGTGGGGAGGGGAGGGGGGGGGCTTGTGTTTGCATCTTTTGTTCTTATGGTTGTACCTCAGCAAGAGGGGATGTCATTTTCCATTGTGTTTTCATGTTGGGTGTGTTAGATTTGTTCATAGAGAACTACATGGAGTCACTAGATTTCTTGTTATTCAACATTTAAGTGGTTATAACAGAAACAGGGAGGCAGGAGAGTATTACAGGGTTATGGTATGAAGTTATCCTAGGAGTCTGTGTGCAAAGATAGGGAAATACCTTAGTAATAACTTCATTGTGTGACTTCAGTGTGCGCTGAATACATGAGCCATAAGTGTGTGTGTGTATCTTTGCCTTATAAGAGTGTGTGTGTGTGTGTGTGTGTGTGTGTGTGATGATAGATTGTGGAAAATATTGCTGATCAATGTAACAAATACATCTGTAAAATCTGCCTTTTTGTTTAATTTTGCTCTCTCCAATGGGACCTTGTGAAATGTCAGCCTTAGACTCCCTTGTAAACAGTTAAAATTAGAACAAAGGTTTTTTTTTCTTTTTCTTTAATGGACTTTTTTCATGTTTGTCCCTCAAAAATATTTGTAAAATGTTGCAGAATCTGACAGATTTTCAGTCAAACAGCTGGGATCTAGCTCTGGGACTCCCCTTTCCAACTCATCACCCGCCCCAATTCAGAAGGATTATTGGGTGTTGTTTCATGTTAGGGTGACCAGCTGTCCTGTTTTTAAAGGGCCAGTCCTGTTTTGGGGGACTTTTTTTATATAGGCTCCTATTACCCCTCCCAGCCCCTCCCTGTCCTGTTTTTTCCCCCAGTTGCTATCTGATCCCCCTATGTCATGTGTATTCCCCTTCCTGGATGGCTTGCCTGACCCCAAGGTTGCCTCTGTTGTTGTGTAGGCAGCAGAGAGTGAACACTGGGTCTCTGGCTTGTCTGTAGACACACAAACATCACCCGGGATTGCTTGGGTTTACTCTTTCGTGGATGGGTCACTTTACCGCCTTACAAGCCCCTTCCCGTCTCTCTCACCCCCCCTTTTCTACTGGGCTTGTTTGATCTTTTCGGTGGACGCGGATGAAAAGCACAGACCCCAGCGAGAGCAACAGGCTGGAAGACTAGACTGAACCCACCAGCCTCATCCATTCCAGAGCCCAGGACTGAGGGCAAATGTCCCCCCCCCCCCCGCCCTGGGCCACCTGCTTCCACTCCTGGCCTCTCCCAGCGCCGCCAGGTCCTGCAGCAATGCTGTGTGGCTGCATCGGGCAGGATTTCAACCGGACCCCCCCCCCCGCCTGCTTTGCGATCACTCTGCACCAAGAGCCCCTTCCTTCCCTGCCCTAGAGCTGCTGGATGGCTAGAAAGGTGAGCTGGGCATTTGATTGATCCAGAATATTATCATCATCCCCCCCCCCAAAAAAACCCTTGAAAATGTCCACACAGATTTAGGGGGGGCTATTGCCCCCCCCCCAAGCCAGTCTATTTTATTGTGGCCGGGCAAACAAACGAGCCAGAGTTTAATGGAAATATTCACACACACGCCCCCTTAGTGGTCTTGCAGCAGGGGAAGCAGAGTTGATGGGAAGAGAACTGGTTTGGATAGGAGCCCCTGTCCCCCTCCTTTGTAAAATAATTTGGGGAGGGGAATCAGATCACTCCATGCCTCAGTTTCCCCTCTCTGGGGTGGGGGGGAGGGAAGGAGTCTCAGCCTGCGGTGTTGCAGACCTTTCGCATTCTCCCCTCTTGCTGTATTTGATTTCCTCCTTCAAACCTCCCTCTCTCTCTCACCTGGAACTCGCAGCACTAAGTACCGGCTGGGGGCTTCCTTCCTGGGTTACACGATCCGAGTTTAGTTTTGAAACAGGTACAAACAACACGTCCCGCACAAGGGCGGCGGGCGGGGGCGGAGACGCTAAAAGCTCCCCTCGAGCTTGTTGCAACAGACGCGTTTGCTGTGTCGGCTCCGCTCCAAGGGAGCGGGCGCTTTAATCTGGTGGAGCAGCAGCGAGGGGGGACGTGGCTAAAAAAACCGGGTCTCCCCATCGCCTGCAGCCCGGGAAAGGAGAGAGCAGCCCAGCTATGCAGGGGGGCTTCCAGGAGGTCGATTGGCCTTGAAAGGAAGCCGAACTTCACCAGCGGGTTTGTAGCGGGCATGATTCTGGGTGTGCCAATCTCCCCTGGAGGCCTGTTTCTGAGTGGAGAAATGATCAAATCTAGCCCTGTTTTCACCCTCAGGTGTTGTCTCCAGGGTACAAACAACGGACACACAGGCACAAACTCACCCTCAGACAGAAACGCCACCGAAAAACACACCACAAACCCAATATTACAAACCTGCCCAAACCCCAGACTGTACAACAACACAGCACCAGCAACAACAAAGAAACCGCCCCACCATGACACGAGAACAGAAACAAACCTCCTAAACCGACCAAATCAGTCCTGGGGATCCAAAGCCAGACCTGCAAGGAAACCCCGCACAACCCTACCCAAAAGAGAAGAACCAGCCAGCCAGCCCTTTTAGAAGACCCATGGCCCTGCTGCCCTCAATGAGGAAATCAAATTATTTTACAAAATAAATACACATCCCCCTGCCCCGCCTGTGATGTTCGCAACCCAAGTATTGCTGCCTGCACAAACGGCTTGTGAAAGTGACTAGAAACAAAAGTGAAATTGACACAATTGATTTTCATTGCTCAACCCAGAGACGTAAAAAGAAACTCAAAAGCAAATAGGATTTTTTTGGAAAGAAGAAATCTTTCAGTTTTGCTATTTGTGTTCTGCTTCTGAGTAAAGCAGGGAAGAACCCTTAACCTGGGATGTTAAAAATAGACATGTCCCTTTAAACAGTCGTCCCTCTAAAGATACCTCGCTTAAATCTGGGGATACATCACCGCTTCTCCTTAGCACTTGGGGGCTCCGGGAATCTGCTCTGGATAAGTGTCACTAGCACTTTTAATAGGGCTTTCAATGATTGTCCAAATCTCTGCCTAATTCCTCTCCGGAGTGGTTTATCTTGTGATGTAGCGTGGCCAGAGAAGATTCAAATCTTGAACTGAAATGGCGCCGATAAAATAACACGGTAGTGTCAATATTTAATTTGTTTCATTATGGAAAAGTAAATATTAACTTATTTTTACCATGTTTACGTGAGCCCACGGGTAGAAAGCAAATTGAGCTGATACTCCCTTCCTTCGCAGGCCGAACTGTTGGGTATTTCTTCTTTTGGCTTTTATGGGTAATTTAATTGAATACGTGTTTCTTTCCCATTCTCTCTCTTCTTAAAATAAATATTTTGGGGAGAAAAATCCACTGTGTGATGTTTACACGGCACTGGGCCACCAGGTGGTGCTAGAATAGAAGATTCAACCTGGTCCTTTCTCATTCTTATTACATTTGTCTAACTATCCATCCATCCCCCTGTACCCTCCAGCTCAATCCATCCATCCCCTATCTGTCTACTGTATCTACCCGTCCCTCTAGCTACCCATCCCTCTATCCCTGTAATCTCCTTCTCTGACAACTGGCATGGCAACATTTTCGTGGTGCTGCGTTTTTAGCTTCCAGAAATACAGGCCTGTAGCTCCTTCTCACAGTCAAAAGGGTTGACACCTGCCCGGATCTACCTGCCCATCCTCCTTTGACTTCAATAGATTTTGCAAACTGCCCACAGCTCGTTGCTGTGCAGAATAAGGCCTCAGGGGTTGCCTGTTGGCAAGAGAGAGAAAAGCTGGGGAAGGGTCTGAAGTGGGATGACTCAGGAAAGTATGATTTAGCAGGTGAGAGATTTTAGATCATAAGTAGGGCCTGATCAGCTTGGTGCATGGATACCGGGCCTTCTTGGGAGCTGAGGTTCTGGCTCAGCATTGAAATGCGGTGTTGCCTAGCTTCTTTCCTTCAGAAAAGTTTCCCCAGTGCTCCCAGGTCATCCTGTCATCCTAACAGTCTTGCTAGTTACCGCTGCTTCCCAGGATTTTCCCTGACCTGCAGCATGGAGGCCGGTTCTGATGTCATTGTACCACTTGGTGTCCTAAACTAGCCTCGACTGGTGCATGGAGCTCGGTGAATTTGTCGCCTGGCTGCAAAGTGTTTGAGCTCCTGTTACTGATTTGGATTCCTCGGGATTACAATAAATAGGGCCACAGTCTTTCGCTGGGGTAAATTGGTCCAGGTTGGTTGACTTCAGGGGAGTTAGGCCGGTAAATTCTTGCATCAGTGTAGCTGGGGCGGAGTCTGGCCCTCCGTGTATTACAACACATTTCCACTTGTGGGACCAAATTCTGATCTCGGTGACTCCGGGGTAGGCCCAAAGAGTGAAATCCTTAGCTTCTGTAGATTGCCATAACTCCAGAGAGTAACTCTTCAGAAGTCAACAGATGCTGAACATGTGAACAACTGGAAGACTTTAAAAGATGCTTTTAAAAATGGAGCGATAATGTTATTTGTATTACAGGGCCGCATTGTGCTAGACACCTAGTGAGAGACAGTCTGTGCCCTAAAGAAACAACGCAAAGGGTGGGGGAGGAAACGGGAGGAAATAACTTGCCCAAGGTCAGGCAACAGATCAGTGGCAGAGCAGACTGGGAATAAAATCTGGATTTTTTTTCACTCTAGTTACTCCTGGGGGAATTCTGCACCACTGCACATGTGCAGAATTAATGTCCCCTGCAGACTTCTTTGTTTCCCGGCAGAAAAATGACTCTGTGATGGGGAAGCAAAGGGAAGCCACAAAAGCAGTCATGACCATCCCCAGCAGTATGTTACAGGCGCCCAGGACAGCAGACTGGAATAAATTGCCTAGGGAGGTTGTGGAATCTCCATCTCTGGAGATATTTAAGAGTAGGTTAGAGAAATGTCTATCCGGGATGGTCTAGACAGTATTTGGTCCTGCCATGAGGGCAGGGGACTGGACTCGATGACCTCGCGAGGTCCCTTCCAGTCCTAGAGTCTATGAATCTATCCAGGCCGGCGCATATATCCACACACACACACACACACACACTTAGAGACACGTGTATCCCTCCAGAGAGAGACACCCCTATTCAGACATACACACACATTTCCAGACAGACAAAGGCATATCCAAACTCTCACAAACAGACCCAAATATACATCTCCACACGCACAAGTGTTTGTAAGTGTCTATCTGCTTAATGAGTATTTATTTTACAGAAGACCATGCTCCAACTTTGAAGTAGATTTAAACAACAAAAAGTGTTATGCCCCATATAAGTCTTTAATCAGAATATGTTTTCCCCCCCTCCGCGATTGCACGCCGGTACAATCGGAACGCAAATCAAAAGGAAGCCTAGTAAATTATTCATTTGGAATCTATTTCTGCTTTTGCTACAGCGGCGATTTGGCTGCCTGGTTCTGGGGTGCTGGGCTGTCTCGGCGCCATTAATATTCATTTGAATACGTTGTATATATCCCCTCCGTCAAGAGCTTGCAGGGCTGCCTGCAGCCTCCTGGTTAAGCATCTTTGGGGCTTTCAGGTGTTTCTCCACTGATAGTTATAAATACTTCAGAGGGGCGAGGGACGGGTTGCTAAAAGAGGAGCAGATCTTCAGCTGGTTAAAGGGGTACAGTTCCATTGAAGTAAATGGGCCTTCTCTTTATCTACCCTAGGCCTCTTTACACCTCTGAGGATATGACCCTATTGACTGTTAGCTATTCCTGACAAGCTATTTTCATGCCTCTCCATCTTGAGACCTCCCTTTGCCCACCTACACAAGCTATTTATAAAACACCCCTTGGAATATACAACAGACACAAACCCTGTGTCTTTCCTATGAAAGATCCCATTATGTGGTTGCTAACATGACACAGAGGCGTTGGGAAGATCTAAACTTTTAGGCTGGATTGCCACTGCTGTTCAGAGCAAAGCACTGGGTATATTTGATTGTTGGTGGGTTTATGACTGTCGGAGGAATACTGGGGTCCCTGGAGATAAATGTCCCATGCGATGAATTAGTCTCAGGATAAAGTGGAATTCAACAGTCAGTGTCAAACTCAACAGATCAAATTGTGAAATAAATTTCCAACAGTTAAAAATATACAGGTCCAGCCCTTTCTTTTACCAGCCTTCCACCCATCCTTTCGTCCCTTGAAATCTAAAGTAGTGGAGGATTTCGTTGAAAATAATGGATCATTTTCCCATTTATGCATGATTCAAGGATTAATAACCTAATCCCATCAAAGGACATCTGCTTATATTGTTCCTTGTCAGTGAAAGTAAATAGACCCTTTTAGTCTTTAGACCTAAACTCCACTGAGGTTATTGTGCTCGAGGAACCTCCTACAAAACTGTGGCTTTCTATTTCACTCCTGCTGTGACTAACCCTGGAGGGAGAAAAACAAACTTTGCTGGTCCCTGGACATAAAGGTTATTCGCTAGAATGGAGAAGGGTTTTACGGGAGGCTGGGTAAGTTGAGAGACCAATCCTCCCCTAAGGTTAGGACATAAGAGGAGGTTGTGTCCTGGGAAGACCTTTGAGTGTATTGTCCTTCATCTCTATAAGATTTCCCTTTTCAGAAGATTGATACGGTCCCTTCGTGCCCCTGTGACTAAAGGCTTGTCCTCTGTCCCCATCAAAAACTGCCTTATTTACGGGTGTGTGTGTGGGGTGTGGGGGGTGGGGAATGGGGTGGGGGAGAAGTAGATTCCTTTAAAGCCTGATCCAAAGGCTTTTATGGTCAACAGAGTCTCATTGACTTTACCAGGCTTTGGCGCCAATCTAGGACATGCATCCAACGAAGTGGGGATTCACCCATGAAAGCTCATGCTCCAATACGTCTGTTAGTCTATAAGGTGCCAAGGACTCTTTGCTGCTTTTACAGATCCAGACTAACCCGGCTCCCCCGCTGATACTATCTAGGAATTGCTGCTTTTGAAATATCTTAACGTAGGGAGCCAGATCCTTGGTGAGTGTGAATTGGTGTCATGACACTGCGGTCAATGCAGGATCTGCCCCATTGTTGTGAACAGCTGCAAGCATTCTGTGGTAGGGACTGTGTCCCATTGTGTGTGTGGACAGTACCTACCATAATGAAGTTTCTGTATGGGGGGGGACCGGAGGTGCTGCTGCAATAGACATAAATAATAATGATCATGTGAGGTCCAGAGGCTTGGAAAATGTGTGCTCTTCTTAGACGGGAGTGATAATAACAACTTAGCTCATATGTACAAAGGAGGTCTGCCTCGCTAGTGCTATTTTACAGGTGGGGAGACTGAGGTGCTGGGCAGGGCAGTGACTTGCCCAGTGGCATATGATGATGCTAATAGCTTGTCCTGCTCTGCAGCCTTCCGTGAGGGGATATTAAAGCACTTAGCAAATATAAATGAATTCACTTTTCCCCGTGAGCTGTGTTTTGGATCATTTCCATTTTACAAATGGAGTCTCTCTCTCTCTCTCTCATATATGCCCCCTGGCACTGGGCACTTCACAGTCTTTAAAGGACTGGCTCTCATAACACCCTGGTGAGGCAGGGCAGTGCTGCTATTCCCATTGTACAGATGGGGAAACTGAGGCGCTGAACCTGAGCGTCTCACCCAAAGTCACACAGGAAGTGTGTGGCGCAGTAAGGGCCTGAATGTGGGTTTCCCAAGTCCTAGGCTACTACCTGAACCATTAGAGCTTCTTTCCTCTCAGCCAGAGAG
This sequence comes from Mauremys reevesii, assembly GCF_016161935.1. Classification (NCBI taxonomy): domain Eukaryota; kingdom Metazoa; phylum Chordata; order Testudines; family Geoemydidae; genus Mauremys; species Mauremys reevesii. The sequence goes on along the minus strand of NC_052646.1, from coordinate 4,300,134 downwards.
AGACCAAGACTTGCTCAAGATAAGGCAGCAAGTCTGTGGCAGAGTCCAGAAACAACTCCTCCCTCCCCGTCCGCTCAGGTGTGATTTAAATAAGCCTTGTGCTGTGGTCATTACATGCAATTGGAAGTATGTCTGAGTGTCTGTTACTGTACATATTTTATGCATTCTAAGATTCAATTTTACCCTGGAAGTGGAATAAGCAATATTTTTTTTAAAGGTGGTGTCATCATCTACTGAATTTTGGGATAATGAAGGGATAACGCCTTTGTTGTTGCTTTGGAAAGGTTCCTTGCAAGCTACAGACAAAAATCAATGAGGTTATAGTCTCACATGAAGAGAGTTTCAAATAGACTACCACTAAGAACAAGCATGTACTGCTAGTATTGGTTATGATAGCAACTGGAGGCCCGGTCTGAAATCAAGCCTCTATTGTTCTATATAGACCACCTCAGCCCTTAATGACCCCTGGGAAAGCTTGCATCCAAGTTTTAGCCCATCTGTAGTCCGCTAAATTCACCCCTCAGCGTCCCTCAGTTCTTGCAGGCCAATACCCAATGCAGCATATACTGTGCCTAAAGGTGTGTGAGTAAAGAACCCATTGAAAGCAACAGCTCCTGCTACTGAAGTTGATGGGAGATTAAAAGGAGCTAGAGTGAACTGAATGGTCACAATTGTCCCTACATCCTATAGCTTAAAGAGGAGAATATTTAAAAAGGCAGGTTATCCTGTAAATACACAGGGATGGATTTTCTTTTTTTAACCAGCGTATTACTATCAAGCCATGTGCACGCAGGCCCCTTTTGATAACACAGACCGTTCTCCAGCTGAGCAGTTAACATCCGACCAAAACCTCTTGGATTCCATGGGAAAGTTTCCATTTACTCTGGGGGCCTTGGGATCATGCCCTGAGCTTCTGAGTCCAGTTTGGGGCACTAGGGGAAAGCACTTGAGTGACTTTCAGTGGAATTTCGCCTGGCGTAAGGCCCAGATCCTCCAATGTATTTAAGTGCCTGGGTGAATGGGAGCGAAGTGTCTAAGCTTTTGAGTATTGGGACCTAAATCACATTTGGAAACAGGAATCTCGGTGCCTAAGTCATGTAGGTGGATTTGAAACTTTTACCCCTTAGAGCTGTGGGTGGGATGAGCCCCGTCATGGTTACAAATTGGTATGAAATCGAGAGGTTGGGGAAGAAAATGAAGCCACATTTGACCTTAACCCATTTCATATAACCCAGTAAACCCCTCCTTGGTTCCTAAAGAATTCTGTCTACATAGAACCAAAGGCAGCAGCCCATGGCCCCCAGTTTAGCAAAGTACTTGAATGTGCATCTAGCTTGAAGCGCACCTGCACTCCCATGGGATTACTTACGTGCTCAAAGTTAAGAGTGTGTGTAAGGCCCTTACTGAATAAGGGCTCATGTTGTTAAGGGCTGGCCTGTAACATTTCAGTTAATAACATTCATTGATACAACTTAAGCTCTCACATGAATTCTCTGGGTCTGGGGTTTTCCTTGCTGCCAGAATATAAAGTGAGAGTTTAGTTTCAAAGAAACAAACAAAATCTTGCTTCTTGACTGTAAGACCAATTTTAACACCTAAAATACCTAGATAATAAACAGTAGGATTAGAGCGACTCTAAATTTTAATTTAAATTCAGGGAGCTGCACTTTTAAAAAAATTATTTCTATTTCACTTTCTACAGTGAACCATATTGCATAATATAGGGAGTAAATTTCATATCGCTAAATTTATTTTAAATTCACTTTGGGCCCAAGCCTGCAGAGTGCATTTGGTGTGTAACGCACTTAGAGTTAATCACATGCACAAATTGTTACAATTTTGGGGCCACAGAAATTTATAATGAGGGTATTGACATGTATGAATATCATACACAGTATTATATATAAGTATATAATATAAAGTAATATAATGTGTACATAAAATAACATGTATACACATATGTGCATATGTGTTTATATCATTTACACATAAGGTACCTACGTGTGTGAGTGTGTGTAGGTAGCTTATATGTGTAAATGATATAAACACGTTAATGTATAAAATCTTGCTGCTAAAACACTTGTTAAAAGAGTCTGTGGCCCTGATCTTGCAAACATATACGTGTGTGTAATTTAAATATGTATGTGGGCTTGTGTATAGTGTATATTTGTGTGTGTGTGAATACACACACATATATTCAGACATATGAGACTCAATCAGACACATTTGTGTGTCTTGCTTATAATATACTTGCTACAAATTCCCATATGTGTAGAAACTGACATAGGTAATACATGTAAAATGTGTGCATATATTTCTTAACTTTTTCTCGTGTTGTTGTTTGTTTTTATTATTAATACAGACAGTGGGCTCGATCCTGTAGTTATTAAATCAATCTCCCAGGAACTGCCGTAACAGATTGCCTTTAGGTAATTGTCAGCATTTCCCTTTAAAAATTAATATTTGTGTCTTTAAAAAATCCAATTTCTTGCGAAGGATGTTTCTGAAAAGATCATTATGTAACTGGCCTTGCAGGCGGTGAGGGATGAGGAAATAGGTTTACAACAATCGTCCTTTGGTTGGAACAGAACAGTTTTGACTGTAAAATGAGTGTTCTCTTTAGGAAAAGCCACAACTTGTGTTGTGAACCCGGGGTTCTCTCCTAGCCTGGGCAGCGCTGGGGCTGAGATGTGGTTTCTAGAATGGGTGGAAAGTTCTCAGGCGAACTGATCAAAAAGGTCCTAAGAGAATCTATGTTGAGATCAACTTTAAGCAAATAATTTTTCTTTTTTCTTTTTTTTCCCCTACTAATGGGTCTAAAAATCTCCGAAAGATGAAAGTTGTTGACTTTCAGCTGAGTGTAGCCTTTTGAAAAGCAGGGGAAGAAACAAGATTTGCAAGGGCATGAGCTGGCTGGCAGAAGTCTTGATTCCACTGTGCGACTTTCAGTTCCTGAACCAAGCTGAGAGTCTGCGGCAGCCGCTCGTGTGCCTGGCCCCTTAACACTACGGAGGGTCCTTAGTCTAAGATCCTGCCTAGAAATTCAGGCTTAACGAATATTTAGAGCAACACATCAGACCTAGAGCCCTGCAGATCTTTGAGCCAGAGCGGGGTGGCTCGTATTCCAATTTTAAATCCCTGTGGGGAGAGTTGAAAGTTTATTTATTTGGGGGTTAGATATTCTAGATCGCTCAGACTTTGCCTAGATGACTCTAGCCATGACAGTCTCTCTTCTTCAACACTTCCCTGTGTCTGATGTCAAAAGAATTTGCTTCCAGGCTTTCTGAATCCTGGCTCTGGAGAAGAGCTCTGGGGAGCTCGACGCTTGTCTCATCTCTCTCCAAACTTTGGGGTTACACATAATCAACAGGCGCACAGGGATAGAGTTAGCACAATCCTTCCGCTGCCATTGGATTTCAAGGCTTTCTGCTTCTCTTGTACGAGAGAGACTCGATGCTTTTGTCTCATGGAGGGACAAGGTAGAAACTGGAAGGTGGGAGGGGTTAGAAAGGACACTGCGCTGAAGTGACTTCTTTCTGCATTTGTGAGCGTTGGCTGCGAGCTTCCTTTTAAAGAAGCTCGCTTGCTGCAAGCGGAGAGATGTATTTTATTCAGGGCGCCTCTGTCAGTCTGGGTTTTCTTTTGGGATAGCTTGCGTGTCTTTGTACAGGAATCTTCCTTTTTTTAAAACTACCGATTAAAATGTTCACGCTCTATTTTATGATACGCCTGGGAGAAGGACAGAAAAGTTGTTCCCAGCAGAGAGTGATTTAGGTTGCCGGTTAAAAGGTTGGCTTTAAAACAAAAATAAAAATAATTGCAAGGTGCAAACTGCATTTTGAACAAAAAAATATTTTCAGGTGCCACTCTGACAGATTTCTTAGTCCACAGCATCTCAGATAAATAAAATGTGTGTGTGATTGTATCGTGTATGGGTGTATCAAAATAAAATCAATTTTAAAAAACCCTACAAATAATTAACAACTTTATTTAAAAAAAAACCTTCTCTGAAATTACTTCTCCATCCAGGTAAAAGAATGTGCAGCAGCATTTGAATACTGGAACTGATTGTGAAAGCGGTAAGAAATACTAGTGCAGAAATTATAGATGGGTATATGAAACATATAGACATATAGCCTGTATATATATTATAATACGATATAAACAGATCATCCATCTATTATAGACACTATATTTTGCAATATATAATGTCGTGATATTTCATATATTTAATATGCATAAATATTAAATAGATACTATATAATGTAAAATATAGACAATGTATATCAGCTATGTATTAAATAATTATTTGGCATTATATATCTAATATTATATAATTCTAGGCTTAATATAATACATACTATCAAATAACACGAAGAAGCTAATATTTTGTAATAAATTGCTTCTGTATTTCGTAGATACAGAATGCTAATATAATATATATGTATATAACAGGCATATCATTTCTATGTATAATATTTAAAAGCTATTGAAGCTCTTTATAATATTAAATAGTTTTAGCTATTTCATATAATATATACTTATGCTATTTACATTCAGATACCAAAGGAGAAACTGCTTTTTTTTCTATAAACTTTAACTATTGAGGAAAATTTTAAATAAATAAATAAACAGCGATTTCACAGCTTAATCTTCGTTTCTCCCAAATCAACAACAACTTTCTCTCCTTCCCTTAGTCAGAGAAAAGGGGAGTTTTTGCTATAGGCCCCGAGCCCTGTAGAAGTAGGATCGGGCCCCGAGGGGAACCAGCCTGTTCCCAAGCAGGTGACACACGTCGATTGTGTGGGCGCACCAGCTCCAGGAGTGAAGGCGGTAAAGAAACCCAGTGTAAACTCGACGTAAAGAAACCCGAACAAACCCCGCGCGGTCCCAGTCCCATCCAGAGCAGGTTTGCTTGGCCAGATCCTTGCCCCTCTCGAAGCAGCTGAAAAGAGGCCCGGGGTGTGTGGAACTTTTATAAAAGGGGGGGGAGAGATTCATCCTGGTTCCCCTGTGCCAACCGCTAACCCGGTACCATCACCCCGTAGCCTGTTGCATCTAATTGCATCTCACTGGGGGGATGTCCTCCCAAGTCACCTTTTGCAACCTCGCTGAGGGAATCTGTTCAGTCCCATCTCGTGTGTGTGCGCGTGTGTGTGTGTGAGAGCGAATGTTTATTTGTGCTTTGCCATGGTTATTGGTTGGCTGCATCACCCCAGCGCTGGCTTGATTCTGATTCTCACACTCACACACACCGCAGAGCACTTTTCAGCCACGTGCAAAACCGAAGCTAGAGAGCGGAGCGATTGGCGTCCCTGTGCACCACAGGCGAGCGAGAGCCAGGTGTGGGAATAGGACGGGCGATCTGATGCATATTTCAAATTAACCCCTGTTCTCTGCTCCGGTGTCCCCACCCCCACTCCTCCGTTTTGTGTCGCTGGCACTATCTGACCGGTCTGCCCAAGTGTCTCCAGGTGACTGGCTCTGTGCAAGTGGGAGCTGAGTTAAAATGTCCCACAGTTCGGGGGAGGAGAAGCTCTTTGGTGGGCTCCTTATGCCACGCCGAGGTCTGAGATGGAGCCAGGTCAGGTCCTAGCACTAGGAGCGCTTCCCCCCACAAAACTGACCAAGTCTGTCCTCAGACTGAGCAGTTTCCTTGAGCTAAATTCCTGGCTGTCATATCAAGTCAAGACATGCTCCATTTTTGCGTCCATACAGCCAAAGGATTCCCGTCTGTTGCCTCCAGAACCTGAGGCGGAATTCTGGCTAATCAACGTGTGCAGCTGAAATTTTAGATTAGTTTTTTTCTACCCCACGATTAGGGTAGAAAAAAGATCCTATTATACCATGAGGTGGCTAAAGTCCTTTGATTTCGTTTCATTTTTTTTTAAAGGAGCATTTTTCCCTCTGCAGGAAAGAAAGAGACTAAAGTTTGGGAAACCAATTCCTAAAAAAAATCCAGAAGGGTTGCATTGTTTCAAAGAAACGATTCCTTTTACAAAGTACCGTATCTCTTCAAGGTACCTGCGCTATCTGACCGGCTTCAGACACAGACCCCCGTTTCTCCTGATCAGTGGGTTGTTTGTTTAAATCTCTCTTCCCTCCCTCCTCTCCCCGGCACGCTGTGATTATTAACAAGAAAAGAATCGCACCTTTAAGCAGAACAAGGTGCTGTGCTGGGTGACTTTAATGCTCGCCAGACAAAAGGGAATTGGTCAGCTGGGTCTTCTGGAGTGTGGCTGTAGGAATTAGGACCAAGCAAAGAGAGAAATTGATGGCAAGGCAGTGAATTGAAATGGGGAGGAAAAAATCATTAAAAGAAGCAGAGGATTAAAAAAACCCCACTTTTCTTTTCAACAAAACTAAGTACAAAAATTATTGAAGATGCAAAAGTGTATGGATCTCTCTCTCACTCTCTCTCTCTCACACACACACAAATATAGATATGCTTCATGGGATGTGTGTGCATATTTACATATATGAGCAATCTTTACATGTATGAGCAATCTTGTGTGTGTACAGTATGTATGCGGTTATCTCCTTTGGGGGGTATGTGCATATTTAACTACCTGTCCCAAGATATATAATGGGAACATATATCTATCTCCTGTGAGTGTAGACGTGTGTGTATATATATCTACCCATATAGAGAGAAAAGTGTGGGTGGATGTGCTTCTCTGGTTTAATATGACCCGATCTCTTAATACTAACAAATAAACGTCTTTTGACAGTATCAGATATGATAGGCATATTTATATCATGTGTATATGTGTTTACTACATGCAATATGCACCTACACGCGTATTATATCTTTCGCATTTATCACACGCCTATAGCTAATAGAATATATAATAATAGAACATACTCCGGTTCTGTGTCTTAAAGACTCGCCTACAGCCAATCGTGCCCGAATTTAGATGATGATGTTAGGAAGTAGTTTGAAAAGGGAGGACTGGATGGTCCTAAGTGACATATTTGAATTTTAACTTCACTAAAGAAAGAAAAGCTACATCAATACGAAGGGGGAGAGATTAATTCTTCAGCTTTTTGGACTGCAGGAGACGTCTCTGTGTTACTTTCTGCTTGTGTCATTTTTTTCTCCTTAAGAGAGGGATAGAAAATAGATTTCAGACTCAAGGCAAGAACGCAAAATAGCTGTTGCCAAAGCAAGAATGCGAGAAAGAGAAATAATAGTTCAAAGCCGAACACCAATCCGTGCTGTATGGTCCTTGTATTGAACCAATCGGCACAGATACCAATGTCCCAATGCCGCCTTCGCGCTTGAAAGTTTAATCAGGAAAAAAAATGCACTAGCCCAATCCCCCAATGTCCTACGCAGAGGGGTGTTGGAAAGCACCATACATTCTGGCCATCTTTGGTGGCGCCTACCAAAAAATCTCACGTTTGAATCCCCCGCTTTCTCCCACCCAGCTCATAACAAAATACTCGCAACACAGCTGGGTCCATTGGACTCCGCGCTGAACAGCAAGAGGCGAAGGGGGGTTGTGGAAAACGTCCCTGCGGCTTGAAGCAAGTGTCTCTTTAACTAGGTCTAAACTTGAAGCCACCTTCCCAAAGGTCAGGCAGGGAGCGAGCAGAGCAGAGCAGAGGCGCCGGGGCGGCTTGTCAGAAGAGCTCAGCTCCTCAACCAAGTGGCTGGTTTCAGCACCCGGCGGAGCACAATGGGCGTTTGTGGGTGCTCAGAACTTTTTTCAAGCCACTTTATGTAGGTGCCTAAATAGAAGCTAAACCCTCTGGACTGCGTAATCTGGGCTGTGTTAAATGGACCCCCCCACCCTTCCCCCAAAGACCCGAGGTTCCATAAGGGAATCGGTCTCGTTCTTTTCTCTGCAGAATTCCCATGCCAGAGTGGGGGCACATCCCTCCCGAGAGGGAGAGATTGTTCGATTCTTTACGATGCTTCCCCCCCCCGCTGCCTCTCTCGTACATGCTCTCAGCGCAATTAGCCTAGAGTATGTTCTCACCTTTCCATGTCTACCATGGTTCATGGTGGGAGAGTCCATTGCCAGGCCTGGGAATGCATGTTCCTGTACCAGGCTTTCACTCGCTCCCTCACTTAGAACTGCACAGCGAGGGCTGCACGCGTATGACTTGTGTGTGGTGTCTACCATATACATTGTGCATATGTGTGGCTCCGCTATACACATCATGTGCAGCATGTGTTTGCTGCAATTAGGCCTCGGTCCAAGCCCAGTGGAATCGATGGAAATCGGTGGATTTGATTTAAGCCTAAATACAGTATAAGCGTCTAACTATGTTCGTCTGAGAGTTATAGGTGTATGGAATCATAGAAACGCAGGTCTATGGAAGGGTGTGTATAATTGCTATATATGTGTGTACTTCTATACACACACACTACATATTTATACCTACCATATATACATCTATATTTGTTCCTAAATACACACACATATTTTTCTTCCACATAGAAATGTGTTTGTACACGCTCTCACACTCTCAGAAATATAGTTATGCTTTTTCTGTGCACAAAACATGCTGCCTATTATGTAGATACAGTCTCTACACAAAACACACACACATATTTGCAGAATAAATATAGGCTGTATGTTAATGGTGTAGGTGTATATAAGTGTGGGTGAGTGGGTGTAGTGGATAGGTGTGTACACACACATCCATCCCACTAGATAGATATATGCATGTATATATGTATACGGATGTTATATATATAAACATTTGCATCGCTATCTACATATATTATATAGATATATGTATTTATATAAATATTATATGTTTATATACAGATCATGGGCTGAGGGTCACTTTTGAAGGTCCCTTTACAATGCCAGAACAGTGTTAAGGATCTTTAGTGGAACAGAATAAGGCCCTACAGGTGTGTGTGTGTGTGTGTGTGTGCGCGCCTTTGGCTAGTGGTATATTAACAGATCTGTTCAGTTAGTGGCATATAAAGTTTTAATACAGTAGATTATAAACGGACAAGACTAAAAGGGTAACAAGCTATGGAATAGACTGCAAATCAAACCCAAGTTCCCATGCATTTAACACATGCAGCTGTTAATCATATTGCAATTACTATTTACCCGGCAAAGACAGCCCCGGGAAGGAGACTGCATTGTTCCCCAGTAAAATACGGGTCCCTTTTTGACTGGGCGAAAGTTACCAAGTTAAAGCTCTCACTGTCTAATTTGATGCACTGCAATTGTTTTTAAGGTAAACCAGGACCTGGCCAGGAATTCTTTACTGCCAGCGATCCCCTGCCAGTGACTAGAGGACTGCCCAGCCCTGGCTGGCACTGCTGCGATTTTTCAGCGGATCTGAGGGGAGGGGAAAATCCAGCCCTGATTTCAGACAGGCACAGACATTCCTACGCTCCCCGCGCCATATGCTGCAGCGCGTGGGAATGGAACTTTTGCAGCATGTTCGTCGGAAGCTTCCTACATAGCTCAGGGGAAGAGACTAGATTTTGCTGTAACTAACAAGGGCCTTTTCTCTAACATACAACATTGCTGGCTTTGCGTTTCTGATTTGTGTGAGTCAAGCACGTGTGTGTGCACTTTCGCAAACCCCTTCAACAGAATGTTATAGTTTATGTTGGCTAAAAACATAGCCATGGGATAGTCAGTCTGTCTGTCTGTCTGTCTATCTATCTATGTGGTGTGATATATGTGTGTGTGTATGTATGTATGTGTATATATAAAAACCCCAGAGCTATATATCTGTAACCAATCTAAGCTATAGACGTCTGATTATATACCCCAAAGCAATATTATATATTACTGTACAAGAACACCTCTATAGAAGTCCATATTTTATGTTAGCTACAGATTTATAATCCTGTATGAACCCCGTACAGTACGTAGCTTTAGATATTGTCCTGGAATATAGTTTATAAACCCCTCCGGTTTTTGTATGCTCTAGGATAATAGATATTGCTGATTAATGTGTCTATGTATCTACTCATTTCTAACTACTATATATTTGTTTAAAAAGGGGAAATGCCTATTTTCCTTTGCTAGGCTGTCGTTTAAATGACTAAACCGTTGGTTGGTTTTGTTTTAAAGATATAACATCAGATCAGCATAAAACTCCCCAAATCTTTCCAAAGGTAAAATAAAGAAACAAAACAAATCCAGATTTACAAATGAAGCTGAAATCTCCAAAACCGGACGGTTTTCTTTGCAGGAATTGTCTTTAAAAAATCCAAACAAAAACAGCCCTGTAGAATGAAGCAAAACTCAGTGGTAAAGACGAGAAACCGTGGCTGTGCTAGGTTGCAGATCAATTCCAACCCACTGAAAGCAGTGACACCATATGATCTTCATGTAAAGGCAGAAGTCACCGCTAGTTTTAATTGCTACTTTGGAGCATAGAAGAAAATAAAATCCATTTATTTAGCATAATATGGTCAAAGAAGCAACTTCCCTCCCTAAAATTCAATCAAATGACACCATGGCCTAACAAATCTGGATTGCTTTCTGCAGGAAAATATATTTGTGCGTGTGTGTGTTCTACGTTATTGAGAATTGGCCAGAAAAAAAGTGATCGTTGCATATTGCCAAACTCGGTTGCACATGGGCTTTTCAAAAACAAATGGACACAAACCCAATCAAAATATGAAATATGTTTCTCTAATAAAAAAAAGGATGTGAAATTTCCAGTTTGGAAAAGAATCCAAGAATCTATCTCCTTTAAGGGGATGTCCCATTTCTGTCCATTCGGGATAAGTTTAAGAAAAACAACAACACACGAATCTAGATCAAGAAGCAATTAGGAAAATACATAATCTATTCCACCTGTCTGATGGAATATTGAGAGAGAACATATTATCCTGAGACCTGTCTTCATAGATCTGTTCTATGGGAACTGTACGTTGCACCTCTGAGCTTTTTAAAGATCTGCCGTTATATTTGTCAACTGTAAACCAGTGGCACCCCCAGTTCTCTGACATTTACATTGATCCGGAAGGGTGAGATATGCAAGTGGGTAAGGGACCTCAAATAAGGAAAGTCAAATTATTCACATCCTAGCAGGGTTGCACGACATGTCATCCCTTACCTGGAGTTAACCTGATGTTATATTTGTGCTTTTGGGGTGTCTGGGTGACCGTACCACTGTTAGATTCCCTGGTTGCTTCCCCCCCCAAGCAAAACATGAAATTATTTATTGGTAGGAATCGATTCTTGTTTTCCTTTTGATTTTCAGGATTTACAATTCTCCAAAAACATTAACCCAGGTGGGGAAGAACATTTGATTAGGAGTTAGCCATTATTGCTCTTTAAATGAGATGTGTTTTGGGGTTTGTGTGTGTGTGTTTGTGGGGAATCCAAAATCAGAAGAGGAAGCCAACACCCAGGCGATTGTAACTGAATACATTGGCACAGCGGTAATAGAATCTGGGGTAGGCTACCAATCTTTTCCTCCCAGGGCCATTCAAGAAAAAATCCATTACGTTCTTGCTTCTGCAAATATATCTATTCAACTTCGATCGGTGTTCACCCAGTGGCAATGGGATTGGCTGTTCATCTACCCTTATTAAGCAACAAAATCCTGATCCTTTAATAAGCAATCAAATGACCCCCGCTTCTAAGATTGCAGGTAACTCTTCGGGGCAATGGTAACGTGTTGATACACCCGGAAAGTAAAGGCACATTGATTTGGTTTTGTAAAAAAAGCTTGCAGTTGCCTCGACTCTAATGAAATGGGGTAAATATACTGTCAGCGAAGCAGGGTCATCGCATGAAAATTCCCTGCCGAGCCTCGCGGAGAGCTCGCCAGGCTTTTGTTCCCGGGAAGCGGATTTTTGTTTATTTCAGACCCATCTCGGAGCTGGGCACCCGAGATTTTATTTAAGGAGGGTTTTTTAAAAATTATTTTGCAGCGTCTCAGACTGCGGATTGGGGCTGCCTGGGGGGTGGGGGTCGGTGCTTCTGTCTGGGGCTGCAGAAAATTGATGCAACGTCATTACATGATTATCCCCCGCTTCGTTGCTGCTCTGGCTATTTCACATGGCTACCAACACACACACACGCACGCACGGACCTGGGACAGGCAGGGTGGCACACGTTAACTTCTGCCTGATTCGGGGACTAGTCAAAGACCTCCTGTAATGACCCAAACTATAGCTCCTGCTGACCTCCAAAACTACGCCCCTGATTTTCCAGCAAGCCCCCCTTTGGGGCAGTTAAAACCCTGCTGGCTTGTCAAACCGGAGAGCAATTCGCTCCGAATTTAACTGCTTCCTGTTTAAAACCAGCAAAAAGCCATCCAATACCTTTCTCTCTCCCCTTGCCCTCCCCTCCCCCCGTTTAAACTCAACAGCCGTGCTATAATTCTGTGTCATTGCTAAGAAACGCTGCTAGAATTCATCCTGTTCGCCTCCACGGCTGTGGCTATAGGGTGCCATATTTGCATATATGGTAATGAGCTTCTAATTGCCAGGCTGATGGGCTTTGCTGATCGATTGCTATAAATACAGAGGTTCAGAAAGCTTTGCAATAGTGCTCCCACCGCCCCCTTTTCAAAATATCCCTGCAATGTACCAATTTGAGCTCCCAATATTTGCATATCAATTTTTTTTAAATATAATACGTATACTTTACGTATAGGCTACGTGGAAGTCTCCTTTTGCGGCTCCTATATATCCTTACGCCTCGCATGTCTTCCCCCCCTCTTTTTTTTTCCTTGTCAATTCCATCTTCAGGTTCCCTCCTTGAAGAGTTTTTTTTTCTCCTCCGAGGATTAAAGGAAGAGGAGAGAGAGAAAGGAAAGAGAGACAGAAAAGCTGCAGAAACCAATTTCTTGTCTAGCGCTATCAAAACGAGAAGACTGACGCGAAGATTCCTTCCCCATCTGGGCAGCGAAAAGCGAGGGGCTTCGGGGCAGACCCACGAGGTAAGCATCAAAACAAGGACACGGGATTTTTTTTTTAAAGATGCCAATGCTTATGTTCCCCCTTCTTCGTCAGAGCAACAGAGGAGGGGAAACAGGGAGGAAGAAGTTAGATGTCTGTTCTCTCCCCTGCTTTGGGGTCTGGATCCGATAGGCAGCACCACTGGGCTGGTGTCGTGTTTTTTAAAATCAAATTAAAAATATCTAGCCAGATCTATCCGCGTGCTTAGCCCAGAAATGGAGATGGGAAGCGTCCCAATTCATGGGGCTCAAAGAACACCCCCTCAATTCCTTGCACCCCATTTGCATTGCAAGGGAGAATTTCTCTCTCTCTCTCTCTCTCTCTCTCTCTCTCTGTATGAAAAGCGAGCAATCAGGAGGTGTCTCTTTTTAATTATAATTACCCCCCTCTTCGCTTCCTTTCTGCTAATGAGCAATTTTTTTAGAAGGGGGGGGAGGGGGGGAAGCCAGGCTCACGTGATGTTGGGGGGAAGGCGGGTTTTAAATCAAGTCCCATAGAGTGATAACAATATGAGATTTGCCAGAACAAAAGGCTTGCAGGCTTGGGTTGCTGAACACGTCTGAGGCCAGACAAGCCGCTCAATTTATTGGAGTTGGTGAGAAAATAATAATAATAATAAAAAAATGTTAAAAAAGGAAGGGGAGGGGGGGAGGTTAGAGAATTTTTACTCCCAGAGCCTCTTGAGTAGAGGCAGTGAAGCAGAGGAAATCAAGGCAAAGTGGGTTTGGGAGGAGGGTGGCGGTGCAGATTTTGCAGGACAGACTCTCTGGAGCTCAAGCCTGCTCTGCTTTGCTTTGCAGACACAACGAGGTGTGATGGGGCGGGCTGAAAGACGGACTGGGGCGCAAATCGTCCCGTGCTTTTTGTTTAGATCCAGCCATCAGTGTTTTAAGTGTGCGAGGGAGATAAATAGCCCCCCCCGCGCAAAAATAGGAGACACCCCCAAGAGAGGAAGGCGGAACCCCCCCCCAGCTCTTCTCAATAATGTTGCAAAAGGCAGGAAGGTGGCACCTTTACCCATCACTGTGGGAGGCGGGAGAATAAGAGCAGGAAAGTGAAATGAACACAGCCCCCTCTCAGAGGGCCCCGGGCAGCCTGCGTAATGCGGGTATTTATTTTAAAAGCATCAGGAAACAAAGCCAAAAACTTTGAGGGTGTGCGCGGGGTTGGGGGCACATTATAGGCATCCTGAAGACATGCCTGGGGATTGAACGGCTGCTGCTGGGAGTGGGGTTAAGTGGAATGATGCCTGTCTTAAGAGTTGTAGTTTAAATACATTTTTAAGTCTCCCAAGGGAGGGGGGTGTTATAGTTATGGGACAAAAGTTCGACTTGGGAGCCGTGTGGAGGGGGGCAGGGCTGGGCTGGGCTGTCTGCGAGGGCTCTGTGACAATGAACTTGAGACAGGGCTCATCAGCATGCAAGAGGTTCTCTCTCAAGTTCAGGGCGCCCTGAGTTCCCATGCATGCTCAGATAAAAAGTGAATTCATTATGCATTTTCTACGGGCCGTTAGATTCTGCTGCCTTCCAGCGGGAGCCGGGGAGCCTACCCTGGAAACCAGACATGAGATACAGAATCAGAACAAACACAAACAAAACAGGACCGGAGCCAGCCAGTAATTTATGTGCACGACCAGCCCAGGGAAAAAATCAACCCTCTGATTCCTCCCTACAGTTTGAGACTGTGGCTTTACACACACACACACACATACACTCTCTCTCTCTCTCTCTCTCTCTCTAGATACAAAGTTTTGCAAAGCCAGGGGGGTACCTAACCCCTCCCCCGCCCCATCCAAGTCTAGACTTTCACTCTAGTGTTTCCTTTTCCTTTATCCAAAGCAACTTGCTCGCGATGTGATTATTATGGTAATTTCGACTCCCCTCCCAGCCCACCCCACTCCATCCCCCACTTCTTTTAAAGACCTCCAGTCTGGAAAGCTCAACTTGGGGGCTTGACAAGCGACTGCTTCATTTCCACGGTCTTGAGGCTGACCCAGACGAATTCCTAGGCTTGAAGAGGCTTTGGGGGGCGGGGGGCTTGTGGAGAAGATGGCTTTAAGATTATTGGATACGCTGAAAGAGGCATCACCCCCACTTCGAATCCCTCCTCCCTTTAAAAAAAAACGACCCAACCCTGCCACCAGAATGTTTGCCATTCATGTGGATCTCTTAATATTCTCTTGAGCCTAGTGAGGCAGAAAGAGGGGAGAATGGGAATGGCTGGATCATACTGGGGTGCCTGGGAAGATTTCCCCTTTGTCTTTAGATCAAAAGATGGGCATGGAATAGCCTGGATCCTGCAACATCGCTCCTTATTCTGTACCTGAAAGAAACCCCAGCATGATTGATTGGTTTCTCCCCATTCATTTTTTTTTATCAGGATTTTTTTTGGTTAAGGTTGGGGTGGATATTTTGGGGGGAGGGGAGCTGGGCTCTTTGCACGATTTGTCACCTGGGTGGGTAAAGCCCCGCGTTCTTTTCCAGGAAGGGGGTGGGGGCTGAGGGGGGGGGGAGAGGCGGAAAAAAATCCTGAATGGATAGACTGCAGCTACGTCACCCCAAGCTCCAACCATCCATCCACAAGTGGGTAGGCTGCAGGAGGGACAGGCTCATTCTAAGCACATCTGGTGGGCTGCAGACTTTGGCACGGAACCTCCGTGGCAAGCAATGGTAAGTGCTAATTATTATTTGCAATCAAGAGGGGAGTGGGGGGATTGTCTAGGACGCCGCGTTGCAGCGGAGCCGGGTGTGTTTTAAATGCTCTGTTTCAGTGCTTTCCTGCCTTGTAGCTGCAGATGGAGGCGGCTGTGCAGGGAAAGGCTTGCTAATTTTTTTTTAAGGCGATTGTTTGCTGTGTTCCCCAAACCTCCCCCCACCTCTTTGCCATGGTCTTCTCCCCTGCACCCCCCCCACCTCAAAAATCTAAAAGGCAAATGGAGGGTGGGAGCAGAGAACCTGGCCTGCTTTAAAGCACACAGTCGATCTGGTTTTTAAAATAGCCACACACCAGGATGGCGCTTGGCAATGGAGCCTAGACATCATCATAAAAAAATTCCCCACCCCTCTTCCCCGCTCAGTTCGCAGCTGCCTCCAGCAGATTAGAAGGAGCCGAGAAGTTTTCAATGAGGGAGAAAGGCGAGGGGTTACGCTTGCCCCTATCCCATTAAAATCCTCCTCGCTGACTCTTGGTATCTCAATTTGGCCAGGAAGAGGGGAATGAGATCGCTTCAGAGTATTGAGGGCCACTGGGTCCCTTTATACTTAAAAGACAGAACACACCCCCCCAGCAGATGTATAGACTTTTTATTTTCATCTTTTTCTCTCACCTTCTAAATCCACTGCCCGTGTAGGATAAGGGATAGCCTTCATTTTCAAAGAACAATCGTGTCGATTAAAATACGACTCTGGGGAGGGTGGTTTAGATTGACCATCAGCTGGCAAATTCAAAGGAGCGGTGTTTGTGTGGTTTTAATGTAAGAATGGTGTGTTTTAGATGCGTGCTGAACACCAGTTCTACCCACAGGAAAGGTCTCTCTAGAAATGTAGGCTCCTTTTTGCACGGAAATATACAACATGCAGGATTAATTTATAATTTCCTTCTGATTTAAAAAGGGTCTTGGGATAAGCCCCTGATTTTTAAGACATAAGCGTGAATGGTAAGGGAACAGAAAATGAATGAATATTTTTTAAAAGAATGCACGCCTCTGAATTATTCCAAGACTGGTGGGGGAGAGACATAGCACAGGTGTTCTGGAAGGCCTAAGGTTGGATTTAAACTTGAATCAGTTCATATGCGTAGGAGAAATAAGGGATGCAATGAAAAAAAGAATGTAAACACCTCCCAGACCTTTTGACGATACAACAAATTCCTAGATTGGGGCGGGAGGCGGGGGGGTTGCACACACATATATATGCCTTTTTGCAAGCACACTCAGATCTCTCTGTGTTAATTGTGTGTGTGTGTGTGTATATATAATTTCCCCTTATATAACACACTAATCCAGGATCCCTTCCCTTCTCCCCTAAACACACGGCTGAAATTCTATGGAAAAATATATGGATATTTTCTTTAACTGTAAAAAGAACAGGAGTCCTTGTGGCACCTTAGAGACTAACAAATTTATTTCAGCATAAGCTTTCGTGGGCTACAGCCCACTTCATCGGATGTAACTGTGTGTATGTCTCACTTGCTCTAAATTATGCACACATATATGCCATATTTCTGCACACACACATCCCTATTCTAACTCTCTTTTATAAGTATGTATTTTAATCTCTCTCTTTTAGCATGACGGTGATTGGAAACCCCCTTGCTTGACTAGCTAACTACTGACATTTTTAATACGAGAGATTATTAGTGTATTCTAAACCAGAACTCTGAACTAACATTATCTGTAGCTCATGATCAAATAAGCAGATCTGCCCTGATGGGTTTATGTGTATAAAAGAAACTTAAATCTGAGTTACAATAGACTTCAGTGCAGGGCATTAGCTCTGGAATTTCAATACTAATGCCATTTCTAGTTTGCAGTGGTTATAGATCCCTTCTTTTAAATCAGAGCAAGTTTGAAAAGTACAAAGGGTATTACACAGAGCCTGCTTTCACCTTTTTCTGGAGAAACAGGCATTGAAAGGGAAAAAATTAGTCCTCAATAGACTTCCTATTCTATTGCCTCGTTCTGTGTGTAATGTGTGTGTGTGTGTGTTGTATTGATAGATGGCAAAAGAATGTCTCAAAGCCCTTATATTACTGTTCAGTTCAATGTTGGGTTTAAAAAAAAAACCACTCCCACCCAGCAATACAGTTCTGCAATCGACCGTGGGCCCACCTTATTGCATTTGGTGGGTGAGGAATCTCTTTTAAAGCATCCTATAGCATTGAAAAGCTGTCTTAGAAAAACGTACAGCAAGCAGCTCTCCCGCAGATGTAATGCACGTACAAAATCAGCCGGAAGTGCATTTGTCAATTACCACCACACAGCAGAAATATGGCTTCCTGACTATAAATAGAAGGAGCTAAACCTTGTATCCAAATTGCCTGATTTTAGTGCAGTGGTTTAAGGAGGGTTTAAGGTAGCATGCCAGGAATTCTCCAATTCTCCTGTCTGAATTTCTTCCCAGTGGCGTGCAGACCTGTTTCCAGGCGTCTCCTCTTACCTTATGTTATGAAATACACCTCTGTGTGTTATGTTCATACATTGCTAGCCAGATGCACTGGGAGGAAAATATAGTTGTGCGACAATCTTTTGTGTCTCGAGAAAAATCGGCAGCGTTTTCCAGAGCTCGAATACACAGGCTATCCAATGATCACCCGGGGAGACATACACTTTTTATTAGGCCAGGTGTTATGAGATTTTAATGCCTACAAAGATGGAATTTTTATTTGTTAAGAATAGGATTGAAGCATGGGCACGCACGGCTTTCTCTAACTACGTTTGGGAATATGCAAAAAAAAAATCTTTCTAAAAGACCCTTGGAAATCCTAAAATCTGCAGCTCAGAATGTGATCTTGATTCGTCAGAGTCTGCAATCGACCATTGTATGTGCCTGAATTTTCTGTCTGCCTTCAGTATCCCTACCTAACTTTATATAAAAATACCCACAGCATCTTTTCATCTTATGCCTCATTTGTTAATGAAACGGTGCATATGTCTCTCACACACACACACACACACACACACACACACCTCTGCAAATTATTTTCAGCCTCCCATAAGTCTTCTAGATCGGTACATTTAAAATGCTATGTTAATAAAAAAGTGCACTCTCATCAGGTTTAGCCCATGATATTTTGACTGCTGAATACGTGTCTTCCTAATGCATGTATCCCAAGTTAAACAGACAAGTCCATTGTGTCCCTTCTTTTGGCAGGTAAAAAAACAAACAACAAAGAAGCATAAACCTTTGGTTTCCCCCCCCCCCCCCGGCCCCCACAGGAGCGTGTAGTATTGATGTGGATTTTTAAAAAGAGAGAGAAAGTATGGAGAGGTCAGAAAGGAAAGCGGTTGTATTTTAAAGATTCTGCCTTAATAAGGACTTGGAATTATTTAAACTTAAATAGATTTCAGGGTCATGCCATTTCCCCAGAATCCCCCAGATCCTAAAGGGCCCCTTGTAGCAATCCGACTGCATTATGCAACAGAGCTGGGTTGGAATTGACCAGGAGTGCAGCATTTTTAACTCTTCCCTTTCAATCTCTTCTCTTGCAGAACAGATCCTGCTGGCAAAGGTAACAGGTATAGTCGCTGTTGGCTTTTGATCTCTTTCTGCCTCCGTTGAATGCAAGCACTGGGGATGCATTTACTCTCGCTTTGCAAAACTTTCCCCCCTCTACCCCTTGCATGGATTTTCCCTACGCCATTCCAGAGCTGTTTATTGCTTCGCTTGCATAAGTCTTGCATGCGCCCTTTGTATATTTTTACTACAGTGTTATAGGGTCCCATGATGCTACCAAGATAAAAATTGGGGGGGGGCAGCTTCATACACTGTGCATTTCCTTATACTTCGGTGAAGGGACTCCTGATTTACATCGGCATAAGAGAGAGCAGGACGGAGCCCTGAAAGCTGATTCACATCACTTTAACTCTTGCTTTGTCATACAATCCGCCCCGTAAGATCGTTTCTTCAAGCCCAGGCACACAGCATCTCCCCTTCTCGCCCTCTCTCTTAAGGCAAGCACGGCTGGTAGCCACCTCTTCGAGCAAGGACACGCAGGCAACACACACACACATGAGCAGGAATAAAAACTCCAGCCT
The DNA here is from genome assembly GCF_016161935.1 of Mauremys reevesii. Classification (NCBI taxonomy): domain Eukaryota; kingdom Metazoa; phylum Chordata; order Testudines; family Geoemydidae; genus Mauremys; species Mauremys reevesii. The sequence goes on along the minus strand of NC_052646.1, from coordinate 4,280,470 downwards.
GCCGTAGTTCAGCCCTGCGAGCGTGCATAGAACGCGGCAACACGTGCAAGATCCCTTCAGATGGGATGCAGGATCTTTCTATTCAGGGGGAAAGAGACACAATTCGACATTGTTTTTCTTTAGACAATATCTTTCAAAGGTAGACCACAGTTTTAAGCAATTGTTCTGGTAACCTCATCTACACACACATTACAAATCCATACATGGGTGGGTATCTATCTATCTATCTAAACCCATCCACCCTCCTCCCCATCCACCCCTTCTATCTGTCTGTCTGTCTATCCCCATTCACCCCTTCTATCTATCTAATTTCTCTCTCTCTCGCTCTCTGTCTTCATAGTAAACACACCTATGAGTGAAAGGCTGATTCAGGAGATGAGACACCTTTCTCCCACATCAAATAGACAGGTAGGGATCTGTCCTGTGCGCTCATTTCTTACGACAGAAATAAGTCTATTACAATGAGAGCAACCGTTACAAGCAATATCAGGATTCCTGCCCATTTACAGAGTGTTTAAGGGAAAAGCCACTAAACAAAAAACCCAAAGCAACCCTTTGCCGGTGCCAGGAGGCGGGTATAAAAGGCAGTTAAAAGGAAGCCTATTACACCCCCTCTGGACATATACAGCACAAGCAAAGAGAGTAATTTCTGAGGTTTGCCAGTTTTAATAAAGAACGGGAAAGAATCTAATCAGGGATTTGAAAGGACTGTTTTTAAAGGAGCCTGTCTGAAAAGTAAAAGGATGGAATGCGGTGTTTCATGAACTACACATGTACAGAATGCATCGAGTGTGTGTGCGTATATGTACGTATATATGTGTGTGTGTGTATATATATAGAAAGAGAAATATTATATAAATGTTATACATATGTGTATAGTTACAGAGATACGTGTTTATTTAAATATATGTATGTGTGTGACCTTAAATATATAAGTGCATATAAATATCTCTATATAAATACACATAATATTATATAACTCTAGATACACTCAGATTCACATAAACTATTATAGGGACAGGTGTGTGGGTGTGTATATATATACACTCTCACACGCATATATAAAGAAATAACACAAATATGTGTTACAGGTGTATATACACACTTCTCCCCCCCACCGAGATATTGTTATAAAGAAGTGCTGAATCCCGTGTCTAATTTTCAGATTCTCTTCTGTTTTCTGTATATAAGTCCAGCCACATGCAGTGAAAGCGCCTTAATCATTTTAACTGGTCCATCTAGGCAAACATTACTTAAACACCTGGCAAAGTAGCAACACGTCTCTGGGTGCATTTTGCCAGGTGTTTGGGTCCCTTTGCACATACATCCAACTGCGCAAATGTTTGCAAATACAAAATCTAAGCCCATCGAGTTTGTTCTTCTTTTTAAAAAATGACCTGCCATTTAAGTCTCCTGTTTCTGATTGAAATCTGACTGTTCCTCTTGGCTGGAGAATGTATAGACCAAAGGTGCAAGTTTTCTTTGTTTGCTTAAGGGTGACTTAACCCCTCCCGCCCCCACAACCCTGGCTATAGAGTGGAGGGTAATAACTTTTGATTTTGAATTGAAATCAGAATGAAAGATTGATTTTAAAGCAAATGCAACGGTCGAGACAGAATTTTCTCGGGATATTTAAATTTAACCTCCCGCATATATGAAATGCTTTAAATAAATACAATCGCTAGACCTCTAGGTCCTAGTCAATTTGTTGGAGGAAACCGGGGGCGGGGTGGGGGGATAGGGAGGAAAGTGATGGTAAAAGTCACGGGGAAGAAAAATGTGTGATCATACATTGCTTTTAGATTGAAGTAGCTGATTAAAGAAGCAGAGGAATATAAGATCAAATGAATCAAACCAAAACACTTCCGAGCTGCATAGGGATCATAAATGACCCATTTAATTAGATGTAAAACGGATCTGTAAATAATAGGATTGGGGACTAGATATGTGGTATAATGGTTTTAACAAGAAACTTGCTGCAAACGGATCGGGGATCCACATACAGACGTCTTAGAAACAAAGACGTCCCATCAATACAGCCAGCGGGTCACTGATGGTATTTCTACTGGCGTCTGTGTCCAGTTTTGTACGTTTCAGAAATACCATCAGTGACCCGCTGCTGTATTGACGTTAGTTCCTTGTTTCTAACAACATACACACATCAAGTCAAACGACGTGTGCTTTCAAAACAAGGCGCTTACATCAGTACAGCAGCCTGTGACATGGTATTTCCGAGACAAGGTGGGGGAAGTAATATTGGACCAGCTTCTGGAGGTGAGGGCGCAGAGCTAGGACAACCCTGCATACCATGGTGAAATTTACAAATGTGGAGCCAGACCCTAGTAGAAACGGAGCAGATCGCTGGAAAGAGAGGAGGGTAGGGTTAATGGAGAAATACTGTTTAACAAATTCACATACCATCGTTTGGGAACTCAGATCCCTTGGATGTTGTTGGAATCGGTTTCTGGTTCATTTTGTAGTTAAATAACTGGAATTGTTTGCTGGGCATTAAAATACTCTAGGGGTCTGAGATTCAAATAATAATAAATAAAAATATTCTAATCAGTGTGTGGCTGGTTTCACTGAAGCCGGTGAGTCAAACAATCGTATCACACTTTATTTGATTTGGGTCTTGAGGACTAGAGAGCAGCTTCATTCCCAAATGGTAAACCGCAGGTCTAAAATATAGCCGGCCGATGCAAAGGCAGAGAGTGTCGGCGATTTCCATAGGTCCAGGGCGGGGTTGGCCTATGGCTGCCTGGCAATAATGGGAGTAGATGGTTTTAGACCATCAGCGTTGCCACCTCTGTGGTGTGAGGCCACAAATATGTTTGCTGCTGCAGCAAACATAGTCTGTCCTCAATGGGCATGAAAAAAGCGGGCCCCTCAGCATTATCTGCGTGTTTCCTCCCCCCCCCTTTGGTATTTGATCTTGAATTAAAAAGAAATCAGATTTTATGTTTAAAATATGATATCCAGCACCATCCCCTTTGATACGATTTTCAAATCAAGACACATCTTCTGGCCTTTGAATTGGGGGACACGTTAAAATAGATTAGATAGATCAGCAAAACTCTTTTAATTATGAAAATGCCCGAGTTTCTCTGAGGTGTGAAGAGCACATTCAGCCAGCTTGGGGTTGGATTCTGAAAAGCTGCACTGACAGATTTGGCTAAGAACCCGAGGAGCTCTGTGCTCTTTCACCACCAGAAGCTGGTCCAACAAACGGTGTTACTCCACCCACCTTTCTCTCGCTCAAATTTTATTCAGGCTCTTGAGATAATTAACTGTAAAGAGTTTGGTAAAGGAAAAATCTGGGAGGTGTAGGCACATGAGGATACGGTATAAGCAAATCGGAAACCAGTGATATTTTATATAATAAATAAGGCATTAGCCACCTTACAAACAATAACAACATTGAAAAATGAAAGACTGAAAGTTTGTGAGCAAGCGTTTTGTAACGTCAAAGGGTTTTGTTTTCGAATAACTGGAAATAGTTCAACATAAGCTGTGTATAGAAAAGTTTGTAGGTTTCATTTCGGCCCAATTCCCCCCCCCCCAACCTCTGCTTAAATGGCTTGAAGGATGGAAAAGACATTAAGTTTAAAAGCCCGAGCGGGGGTGTGTGTGCGGGGGGGGGGGGGCGGAATGGGGCATTGAGAAAGGAGTTGAGTATAAAATAACCCCTGAGGAATTTTGAACATTTAAGGAAGCAACAAAAATGGAACAGAGTGTGAACCTCTTTCATACACTTCCTTGAGAGTTCGTTCAAAGGCATTTCCACGCAAGAATCTGATGTCAAAATAATCCCGTTATTTCTCCAGGAATCTTTTTGTAGGTTCTGAGCTGGAGAAAACTCACATTTGAAAACAAAAATTCCGCAGGCTTAGTTTGGTGAAAGAAGGAAGGAAGGAAGATTTCTATGCAATTTTAAGTGGATTTGCACGCGCACACGCACACACACTGTGGTGTGCAATTCTCCTCATTGGGTAAGAGTTATTAATGGCACCTTTACCCCTTCAAAGACAAAATAAGAATCTGAGTGAACACACCACATCCCAATACATGGCTTGGTTTTGTTTTACATCTGTCCTAGGGCTCAGAAAGCCCTTCTAGATCAGTGAATTGCGCAATATATGAATTGCGCAGACGGGCTCACATTTGGTCAAAGATGTTTTATAGCAGGAAACACAACCCCGTGGTTTTTTTTTTAAAAGGAGGGAAAGAGAGGAACGCAGTTGGGCTGCCTGTAGCAGGAAGGAAACACCTCTCTGTTCTAACTGGCATTGCAAGCGTGGAGCCAGAGCTATCGCTCTTCAGCAAAGCAGGTAGGTTGTAAAGAAAACCAGAGAGAATTTGAAGGACGGATTTAGCTAGTGTGGTACAAAAAGGGGGATTTTGTTTAGGGTTGAAGACCGCTGCCGTTAGTTCTGCGGTAGGCACCATTTCATTGTATAGTGACATGTAAGCCCCTACCGTGCCCGCTCCAAAGGTCGCATGGAGCAATTTAGCTTAGTCTGCAAAGCCACGAGACTACGCAGCAGTGGCCATTAGCCGGGAATGTTCGAGTCATGAGAGTTTTCTGAGCCTATGGCAAAACCGGAGGGAACGCGGGCTGAATCCGGAGCGCACGCGGTCTGACTCCGGAGCGCCTGAATCTCCGAGAAAGGGGTAAAGCGGAGGAGGTGGGGAATGTTACTGCGGAGCCAGGATAAAGATACCCGATCTGCTTTTTAAAATGATCGCCACTATCCATTTCTTAGGTGGCTCTCGCTAGCTTCACCGGGCAGCTGTTCAGCAGGCTTTTGACCTGCGTATGTTTCGAGTCATTCCCATAGATGCGGAATAAGGCCTTTAGAATTAAAGCAGGTTGCAAACATAAACAAATCAGGAAAGAGGCATCTGAATATACACCAGGAATGAAATCGAATTCACTCCACAGTGAAGTAGAACGTAGGGATCTGGGGGAGATTATTTCCACTAGGCGGGTCAAGGGAAATTGCAGGTCTGAGCATCAAATTAATAAAGTCAACCTGATAAATAATCCGACTAGCCATTGGTTCCCTGGGTCAGATGGGTATCAGAGACCCTTGAAAAAGCACCTTGGGAAGCAGAAATACTAGACTTCTTTGCCTTCCATTGGTGAGTTACAGTTCTAATCTGTTTGTCCTTGGATGTTGTAAAGAGTTGGTTTGATCAAGTCATGCTCAGGAGACGGTAAAAACTGATTTTAAAAAAATCCTATTCTGATTTTAAACCAGATGAATTCCCACTCAATTCCCCATAAGCAATTCTAGGGCAAATCGATTTATTTTAATTTTATTTTATTTCAAGTTTAGTCTAAAGGAAAACACCGCTTTATTAACCCCGTTGTTATACATACGTATTTCAAAATAGCAAATAAAAGGATAATTAGTTAGCAGCCCACAACTAACTAACGATTCAACTCTGATTTTACCTAAAGTCCGAGGAAAATCATCAACCCCCATCACGTAATTAACGATTCACAAGAGACCACTGGAAATGCATACAATAAAACAAAAGGTGGGTTTGGCTGAAAGGAGCTACTTTCATTGGGAAGAAATGTCATATTTACAAAAATATTTTTTGCTGTGAAAGGAGGGGTCTGCAAACATAGATAGATAGGAATGGTTATGCAAACATATCCATAGCTAGAGATAGATAAATGGGTCTATATGTGTGTGCATACTCATTTAGATATCAAGTATCAGGGGGTAGCCATGTTAGTCTGTATTCACAAAAACAACAAGGAGTCTGGTGGCACCTTAAAGACTAACAGATTTATTTGGGCATAAGATTTGGTGGGTAAAAAACCTCGCTTCTTCAGATGCAAGGAGTGAAAGTTACAGATGCAGGCATTATGTCATGACTCATCTAGCTGTATATGCAATGGCACAATCAGTGTTTGATGCCTTCCATACTAACCTGATCGACTACAATTAGTGATCAGTACAAATGATAATTCGGTCAATTAAAAGGGTTTGGTGTACAAAAAAAAAAAGCCAGTCGGGTTTATTGTTCTAAAAGTGAGTTCAAATGTCTAACTCCTGGTGCACGTTATGTGCACCTGGCACTAGGGGGTTGGCAAATCCTAATCCACTGTTCAGGGGAAAGCGACCTGCTCCAGTGTGTGCCCGTCTAGAAAGGTTTCTGCTTCCACTTGCCAGCTAGGCTCTGCTCATTGATGAACTGATGGGCGCCGCAAAGTGGTTGGAGGCAGGGCGGGTGACGTCAGGCCGGCCCGAGCCAATCAGGGGCAGCGGAGAAAAAAATGAATGAAAAGTGCAGCTCGCCTCCCTTCTCCCCCTCCCCCTCCCCGCGCAGAGGCTGGCGAGCGAGCGGGGGCGGTGGGAGGAGGGAGGATGGAAAAGGAGCAAAACCCGGCGCTGAGCTCAGAGTTGCTCAGAACATGTGCGGGGCTCCCCTTGCTCGCACCAGGATCCGCTGGGGGGGTTGGCTCTCCGTTGGCATTTGGTCCATGCTGGAGGGGGGACTTTCTGGGGCAGCCAGGCTCGGCTGCCTGCTGCAAGGACCCCCCCACCCCCATTGCAGAGAAGGCAAAGCAGCAGACCCAGCCTGGGGGTGGGGACGGAGGAGGAGGACCCGCGGTGTTTTCAAGGAAATCGCCTATTTCCCACCCCCGAGCATGTAAGTGCTTTTAGCCTCGAAGGGCGCAGCTGTTTTTAGGAGCGGGGTGGAGGTGGGTGTTCGCGTGCACAGGGTCACCCGTGGTCTGATAGACCTTCCGAGCTTGCCTGAGCCCTTTTCTCTTTCTCCTTCCCCCCTCCCGTTCTTTCTATATTTTCAATCCTCCTAGTCTACAAGGCATTGGTTTTAAAATACACATATTCCCGATGCTTTACAATTTACAGCCCCCCCCCCCTCTTCTTGAAATGCTAATGGAATAATGAACTAGTTCTTTGTGGTCATTTAGTGGCACAGGCATCTATAAAGTTGCGTGCTTATCTAAGGGACAAATGATGTTCACCTGTGTCAGACCCTTGATGATTTTTTTTGTCTTTTTTAGTTTTGCAAATGTGTTCAAGCGCTGTACGTTAAAAATAATCGATATTAAAGATTTTAATTCTCCTGCTTAAAAACCTTCGTTGATATCAATGGAAATGAGTCAAAAAAAAATCCCCCCCCCCAGTTAAGAATTGAATCTTTTGGGTGGCTATTCTAAGTACTGTACTTTGGCTTAAAAATGCATTTCGCAGGGCCTGATCCTGTCCCATTGAAATCAGTGGGAGTTTTGCCATTGACTTCAATGAGTTACAAGATCAGGGTCCCCAATGTATTTATGTTCTCATGGTTTGGTTCCTATTGTTAATATTTGCATCTTTTTATTTATTTCCCCATCTTCCCAAAAAGACATGTGCCCCTGAAACCCACTGGAGAAAAAGGTGTTTTGTTTTGTTTTTTTCTGCTGATGCTGTAGACTTCAGGGGTTGGTTGTTATCTTTGGTTATCTAGCTGTATGAGTGGTGTCAATTCTTCATAAAGCTAGATAACCGAAAGTAAAAATAACCCCATTACACGCCTGAGGAGGATGTGGAGAAGAAAGAAAGCCGTTGAAAGGAAGAGGAGGGGGGGAAAAAGAAAGAAGAGAGAGGAAAAGAGGAGAAAAAAGAAGGGGGAAAAGGCACCTTTTGGAAACTGGATTTAAAACCTGAGGTAGGATTTTTTTTTTAAGAACCTATTTGCATCGTATAATTTAAAGAAGGGGTTATCCTTTCAGTGCATGTCAAGAAAATACCCATCTTAAGCGAAACTAGCTTCCTATAATTGAATAGCACAAGTAAAACTTCTAATAAATGATGAATTAGTCAAATAGCAGGATACTGACTAAAGAGAAGGGATGCACTGTAGTTGCATAACCAATCAGACCACACCAAGGAATCAAAAAATCAATATAGATTGCTATGTTGGATTGTCTTTTTAAAAATACCCTTATTTATGTACATTTTACCTTACCTATCCAGGGGGCTGGGTATTGCATTGTACATAAAACAGTGGCCATAGCATAGCATTTATCAATGGTTGCTTTGAAAATAGGGGTTCTTGCTTCCCCCCCCTCGCTCTTCCCCCCCCCATTTGCTATATGTATATTTTAAAAATTTTGTTCCCTAACAGATCTCATTTATCAGGGTGAGGAGGGGGGAAAAGAAAAAAGTGCTATGATGATTTGGAAAACGGTTTCTTGAAATTTTCTATATAATTTTTCTCCCAATATCGCTGCCTGAACATTAAAAAGATAGATATATTTTGTTGCACATTCCTGTTAATGGATTCAATATTCCAAAATTGGAAATTTACAAAAAAAATCTATGTTGTGTGAATCTGCGTGAGGATAATGGGATTTTACTGAATTGTGTATAATTCTTCCTCTCTGACTTCAAATTCACTCTGGTTTTTACCCCCTTCATTGGATTTCCTGCCAGCTTGTTCCAGATGGAATTTGAGAAACTTACCTATTTTACTTTGAAAGGGAATTTTGAGTCAAAGATTTGGACTAACTGTGCCTTACTGACTGTTAATGATCAGACTGTTTGACTTAGACTTCACCTGCAAAATATACTAACCTGTTTGGAAAGGTATCTTGATTGCAATTCACAGAACACAAAGGTCCTGCAATGAATTTAAAAAAAACAACAACTCAGGACTATATTCCAAGAAACAGATTTCATAATCAATGAATAAAAAAAAAATTAAATTTCAGTGACCCCATCTGAGCTAATTTTGGAAAAGAATGCTTTGTAGCATTGCAACTTCATGTGATTCCTCTCCTGCGATGTATATAATAAGATGTCCCTCTTGAACTTTGCTGAACCTGCTTATTTCTATCCTGTGTTGACTGATTTCATCAGAAACTTTTTTAAAAAAAGAGCAGGAAAAACCTACACTGATTATACCTTATCCTGGCTGTTGATGTAGTGCTTAGTGCAATATGAAAGATTTGTCCTATTTTTATATGATGATTCCAAATTAATAAATGAGATTTTTTTCCCCCTTCAGACATGGCCCTGTAATTCAAAAGAATTCAATACATTCATCCTATCTATTTGCAAGCTACTCAGTGAAAATCTAAGAGGAATCTCCCTTAGCTATTTTGTCATCCATCTATGTAGTTATTTATATCATCACAGTCACTTTAGTATCTGAGTACCTCCCATATATTTATGGATCTATTTTCCCAGTGCTTCTGTGAGTCAGGGAAGTTATTAAAGCTCCGATTTATCAGTAGCCTGATTCTCTGTTGTACATCTCCTTGCGTCATTGCTTACACCAGTGCAAAGTGCTGATATTCTGGCCTGGTAGCCTTTCCACATCCAGTGGGCACTAGCATAAGTGACTATGCAAGGTGCAGGGTGATGGAGAATCAGGTTGGGTAAGGTTAAGGGACCACTGAAATCAGTGGAAATATTCCCATCCATTTCAGATCAGACCCAAAAAGTGATTTATGCAAGTCATGCAGACAGTCTGTGGCAAAGCCAGAAACTCAGAAAGAAAATCCTGGCCACACTGAGGTCGGTGGGAGTTTTATCACTGACTTCAATACAGCCAGTTATTTTGCCCACAATCTCCTGCGTCCCAGTCCAGTGCTTTATCATAGCAGCATCCTTCTTCCCCGAAAAGCAGACTCATTAAATGGGTAACATTGAGGATATGGGTTGACATTAGCGATATCTGAATACTGCGGGGGGCAGAGTGGGGAGTGTTTGCAAGGCCTATGTTGGAATTCAGCATGGGTGTTCATTTTATACACACATTTATGCACAAGCACTTGTGTGAATGCACTTGTTCACACGAACATTTGGGGCACGGCTGCTGGTCGGGTGAACGCCCATAGTCACATGGAAGTGAGGGTGCTTGTTGTGCCTGAACAAAAGCATTGGCTGTCGGCCACTTGCGAGCTGCCACTGGTTATTCTCCATTTAAAAAAAAAAATGTCGTCCAATCAGGGACTAGGAACAATACTATGTGATTTTTTTTTTTTTTTTTAGGTGACCAATCACATGCTCTCAGTAGTGTAGGGGAGACCCCATAGGCTGTAATTTGTTGATGTAAACTGCCTGGGAATAGAAAAGATGTTATCAGAAATGGGGATTTGTGGAGAGGAAGATTGAATTCACAACAAATAATTCAGGCAGATGTTACCGACCTCTGGGATAAAATTCCTCCCTTGCTGTTACACCCTGGAAGACAGTGGAGTTACACCAAGGATGAATTTGACCCGTGAGGTGCAGGTTGCATCAGGGGAATAGGCTGCAACTTTAATCGCTCGGAGGAAGCGATCAGGTGTAGCGGCTGTGGAGCCGAAGTGCTGCTGTCTGACTCACATGAATAGATCTTTGGGCCTGGTTTCCTCTTTACGCCACTGTAAAAGGGGCCTTAAAGTGGTCACAGCTGTACATCCGCCTTGTATCCCCTTTCTACCAGGGAGCCAGGCTCAGGGTACAGGGCAGTGATGAATTGGAGCCTGTTTAGACAATGGGCCTGGTTCTCATTGATGCTCCGTCCCTGAACATCACTCTGGTAAGACAAAGGTGCCTCAAAGTAGCAGTAAATATTCACCCACCGGAAAGGTCCCTTTACGCTTGCAGAGTGGTACAAAGGGATCTTCGTGTCAATGAGAATCAGCCCTACTGGCGCCTCCCAAGTAGGATTTCAGGTGGTGAATTCTAGGTGGTGCTGGTTCCTGTCCTCCAAACCTTTGCTATTGAGACAGAGCCAGAATTTTCTTCCTGCTGGTTGATTTTTGTCTCCCTGATCTAGACAGGTCGATTTGTCCCAAGGGACTCAGCTATATTCCCTAGAGACTCGTGTAGTTCAGGGCCGGATTAGATGCCTAGTGTAGAATATCTAAGGGGAAATGGTTGGAGAAGGATGGATGGGTGGGTTATTTCCATTCTTGTCTGCAATGTCTGGACACCACTAAGCACTGAATTAGCTACCAAGCTAAAGGCTTGGCCATTTCAATACAGATCCGGCAAACCCACCTCCCTCTCCAATGTACCTCAGCGCATGCCAGTTGCAATCAGAAATTCCAAACGTATTGGCGTGACATTGATCCAAATTGCAGCTTACATGCAGCCATTTAAGCTTGCCTGGACATTTTGATTTGAGTGGTAAATACTCAGCAGTGTCTGTTCTGTTCTTCCTTAGGTGTCCATAACTCCCATTGACATTCATAGGAGTTACGCTTGCATATCCTGTAGAGAGAGATTAGTGCCCTATGTTCTGTTACGTGCTTAAGAGTGGCACAATATTTATTTATTTATTTAAAAAGAAGCTGCAGTCCTCTTTTCTTCTTCAGTCTTTAAGTGAAGCACTGTGGGAGGAGATGTCCTATATCATAATAGTAAATAATAATCTCTTACGCTTATAGAGGGACATTCATCTGGAAGGCTCCCAAAGAGGTTTATAGACTGCGGGCTTGATTTCACTATTGTCCTGCACTGTTTATGCTCGTGCAAAGTGGGTGCAAAATGCTAAAGGCCAATTTCTCGTTTACATTAAGGCCCCTTAGCATCACTTTGGCCATGTAATGGGGTCTTAAAGTAATTGTAAAGGGGCCTCAGAATATATGCAAATTGGGCCCAGACTGTATGAAAATCAGGCCCTGCCACTGAAATGCAGCCACTTCTAGGGTGGAATTACTGTAGCCAGGTGCATTAATAAGAACACTGCACAACAGTACTGAGGTGGGAGGCAAAGACTAGCAATGAAATTGTGGGTTTGGATTTGAATGGGATTAGGTAAGGCAAAAGCAGTTGTTGAATAAAATGATGTGCTTTAACTATCAGCTGTGAACTTCCTACATTTCTTGGGTTCATAAATTCAGATCCTCATGTTGCCCCCAATGTATTTATGTTCTCGTGGTTTGGTTCCTATTGTTAATATTTGCATCTTTTTATTTATTTCCCCTTCTTCCTAAAAAGACATGTGCCCCTGAAACCCACTGGAGAAAAAGAAGGTGTTTTAGTTTTTTTTGTTTTGCTGCTGATGCTGTAGACTTCAGGGGTTGGTTATCTTTGGTTATCTAGCTATGTGAGTGGTGTCGATTCTTCATAAAGCTGGCTTCTCCTTCATACTCCTGAGTTAGGAACCTCGTACTTTGTGGCCTTAAAACCAAAATCTTATCTGGTCTGCATGAATTTTAAAGATCCATAAGAACAGAGCTGGTCAAAAATGTGTCCTCCTGCCCCGAGAAGCTTTGACAAATATGAAAATATTTCCACTTGCATCTACATTTTTAGTGGCAATTTTTAACTTTTCATTGAAAAAGCAGGAGTATTTTGGTTTCTGGTGACTGAACACAGAAACATTTTGGACCCCAAACTTCTGGATAACCAATTTTTCACCTGAAAACAGAAAAAATCAGATATATTTACCGTATATATTTTTTTAAGGAAAGTAGACACTTTCTGCCAAAACGTTTGTTTCATCACAAACCCAAATTTCCAGAGTAAAGATACTTTAGTGGAAACATTTTGACCGGCCCTACAATAGAATAAATTTCGGTCCTTGGCTGAAAACATTCTCTTCCTTCCACTATTGTACTGTGGGCCAGTTGGTTGCATTTCATATATGTGCTGTACATATATAGTTGTAAAATGACTCTGTGATGAAAGGTGCCCTATAAAAGCCAGCCTTTATTACATTCCACATTTGAAATTGGCCAGGATCCCATGTCTGACACCCTGACTCTTGTGAAAAGTGATGAGGTCAGGGCCTGCATGTGACATTTCTTCCAAGCTATCAGTCCAGCGTCCTGTTATTCCACGCCTAGCTCCTCCGTTGTGGTTGTTCCATGGGGAACTCATGGGCTGTTGTAATGAACATTTTCACCCTGTGCAACACTGCTGATTTCAATGGAGTTGAACAATCAGAGCAGCATTGGAGCCAGTGATCAAGATTTGCAAAAGGGAATAGTGATTTGGGGGGCGGGGCGGGAAGAGGGGTGCCCAACTTGAGATGCCTTAAAAAGGGCATCTTTTCAGAGGGAAGATTGAAATTTGAGGAGTGGGATGGGAGAAAAAGTCAGGCCCCTTTAAGGTATCTCAAGTTGGGTACCCCAGTATCATCAATCATCTTTTAAAAACCTTGGCCTTTCATGCCTACAAAGGGCCTGCGTCTCATTTACACTGAAGTCCCTTTATGCTCCTCTGCCAGCTTAAAGTGGCCTTTAAATGGGTGTAAACTCATTATTTATTTTCAGGCTCCTCTATGCAAGGGTGGAAAGGGGCTTTTGTGCAAATTTGCTTTTGGATAATTATTGATTTTTAATACTTTTAATCAGTGCACTGATGGTAAAAAGTTTAAATTTAGATTTATTATTTTTTTTTAAATAATGCGTTCATTTCATTTCAGTATTAACAGGTCCTGTTAGAAAGATGGCTAAGCAATTTTTATTTAATACAGCATAGACATTTTACACCTCTCCTTTTGCTTTTTAATTACCTGGTCAATCAACAGAAACCTCATGGTAAGAGCTGTGTTTGTAGTTTGCACAGAAAAGATTTGGTCTCCTAAACACCAGTGATCATTTGTATTCGGGTAGCACCTCAAGGCCCCAGCTGAAACGGGACATGGCATTCTGTTAGGCTGTTGACAATCTAAGCCCCGGTCCCTCCGTGATTTCGGTGGAGCAGGATGGTGCCTCATAATCTCCAATTCAGCAAAGCACGTAAGCTTGGATGGACTTGACTTTAAGCAGGCGCTGAAGTCCCATGGAAGTCAATGGAACATCAGCGTGTGTCTAAATTTATATGTGTGCTTAATGCGCTGCTAGGAAGGAGCTGACGGCTGAACTGCAGCCACAGTGCCTGGAGTTAGGCCCCGATCCTGCAGAGACGTGCTTAAGTAGAGACAGATAATGGGTGGGTGAAAAAGATTATTATCCCAGTTTGACAGATGGCAACTGAGGCAGAGAGAGAATAAGGTTGTGTGCTTCATTTACACTAATGCTTCTGCACACTACTCTGGCAGCGTAATGTCTACACTACACCAACCCCCCCCCCCCCCCCCAAAAAAAAACCCCAAACCCCTAGTGGCAGCAAGTCAAGAGCCCAGGTCAGTTGCGGGATTAAAAATAGCAGCATATGCATTGCCGTTGGGGATCTGAGACCCACCCTCCTTGTTGGGTTTCCAAGCTCCAGCCTGAGGGGGAATGTCCACACTGCTATTTTTAGCCCTGTGGTATGAGAGCCAGTCAGCTGACCCAAGCTCTGTGAATCACAGCTGTGGGTTGTTTCCATGCAGTGTAGATGTAGGGAGCAAATTAGTGATTCTCATTTACATTCGCTAGGTGACTTGACCAGGGTCACACGGAGTCAGCAGCAGAGCTGGAAATTGAACTCCGATCTTGCTGGTTCAGTTCCATGCCATAACCAAAAGATTGTCCTCAGTCCGTAGAGGGAAAGGCAGCTCTCAATCTGAGCCCAAGGAATTCCTGTGTGTTGCTTAAAGGTGGCAGGTCAGATATAATGTGGAGCTGTGGAATGATTATTCTCTGTCACACTAGCTTCCTGGGTTTGGAGGGACCCGTTGAGCCATGAGAAAGAGAGAGGTTTCCTGAAATTTGTGCCTTTGGAGGACAGACTGCTTATTAAAACCCCCAGCTGTTGAAACAGGAGGGTGGGGTGGGGGGATGATGAATGGAAAGGGGGGGGGAAGACCTTTGTGCAGAGAACACAATCTTCCCTCTTCAAACAATCGGGGCTTCAGAATCACTGAGCGTTTTCAAGGGAGTGATTTTTATGTCGGGATTATGATAAACCGGCGGAGTGGGAGAGCTAAGCTGCCATACGAATCAGCTCAGGCTCTGCTTTAATTTTCAGCAAGTGGCAGAGTTTGTGAGAACGGGAGCATGTGCGACGTGATGAATAACCATGTGAGCTCCTGGGCCTAAGACCCGGAGCCGCTAAGGCCTTTGAATAAATCACATGACTGGCTCAAGGAGGCCTCGCCATCCCACTTGCTGCTGGCACATGACTAGGAATGCCAGTGCTCGGGGTTAGTGGCAGCAGCGGGTTATTTAGACTGGCCTGGGTCTCATGGTCTCTTGAGGCAATGGTGGTCTGCACCTCCTCGCCCTGATGTGGTCCTGGTCCCGGGTCTCCAGGGACATGGGGTCTAGGCTACCATCACACCCACCCGAAGTGTCTGAGCAACGTTCGGTGGAATGAAGCCGCCTTACACTGACGTCTCTGAGGAGAGGAATGGTGAGGTGTGGGGGCTGCTTCAGACCATTTGCCGGGTTTGAGTGAGGCGTTGGGCAGCTTGCACTGGGACCAGACTGGACTTTCAGCTCTCGGAGAGGGCAGCCTGATTGAAGTCATGCCGAGCACAGCCTGAGATGGACCCATGAGCTCTCTGCTCTTCGGTTAGTCCGAAGAGCTGGCCCTCTGCCAGACAGGTCGCTCAGATGCAGCAGGAGGTGATTGGATGTGATGGGGGAGCCGTGGAGTTTGCTCCAGGATATTTGTTACCCGCCAGCAGGCTGGAGGACATGTCCCCATCCTCCCCACGTGCACAAGCAAATCAAGGGAAGATTTTGCTGGTCTAGGCTCATATGACAGCATCAGATCTAGCTGGCTGCCTTGAAGAGCACGGTATGGCAGAAATGTGCATCTGCAAGGCCCTAGTAATAGGCAGGTCCTGATTCTTATTTACACTAAAATTCTGAAGTGTAAAGGGTCTTAAAGAATGGAATGTATGGGCTGGAGTAGTTCTAACCTCTCTGCTTCATTTCTCCCCCCTCCTCAGCCCCCGCAACCTGGAAAATGGGATTATCACCGCTCTAACTCTTGTGCTGGGAAGGTTGCAGGTGTTAGTGTTTGCAAAGCAGTTTTGGAAGATGAAATGCATGATTGTACAAATTAAGAGTGGCAGGCGTAAGCTGCAAATTGTGGAGTGGCCCATTCTAACAGGTCAGCTGCCAATTTGGGGTCGGTACGTGGGCTTGCGGTCCAAACTCGTCCAAAGTTTATGGGATGTTCAGATCCATGGATTTGGTTCAAGTCCATTTCTGATTAGAATCTGTTAGCGATGGATATCCTGAGTGATTCCAGGGGAGTTACCTGCCATTTACCGCCATGTGACTGATCAGAATCTGGCCTAGTGTCTGTAATGCTCAGAGTACGCAGCTTAATCCTAAATGAATGGTGATACCAGTGGGCCTAAAACTCCGTTATAAAGGCCCTTTGCGCTGCCAGAGTGATGTGAACTGGGTGTGCGTGTAGTTTTTTCCCCGCTTTCAGGCCCCTTTGCATTGTATAAAGGGGATTAGTATAAATGGCAAACAGGCCATAAATGCACATGCTGACTAGGAGTAGCTGGGTATATGAAAATGGGAGCATACATTCTGTGGGAGACCAGTACTGTGGGTTATGGCTCAGTAACAGGTTTCTAAGATTTAGGAATATCTAAGGGGGTCAGGGAGAGATGCTGTGCTCACACTGATGGTACTGCAAGCCAGTTCTTGAAAGAGAGTTTAAATAATCCCAAGTCCCTCTGTTTTACAGGAGGAAAGGTGCATTCAATATTTAATCGCTGATGTTGTATGCAGAATGCTACAGGCAGTCACTGAAACAGTGATCTGGTCCTTTAAGGGTATTGGGCTTAGGTTGCTTTGTGACACAGGGAAACTGCAAAATCCTAGCAAAAAGACTTAATAAATACTGAACGTGCTTTTGTTTTGTGTGGTTGACTGACTCTGAGCTGGGGAGGTTGGGTTCTATTCTGCCCTTGAGTAGTTCGTTCTGCCTGAGTCATGTGCATCATAATTCCACTGGGGTCCCAGTGGAGTTACAGTAAGGAACGTCCCAACTCACGTCCTTAGTGGGTGTAAATGGATATGGCCCCCACTGACGTCGATTTAGATCCTCAGAGGATCTATCCTGTGATGCCAATGCCCCATTTGTATAATAGGGCCAATGTGCCGCTACCTGCTTTGTAGGGCTGTGGTGAGGACGTGTTGAAGTTTGTACTGTTGCTTGTTCTAGACCCAGGCAGGACCTTCCTGAAATAACACAGGGATGTCTGGATCCTCCACTGGTGCGAATTGTCAAGCTCCATTGATGTGAATGAAGCTCTTTGGATTGATGTTAGCTGAAGATCTGGTCAGTAGTATTTTAAAAAGCAGAAAAAAGGGGGCAATTGACGTAGCAAACAGTCAAATAGCTGAGGGGAGAGAATTTTTCTTCTTGCAAGGCATTTAGCAGTAATCAGCCTTGCGGGGCTTTAGCTAAGGATCAGATGCCTTCAGTTTATGGGGCAGATCCCAAGCTGGCGTGTGTCAGCATAGCCCCATTGATTTCAGCAAAGCCCCTAAATTGACATAGAGCCATGGAGCTAGGATCTGCCCCCATGTATCCAGAATTAGCACAATTCCTCTCAAGGAATCTGACAGGTTTTCCTCCCCCCAAAACAAATCTTCAAGGCACCCACTTCTTCTGGTCACCTGTTGTTTTGGATACAGTCTGGAGTGGGGGGAGTTGGGGAAGGTGCCTCTACAATCACATAGGGTTTGTCTACATGGGGGCACCCAGAAAAATTAATCCAGATTAACTAAAGGTGTGAATTTGAAGGGGATTAGTTAAACCTCATTAAACCCCTGTGTGAGCATCCTAATTCAGAATTAAAGTGGCCTTAATTCAGGTTAGTTTGATTCACTTTGGAAGTGAATCGGGCTAAACCAAATTAAGGCTACTTTAATTCTGAATGAGGGCATCCACCCAGGGATTTAATGCAGTTTAATTAATCCACTTCAAATTCACACCTTTAGTTAATTTGGATTAAATTTCCTGGCTATCCCTAGGAAGACAAACCCTAGATGAATTTTGCTTTTCCCTGTGTCAGGAGATTTTTGTTGCTGCTGGAATTGAATTATGCATGTGGGGCTTGATCCACCCATTGAAGTCAGTGGTGTGGTAGTGGGGCACTGAACTCCTATTGATTTTCAGTGGGAGTTAGGAGCCCATTTGTCTAGGAGCTCTTGTAAATCACACTAGGCACCTATTTGCATCTGTAGGCACCTAAATACCTTTGTAAATCTGGCCCAAGGTGACTAGCAGTGCTTGATTTATGGTTCATTTCCATATGAATTTTTTCTCTTTATGTCGAAGTCTGGTTGTGATCTTCATCCAGGAGTTGCCAAACCCTCCCCTGCTTTTGTTCATCTAGAAGACCCATTGCATGGTCTGAAGAACCTTTATGGAGGTCTGAGATCTGGGGATGGCTGGGATGCCGCCTCTGATACTTGCACGAGTAGCCATGGAGAAGAGATCACTCTGGGGTTAAGGACCAAGACTGGAAGTTGGGGGGCCAAGTGATTTGTGATTTTTTTTTTTTTTAACCTCAATTTTGGGGATCCAAAATTAAGACTCTCTTAAAGGGACTGGACTATGCAGAGCATCTGCCCTCTAAAAATAGTCTTTCAAATTGGGCTCCCAGATACTTAGTCATCCAAAAGCGCCGTGATTTGACCTTCCTCCCTGCCGCCCATCAGCCTTGGAGTGGTGTTTGAAACATGGCTCCGAATTCTGCACATTGATTCCAATCTCTGTTATTGGTTGGAGTGGCGACCATGCACGCAGGCTGTATAAACATAAGTGGACGATGATTTCTTGTCTCCTCCCTCCCACTACCCCCCACAAAAAAAGAATATAGACAAAGATTTTCAAAAGTGACTAGTAATTTTGATGCCCAATTTCAGATACCTCCGATGAGCCTGATTTTCAGAAAATCAGGCTCCTTTAATGGGGCTCAAACTGGACACCTGAAATCACTAGTGCCTCTTGACCTGGTCCCAGTATTACCTTTGCAAACATTCTGAAATCCTGAGTCTAGCCTCAAAAAATGAGATTTTAAACAAAACTGAGTCGCTCTTTTTATTTGTCTTCTAGTTTTTGAGCTTGTAGGGTTACACTCAGGCCCTATTTTCAAGCTTTTCTCCATGATGACGAGGGCGAGAAACTTAAGCTCAGATCCCCAAAGGTATTTAGGTACTTACCTCCCATTGATTTCACTTGACTCCAGGAGCTAGAGCTTGAGGAAAACCACCAAATATTGTGAAACTCATGATCCAATCATGAGAGCTGGTAACTGACTGTTATTTTCTCTTTCAGACAGGGACAAGTTAGAGAGTGGAATATTAATTGGACCTGATTCTCCATTGGCTTGAATCCTGTGTGGACCAGTGCAAAGTGGCTGTGAAATGCTTCCATGGTGAGATAGTAGCATTTCACATCCACTTTGCACTGAGGTAAATCATTGCACAAAGGTGCAGGGCAGTGGAGAATGGGTGGGGATATTTCCTCCCTCTTTACCTGATTTTGAATGATTGTGATACAATGAGATGCCGAATAAAAGTTGCTGAGAGGGGGAATTATGATCAGCTTGTTTCTTCCCAAGCTTGGGAATTTCAACTTCCAAATGTTTTTTTTTTCTCCCACCCCCCTCTGCTTTTGCCATCCCAGCTTTTGCACCAGCTCCTCCGGCGGGGCTCTTATCTCCAATAATCCCCCAATAAGAAGTCTTTCTGCTTGTTATGACACCCAGTGAAAGCGCTGGAGAAAGATCCATTCTTTTCCCTTGTCCTCCACAGCTAGCCACTAGCTTGAATGGAAGGCTTTTTTTGTGTCTCTGTGTGCCTGACTAATTGAGCTGAAGGACTTGCGTCTGGAAGAGTTTGAAAGGGTCTTTTGTTGCTGCTGCAGAGTTTGTAGAAGGCAAATGAGCCCTGCTTTTTTAAGGAACGGGGGTCCTGGGCAAATTTGACTCTCGAACACTTGTGCCTCTGGGCGCTGTGGAGAATCTAGAGAAAGGGCTGATCTGTGAAAGCATCACCAGCCTCAAACATTCAAAAATTATGAGTGAGGCGCTGGAAAGATTCGTGAGGTTGTCTTAAAACTCAGGAGGTTTTTTTTTTGACAATAATATAATATAATTTTGGGTTTCTTTTTTTTTTTTTTCCTTCTGGTGTCTGAACCTTGAGGGTTACACATTTCAGGCATTACTCTGCAGCCACGAGAGCTAGGAACCTTTTTCTTTTGGCATAGTTGTGTCTACAATGGGGGTTTTATCGGCATTGCTGTGTTGATGGGAGAGTGTCTTGGTTTTGGATTTTCAAAGTTTGAAGTGTAGACAGGGCCAGAGAGTCTCATCTAATCCATTAAGTCCAGGAACTGAGGCTTTAAGAAAAAATGTTGGTATTGCGAGACTCGGTAAAATCACAAGAGTTGGCAACGCCGTCTTTCTCCTCTTCCAGTGCTGTTGTTCAGGAGGAATGTTCAGAAGTCGGCATTATTTTGGAATATGCTTTCATTATTATTTGGCATACAGTTGCACCTTGAGGTGGTCACCAAAACTGGGGACTCTTGCTTGGTGTTGTACATACAGATAGTCAGAAACAATTCCTGCCAAGAGAGCTTGCACTCTAAATAGACAAATGATAGAAGAGGAAGCTGAGGCAGAGAGAGGCAAGGTGACTTGCCCAAAGTCATATAGCAGGTCAGTGGCAGACCTGGGAATAAAAACTCCAGGTCTTTTGACTTCCAAATCAGCACCTTGTCCACTAGACTATGCTGCTTTCCAAACTTCTGTACAGGACAGATGCTAATTAAAGAAGAAAAGTCTAAAATCTCTGCTTGGGCACCAAATTTGAATGTTTGGGCCTGCAACTCTTACTCCTGTGATTTCAAAGGTTCTAATCTTGCGTCATGTATTAGGGATGTAACATGTGAATCCCTGTGTCTTGGGCCACATTTTGCGCATTTCTGTTGATTATTGCGGATTCTAGTTTGTGTTATGCGTAGATGATGAATTCTCATCTTGCACATGCAGTTGACGCAGTCAGTTTTGGAAATGGAGTCCAGATTGCGCCTAGACTAGAGCAACAAAGAACAACTAATGGAGCGTGTGTGTGTGTGTGTGTGAGAGAGAGAGAAATTTCTTATGCAAACACTTACCAATTTCTGATTATTTTATTTTATTTCATTTATTTTGCATTCTTCCAATTTAACTTTCCCCTGAAATTCCACTGAATGGCCTTTTTTTCAAATAGGCAACGTATGAAACTTCAAATGCTGAATATTTCCCTTGCAAGCTACATTTTGCTTCTGAGGAGATGGGAGGGGGGCAAAGGCTGCCTTTCACTAGAAAGATATCAATTTTTCAGTTACAAAATATGGTACATTTTTTAAATTTTTGTTTGGTAAAATCCTTCTGTTGACCTAGCTGCATCTATAGTGGAGTTAAGTTGACCTAACTACATCACACAGGGCGCGAGGTTTTTTCACATCCCTGAGCAATGTAGCTAAGTTTTAGGCCTGGGTCTACACATAAAAGGTTTTGTTTTTCTCTTTTTTTCTTTTCTTTTCCTTTCTCTTTTCTTCTTTTCGACTACTTCTGTCATCCTCAAGATTTATTAATACTCAGGAGGGCTGGTTGAAAGTGGTTTGGTGTGGGAAAATTGGGGTTTTGGGGAAGAAATTTGTTTGGAAAAAATGCCTGCTCGCTGCTTCTTTTCCTTTTTTCCTTTTCATTGAAAAATTTTCTCTCTCCAGTTTTTTCAAAGAAAACTTCCATTGAAAAAATAACCCCATTTCCCAATCAGCTCTAATCTAATCAATTGCCTGATCCGTCCCATGCAAGTCAGCTCTGTGATTCCCCATTTTCCGGATGGGGAAAGCCAAGCAAATCAGTGGCAGAGGTGGGAATAGATCCCAGGACTCCTGGATTCTAAAGTCAAGCTGTTGAATCGTGCTACCTTTCCAGAAGCATGGATCCAGCAGATCGTTATTTTAACTTTCAGGTGTATCCGTTTCCCTCTGCACCCCCACTTAATGTTGGAAATGGCCAATTTTCCTTGGTTTAGTGATGGGTCACAAATGTTCAATTCTTTCTTTCCACCGCCTCCCAAATCCAGGGGTTTGGTTTTGTTTTTCCTTTTTTCTTGAACCTAAAGAGCCAGTAGTCTAGTTCTTCAAGCCGTGATTGGTCAGAAACACTACAAGACCTTGATTCTGCACCCTGTTTGGCTGAGCGAACTCGGCACACCAAACTCGCCTGGGCGGGTTTTGAAAGCAGAGCTGGGTTGAAAGTTGAAATTCTGATTTTAAAAAATGCCCCTCAAAAGGCCACTTTTCCCACAGTTGTTTTCTCTCTCACTTTTTCAGCCTCTTGTTTCTGCAATTCCAATTACGTTTATCCCAGCACAACTGGCTGGTGTAAATCCTGGCACAAAGGCAGTGCAAAAGGGGACATGAAAGATGCTATCTGGGAAAAAAAAATCACAACTTCCTTTTTTGGTATTAATATATTGGATAATATTTTTGACCAGTTGGATGAAATCTGAGATCTTGAAGGAAATGACAGTCCTTAAATATGATATTTATTTGTATTCCAGTAGCATCAGAAGTTCCCAGCTGAGTTCGGGGACCCATTTTACAAGGCACTTACAAACACATAGTAGGGAGAGTTTATTCTAGATAAAGTGTGGGAAGGAAAACAGAACCAAAGTCTGCCTGCAGAGCCAGGAAGAGAACTCATGTCTGCTCAATCTCAGACCACTGCTGTACCTACCGGGCCATGTAATTTAAAGCAGAAGATGGGGATCTGAGGTCTGTGCCTCATTTCCCCCTCTTGTGCTTCTAAGATGCGTGGGCCGGTGGGTACAGCACTGAACTGAGATACAGGAGGGCGTCTAGTTCTGACAAGGCTAGCTGGTGAAAATCTGCAAATAATGAATGCTGAGCACTTGGAAAATGGGCCCTGGGTGGTGTGTGTGGTGTTTTTCTTTGTTTTGTTTTAAGAAAATGAATCTGACCTTAAATGACTTGCTCAGTTTCTCCAACTCAAACATTCAAAAATTGCTTAAAATGGCTTAAAACCATGAGTTTTTTTTTAATGTTGGGTTCTTTTTATCTACCTTTTTGGTTTTTGGGGCCTTTAAAAGAATTAAGTTTCAAGCTCCTCTCTGCAACCACGAGCGTTATGAATTTATTATTCTTTTATTTTAATGAAAACAGAGATTATCAATGAATCACATGACTCCAGGAAATGGGGCTTCAAGAAAATCACCGAATGTCACAAGAGCTGACCACGCTGCTTACTCAGTGAGTTTCAGTGCTAGGGACTGAACTCGCATCATCTGCGTCCCAACACAGTGTCTTGATCATAAATCCATCTGACTTTCCAGTGACTCAGCTTCATCCGATTCTGACTCCTGGGATGAATTTGACACTGAGTATTTGCTAAGTGAATCCTAACTAGCTTTCATCTTAGGTAAATGACAAGTTACATGCTATTTTGTGTGCTCGTAAAAAAGCATTAGTGAAGTTTGCTTTCTCAGCACTGTGGTATGAAAATGATGCTGCGTATTAGTCGTTAGCGATAAGTAGCTGTCTGTGTCAGTTTCTCGGGCTATGCCTGGAGAACGCAGACAAGGTGCACCAATGAGCAGTGGCATTTTTGATGACCCTGTGAGCTGGACAGCTTGTGCTTGCAAAAAAAGACCCCAACCCAAGCCTGGTTGAACCTTTTTGAAGCGGGATGAGTTAGCTTCTTCACCTTACGTTTTTAAATCCTTTTTTAAAACCCTAACAGTTGCTATGGTATGATGTGGTTGCCTACAATGGCATAGGGCCCATCCGTGACTGCTAGCAGCAAATATCTGCAATGGCCTGAGATGGAACACTAGAGAGGGAGGGCTCTGAACTACTACAGAGAATTCTTTCCAGGTTCCTGGCTGGTGGATCTTGCCCATGTGCTCAGGGTCTTACTGGGCTTGAGAAGGAATTTTCCCCTGGGTCAGACAGGCAGAGACCCTCAGGATAGTTTTGCTTTCCTCTGCAGTGTGGGGCCTGGGTCACTTGCTATTTGAACTAGTCAGTGGTGGGTTCTCTGTAACCTGAAGTCTTTAAATTAAGATCTGAGGACGTCAATAATTCAGCCAGAGGTTATGGGCCAATTACAGGAGCGGGCGGGCGAGATTCTGCGGTATGCAAGAGGTCAGACCGGATGGTCCCTTCTGGCTTTAAAGTCGGAGTTATTCCAACTTAAATACAAAGGCTGGGGTTTGCCAAAGGAGCAGTTAAAAAGTTAAGCACCTAAATCGTATTTATTTTTGGTACCTAAGTCCCTTAGAATCCATTACAAACTGCATATAACTCGAGGGGAGGTGGTGCTCCAGGGGACTGTCTAGCAACGGGCTGACCATGCTTAGCTCCGCTGAAGCCAACAGAAGTTTAGCGGGATCCGCATCTTGCAGCGGCGGTCATTTATGGGCCCAATCCAACTGCAGCTGAAGTCAGTAGTGAGACTCCCATTAAAGCTAGGCCAGCACATGATGCCCTTATGTGTATAAGGTCTGAGTCTTTTTTTTCATGTGCACCTGAACAAACCGGGAGTAACTTCGCTGAAGTCAGTAGGACCAGAAGCTTATTCACACAGAGGCCTCTTGGCAGCAGTCTGGCTGGATGAAGTAGGCTTAATGTGGAGGCACGTGACAGCTGCTCTTGCTTTAAGGTTTCTTTCCTTTGCCGTAGGCATGTAATAGGGCCCTGGCGCACCTGAGAATCAGCCCAATAGCATGGCGCTGATGTGAGCGCGTGCTCACTGTGTTCATTTTTTCATTCTAAAAGATCCTCCTCCCCCGCCCTTTTCCTCTATTCTTCACGCTGTCTCTTTAGTTGTTTTTCATTTCACCTGCTCCATTTTCCATGCTGTATTTTCACTGGATTTTATTGCTCCCCTCCTCCCCGTCTCTGCTCCTTAATTTCCACCCCACTGTCTCTCTGAAGCGAAATACACACCTGGGCCCTGATTCAGGAAAGTGTCCCGCCAGGCACCCTCCGTAGCGAGTCAGATCTCCCAACCCACCATTACTCAGGTGGGATCGACGTACCGGCCTGAATTCTCATTTACCCTCCCTCCAGCCCGTTTACCAGCCCTCTGACCATATAAAGATGTATTAAAGTATGTGTAAATATGAGCCATCTAAATGTATCGCTGCAAAATACCCCTCCTTTTTTAAAAAGACCGTTTCCATTCCTGGATCTGCCGCTGTGGTTTTGCTGTTTTTATTAACAAGGTGTCCAACTCTTGATTTTTTTTTTCTTGAAACTCCAGCTCTTGGAGTCATGTGAGAATCACTTTCATGTAATAACAAAGTCTAAGGCCAGAAGGGACCATCAGATCATCTGGTCTAACCTCCTGTATATCAGGGACCACTAAACACCACCTGGCCCCTACGCACTAAACCCAACAACTGAAATTAGACCAAAGTTTTCCAGCCCTCAGCAGGCTAAACTATGATAACAAAATGAGTAAGTTCTCATAGTTTTGGAGGCAAGCTTGAAAACATGACCTGAGCATGCCCAAAAGGTTCAGAGACCAGAAGATTAATAAAAAGAACCCCTACTTTATTATTATTTTTAAATCCCATGGGGTTTTTGTGGAGGGGACAGGTCTGATTTATGATTTTAAAACACTTGAGGTTCTGATTACTATAGTATTGCTAGTGCTATTGTTAGTTGCATCATGGTAGTGCCCAGGAGCCACAGGGTTTAGGATTCCATTGCACCAAGGTGCCGTACAAATGCAAAGCTTTATATTACATGAGCAAGTTGAGGTCTCGGTCAGATTGGAGCCCTATTGCACTAAACCTTGTACTAAATTAGGGCAGAATTTTCAAAAATGACTAACGAGTCTGGGCCCCTGAATTTTAGTCTTGCCCAACTTGAAACACCTTAGAGGGGACCGATTTTTCAGTGTGACCAGCACTGTCTTAAAAGGAAACCCCTTTAAGATGCCTTTAGTTAGGCACTGAAAATCACTAGATGCTTTGGGAGCATGTTGGCCGCATCATAAATGACCATTGCTGTCCCAAAAAGCTTGCAGTCAAAAAAGACCAGCGATAACAGGTGGTTGAAATAAAGAGGTAGGCGTGGTGAGGAAAGACTGGGTGACAAAAATTATAGGATGCTTTAGCCCAGGCTAGCTGTGTGCATAATTACTTTGCCAAACAGCAGCAATGATAATAAAATATTTCTGATTAATAACAGAGCTATTCAATATTGAGTATTAGATATATATTTAATATGTGTGTTTTACTGGTCACTTAAATATTCATTGTTCTTGTGATTCATACATTTATTTTGCTCTTAGCAAGTGAAATATCTAGTTTAGATTATAGAGTAGCCCAAAATTTCTCTCTCCATCCATCCATCCTCGCCCTGTTTCCATCACTGCAAAATGAGTCCCTGTATTGTCGCCTATTCTGTAAGGCCAGAAATTAATAGCACAATAAGTGGAAGCTACGGAGCAAGGGACAATCCTGTTGTGTAAACATTTCTCTCTCTAGCCTTTACTCCCATGAGTAGTTCCGTTAACGTTAACCAGACCACGCCGTTTGTCCAAGTGAGAATTGAGGGGTTTGCGGGGTTGTCTGCAGTTATTGCGAGTCTTAATCTGTCCTTTTTTTCTCTCTCTTTTGATCACTCTCCATTCTGGGAAAGGACATGTTGTTTTCCAATTTTAAAACAAAAATTAAACATCCAACACAGGGTTGGGATTATTTTTTTTTTCGCGTGTGAAGGCAAGAGAGAATTTTTTGTGTGGCCATCCTGGCATCCGGCTGCTGGTTGGATTAAAGCAACCGAATCACTGGCGGCTGCCATAGTTTTTGCCGATTTATCACGGAGGGGCTTTTTTTACATTCTATCTATGGTTGTTTTTTTTAAATTCTGGGCTTAAGCCTGCTTTGTTTCTCTTCTCCTGCAGACACAGTGAACGAAGGGGTAGCTGCTTCCATGCCAATGTTTTTAGTTTTTTTTTTGCTTTGTCTTACCGGATGCCCCGGTTATGTTCCCTCAACCTTACGCTTGTGTGAAAAGCAGGGCTTAGCAAGCAGGAGAAAAGGGCCATGTTTCTGTTGCCATTTACCAGACCATTTTGGATTTAGAGTGGTGGATCAGCGTTTTGGGGGGGCGACGGTGTGTTTGTGAAAGTGAATAGGGGAGGAAAACTAAATAAAATAAGCCAAAGGAAGACACTGGCTCTTTCAGAATCACCGTGGTGCCTGCCAGCGAAAGAGTTAACCCATTAGCAATTCCGAGCCCCTCTTCCGATAGTTAAACCTGATTTGCATGCATTTGCATAATGAATGTCATTTGCATTCTTGGAGGTTGGCTACTTCTGTGGGAAAAGTCAAAGCGGGATTGCGGGGAGGGTGAAGGGGGGTCGGCAAAGGAAAAAAGGGAAGATTCTCCCCCTCCACGTCTCCCCTCCTCCCCAATCCTCCCCCAAACGGAGAATTTAACATGACATCTTGACTGCCTTTTCCTTCCGCAGGACACACACAAGCCAAAGGCAGATAGGCCTGTCTGAACCGAACAACGTTCTTTTTAAAATTGTTTTTCACTGATCTGTTCCCCTCCCATCCCTTTTTTCCCGCCTCCCCACCCATGAATGCTGAGATCTCCCCCCGCACTCATGGCTTATGTGCATATGGGTGGGGGTAGGGGGGTTAAAAAGAGGATTGCAGAAAGGAAAAGGAGGAAATCCACCATCTTAGGCAGCCGGCATCTCTAAAATGGCCGATCCTCCTCACAGGTAATGAGTGATGTGCTCGGTAGTGTACTGCGTGTCAAAGTGGCTGTATTGTTCACCCCACTGAGGGATGTGGCACGGGGACCCGTGGCAGAATTCCTCCCTGGAAGGCGGCTGGTTTGCTAGCAGCTGGGCTGAGGCAACGTCTTCACTGCAGGAAAGAGGGGTGTTGTTGACATTGAGGGACAATGCTAGTGGAGGCAACGCATTGTGGTTTTGACCGATATAAGATTGACCTCACCTAGTCTAGTCGAGGTAAAAACTACCCAGGCCTTGTCTGCACTAGGGTTTTATGTTGCGATCACTATGGCGGTGTCAAAAATGTAGTGAAGACAAAGGGAGGGTTATTCAGGCTGTCACCTGACACGCTATTTGCAATGAGGTGTATGTTAACATTACCAAAAAAAAAAAAAATTACTGCTCTGTACAGAACAGTTGATATCACTCATTTTAACACTTGACTGCAGAATTTTCTCTATGTGAGATTGTTTATTCATCTTTATTATTTTTTTGTGGACTGCAATCAACAGTAAGGAAAATATATTATATATATTTTTTTGGTTTTCTGAGTAAAAATCTCGATGGGCTTAATTTCCTTCACCTTGGATTGTCACTTACATGCGTGCAAGATGAGTGTGAAACACTTCCCGATAAGAATGGTGGCGTTTTATGCCCACTTTGCTGGTTTAAAGGACAATGTAAAGAGACTTTATTTATTTTATCTAAAATCTTACTGTATTAGGCCATAGGCATGGTTCTCCGTCACGTCTGAGAGTGGAAGTTACCTACGTGACGTAAGACAAGTGTTCTCCTATACGCCTATATGTGAGGGTGCCTGGTGCAATTGTGCACAAATACCCTGGAGATTATTGCAACTGAAACCATTTTTGAAAGTCTCGTTCGCTTTTCCCCACTTGACTGATCAGGAAGCCAGTCCAACTGAAGACTCTGATCTTGCAAAGACCTATTCGTGTGCTTTGCTTGTGAGGAAGCCCCATTGGCTTCAGTGGGACCACTTAGAACATAAGAACGGTCATACTGGGTCAAAGCAAAGGCAGCAGGTTTTAAAACAAACAAAAGGAAGTTCTTCTTCATGCAGCGCACAGTCAACTTGTGGAACTCCTTGCCTGAGGAGGCTGTGAAGGCCAGGACTATAACAGGGTTTAAAAGAGAACTGGATAAATTCATGGTGGTTAAGTCCATAGCTGGCTATTAGCCAGGATGGGTAAGAATGGTGTCCCTAGCCTCTGTTTGTCAGAGGATGGGGATGGATGGCAGGAGAGAGATCACTTGATCATTGCCTGTTAGGTTCACTCCCTCTCTGGCATTGGCCACTGTCAGAAGACAGGATACTGGGCTGGATGGACCTTTGGTCTGACCCAGTCTGGCCGTTCTTATGTTCTTATGTCCATCTAGCCCAGTACCCTGTCTTCTGACAGTGGCCAGTGCCAGGTGCCCCAGAGGGAATGAACAGAACAGGTGATCATCATGTGATCCATCCCCTGTCGCTCATTCCCAGCTTCTGGCTAGGGTGACCAGATGTCCCGATTTTTGTAGGGACAGTCCCGATTTTTGGGCCTTTTTCTTATATAGGCTCCTATTACCCCCCCCCCCCCCCCGCTGTCCCGACTTTTCACATTTGCTGTCTGGTCACCCTACTTCTGGCAAACAGGCTGGGGCTTAAAGTTCAGCATGTGTTTTGCACGATCCAGGCCCAGTTCTGATTAATTCCCTATTTCTAGTCTTGTTCCCTGTTGTTCTTGTGGTATAGCACAATGCAGTTGGGTTTGGGTTCCTAATGCTGCTGGGCAAAATGGGCATCATGATGATGTGAATCCCTCTCTTTGGACCCTGTGTGAAGAAAGGAAACATTCTCATTAGGGGTTTGGTAAAGCTTTTATTATTGATTTATTTGTATTGCTGTTGAGCCAAGACGCCCCAGGCATGGACTAGAGGACTCCATTACGCTGGGCTCTGTACAGACACAATGAAAATGGCGCCTGTCCCTACCCTGAAAGAGCTTTAAAATAAAAACCCAGTTGCCTCCCTGGTCCCTTGTGCTGAGCCCCTCCCTTTGTTGTTTGTGCCTCGCATCCCTCATCACCGACTGTAAGCTCTTTGGGGCAAGTGGCCACCATTTTGTTATGTGCATGGACAATGCCTACCACAATGAGGCCTCTGAGTGCTACGGCAATAAAAATAATCCAAGTGAGCCTGATTTTTTTCACCTCTTTATACTGCTGTGGCCGTGAGGAGGGGCTCTGAAGTAGGCGTAAATTACAGTTGAAGGCCCCTTTACACTAGCAGTGGCATAAAGAGGCCTTCGTGTAAAAGAGAATTCAGGCCAATAATAATTTGGGGTCCAGATTCCCCGTGGAACTCTCTTTAGCCCAAGTTGTAAAGGGCAAGCAGCTGTGTCTGTTGTTGACGGCTAACTTATCCAAGAAGGGGGAAATTATTTGCCTTAAGCTTGCAAAAATGTGTAAAGCTCTTAGTTATTTGAGCTTAGCGGCATCCAGTTACCCCTTTCCCCCCCGCTTTTATTTATAACCATAGTCGCTGCAGGGAGATTTCCCTCCCGCTTGTATGCAGAGCGCTGCAAGCTCTTTGGTAGCGTTTCCTAATGGTTAGAGCGTGGCAGGACTAGCCATCTAGACTCCTGGGTTCTGTTCCCAGCATAGCAGTGTGACCATAATCTGATCCTGACAGAATGAAGTGTGAGCCACGTACTTCCCCTTTGATTTTGGAGGAATTACCCCTGGCTTTAACATGAAGAAAGGGATCACAGTCAGGTCCCAAAGTCTTCTATTTCCCCATCTGGAAAGCCGATCTAGTAAAACCTCAGGTGCTGGGAAGCTAAACTAAACACGAAGCACTTGAACAGCCGTGGATGAAAGACAGGACAGGTACCTGGAGTTTGCTCACACTATAAGCAAATTAAGCTCTTCATAAAAGTGACACCAGAATGGTCCCAAATGCTATGGCCCAGATGGTGTAAATGAGCGTGACTCTGCTGAAGTCACCGTAGCCGTCCCATTGACAGCAGTCAAGGTTCTGGCCCAATATTTTACTACGACGTGGCCAGTGATTTGCTGTAAGGGAAACCAGACCCTTTCCGGGATGAAACAGCGTTAAATAAAGGACAATGCACTAGGCATAACCAGCGGCCAGGACAAACCCATTCTGATCCCCATTCCTGGGTCCCCTCCTATTACAGAGAGGAGGCCCTTCAAAGCTGGGAAGATGATGGGAGAATGGCTGTGTTGCTAATGGTGGTAGGCTGCGTTTACTTTTTGGTGGAAGGAGGATTATTGGCACTATCAGCTGGTGGTTTTGGGGTTTTGAACTACATCTATCGCCAGACAACGTCCCTGTAAAACAGATCAGTCGTGACTACGTGCTTAGTGGGCTTGATGGAGTCTCTGGTTCTTTTCCCTCGTCAGGTGATAGAAAGATCTGCTTTGGAGTAGCATTTTGGTTCTTGGAGGGGAAGGAGAGAAGGAAGCAGCTGATGCTGTGAATGTCGTTCTGGTTCCAGTACAATAGGTTGATCAAGCAGGGAGGTTTTTGCCATGTTTCCTAAAGGAAGCCAGATTCATCTAATCTTCCCTGGAAGTTCATTCCAGAGCTGGATCCATGCAACTGGTTGCTTTGTCCTCACCAGCTCTCATGTGCCTTGTGATCCGCATCTGTAAAATTCACTTCCTCAGTGGGGTGTTAGTGAAATTATCCTCAGCTGCTCCCACATGACAGTGATTGGGGAGGGACAGGGAAAGATAAATGAGGCCAGATTTTCAAGCCCTTGGCACCCACAGGGGGCCCAGTGCGCTGAGTGCTTTTGAAAATCTACTCACTCGCTGCATGGGAACCGAGCCCTTTGACCCTGGTTGTGGTTGTAGATCCCGTCTGAAAATTCCAGCCAGGCAGCTTGATTCCTGTTCATGCGAAAGCCTCATTAAGGCCTTGCTATGCTTCCAGAGCAGTGGCTCTCAAACTTTTTTACTGGTGACCCCTTTCACATAGCAAGCCTCTGAGTGCGACCCCCCCCCCCTTATAAACTAAAAACACTTTTTTTTTCTATATTTAACACCATTATAAATGCTGCAGGCAAAGCAGGGTTTGGGGTGGAGGTTGACAGCTCGTGACCCCCCCCCCATGTAATCACCTTGTGACCCCCGAGGGGTCCGAACCCCCAGTTTGAGAACCCCTGTTCCAGAGTGACAGCCTGTTTTATCTGTCGAATAGTTGTGGATGATGAATTTCAAATGCATAATCCCAGTTGTTGCCAACTCTGGTGACTTCTATTGCGAGTCTTGCAACATTTGCTGGGTTTTTTTCCTTTCTTAAGCTCCTACTCCTGGAGTCATGTGATCATGAAAGAATCTGAACTTTTTGTTTTTTAAAAAAAAGAATTTCTAGTCCCTCTGGTTACAGAGAAAAGCACAAAAACCAGAAGGAAAATAAGGAACCCCCACATGTATTATTTTTAAAATCTGATGATTTTTAAGTCCATCTTCAAGCCTCAAAAAAACAAAAGCCACGACTCATTATTTTTTTTTGGAGTTGGCAAGAGTGTAATTGTGAGTATTTGCATCTGAAAGTCTGTTCTAACCATTACAACTATGCAGTCAGAAAACCAGTCATGTGGCATCGTTTCTATCAAGCTTAACATTTTTCTGCAGTGCCCTTCAGTGTAGCATCAAAATGCTTGGGCCTGCACATCCAAGCAAAACAGCTGATACTGAAATGCCACAAACTGTTTGCAGATGAGCTACAAGGCCTCATAACATTAGCCGGGCAGCTAAACTCTGTGTGCAGTGCTTGACACCAAACCAAAGATGGTGTAAAATGGCGTAGTGTAGTGTCTGATTCCCATTTTGCAATGTTGTAAATGGCTGCACAAACTACAATGGAGAATCAGGCCCATGGGCCAAAGTCCGTGTTAGGTTCTTAAATGAAATATTTTGGGTCTGTTTCTCATTTACACTAAGGTCTCGGCATCATGTTGGCAGTGCAAAGGGGCCTGAAAGTGAGTGTGACTGTCAGTGACGTCCATTTTAGGGCTTTTTTTATGCTGCCCAAACAGTGGAGGTAGATCTTAACATAAATGAAAATTCAAGTGACTGTGTCCGCTCAAGCCAAAACAAGCTAGTGAGTTTGCCAGTGAAACCATTTTTCACTGGAAAATGTCAACTTGCTGAGACCAGTTTTCCCTGGAAATGTACCTATTTCAGGCAACAGCCTTTGTCAGGCAAGGCCTCTCAGGTCCAGGATGGAATTTCTGATCAAAATTGGAGTCAGACCTGGGATCAAATCCCTGGTCCAAATCAGAGCTTTAAACCGTGGTCTTTCACATCCCAAATGATTGCATAGACCAGGGGTTCTCAAACTGGGGGTCGCGAGGTTATTACATGGGCAGTCGCGAGCTGTTACCCTGCACCCCACACCCCGCTTTGCCTCCAGCATTTATAATGGTGTTAAATATATAAACAAGTGTTTTTAATGCATATGGGGGGGTTGCACTCAGAGCTTGCTGTGTGAAAGGGGTCACCAGTACAAGTCTGAGAACCTCTGGCATAGACAGACAGAATTGGCTATTCTGGGAAATGGGTTTCTCTCTCCTTCACCCAGCTCTGCTTGTGAGCTTTTCCACTGAAAACCTGTATGATATTTTCTACCAGGGCTCAATTCTGGAAACCGCCAGAAAGGAAGTAATGCAGGGGAAAGGTCCATTCACAAACCGACCTCTATCTTCCTGTCCCAGTTCCTAATGGAAAAAGCAGGAGGAGAAAATCCAGGAGACCTTCCCAACAATCTCTCTGTTGCTTGTGGATTATCCAGCCATGGAGTCTATTGCTGTTTAACACAAAAAGGGTTTCCTTTCTTTCTCTCTTAGGGCCTAGCCTGGGTGATATTTGATGTTCTGCGCGTGCCACCTTCTCTCTGGATGGTGAATCGTGGGTCTTTAGGCTCTGTGAAAGTTCACTTGGAATCCCCGGGTAAGTGGAGGAATTTGAAAAGCTGAGCTTCTCGCAAAATAACATGACTCCAGGAGCTTCAAGAAAAACCTCGGAATAGAATGACTCTCGAATGGGGAGGGTTGGCATCTACCTGTCTGTCTATTGTCCGTGTGTCTGACAGCCACGGCTGCGTACAGAAATAATCCCTCTTTTGCTTTCTGAAGAAATAAAGGGGCCTAATTCTCCTTTACCCCACAGCACTGGCAGCATAAAGGGGCCACAAAGCTCGTGTAACTCGCATTGCCAGAGTGGCCTTCGTAAATAAAGGAGAATCAGGCCCAAAGGTTTCCATGGAAAAGAGGAGCTACCGAGAGGTATCTCATTCGATAGGGATGGAGTGCCATATAAATGACTTCCGTGGAACAGAATAGATATTCGAGACATGCACCTGACCGCAAAATGAGCTATAGATTGTTAAGCACGCAAAGCAATAGATCGCTACGGACAAGTGGTGATCGAGTGATATGCTGGGTGGTGCGATAGATAGATATGCAAGCCAGGAGCGCAATAGAGTGACAGGAGGATGGTTCAAGGCAGGAGTGGGTGTCTAGAGTACACTGGAGCAGGTGTTTCCAGCCCAAAAGAAATTAAATCTGCGGGTGACAGTGGAGAGGCTTCCCACAATAGTGGATTGTCCTTCAGCTGACAGGCTCCTCAAAGTTTGACCTCTGAGAGAGGTTGGGGGGGAGGGGTTGGGGTGGAAAGGAAAAGGGAGATGGGAATGGACTGAAGTCTGGATCTGACCCACAGACAGTGCTTTTATTAATGAAGCACAGCTGAAGCAGGTTCTGTGCCAGCGGCCTCGCTTGATTCACAAACTCCTCATTGTTTTAGAGTTGGTTCAGCTCGGTTTTTCCCTCCCCAGCCCCCCTCCCTTCTTCTTTCCTCTTTTCTCTCCCTCACACAAAGATGTCAGTGTGCTGGGGACTTGGCGGCAGCAGTGTTATTTGGGCCAAAAAAAAAAAAAGGGAAAGAAAAAGAAGAAACAAGCCAAGGTGAAGAGGCTTAAATCAGCTTAGCCCAAATGCCAATTAAAACTGAAGAGGATTAGCCCTTGCGAGGGGGAGAATACTGTCATTGTACCCTGAGGAGCCTGTGTGGTTCCCCCCCACCCCCACCCCCAAGTCTATCTCACTCAAATTCTCTGTCAATTGTCATCTCTTTCCTATCTTATTGGGATGGAGAGATGCACGGGGCCCAACTCCTCATCTTTGGAGCTCTGCCAATGCACCCCAGCCTAGGAAATGGAAGTGTACGAATTAAGGGCGAAGCTGGAGATTCTACCAGTTAAAAGGGGAATTTAAAAAAAAAATGTCTGCGTACATTCTTGTGTATCTCAGCTTTGGGGTTGACTGAATGACTGTGCTTAGTCTGACCTGTTGGCCACTGAACAGTCCCTGCCCCAAACCACCCTGCTTTCAGATGCCAAGCTCTTAGCCTCAATGATATCTCATGGCAATGAGTTCCACCGGTGAATTGCGCAGGGTTGGGGTGAACAGATGACAATATCTCAATGTTAGGGTGACAGCATCTGGGAAGGTGAAAGACCTTTGGCACTGATGCCTTGGCGTCAGTTCAAAATTATTTATTATCTTATTAGAATTCTGGTAGCATCTAATGGGGCCCTGATCTCAGTTGGGGTATTTATGTTTGGTGCTGGAGGCATGTAACCCGCTGGTGACTGTGTGTTCTAGGTCCCACTTTGTACCAATCCACAGAGGTTATGAGCTATTTCAGTCACCACCCAAAGAAAGTTGGGTCTTTAGCGCAAGTTCAAGTAGATCATGTTTTTAGCTCTGGAGGTCCCCAGTTCAAACCCCATCACACATACACATAATGAGAGACCGTCCCAATCTTGTTCTGGGTTTCCCATTGCATAGGTTTAGACGTCAGAGAAGAGCTGTACATAGATATGGAGCCACATCCTTAGTTGTTTCAAAAATTATTAGGGATATGGAACAGCTTCCATATGAGGAGAAAGTAATAAGATTGAGACTTTTTGGCTTGGAAAAGAGATGACCAAGGGGGGATATGACAGAGGTCTATAAAATCATAACTGGTGTGGAGACAGTAAATAAGGAAGTGTTATTTACTCCTTCTCCTAACACAAGAACTAGGGGTCACCCAACGAAATGAATAGGCAGCAGGTTTAAAACAAACAAAATGAAGTATTTCTTCACACAACGCACTGTCAACCTATGGAACTCCTTGCCAGAGGATGTTGTGAAGGCCAAGACTATAACAGGGTTCAAAAAAGAACTAGATAAGTTCATGGAGGATAGGCAGGGATGGTGTCCCTAGCCTCTGTTTGCCAGAACCTGGGAATGGGCAGCTTGATTCCCTGTTCTGTTCGTTCCCTCTGGGGCACATGGCATTGGTCACTGTCAGAAGACAGGATACTGGGCTAGATGGACCTTTGGTTTGACCCAGTCTAGCCATTCTTATGTTGCAAATCAACACAGCTCCATTGACTTCAATGGAGCTATGCCAATTTAGATCAGCCGCGGAGCTGTCCAGCTCTCTCTACTAACGGAGCAGTAAGTTGATTTTTCTTCTATCCAGTACCAAGCATCTGACCCAGATGGTTTCATACTATCTGGAGAGAAAGCATGGCCTTGTGTTTAATGCAGAGGACTTGGTGTAAGGAAGGAAAGGTTCTTTTCCTGGCTTTGCCACAGACATTCTCTGTGCCCTGGATGTGACTTCACTTTGCTGATCTGTGCCTTGGTTTCCCCATCTGTGAGGTGATCATAGTAACACCTCAGGGAGCTTTAGTTCTAGAAGGGTAAGGGATTGTTAGTCAAGCAAGACTAGCCAGAGCATGGTGCTTTGGAAAAGATGCCCAAGCTGGATAGATGTAAAGATTTCAAACGACGGCGAATCTACCATGTCGTCTGGGAAACTGTTCCAATGGTTAATTACCATCACTGTTAATAGTCTGCCCCTTGTTTCTAGCCGGTATTTACTTTAGCTTCTGTTTCCAGCCATTGGCTTTTTTTATGCCTTTGCCTGCCAAATTTAAAGAGCCCTCTTCTATCAAAAATCTTCTTATGTAGGTACTTGGAGAAACCAAATGTCTATTATAAAGGAAAGCTGAGATTTTTTCCCATGGATCCTAATACCCGTTTGACCCCAATTGGAAAGGCCTAGGATGGATCTTAATTGGGCTCAGGTATGCCTGCTGAAGGCTGACTTTTCACCCAGTGCACCATTAGCCTGTAGAACTCATTGCCACATGATGTAACGGAGGCCAAGAGCATAGCAGGATTAAACGAACAATCAAAAACTAGATGTTTATTTGGGTAACCAGACTATAGAGTCACAACAGGATGACTTAAAAAGCCCCCAGCATTTGGGAAGGGATTATAAATTGTCCTTCTTCAGGGAGTAAAACAACCTGCCTCCTAATGAGAGGTTATTCCATAGCTGCCGGCTTCATTTTTCTATTACATCAGCACCAAGAGACTTTAGGTACAATCATGGCCCCATTGTGCAAGACTGGCCCTGCCCGAAGGGGCTACAACCAGAGCCAGGGTACTGGGCGAGATGGACCCATGGGCCCGATCCAGTCTGGCACCCTCAATTCCCGTGGATGTCTGAGAGTCGAGGGCACACGGCGTTTTCAGGGTGAGCGAGGATGACTAGAACAACACAGACTCTTCTTCTCCACAAAGTGGCTTCATGTAAACACAGCGGGGAGGGCTCAGTTAGCTTGATTTATCCCCCTCTGTGCTTCCTTCCCCTCTCCTTTCACAGCCTTGTTCCAGCTGAAGTCAGAGGCGGCCATTTTGTGTGCCAGGTGGCGCTCTGGATGAGAGCTGGGTTTAATATGCTGGACTCTGTGGCTAGTACCATACAGGGCATTATTCAGCTCTCCTCTCCTCAAGCAGCTAGCAAATCAGTGCTTCTCTTCGGCCTGGGGAGCCAAAAGCAGCATCTGGGAAAAGCAGTTGCTAGGGGGGGAGGGATAGCTCAGTGGTTTGAGCATTAGCCTGCTAAACCCAGGGTTGTGAGTTCAATCCTTGAGGGGGCCACTTAGGGATCTGGGGCAAAATGAGTACTTGGTCCCCTTAGTGAGGGCAGCAAGCTGGATTCAATGACCCTTTAAGGTCCCTTCCAGTTCTATGAGATAAATGGAGATACACCTATTATTATAATGTGCGCATTTATACACACACTCATGTACCATCTGGGACTGAGCAGAGGACTGAATGGTGCAGTGTCCAGCATATGGGAATAAGAGGAAGAATCTCTCACGTACATGCTGGGAGATTTTTTTTCTCCAGTTTTGTCATCAGCTGTCCTGGTTTGACTCAAACTATCAAATCCCATAGCTCCATATTTGCATGAGAGTGCAGCATTGGGACCAAAACACTCCCTTCTATTCCTGAGCAAATCACCTTCCAGAGAGGTGTGAAAGGATCTGAAGCTATAAGTCTGTGCCACTTGTAGCACAATCTGCAGGCCAGCGTCAGAGAGGTGGAATAGAGCCTTCGCTCTTCTGCTTCTCATTAGTCTTTATGCTCTTACCACTAGGGAACACTTCTTCCAAATGTCTTACCTTTTGGCTTGTTGTCAGTACAATAACAACTGCTCACTAATTGGCAACATTTCGGCAATGTTTGATACAGAAGACTTAGCTGCCCTCGAGGTGTGTGTGTGGGGGTGGGGAGGAGCATTGCTCCAGGGATATCTCTTGCTCTTATGGCAGAGGAGCAGGACCCAGGAGACCTGGGTAACATTCTCGGCTGTGTTGCTGGTTTGCACTGAGTTTGGCCAAGGTTTTCAGAAGAGCTCGGCATGCTGGGTGCTGCGCTGTTTTGAAAAATTGGGTCCCAGTGGTGGGTGCTGAACATTTGGAAATCTGGCCCTGAGCACTTTTGGGAAATGCTGAGGCAGTTTTTTGGGTGGAAATAATGCCAAACTAGTTAAAAACTAGCACTAGCTCTTGGAAATTTTGCAACCAATTTTTGGTTGAAAAATGCCCCCCCCCAATATTTTTACAAAATTCAAAAATGAAAAACTTTCAGTGTTTGGTTTTGCCTGTTATTCCTCCCCCTTTTTTTTTAGAGGCAAAATATGGTGGGGAAGCGGGTTAAAACCAACAAAAAATTCTTCTCCAGAGTGGCTGCAGTGTGGCTGTGTAACCAGAGCCCAATTTGTGCCAACTGGAGAGTGGTGGTCTAGGCCTGGCACTGACCCCGAATGGCCATGGGACCTTGGGGAAGTTACTTCAGTTTCCCTGTTTGTAAAATGGGCACAGTGATACTTGCCCGCCTTTGTAAAGCACTGTCAGACTTGCAGCTCAAAGGTTCCCTAGAAGTGCCACACATCCTTATTGGTAATCGTTTTCCTGCCAAGACCGCTGTCCCCCTTCAGCAGTGCCCCGGACTGGTTAATATTCTGGCCATGGCTTCCCTCTGGCTTTGGTGTGTCGGAGAGTAGTACTCTCAGCTTGTCCTTAAGAGCCTCCTTATTCCTCTATCCATCCTAGGTACTTACTACTGTAATATCCGAGCACCTCACAACACCTGTCAGCCCCGGTGGGGCTTGTCTACACATGCACGTTATTCCAGAATGGGGAGTGAATTTAAAAGCAGACTAGCTCTTCCAGAATAACACCGTGTGTGGACACGCTCAATTCAGAATAAATGTTTGAGAGAAAAACTTAATCCAGTTTGGATTAAGGCACTCTTACATGTAGACAAACCCTAAGTGACTTGCTCAAGATCATCCGGGGAATCTGTGCAGAGGAGGGCTGGTTGTTTAAGTCTTGCTTGACTGCTCTAACCACTAGTCCATCTTTCACTCATGCTCACTAGTGATTTACTACCAAAATGGGCCCGTTCAAATCCAGGAAACTCAGACTTCAGGCACAACACTGAATTTAAAATAAAAAGAAAGGGCATTTGAGTGGTGCCTTTTAAACGATGAAAGCAATATACCCTTTCCTCAGACTGATACCAGTGAGAGCCAAGTAATTCCACTGAAGTCAATGCTTGATTTTTAGAGCTGGTGGAAATATTTTTAACAAAAAATGTTCAAGGAAAGGGGGGGGGGAAGGCCTTTTGACCAATAGAGAAAAATGTTTCACTTTTTGGTTGAAATTTTACAGTTTTTAGTTGACAAATAACTGAAAGTTTTACACTGGAAATGGCAAAAAATGAAACAATTTTTTTCTTTTTTTAAAATTCCATGCAAAAAAATATCCTTGGCATTTTTCGCTTATGTCGACTGATTCTCCTCTAGCTTATGCCGGTTTGCATCAGGCGTTACCCCAATAAAGTCGGTGGAGCTGTAATGGTTTGAGATCAGCATTAAGGTGATGCTGTCATTTTTTCAGATCGCTCAATGGTTCGGCGTTCATTCCAAAGCTCCAAGCAGAGGGAGGGGAGAGCAGTGGGGACCGCTGCAGAAACCTCTGTGCATCGTATGAACCCTCTGAATCCCTGCATGTCTTCTGGGGTGCTCTCGATGTACTAACGAGGTTGTCCAAAAAGCGTGGGTGGGGGAGAGTAAGGGGGTCCTCGGGAAGGAAATTAGGAGGA
Source organism: Mauremys reevesii (assembly GCF_016161935.1). Taxonomy (NCBI): domain Eukaryota; kingdom Metazoa; phylum Chordata; order Testudines; family Geoemydidae; genus Mauremys; species Mauremys reevesii. The sequence continues at coordinate 4,240,263 of NC_052646.1, read as the reverse complement.
CCAGGTATTCTCACAAAAAGCTCTTAGGCTCTGGAATTTACTTGGGCTGATAGTTGGCCAGAGTCTTGTCTTGCACTTTGTTCGTGATGTGAGATGCCTCTTCTTAGCCAGCATTTCCCTAAGTGTGGGTTTTGGGAACCCCCCCCCCCAGGGCATCACAGAAGGGCAGCAGTTTAGTTACTGACTAGAGTGTTTTTGCCATCAGGGGATCCAGGGTTTAGCTGAGTCTGAATGTTGACCATGCCGTGAATTTCTATACTGGTGTTAGTGTTATTTATTGAGCACCAGTGTGTATTGTGCCTGCAAATATTAGATACTTACCGTAGCACTCAGTGCATGCTTGGAGCTCTCGAGGGGCTCACAGGCGGGGGAGGGACAGGAATTTGGGGGAAGGGGAAAGATGGGCAGTTTAGATCCAAGTCAACTTGATTCACCATGGGCGGTGGAGTAGAGGTGGATCTTCAAGAGGCACTTGAATGAGGATGGGGGAGGGGATAGAGCTGATTGAAAATCCTTTTTTTAACAACCCCCTCCCCCCGCCACACACACACCCTGGAGATTTTCAACAAATGCTCCGAAATGTTCCATGGAAATTGTTGAGTTTTCAGCCAGACACTTGAAACCCAAAAGTTTCCATCCCAGAAATTCAAAAGCTGAAAGATTTCCGCTGAAAACCAGCAAGATTTCAGCTAAGAACTCAAAGTCTGAAAGATTTCGGCCAATAACAGAGAGAGGTTTTGGTCTTCAGCCCAAATCTGGTGTTCGGCGGAAAGATTTTGACGAGAAACAAGACTTCCCATGGGAAGCAGATGCTGTCTGTCAGAACCCAATTTTCCTTCCATAAACCGTTTTGATGGAAAAATTTTGCCTCTCCCTACTAGGGGACCTTGTGGATGAGCTCGGGGGCGGGGGTCGTACCATGCTTACAGGGTTGTGTGAAACAAGGCAGGAAGGTGATGGTATGAAAATCTGACTAATGGGCAGATGAGGTTGGGAGCATTGCTGGGACAAAGGTGAGGGGCAGCGACGCAGAGATTGACTGGGAAGGCAGAGCTTTGACAGTGGTGAAAAGATTAAATTTGATGGGATATCAGCTGGGAAGCCAACAAAGGAGGCACAAGGTCCTTTATTCATTTCTATCTTGAATTCAAAGTCCTAATCTACAAGGCCCTTGGAGGGTGGGTCCCAGGTTACACCAGAACACCTCTCTGAGAAGGCTTTTCTCTTGTTCAAGGCATTTCCCCAAACTGAATAAAAGAAGAGAGAAGTACAAGGGGGGAAAAATACATTGGGAATGTGGGAAATGCAAGAAAGTTTAGCTCCTTCCTGGGACACGATTATCCACCTTCAGTTGTTCAATGTTGGGATGTCCCAATGCCAGGAACCTTAAAAGTATGAAAGAGAGACGCTGCAGTTGGCTAAGTCTTGTGGATGCATGTCGTGGACTGAGGGATGGAACGGTAGATGCTATGGATGGAAGGATGCTGGGGGGGATCTGCTGGGGGAGGGGAAGGTGAGTGAGAGAGCAGAAGCTACTACTGGATGGCTTGAGGTGCACATAGCAAGACTCTGTAACTATGGTCCCCTGCTCCATCTTGCCCCTCCCATTGTTTGTCTTAAATGATTGGCTTATGAGGGCTACAGGACTGGCCTACTCTCCCTAATGTTTGTACAGCACCTAGCACAATGGGGCTCCCTGATTCTGACCTAGGACCTTCTGGGGTCCACCATGACCCTTCCAAATGATACCTGCGTTGGATGGCTGGAGAGATCCCGGGCACTTGAGGGGGGCTCTTCTTTCATTAGGGTGCAACAACAGAGAGACGTGAATGCCGACCGAGCTGGTAGGAGGAAAAAATGTGTGAGCGGAAAGGATCCGCTGCCCCCACTCATGCCGAGGAAGGTGGGGGCCGGTTGGTGGGAAAAGAGGGTAGGGGAAAGAAAGAAGCATTTTTCTTTGGAAAACATTCATGCCACCAACATCCGAGCGCCCGGCCCTCCTGCATTTGGTGCCAGCCAGAATCCAGGGAGTGGGGGCAGGGTGCCGCGCTGTAGCTGCCGTGTAATTTATGATATGAGAGGCCGCCATTGTCTGGGCCCATCCTGTATTTTTCTTAGGGCTCTGCCTCTCTTCCCAGACCCCTGCTGCGCTCCTGCTACTGTACGGTTGCTATGTGACACGCTCCCTGTGCCGTCGCTATGCGGGGAACGGCTGGGGAGGGGTGACGGCTGCTGCTAGACCCATCTGGATCCTGAGGCCTGCCTCCCAACAGACTAGCCCGAACTTGGCCCCCGCGACGCCCAGAGGGCCTGGGAATGGGTCTTTGCCTCCCCTCAAGTTCATGGCCAAGGGAGGTCAGTTGACAAGGGGAGGAGGGGGCGGGGGGGGGGGAGTTGGGCATTTGACTCAATTCTCCCTTCTCTACAGCCATTCAGCTCTGTCAGTGTCCCCGCTGCATATTGATCCCTCCGTCCCTTTCTCCCGCTGACATGTGCGCACATAAATAAATTACCCCCACCGCGTGAGTGTGGAACAATCTGTCCCCTAAACTCTATTCATCTCCAGACAGGCCCCATTATTCCCCCGATTAAAGCCGCCGGAGTACTTTGCAAGGGATACTGTTACTCTGTCAAACTGTAAATAAGACACTAAAAATAAAGGGAGCTAGCGAGCGAGAGAGCGAGGGAGAGGAGAGAAAAGCTAGACTAATGCCTGCTGCTAGGGAAACCGAATGAATCCCTAATGACCGCTGTGTACAAACTGCAAATAATGAAGCGAAACTGACAAACGGGCCCTGGTCTGTTTGCGAGGAGCTGTTTGTTCTGGGAGTCTCAATGAGATCCTAGTTTTAGAGCAATCACGTCGCCAGCAGGGCCCTGGTCTTCTGCATTTCTCTTCTCTTTGCCCTTTTTTCACCCCTTCATCTGGACCAAAAAAAAAGGGGGAGGAGGGGGCACTCTTGTAAACTTTCTGCCTTCCACTCCCTGCAGTGGCTGAGATGGGATCTTGACCAATTTCCTTCCACCCCGCCACTACTAAATTGCCCCAAATCCCGTCTCCATCCTTGCTTCAGCCTCAAATCAGGAGAGCGCTTAAGCACCTGCTTAACTTTCCGCAGGTGCTTAAGTCTCATAGACGTCCCTGGGATTTACGCCTGTGCTGAAATGCTGCCCCCAACTCAGGGTGGCTTGTCTCAGTCAAGGACTGTGGGAAGAATCCTGCTGTCTGGTGCTGACTCTGGATTCGTTTTGGCTGATGGGGGCTCACGGCAAAATGTCTGTCATTTGTTACCCTAGAATGACCTGCACAATAAACAGCTCTGAATAGTTTGCTTGTGCTGGGATATCGTTGTCATTGTTAAGTGCTCTCTTGCTGACGGGTCCATCTTCTTTCTTGATGCTTGGTTGATGTCTTGCTCATGTGCCCAGGGTCCAAGCACCTAAATACCTTTGGAGATCTGGATCTATGAATCTCTAATGTCACCGATCCCCATTCCAGATCACTGTTACATTTGGGAATAGTGTTAATTTTCAATATATTTAAAAAAAAAATTGTGTGAATTTATAGTGAGATCAATCGACCCATCTTGAGCAGTAGGATGGTCTAGTCTAGTGCAGTGGTTCTCAGACGTTCCCACACCCCTCTGGCTTTTAGCTGGGATCTAACCAGATCTGTCCACCTAATTAGTGAGCGTGGAGTCATGAGAGGTTGTTCTCCTCCCAGCTGTGCTGTAGGTGAGTTGAGGTGGATTGCATTACAAAACGTGCCCTGTTACAAAAAGCCTCTTGTGTATCAATAATTTTCTTTCTCTCTAGCTCAGTTTTCCCCACCTGCAAAATGGGGAGATTTACCTCACAGCGGATGAATTTATTCATGGACGAAACCATCCTTGGCTCTGCAGGTGTTTAGAGAAAAGGCAAAGTGGTATTAGAGGTGGTCTTGATTTGGGTGCAGTTTTGAACCTCTTCTAGATTCCAGTGGCGGTTTGTTTCGGGTCGATCTTGGATTGTTATATAATCCACAAGCCGTTAGCCTCCTCCCCCTAAGTTCCCCCCACACAGAAAAAAGCTGCTGGCTCATTAGAAAGAGAATGGTCCATATTCTGCTCATCAGCTTCAGCGAAAGGCCTCAGAGGATTTTTTCTTCTCCAGCTCCCACCCCATCAAAGCCCTGGAGTACTGACCCTCTAAGTGACTTGCCAAAGACAATTAAGGGAATCTTGGGCTAGCTCTGGGAATTGGAACCCAGTTCTCCAAGGTCCTAAAGGAGTGCCTGACCCACAAGTCCATCCTTCATAAGGACATAAGATCAGCCATGTTGTGTCAGCCCAATGGTCCATCTAGCCCAGTATCCTGTCTCCGACAGTGGCCAGTGCTAGATGCTTCTGGCAGGCCCAGGTTTAGGGCAACCTGGAGCATGGGGTTGCATCCCTGACCATTTTGGCAAATAGCCATTGAGAGATAAGTTAATGGAGGGTGGATTCAATTCTTTTTCTGGACGCCAATCCACTGGGGATAGCTCCCTGAGCCAAACATGGCCCTGGGCTCAGCTGGAGCTTGTCTGCAAACAGCACAGGGCAAGGTGTAAAGGGACTTTGAACCAGAGCAGTGTGCTCACTCAAGGGAAGGGCAAACTGATTTTTTGCAGAGAGCTGAAAAATTTGAGTGGCCCTAATGACCCTGGCTTGAAAAAGTTCCTTTGGCTTTAAATGCCGAGCGTGATTCGTTACGTTGCCCTGCACCTTTGCTTTGGGGTAGATGAGAGCACAAGTGGAACATTGCCCATTCTCATTCAATAGCTTATTGTGCTCACTTTGCACTGGTGCAAATGAAGTGTGCAAGGCACAAGGCAACAGTGAATCAGGCCCATAGGCTGACGCATGGTAACTAACATGAGGTAAAAACCTAATGAAGATAAGGCAGTTTGTAGTTTTTACATGAGTCAGCAAGTCAAGATGAATCCTTTGCATCTCCATAGTCTTTACCTGGACCTGCTAAGTGGAGTGACTGCAGTTCTTTTGGAAATTTAAGTGCTTGAAATCTAGAGAGAAACCTCTCCTGGTGAGATTTTTTCAGTCTGGTTTCCAAATACCAGGGTTTGAGTCTCCTCTCACTTAAACTGGTTTCATATCAGTGTAAAGGCATTTACTTAAATGGAGCCGCTCTGGATTTACACTGGTGTGAGATGGGAGTCAGTCTCCTTACTTAGTATTTTTTTATATTTATGCTGCTGGATTCTGATTTCATTCACACCAATGTAAATTAGGACTAACTCCATTGAAGTCAATGGAACTGCCAGTATAAATCTAATGCAAATGAGAAGTGTTTCATACCTATAAAGTAATAAAACTGTACAACCATTCTCTGAGGTACGTCACTATTATTACTCTAATTTTACAGATGGGGAAACTGAGGCACAGAGAGGGGACCGCACTTGTTCAAGACTCATGGCGTATCCTGGGATTAAAACCTGCCTTTCACTCCTGTAAGTCTGTCTGCTAGACCATGTTGCCTGTCTAAACAGCTGGCCAGAGCTGCAGCTGCTGTAAAGCCCAGAGCGGTGCTGATACCATCATAGTTACACCCGTTTACACCACCCAGCGACCTGGTCCATAGTAACTTTTGTGATCAGCCCGTTTCGGCTTGCGTCTGAGAACGTGCTGACCGTTTTCAGGCCGTTCTGGAAGAGGGGATTTTCTCTAGAGCTCCGCTGCTCAGAGCCAGCCCGTTTCCCTTGCAGCCCCTTAGCATTCCGTCTCGTGGCCCTGTGTGTCACATTGGGTTGTGCTGATGTCCGCTGAGTGTGACTTCACATGCTGTGAGCAAATCGGTGCCAGCAGCCCGGCTTCCGTGCGAGGGGCAGCGTGTTCCTTTGTGCTGGTCCTTCTTTAAGCAGCTCTGATCAGGTCACCTGTCAGTTAGGGCGGATGATGGGCACAGCCGCACATTGAAACTGTGGCAAATTGCTTTGAGAGGAGGAATGTCGGGGAAGCATTAGCATGTGCTTAGTCAGCCCAAACGCCACTGCTTAATTTGTAGGCTTGCTGCATCTGTTATGAAGGTAAAAAATTACTTGAGGCCCCAGCACCTTTTTCACTACAAATTAAGCCCCGCCAGACTCCCCAGTGGGGATGGACGGGGGGTGGGGGTGTACAATCACAAGAGTGCCGAGGCCCAATACTTCAAACCCTCTGCAGGCTGAGTGCCCATGGACAGCGCTGGGCGTTCTGTGTGTTCTAGGGTGACCAGACAGCAAGGGTGAAAAATCGGGACAGAGGGTGGAGGGTAATAGGAGCCTAGATAAGAAAAAAAACCCAAATATCAGGACTGCCCCTATAAAATCGGGACATCGGGTCACCCTAGTGTGTTCAGGGCTTACAGGAACTGAAGTCGTTGGAAAGCTGGCCTCTTCCACCAGGAGAGGTTGGTTGAATAGAAGATATGACCTCCGCCCACCCTGTCTCACTCAGGAGCTATTAAAATCTTTCCCCCACTGACCTGCTGTTTGACTTCAGGCAAGTCACTTTCCCTTTCCGTGCCTCACTGTACCTCTCTGTGGAACCTCTCTTTTCCCTTGTATGATACTTTTGCCAATTTTAGCCTTAATTGTTAAATGACACTGACTTTGTTTATACACACAAGCTGTGTCACTTTAACCATTCCAGGACAGTTAAAGCAATGCAACCCCCCCCATAGCGTGGCTGCGGCTATATAGGTATACAAATGCTTAAACCAATACAGCTATTCCTATATGGGAAGAGGAATACTGGTGTATCGGTTTAAAAAAATCGCATTCTAAGCTAGGCCCAAGTTCTATTGAAAATAGAACTTATATGAACTTTACAAACACTTAGCCTGATTCAGTTCCTCTTCCCCTTAAAAAGTCTTTTACACCATTGCAAAGGGCATGCAAACTGAATGTAAGATGCTACCAGATCAGAGCGTACACCTCTCTTGTACTGGGGTAAATGATTGCTCAAAGAGCAGGGCAACTAGAGAATCAGGATCACTAATTAAGCCTCAGACTGCCCCTTTGTAAGAGTTACAGAGCGAACAGTTTACCTGCCTCTGAAATGCTTTCGTTTCTGGGGGGGGGAACCTGGCAGGTGCTTAACAGTGCATAGTAACAGGAAGTGATGCAGAAAAGTATGATCAGTTGCAACTGCTGGAGGAGTTTAGGGAGATGCGATGCAATTACCTGCACTGGATTTTGTACCTTGTATGAAAGACTAAAATACCAATTAAGCAAAATTAGAGTCTGATTCTTTAAACTGGCCTCCAACTTTGTGCCCATAATCAGTTGTGGGTGCAAATTTGTGAGCACAGTGGTGGGTGCAACTGACTGCTTTTAGAGCCCTAAATTATTATTACGGCAGTGCCTAGATGTCCAAATCCGGTTGGGGCCTATTGTGTTAGGCGCTGTACATACACATATTAAAAGATAGCTCCTGCCTTACAGAGCTTGTAATCGAAGTAGTCTAGACAGAAGGAAAGGAAGTAGTATCATCCTCCTTGTTTTTATAGACAGGGAGAAGTGAGACCAGGGGAAATCCTTGTGATTTGCCCAAGGTGTCACAAGCAGCCTGTGGCAGAGCCAGGATCTGAACCCAGAGCTGCCAAATGCCAGCTCAGCTCTTTAATGTCTCGAATACCTGATTGTACTGACCATTCAGGTAGCTAGATGCCTGCAGAACTGCGCCCGCCATTGATTGAGGCCTGAACAATTCATTGTTCTTGCAAAACCTGGGACGCCTTAAAAAAATCCAGCCCTACAATTCCACAGTTGGGAAGAGTTAATTTGTTTTTTCTGAATGAATCCAGCCCTTGGTTCAGGGATGATCAATATTTCCCCGATGTGTTTCTTAGGAAGGATACTTTCTTTTCCTTTTGTTTTGTTTTCTGACTGAAATGCCTCATGACTTGAAAGAGACATTCCTAGGACAATCCTTAAGCTTAGTGGCATGTGCAGAATTTCAAGCAGCAGCACGTAGATTCAAATCTCCCCTTTATTTCTGAAGTAGCATTTGGTTATTTGCTCTGGGGGAAACTCATAGTGGGAGCAAAGAAAACCCAGAGGAGCAAACTAGATAAAATGCTGATGTTTGGTGCCCTGTACAACCCATTTCTCCGTGAGCCAAGACAGTTTGTAGCAATGTTTCCAACTTTTATGATCCCTGATGCTTTTCTTAAAGGCCCAGCTCCTGGAGTCAGGTGATTAGGTGAAAATCTCAGCTTCTGATTGTTGTTTTTTTTAAAAGTAAGTTTCTAGCCCTTGTGGTTGCAAAGAAGGTGCAACCCCTGAAGGATCCAGCACTGGAGAGCAAGTAAAAAGAACCCTCACATTTATTTATTTTTCAAAAATCTCATGATTTGAAAGCCCATCTCAGGATTTCTTGGGGGCTGGCTCATAATAGCTGAATGCTTGGAGTTGGCGCTATGCATCCAAAAATGAAGACTCAGCATCCACTCTTCTCTGGAAGACTCTTTTATTATTAATATGGCAAACAGAGGCCCTAACCCAAATCGTTGTGCTAGTCTCTGTACAAACACACACACACAAATGCAGAGTGTCCGTGGCCTGTTATCCTTATAATCTCAGGCCCTGATCCTAGAGAGACTTGCACATGTGGTTAACTTCCTGCATTGTGAATAGTCCCATTGAAATCACATGGGTAATGCGCAGTACCAGGTGCAGGTCTTTGCTGGATCGGGGCCTGAATTGGTAGCATGGGAAAGAAGGACTCTTCTCCCTTTTTTTTATTGACTGCGGAGGGAAGCATAGAGACACCGAGGGCCAGATTTTTAAAGGATTTCACCCCCTAACCATGCAGATACAATTTTGAAAGCTCTTACGCAGGTTCGGTGCTTAACTCCTATTGATATCAATGTGTGGTTAAGCTCCTAAATGCCTTTGAAAATCTAGCCCTGCGGCTGAAATCCACGAAAGGGCTTAGGTACCTGACTTCAAGAAAGGGTTAGAAACATAAGAATGGCAGCCATACTGGGTCAGACCAAAGGTCCATCTAGCCCAGTATCCTGTCTTCCGACAGTGGCCAGTTCCAGGTACCCCAGAGGGAATGAACAGAACAGGGAATCATCGAGTGATCCATCCCATCATCCATTCTGAGCTTCTGGCAAACAGAGGCTAGGGACACCATCCCTGCCCATCCTGGCTAACAGCCATTGATGGACCTGTCCTCCATGAATTTATCTAGTTCTTTTTTGAACCCTGTTATGGTCTTGGCCTTCACAACATCCTCTGGCAAGGAGTTCCACAGGTTGACTCTGTGTTGGGTGAAGAAGTACTTCCTTTTGTTTGTTTTAAACCTGCTGCCTATTAATTTCATGGGGTGACCCTTCGTTCATGTGTCAGGAGAAGGAGTAAATAACACTTCCTGATTTACTTTCTCCACACCAGTCACGATTTCATAGACCTCTATATCATCTCCCCATGACCCTCTCTTTTCCAAGCTGAAAAGTCCCTGTGGTGGTGGTCTCTCCTCGGATGGAAGCCGTTCCATACCCCTCATCATATTTGTTGCCCTTTTCTGTACCTTTTCCAAATCCAATGTATCTTTTTTGAGCTGGGGTGACCACATCTGCATGCAGTATTCCAGATGTGGACGAACCGTGGAGTTATATAGCAGAGCTCGATGCCAAACACCCTGAGAGGAGCAGGGCTTGGGCCACATCCCTCTCTTCAGCTGCTCCCCTTGGCTAGCTTAGGCAGGGCCCGGTGTAGCATGCTGGCTTTTGGGGTTCTCATTCTGAAGCCCCCCTCACTCCCCATGCATTGAATAGGGAGCCTGGGCACCGAGCTCAGGGCTTGTGGATTCCACTGGGTGGAAAAGGCATCTAAAAGTTACAGGCTGTGATTTTCAGCATGGCAACACCTGAGTCCCTTTGTGGGTTTGGGCATTAGGGACTTCCCCAGGAAATGTGTAGGCCGGCTAGAGATTGATCCCAGAGCCCCGAAGCCCAGTCCAGCGCTTTAACAACAAGGCTAGCCTTCCTTGCAAGGGCCTGGCCCTTTTCTATGCTTGAGGTTAGTGTCTTCAACATCCTGGTTCAAAAAACCGATTCCTGACAGTGGCTAAATCAAAGAGGGACTCCCAGAGAATACACATGTAACCAAGCAGTCATCAGAGAGGTTCCCTGGGCAAAGGACTCTTTTGTGTTACAATCCCCTTCTTAAAGCAGGTTGGAATACCTCCCTGCTGTTCATGGGAGAGCAGGGAAGCCATTCATTTGAACAAACAGGTACATGCCATGAATCACAGCCACACCTGGGAAGCTCAGCCCTGGCATCGCAGCAGAGGCTTGGGGGTTGATGTTCCATATTCCATAAAGTAGAGTCATTAAGAATTACTAGTTGTGATGACTTCAAACAGAGTGACTCCAGGAAATAAGCCCCTTCTTTATAATTAGTGGGATTTCCTCTGCATCAGATGGAGGATTGATTTTTTTTTTTTAAATCTGCTCACATGCTTTTGATCTGGGTGCTCAGCTCACTCGTACCAGCTGCTTCCACCCCCTGCTCCTTCCGATAAAGCCCTAGCAAAGGAGATTTCAGGGAGGCATGACCTGGCCTGAAGTCTAGGATTTTCTTTTTTGATTTGTATAACTTTTAAAAAAAGTCCCTATAATAATAATAAAATCAGCATGTGCCCAGATCAACACACTTGCATTCCCCCAGCTGTACCCCCTCCGTATGATCATTTCTGATTCATGTGCTATATGACCTGTCCACAGCTCTGCACTGTCCTACACGTCAGCGTGGGTCCCACACACAAAATGTTGTTCTCTGTGTAAATCTAGTGTAATCCTGTTAATGTCAGTGAATTTAGTCCATATCTACCCCAGAGCAGCAGAGATCAGAATTTGAACTCTTGTCTGTAAAACATGCGGCAATCAATTGCGTAAGCCATAAGACACAACAAAATGACTGATGTGGGAAGAATTTGTTTCCAGGGCTTTTGTCATAGAATCATAGAATATCCGGGTTGGAAGAGACCTCAGGAGGTATCTAGTCCCATCCCCTGCTCAAAGCAGGACCAATCCCCAACGAAATCATCAAGTAGATAAGGCTTTAAATGCAGGTTCTGGTAACAGTTATTTATCATTGGTGCTACAGAAGCAACCAAAAATCAGGTCCCCATTGTGCTAGATGCTAGAAGTGTGCAGAGAATGGAAATTGCATTTCATGGAAGATTTTGAGATTCCGATTAGGAACAAAACCTGCACATTTCAAAATTCTTCACAAAATGGAAATTCCGAAAAAAAAAATTCACTTCAAGTCAGTCAGAATGATTCATTTCTATTTTGACTTGTACAAATTGCCTAGGATCTAATGATAGACTATAATACAAACATTATTTTTAAAAAAAGGCTAAACCAAAAGTCATTTTGAAAGGGAAAAATCAAAATGTTTCTGGTTCAGTGTTGCCGGAACTATTTCCCTCTTCTTTTTCCCCCCAACCTCAATGAAATTTCAATGAATTTGCCGCCGTTTTTCCAAGCATTCTGATTATGACAGAACTGCATTGTCCAATGGAAAACAAGGTCCATTTACGTTTTTCTGCCCAACTCTTCTGAGAGTGGTACGTGTCCAGAGGAGACAGTCTCTGCTCAATGTGTTTCCAATCTAACAAGTCAAAGGATTATTCCCCCATTTTACAGAGGCACAGAGACATTAAGTAACTTGCCCAAGGTCACAAAGCGACTCAGATGAAGCTGGGAACTGAACTCGCAGCTCCTTGGACCCTTCTGTGGAGTCAGTTTCTTTGGAAGCGTGTTTGTGAAGCAGCATGGGCCGGGACAAGGTGGCAGACTAGGAGACCTGGGTTCTGTTTCTGCCTCTTGCCTGCTGTGTGGTCTTGAGGAAAGTTACTCCACTGCTCTATGCCTCAGTTTCCCCTCTGGCTTTTTGGTTCTATTTGGATTGTAAGCTTTTTGGGACAGGGCTGTCTCTCACTATGTATCTGCACGGTGCCCCCCTGCTACTGTATTAGAAAACAATAGTAAGTGGAAACAGTGAATTTTGAGCCAGTACATTATTTACTCTTAATATTCCCAAAAGTCATTATTTATTATTTGTATTCATAGAAAGCAAATTTTCTCTTGGGGCGGCAGACACCTGCTTCCAATTGGACCGGAACCACCCCATGTGACCTCTGCATCCAATCAAAACTGCTGGACTATCGAGCTGTTACAATGACCCGCTCCAGGGCATGAGTTATTTGCGGGAAATTCTTGGGAGAAACCTTCCGAGAAAATTGCAGATGGGGGGGGAAAAAGGGCAAAATGCAGGGAATACATTCTTCACCCTGAGCCTGGCTCTGGTGGGAACAATCAGCGAGAGAGCACCAGGTCTCTGTGGCCGGATGCTGACCGTAGGTGGTGCCAATTGGATGCCTCAGCTGGTGCCAATTGGAGTAGCTCCCAGTGACGTCACCAGAGTTAAGCTTTATGTCTCTGTTCCCGTAGTGCTGTCATTGTAGCTGCAGTGGTCCTGTGGGTCCAGGTGAAATTCATGGTACTTCAGTGGCTGTGTGAGGGACCAACTGGCTAAACAGTTCTTTCACCGTCCCTATGAACTGTGGAGAGGATCGTCAAGCCAGCCCTGCATAGGCTGGTGTGGAAGGCCAATATGGTTTGGCCAGCTGAAGCCATGTTTATAGGACTCCAGTGGCCGTTGGACCCTTATAGGACGGGTGATCATATGGTTAAAGCACTGGGCTGGGACTCTTGAAATCTGGGTGGCATTCCTGCCCCCTGCCACAGGCTCCCTGCATGCTCTTGGGCAAGTCACTTCATCTTTCTGTGCCTCAGTTTCCCAACTGTAAAAAGGAGATGATAATTTTCCCATCCCTTATCTATTTAGCTTTTCAGGGCAGGGACTGTCAAAAATATGTGACTGTACAGCCCCTAGCACAATGGGGATTTAGTGGATGATTTCAGCAAGTCACATGGAATAGCACTGTGGGAAGGGCATAGGGCAAACCAACCCCTCTGGTGTGTATCCTAATATCCCGGCTTGGGAGATATTAGACTCCAGGCTGGAGTTCATAGGTAGGTACATCGAGTACCAGTTTAGTATGCCCATGGCATGCCTCTTCCCTGTCTGGAGCGGTGTCGAACACAGATTGTATAATTAGGGAGTCAGTGGATATGTAACTGTACAATTATGCAAATAGTGATCAAAATCACTGTTTTCAGCAGAAATGCCTGAAGATCAAGACAGAAGCTTCATGCAACCTTAATTTAATCTGGTCCTGCAGGAGAGGGGAGGTCTGATATATGACCCAACCTCATGCCTGCCTCGGTTTAGCAAGGATGAGGGGCAGGGGAAGACAGCAATGCTTTAGCATGCTAAGCAAGCCCCGCGGCATAGGTGGATAGGGAAAAAATGATCTTGAGATCCCTTTAATCTATGGGTAAAACATTTTTTTTAAAAAAAAAACTGAAGTGTTGATATTTATAGTGTTTTTGTTTTCTCTCCTTCTGATTTGCAGGTGAAGGATGCAAGCCGGAAAGAAAGAATTTGATCATCAAAGAAATAAAGAGCAGCAAACTCCTAAAAACCTGGAAATCTGCGCTAATTGCTTCTGAATGTCTGTCTGAAAAATTATCAAATTGATGCCGTCGTGCTTTTTCTGACAGCCTGTCTGTTACAGTTTTTTTTTAAATATTCATGCACGGAAATCTAATTACTAGGCAAATTTAATGATAATGAAATGAAGGCACTTCAGCGGAAAGCGTGGGGACCCTGTTCATATTTTCTCAGCCTCTGTCTTGTTCAGAATGTTTTGTTTTTTTTACGACTGCCTTTCTTGTACTTTAAAAAAAAATGCCAAAAATAAAATGTGGATTGCTGAAAATGTTTGCGGCGTCTTCATTTATAACGACGTGGCAATTGCTAGCTGATTAGAGGAGTTTTGCAAAGATCAAACAAGACTAACCTGATCAGATCAGACAGATGAAATATTATTAGTTTTGCCTTAAGACGGTTCTTAGAGGCCTCCATTGAGATGCAGGCCTCCTTGTGCTAAGTGACGGGCCTACCCGTAACAAGTGACAGGCTACCTGTCTTAGTTACTTGGGTCCCCTTAGCATATTTAGCCTTACAACCCCCTGGGAGGTAGGGCAGTGCTGTCATCCCCATTGTACAGATGGGGAAAATAAAGACACAGAGAAGCTAAGGCCCAGATTGTCAAAGAGATTTAGGTGCCTGAGTCCCATTTAAATCAATCAATGGGAGTTAGGCACCTAAATACCTTTGAAGAGCTGAACCTAGGTGACGTGGCAAAAATCACACAAGACGCCTGCAGCAAGTCTGGGCCTCAAACGCTGGCCTCGCAAGTCCAAGGCTAATTCCTTAACTGCTGACCCTTTCTTCCTCTCTGTCCCTGCCCCCGAGAACCTTCATTCTAAAGCAGAGTATCAGACAAAGGGGAAAACGGAGGCACACGGTGTCTCCCATAAGGTTGCGTCTGAGGTCAGTCGCCAAGCACAGGAGAGCACCCATGTCTAGCCACTATGCCAGGCTGCCACAACATACAATCATCTTAGCAACAGGGTTACTGGATGTATGTGTGACATGTTTTCTTTGTAACGAGGAAGCCTCCCTGTCACATGGAGGTCCAGTGTTCCGAACCCCCTGGCTCCCCCTATGTCAGATGGTACCAGCTGTAGCTCTGGTTGCATGATGCTTCACGGTGGCTTGAATCCTGACAACCAGGGTGGTTTGAGAATTTTATTAATAATGAACACGGGGGCTTTATCCTGCTATCATCCCATGGTGCTCAACAAACACCTGTCATTCCCAAGGATCCCAAAGTGTGTGTGTGTGTGTGTGTGTGTGTGTGTGTGTGAGAGAGAGAGAGAGTGAATATAGGAATCACTTTGCCCACTGCTGAAATTGCCTCATCCACCTCAGGGGTGGAACCTGTCAGGCAGCCTGGTATAACAGCATCCTACAGTGATGTACAACCGCTTAAATAAGGAAGGGATGTATCTGTGTAGCTCGAAAGCTTGTCTCTTTCCCCCACAGAAGCTGGTCCAATAAAATATATTCCTTCCCCCACCTGCTCTTTCTAATATCCTGGGAGCGACATGGCTAAAATTAGGTTGCCAACAACAATGATTTCCATGGAAGTTACAAGCCTGAATGCCTTTGTGGATTTGGGTCTTACGATGAACAGGACTGGGGCGTAAGACCCTTTTATGCTGCCTGAATGGTATAAAGGGGCCTCAGTGTAAATGAACATTTAAGTGATTGGAGTTCAGGTCCAGATCTGGGGTCTGGATTCAGGATTGTGGCTTAGACTCATTCCTACCTGTTGGCTAAGAATTGTGAACTTTCAGGGCAAGATTGGGCCAAGTTCCAGATGAACCTTGGGGAAGTTGAGAGGGAGGCTGGGGGATTTATAGTTTACCTGTGGAGCAGCTGGTAACATGTAGAGCAGCAGGCTGGTGCAGGGGGTCGGGCACTAGCCTCAGACTTTGGAGAGCTAAGTTCAACTCCTGGCTCTGATACCAAGTGTATGAGCTTGGCCAAGTCACTGAACGCCATTTTCCATCTGGACAATGGGGATTGTGGTGCTGCCTTCCCTCACAAGGATAAACACACTAAAGCTTGTGTGATGGGGATAAGTGCTTCAGCTATCTAGACAGACACAACACTGGCTATGGTGAAGAACCATGCAGAATTCAAAGGGTAGTGGGTGCGAAAACACCCATGAAGTTGCCATATGAACAAAAGCTGAGGGGTTTCAGCCAGCTTCATAGGCAGAGCCCTGCTGATATATTCAATATTGCAATGTACTTCCCTTAACACCCAGGCTTGTAGTGACTGGAAATAAACACATGCTCTAAAACAAGGGTCCTGAGACACAGAATTGGGAGAGGGATTCGGATCAAAGTCTGAGTGTGCTTTGGTTTGTGGGTACCGGTGTGGCCAGCAATAGAGAGTAGTTTGCTCTAGATCCAAAACTCAGCTGCCTGGAGGGGCTCAGAGTGATGCTTATGTAGAACAAACAGTGAGGAAAAGCCAGCTGATTGGCTTGATGAGCTCTCAGTCACACAGAGAGACAAAGGCGGGACTTCCCAGCAAAGGGTTCTGGGTAGGGAATCCCTTTATAAAATGCCCTGGCTTAGGGCTGGCAGTCAGAGTTGCTGGAGGAAGGAGACTCTGGAGCTGTTGAAGTTCTGTGTTGGAAGACATTCCTTGGTTGGTGTGTTTGTTTTTTAACTCAGCCTTGTTATGATATTTTTCTAAACCCTCCAAATTGTGTCTTGCTACTCTAGTGGATGGCCTGGCTGTTGTAGTCTGTCCCAGCCAGACTTCATGTTGTGGGTCAGGCCTATCTCTGTTTAAATAATAAGCACAACAAATTGTAATTCAGCAGCAGAATTAGCATACAGATCCACTGGTGAGTTTCTAGATCTTTAAAGCCAGAAGGAACCATTGTGATCACCCAGTCTGAATAGCGCAGGCCAGAGAACTTTATCCAAGAGTCCCTGCATTAAGCCCCTATCTTGTGGTGGAGCTAGAAGACATGTCCACAGAAATATGTCTAATCTTGAATTTAAACACTTCAAATGATGGAGACTCTACCACATGCTTTGGGAAGTTTTCCAATGGTTACTTAGCATGACTGTTAAGAAGTAGCAGCTTATTTCTAGCCTGCATTTATCTAGCTTCAGGTTCCAGCTATTGGGATCTCTTGATGACTTTGTCTGCTAGATTAAAGAGTTTTCCACTACCAGAAATCTATTCCCTGTATAGGTACCTCTACGCAATGACTGAGTCACCTCTCAGACCTTCATTTCTAAAATTACAGATCACTGTACTGTAAAACAAAGCAAGGATGCTGAAAAACCAATGTCTCTTCTGTTTGTCTGGGTTAGGGGCTGGGATCTGTCTCTCATTCTGGTTCTGTGTTAGCGTTAGTCTGTGGATTCCCACCAGTGTAAGTGAACGCAGATTCTGCATTGTGAGAGCTGATTTCTGATCTTGGGTGGGGGTTTCCCATTCAGAGTATGACTTTACCTTAGGGAAATCAATGATGAAGTCCAGGCACCTGATTCTGCTTTACCCCGCTCTTTGCCCAGTCATTCACAAGTGCAAAAAGCTAACATTCTGACCTGGTATCATTTTATACCTGCTTCACACTATGGAAATGACAGCAGGTGGTGCAGGGCGCTGGAGAATCAGGTCCAGGAGGTTGTGATCCTGGATGTCAAGGCTTGAAAGTGATTATTTAATCACTTAATGTTGCAATATTAATCATTAATATTGCAGTAGAATTCGGGGACCTCAAGTGAGATCAGGTCCCCATTGTGCCAGGTAGTGCACAACCTCATGGAAAAAGACAATCCCTGCCGTTTAGAGTTTACAATCTAAATGGACAGCACAGAGGAGAGAAGGTATCCTACTTCAGATTGGGAAACTGAGGCCCAGAGAGATTTAAGTGAACTGCCCCAGGTGATGCAGGGCATTAGTAGCAGAGCCAGGAACTGAGCGTAGATCTCCTGAGTCCAACACCGATTCCTTAACTACAAGGCTACCCTTCCTCTCTGCCTGGGGAGCGGGAGCAGGAGTCCTAGGATAGGTGGATACAAGTTGATCAAGGTTGAACATGCACCTCAGTTACCCATCTGTAAAATGTAGCTAATGCTATGCCTGGTACCGCTCTGCTAGGGATGTTGTGAAGCAAAATTAAGTCATATAATGGGTTGAGCTCCTTTGATAGGGTCTGTAAGAACGGAAAGCCAGACCCCCAGCTGGTGGTGTTGGGCCAGATGCTTAGCTGGTGTAAATTGGTGTAGCTCTCTTGGCGGTGATGGAGCTCCTCTGATTTACCCCAGTTGCGGATCTGGCTCAGAGTTTATGATCAGAGTGACAAAGAAGAATCAAAGGGGAAGGGGGGAAGGGAAATCCCTTTTTGTCTGAGATCTGTCCATTTCAGTGACGCGGGGGGGCATGTCTGCTGGGCTGGCATAAAAGGTGGAGTTGGGTGGAAGATGCCATCCTGACAAAGAGCTTTGCCACCCCATCTGGGAAACCACGCTACGGAGCCCTCTCTCCCCCTGGCTGGGTGCACCTGCCGGCGAGGCGCTGGGCTCTTTCTCTCGCGATTCAGAGAGCGGTGAATGGATACAATGCACGGAACGGCAGTGTTTTAAATTCTCCATGTCAATGGTTCCCGCGGTGGGCAAGGGGTGATTGTTTGGGATGAGACAGATTGTCTGCCACGCCATCTGCCGGCTCAGCGCGCGGGCCTGGAACTGGGGCAGATGTGGGCATCCGCCATTCCAACAACACAGTGTGGGATAGAGATGCCCTGGGGGAAATCAGAGGGCAGGGACAAGGCCCAGCCATCCTCCACACCCTCCCACCCTGGTGACCTCTGCAAACCATTTGTGCTGTTGGCAACTGTGGGCATTGCCGCAGATTCCTCCAGCTGGCCTCTGGTCCGGATCTCTCCATCAGTCAACTCGTTGCTCCGCTCCGCACCCTCGCTGCTACCTGGACATTTTCCACCTTCAGAACCTCACTATTTGGGGGGGTGGGGGGAGGAGAATGCAGCACTCCTATCTACAAGCCAGTGTTTCCATGGGCCGGCGCCGGTTCCTGAGATCTCCCTGACACTGGTCAGGAAGGCAGCAAGCCAGGCCCTGGTAGCAAAAAGGTTGAGAAACACGGGACTAGACCACACGGCCATTACTTTAAACCACAGCTGCAATGCCAAGCTTAGCTTACCTTGGTGGAATTTCTAATATACCCCCTTCAACTCTTCCAACTGGTCTCCTTTGGTTTCTACTGGGATTCAGGCGACCCAGGAACCAGCAGAACTGTTGGCTCCATTCCAAAACCTAGTTGCCAATGGGAACCGACGGAGTTGCTCTCACAGAAGCATGCACTCGCTCTATTTATTTTGTTGAGCTCTTCTCGCGGCATTTATCATGCCAAAGTGACATTTTCCTATTAGGGAACCGCAGCCCGCCACGGTGATTATAATTGTCGCTAATTTCTTTCTCCTGCAATCAGGTTTGCACCTTGGCACAAAATGACGGAGACCACTCTGAGCTCCGCTGGCGACGAAAGCGTGTTTCATAAAGGCAACTGAGGCGTTAGGGAGTGAATTAGTAATGGGTTATGGGGCCTTTTACCCCTGGGTCACCGGAAGACCTGAGTGACACTTTGTGATGAAACTCTTTCTCTCCCCCCCCCCTGGAAAAATACAGATTTTGTTTGATCAAAATATCTAGAAAATTTGTGCCATTTCCCCCCCCCAATATTTTTTAAACAAAATGTTTCCCCTTTACCATTCAAAATGACTTTTCATTTTGTGTTTTTTAAACAATTGTTTGAAAGAAAAAACCCTCAAACAAAACAAGTTTTTTTTTGTTTTGAGTCGAACAAAACATTTTGTCCCACCTGACATGCATTTTATTTTATTTATTTTTTACTTCAATTTGCTGAAAAAAATGGAAAAAGTTAATTTGGGGTCAGTCTGAAATGATTTCTTCTTTAAATTTTCTGTTTGGCAACTAGTCACTCTTGAACATCTCGGTGCCAGCCTCAGAAGAAAGACCGAGGATTGAATGAATGATGGAGGTTTGCAGAGATAGGGAAATGCCTCAGCTGGGAGGAATACATCCCTCGTGCATGCATCTGGGTATTGGCATAATCAAGCCCGAGTGGGACCTGCTGGGTGCTCGAATGCATTTGAATCGGGTCCCAGAGGTCGTGATCTGGGATGTCAAGGCTTGTACGTTATTATTTATCGTTACTATTGCAGTAGTATTTGGAGACCTCAAGGGAGATTAGGTCTTCCTTGTGCTAGGTACTGTACATCCACATAGAGATAATTCCGCCTGCTCTTGAGCGCTGGCAATCTCAATAGAGAACACAGATGAAAGGAGGACTCCTATCTCTGAGTGGCAGATGGAAAAGCTGAGGTCCAGAGAGATTTAAGTAAACGTAAGTGCCCCAGGTGACACGGAGTTGGCGGCAGAGCCAGCTCAGATCTGAGTCCAAGATCTGAGTGCCTTGGGGTGGGGGGGGGAAGCATGGGCAAAGTGGGGGGAGGCAGGCATCCTAGCAGAGAGGTTCATGCAAGTTTGAACGAGGTAGGATTGCACCTCAATTATCCATCTGTAAAATGTGGCTGGTGTTACCCACGGTACCGCCCTGCGAGGCTGAGTGAATTCCTATAATGCTTCGAGAGCCCTAGGTAGAAGGTGTTCTACCAGCACAGAGGGCTGGCTTCCCTGGCTGGCGTAAACCAGCATCGTGCCCTTGAAGTCACAGAGCCAGCCAATGGCAGCAGGTCTCTTTGGAAAATCCAGCCCTGTCTGCTGGGAAAAACCTGCTCCCGGAGGATCAAGGTGAGGGGCATTTGAGATTTCAAGAGCCGCTGACCCTTCTTCAACGAGGTGGTCTTCTCCCAGGTTAGCACAGAGGCTGAGGGGAGGGGGGTCTTAACCTCCAGGAGGCTATTCAGTCTCTCAGGGAGAGCTCATGCAACCCCCGCTACCCTTACTCCCTACCAAAAATTTATCTCCGCTTCCTCCCACCCATTTATCTCAGGCCCTTCGCTTGTATAGCTCCTCATTGGTATGTTAATGAGGGTTGTGGGCTTCCATGAAGCCCAAAGAGATGTGTTTATCCATTAGGGCCACTCAGCGGCTGCCTGCTGCATTATCAACACACTTGGCTAATTACTGCCACTGAACTGGCTAGGCCTGAGCGGATTCTGGAGGGAGGTGGTGTGGGGCGAAGGGTGGGGCAAAGCTCAGATTTTGGGGAGGGGTGGCTGACTGTGTTCCATTGCAGCGTGCCCTTCTCAAGGCCCCTTCACATAGGAACAAGGAGACATTTCCTGAAATTAAAAGGTGGCACACTGAAACTCGATCAAAGGAAAGACTTTTTCCACACTAGGCCTTGTTGGACTTTGGAACTCACCGCCACTGGAAGTCACTGAGGCCAAGAACGTAGCAAGATCCAAAGGGATTGGACAGCTACATGGATAACCTGAAAATTCAAAGCTAGAATACTAATGCTAATGAATTTTTGGAAGGGAAAATCAAAAATCTTTCTTCATGGGTAAAGAAACTCTCTATTAGAGATACAGATTATCCCATGTCTGTTACTGTGGGGGTTCGTACACCTTCCTCTGCAGTATGTGCTGCTGACCACTGCCAGAGAGGATGCTAGACTAGATGGACATGGGTCTGACCCTCTCTGTGAATTCCTTTGTTTACATTTGCTCTGACAGTGCAAAGGGGCCTTGAAGAGGTTAGGGATCATTACAGGAGAGGGTGGGCGAGATTCTGTAGACTGCGATGGGCAGGAGGTCAGACTAGATCATCATAATGGTCCCTTCTAACCTTGAAGTCTATGTAGTTGGCGTAATTTACAGGACAGACTGAGGGGACTCCTGAGGTGCACTCAAGTTCTCGTGCTGCTTTCACAGATGCTGGAAGAGGCGCTGTCCGTGGTATTGTTAGAAATAAAGGGTGTGATGAGGAGCCCTTCCTCTGACTTCTTTGCGCTTTGGATCCTGCTTGCCAAGGGCTGTGACAGGACTGGAGTCCCGCGGGGTGGTCCGACTTTCTCACATTGTCCTTCCAAGTGCACCTCCGATACTGGGGAACACAGCGACTGCTGCTCTGTGCAGGGACAGCTGGGGCTCGGTCCGCCGTTCCTCTGCATCTCGTGCAGGCATTGACACTGTGGCAAAGCACGTGCAGATCGTTGTCACTCGAATCTAGTTCTGCTCCTGCTTTGCACTGGTGTAAACATCTGCCCGGGGCTGCGACAGGGCAGTGATTGCATAGGGGCAAAGGGAGTGTAAAAGCCAAGCAAATCTGAATTGTAGGGCAGGGTTCTCCTTCGTGTGAAGGTCCCTTCCACCCCCACCTTTTAAGTGTGACTCAAGCCCACCCGCTTTGCACTGGGGTAAACGATGATGCTACGGGTCTGATTCTCATTTACACTAAGGTCTCATGAGTGTAAAGGGCCCTTAAAAGGAGTAGAAGGGTAAATTGCATCCTCTCTAAGGGAGTGGTGCCAAGCGTCCATGGTGTAAACGAGAATTCAGACCAAGCACCAGGACAATGGAGAATCTAGGGCCTTGCCTTTACTCTGGTGTCAGAGTAGAATTTAGCCCTCAGATTATTATTTAGACAAAAACAAAACAAAACCCCATGGGTTGCAAAAGATTCCCAGAGTTTTCAAATAGTAACACGGGACCAAGAAAAAACCCTCCAATAAAACAAAGCTGTCGATTGTTCAGCCAACTAAAATTACAGGCACATCAAATAAAATCTGTATAAGCATTAAAATAAAATTTGCATTGCAATAATGCTTTATTAAGCCCATTAGGAGATTAAAAGAATCAACGTGTTTGTTCCTGTTCACATCGTGAGGGAAATTTGAATTTCTTTCCCTACCTCTAACTAGCCGCTCTCCACTGCTTCTCTTGCAAGAGTCATATTTTCCTCAAGGAACCTAGCAAAGATGGCCCAGGAGAAAGAGAGAGAGGTGTGTGTGTGGGGTGTGTGTGTGTGTGTGTGTGTGTGTGTGTGTGTGTGTGTGTGAAATCAAAGCACTTGACCTGTCTGCATGAGTGTGCAGCAGAAGAAGGAGTAAATTGGAGAAGAAAGGATTTGTCTGCTCCCATTTCAGCTAAAATGGTTAATTAAGACAATAGAGGCTATGAAACAATTGGGGCCTGGTCTATGAATGCTTGTCTAGACTCTATAGTTCAACTGCACATTCTGTCGGAATTTTAACTTGGTTCGTCTGCCCCCTGCCCCCCTCCCCCGTTACCCCGCCCCTTAGCCTACGTCCATAAGTTCCTTTTCTCCTTTTTGTCCTTAAACAATCAATCTTTTGAGAGATCCCAGCTGGACTGACAGCTCTGCTTGTCTGAGGCCTTGCATTCACCGCAGAGCCACCTTCCCAGAGCCTAACACAGGGATCGTAAAAAGGGGCATTATTGTTAAGTGTTTTCTCTCCCAGTGGTAAAGACGGGATTCTCACTGGCCCCCGGGGCCCAGCTCCAGCAGTGGAAAGGGACACCAGCCTGCTGCAGCCTCGGTGTGAAGGAGAATCAGGGCTGGATCTTTTTCTTGCCCTCGGAGGAAACTTGAGCGGGAGTTGCCAGTGCTCAAGCAGATCTGTAGAGATGTCTAGAGCTGACTCTCATTGACCCGAAGGCCCAGATCCTCAAACATATTGATGTGCCTAACTCCTACTGGGGAGGATCTGGGCCTGCCACCACTCTGGCAGCATAGCTAAGTGTAACTAACGACACTAAGCTGTACTGTTTTATACTAGTGTAGCTATTCCTCTATGGGAAGGAGAATTCGCTAACCTGGGAGCGGGGTGGGTGGGTTGATAGCAGCCTTCAGCTACCTTAAGGGGGGTTCCAAAGAGGCTGGAGCTCATCTGTTCTCAGTGGTGGCAGGTGACCGAACAAGGAGCAACGGTCTCGCGTTGCCGTGGGGGAGGTTTAGGTTGGCTATTAGGAAACACTATGTCACTAGAAGGGTGAAGCACTGGAATGGGTTCCCTAGGGAGGTGGTGGAATCTCCTTTCTTAGAGGTTTTTAAGGCCCGGCTTGACAAAGCCCTGGCTGGGATGATTTAGTTGGTGTTGGTCCTGCTTTGAGCAGGGGGTTGGACTAGATACCTCCTGAGGTCTCTTCCAACCCTGATATGCTATGATTAGGCACCTTTAATATCAGTCTCGCTGCATCCACACTAGAGGTTGTACCAACATAACTGCATCTGTTAAAAATCACCCCCTAACAGAAAGGGTTGCCCTGCTCCGAGCTGCGCATGTGGTCCAGACCCGATACAGCTGTAATATGTGCCTACTTTAAAGCCCCTCCAGGTGGCTACAGTTGTGTAAATGAGACTCCATCAATACTTTCGGAAGAGTTTGAGATTAGAGTCAGAGTTTAAGGCCAAAAGGAACCAGCGGATCTGGCTTCCTGTATCTCACAGGCCACTGACCCCCCTCGGCACCGGCACACCAAACCCAGCAACTTGAAGGAGACCACATTACTACAGCCCTCAGGAAACTAGACTATTCTGTGCCACAGGCAGAGAATAGGAGAGGCCAAGATGCACCAGTGCTCAAGGTTGCCCCGCTCCTGTCTCTGCCACTGCGATTCCAGTGGGACCTTGGGCAAATCTCTCGACTTCTCAGCGTGAAGTCCTCTGGAAACTTGTACTGGGAACGCTTCCCTGAATTGTGAATTTACAATAGCTGGGGATCTGAGCCACCCTGCGCACTGCTGAAGGGGTGTGAGGGGGCTTGACTATAAATTAGATTCAAGCCCAGGGTGCAGGGCAGTGGGCCCTCCATGGGAAGCCACCACAAGGAGCACAACCGCTGGGCACGCGACGCTTTGCACTCAAGCATCGTGATGATGATTTTAAAAGCACACCAGAGCTCAGGGAGCTCGCTCCGGTAGCGACTCCTTTCTAGGGTGACCAGACAGTAAGTGTGGGACAGGGGATAGGGGGTAATAGGAGCCTATATAAGAGAGACCCAAAAATCAGGACTGTCCCTATAAAATCGGGACATCTGGTCACTCTAAATGGAATGCATAGCAGGAGTTGAGCTAGCTGCAGGAACACGCAGGGCTCTGGCCATGTCCTCTAAATAGGAGCTAGATTATTCCAACTGCATACATGCAAATGAGACCTGTCTGTAGACAGGAGAGACAAAAGGTCATTAACTTCCCATGTAGAGCCCCCAGCACAGCTCCTAATGTACCATAATTCTAACCCTCTCCCCAGCCTTTGAGTTTTATGTTTAAGATCAATAGACCTCACGGAAGCCTTGATAGGTGCTCAGATAGTTAAGGTTTTCTGTGAGCTAGACAGAGCGATGGATAGAGAGAGTAGGGCATTTATTGGGATCAATGGGTATGTATGGGGATCGATAGGTATGAATGAAACAAACGTTTAATTCATCTTTATTAAACTATTTAATTTAAAAAAAAATACAGATCACAGACCAGCTCTTTGCTCTCACTTTGGGTATGTCTACACCACATTGTAAACGTGAGTCTGCGGGACCCGGGCCTGTGGGTTTGATGTTTCCAAGCACATGCTTGAGTGTCCACACTTCATTGTAAACCTGGGCTTACCATTGCTGTACCCAGGTTTCACAGCCATGCTAACGCGTCTATATTGCACCTCGCAGACCTTCTGACTTGGTTCAGTGGCTCAACCTGCATCCACACTGCAAAATGACAATGCTTGGGTCCAAGTCGAACTGATTTGTGTGTGGACGGAGGTTGTGCATGGGCTTAAACCTGAGTCAGAGCCTGGGCTCACTGTGCAGAGTAGACTTACCTTTTAAGTCCCCTTTAGTCTGCCAAACTGATGTAAAGGACTTTAGTGTAAATGTAAATCAGACCCTATATGTGAAATCAAGCACCTGAGCTTCCCCCAAAAAGCAGCAAGTGGTTAAATGCCAGGATTTTGCTCTGGGCTAGTTGCCAAATCAGTGTTGTGAGCTCTCATGATTCTATCAACATCCATAAAATTGTGTCTAAAGCCCCAGCTCCTGGAGTCAGGTGCTGACACAACAATTTCGGTTTTCCTTTTTTAAAACAAGAAAGTTTCTAGTCCCAGTGGCTGCACAGAAAAGCTTGAAAATGTAACCCACCCTCCTTGCCCAGTGCATCTGTAGAGTTTCAGAAAGCAAAAGAAAAGAACCCAACTTTTATGATTTTTGTGTAAAAAGCCAATCCTGAGTTGGGTCCCAAAAAATCATGATTTTTTTTTTTTGAAGGCTTGGAGTTGGTGATTCTGCAAATCCCATGTCAGGATCAGGATTGAAGATTTTGAATAACTTCCTCAAAGCTTATGAGTATTTGAGGTGTGTGTATGTGTGCATGTCTCCTATGGAGGGGTATGTGTGTCCTTGTTCATGAGTTCCTTGCTGTCGCCTAGTGAATAGTCCGTGGCTAGGATACTGGAATTTTCTTTGCAGTTC
Source organism: Mauremys reevesii (assembly GCF_016161935.1). Taxonomy (NCBI): domain Eukaryota; kingdom Metazoa; phylum Chordata; order Testudines; family Geoemydidae; genus Mauremys; species Mauremys reevesii. The sequence continues at coordinate 4,214,231 of NC_052646.1, read as the reverse complement.
TGCGGGTGACCTTGGGCAAGTCAGTTCCCCTCTCTGTGCCTCTGTTTCCCCATCTATAAGATGGGTAGAGCCAGTCAGGAATTTTTTGACAAGAAAATTTGTTTAGGTCAGAAAATGCCAGTTTGTCAAACCCAAACCTGTTTGCGGGAAATGGATCCGTTCAGCCAGCATGTGTGTCCTGCCAGCAGAGGGGTGGTTTGGGCACTCACTGGAGACATGGGACGCTTGGGTTCAAGTCACGGCTCTCTCTGATTTTTGGAACAGGGTCTTGCTCGGCATCTCACAGATCCTAGCGGAGTACCCGAGCTGCTCGGCTCTTGGCTGTTCTGGGTGTTTCTCTCTCTCTCTCTCCCCCCCCCCCCCCCCCACAAAAATATTCAGAATCGCATTTCCGTTCTGCCCTGGCACAAAAACCAAAGTCAAAACCTCAGTGTTCCCCCCACCCCCCTCATAAAACAGAACTTGTTTTCTAGCCAAATGGGGGGTGCCAGTGACTTCATTTGAAGTGTTTTGAGACCTTCCGATGGAAAATGCTAGTGTGTATTTTTTATTACTGGTGATGTGGGTTCGGGGATGGGATCTTTGGCCCTTTGTGGGCCAACCCCTCCTTAAAATCTGCCTTGCCTGAGTGCCGCAAACACATCCTGGGGCCTGGGGGTGGGGAGCCAACGTCTGCTGAGGCCTCATGCCTCCAATCTCACAAAATCCAATGCGTGCCTAGGTCCCCCACTCTGTACAACCTGGCACATGGATACAGCTTTGATGCCATCCTGCATGCGAGCCGCACTGGCTGCGGTTGTCATGGAAACACATGGGTGGGCCGTTAATGTATCTGGAGATGGTGTGCACACACACAAAGCGAAGCAAGGAGGGTCGGAAAGCGCATTCTGCCGTTGCTGTGTTTTTTTTGTTTTTTTTTAATTTGAAAGTGATCAGATGCCCTCTGCCACCAATCTCCGCAAGTCTCCTCCTTGCACGGAAATGCAGCAAATAGGCTCTCTGGGTCAGCTGTGCACTGGCTGATGCTAAAATTGCAGCCTTCCTGAATCATCAAAGCTAAGGTTGGCTGAAGCCTGGCTCCTGGCGGATTGGCTCGGGAAGGAAAGCTAAAGCACAGGGACCAGATCCTCTGATGGCATAAAGGAGGAGAGCCAGCTCTGGATTGGACTTTGTCAATCTGCCTCCAACTACTAGCCTGTTTAACTGGCAGGCTTTTGCCTGAGGTTTCCCATGAGCTGAGGAGATGGGCGAGTGAACTCAGTGGCAATGTTTTTAAACTGGTGCTGATTCGGGGGGCTTAAAGCAGACCCCTCCCAGTCCCACACTGCAGCAGCTAGGTTCAATTTCCAGGGCTGTTGTGGACTCCATGAGACCTTGGACAAGTTATTTATAAATTAGGATCTTTCTCTCCTTCTCCACCCCCCGCCCCAATTTAGATTGTAAGTTTGGTGCTGGATAATCACATCGGTGCTTGAGGCAGATCCTCTTGATTCAGGGACCAGTTCCGATTGCCTCTGCATAACAGGAGCTTCTGCAGATTTCTTATCTCTGAAGCAAACCCAGGAAAGGTACAGTTCCCAATACCACAGTGAGCCATTTGGGACAGGAAGTGTGTCGTATCCTAGGGCTGGAAAGGTGGTCTGGTCCGTGCTGTCCCACCCACTGCATGCTGAGGCAGGAGTAAGTATGCTCGGGCCATCCCATTAAATATCTCTAGACCCTCCGCTGAGCTAGTATGTGTTTATCTAATGAAAGCCTGCTCTCCAGTGGGGTCTCCGATTGCTGCCACATACATCATAATTCTCCTGGACCTTGGTAGAGGGGAAAATAGGCAGCAGGTTTAAAACAAATAAAAGGAAATATTTCTTCACACAACACACAGTCAACCTGTGGAACTCCTTGCCAGAGGATGTTGTGAAGGCCAAGACTAGAGCAGGGTTCAAAAGAGAACTAGATAAGTTCCTGGAGGATAGGTGCATCAATGGCTATTAGCCAGGATGGACAGGGATGGTGTCCCTAGGCTCTGTTTGCCCGAGGCTGGGAATGGGTGACAGGGAATGGATCACTTGATGATCACCTGTTGTGTTCATTCCCTCGGACTTTGGCTTCGGCCCCAGGCAGTGGGGCTCAGGCTTCGGCCCAGGGCCCCACAAGTCTAAGCCAGCCCTTGGCCACCCCATTCAGAGGGGGTCCCGACCCACCATTTGAGAACCGCTGATTAATCCAAAGGAAACCTTTCATTTTGGGGTCAAACGTTTGACCTACAGTAGAGGGCTTTTTTAATTTGGATTCCAAACATTTCAGTTTGACCTGAAATTATTATTATTTTTTTCATTCCATCAGACTTGCCCATGAATCAACCCCCCCTGTCCCACAACTGTTTGCCCAGCTCTAACCAGGACTCCTGGGTTCTCAGCTTGATACCTCAGGCCTGGCTTTTAGAGCCCCGACGCACCCCACGGCTACTGGTTGATTTGAAAATGGGAATTGTGGATGCCTGAACCAGAGCAACCCAGAAATGGAGTCACCCCACATTAGTGACCACTTCTGAAATGCTTTGCCGGTATGGGGGTGCACATGTGCATTGAAGGGCTTCCATTCTCCCTCCCAGGAAGGGAGCCTCGGGTAGTGCAAAGCCACCTTCACCTTCCTTGGGCTCTGGGGCCCTGTAGAGGAAACCAGAGCGGACTCGGGGCCACTCACTTACGCTCCCTACAGGCCCTGGAAACCGGAACTAGCCACAGTCCGGTAGGGCGACCGGTAGGGCGACCGGACAACAAGTGTAAAAAAAAATCGGGACAGGGGGTGGGGGGTAATAGGAGCCTATATAAGAAAAAGCCCCCAAAATCGGGACTATCCCTATAAAATCCGGACATCTGGTCACCCTAGCCTGGAACTGCAGGACCATCCTTTTTGTTCTGCTTAAGGCAGATCGGGCCTATTGGGTCGGGGCACATGCGATCTCACTGCCGTCACTCGGGACCCGACAGACGCTTTGGGCAGATCGACACCCAAACGAGGGCTGATACCTCAGGGGATGAAACAGCGGAGGGTGAATAACGAAGCCAAGGGGGCAGAGCTGTGGGTTATTCACCTACAAGAGGCAGAAAAGTGGATTAAACAGATTAGGCCAAATCACGGGGGAAGCAGGGGGGGAGAAAGGGAAGCAAACACCTCTCCTCGATCTTGAGATCCTTACGCTTTTTGTCTCCGAGAAAGAGGAGGTGAAAGTGACGCAGACGTTTAAATAAGTTTAGCCCCTAGATGAGCGGGTGGGTTGGGGAAGGGGCCAGAGACTGGCAGGCAAGTCTCTCCCCCTGGATTGAGAGTTTATTCACGCACTAATCAAAGTGACATGATGGTGGGTTACAGACCAAAGCCATTCACTCCGGGAGCCGAGGAGGGCAGGAGGTCACCCAGGTTCACAAGAATTGAGGCCTTTGTTATGGAAATTGGTGGAGACCAGACTGAGCAGTAGAGGCTGGGTCCGCAATCCCCCACCCCCTAATAATAATAAATAATAAGTAGCTGGTTGAAACTGGCAAGTGTTTTCTGTGAAACTTGAAAAGTTGGGTTTTTTAAAGTTATTATTTTGTTGTATCCATACAGCATCTAGCACCATGGGACCCTGGTCCGTACTTCAGGCTCCTAGGTGCTATGGTGGCGATTTTTCATAGAACCGATCAGTGTCTCAATGAACTGAAATAAAATGTAAGAGAAATCAGTTTGGTTTTGGTCACCCTGCTTCCCCCACCCCGCTTTGCTCTCAACACTTTCTACTGGAAACATGGGAAATAAGGGGGGTGAGGGAGAGAAACGAGAGCAACGCCACAAACTGTTTGTCAAAAAGCTATGAAAGTTATCAACCGACTTGGTGATCTTGTTTTTGTCAAGTGGTTTTGATTATTGATTGAATAATAATAATAGGAAAACTCCCCTTCCGTCAAACCAAATTACTAGTACGGCAAGTAAAATTAATGCAAAGTACTAGTTTTTTACACTCACACGAGCGCGCGCGCACACACACACACACGGTGTGGTTGTGATGTGCTTGGATATGCTAATGAGGCATGTGGTTGAAGATATACATGGATACTGTGGATGGAGGAACAGACCGATAGGTGGATACCATGAATAGATAAGCACAGTCATAGGTGCTAGAACTGGGGGTGCACCCACACCCCCTGGCTTGAAATGCTTTCCATTATATACAGAGATAAGTTTGGTTCAATGGCTCTCAGCACCCCCATTGTACAAATTGTTCCAGCCCCCCCTGGACACTGTGTCAGAGGTTTACTGCTTCTAAAGTGTCCCCTTGTGACCAAGAGTGGTTCTGCAGCAGCCCTGACTCAGTTTCCCTCAGATTCCTGTAAATAATCCACAAAGACTTTCTCGTGGCTAATAACACCCTAGCTGTGGGGCTGGTTTAATAACAGACAGTTGAAAACACTCAAGTCCCAAAATTAAAGTCCATCACCACAACCCAAACGGTCATACCCTGCTCTGAGGTCTTCTGCCATTCTTGGGGATTTCCATCCAGCAGCTACTCCCAGGGCTTCCTACCTGGAGTTCATCCTTCCTTCCTTCCCACCCCGGAAGAGGATCCAAAACTCTCTGGCTCAGAGGCCAGCAGATCGTCCCCTCTCCTACTCTTCTTACATCTCAGGGTCTCCTGGAGGAGCCTTGCCTTCATTTGCAATCTTCTCCAGGCCTTTGAAACTTGTCTTCTGCCTCCCCCTTATTTATCCCAGAGGTCTGGTCGAACCACGTGACCCAACTTTCATTTCCCCCTACTGAGGAGGCGAGTTAACAAGTGATTCTGAGACCCCCTTCCCTTTAAAGGGCCACCCACCCTATGACACGGGATGCGTGGACACTGGCTAGATGAAGGCGCGGCTGGATGGCTGCTGTGGATGGAGGGATACCATGGATGAATGGATACTGTGGATGGCTATTATCAATGGATAGTTGGGTACCATGGATGGCCGTTGTGGAAGATACGGTGCAGGAGTGTAACATGTTGGCGCACCTCTGTAAGAGCTAGGAGGCCTGGGGCTAGTCAACCCCGCCTGTGCTGTAATTAACTGTGTCCCAGCCTGGGTGGGTGGGACCAGTGGGGTGTGCTGTTAGTGTGGCCACCACCTGAGCCTCCTAATAAAAAGGCTGAAGAGAACACAGGCAGGGACTGACGGTGGAGGAGAGGGGCTGGGCTGGGTTGTGTTGTGGTGGGAGAGCTGTGTTACTGGGCACCTGGGGAGAAGCCTTGGGACCTGCTACTCTGCAAACGAAGGGTGTGATGCTGTCGAGCTCTGTTGGACTTGGAAGGACTTTGCAGCCAGCCCCAGGGGGAGCTGGGCAAAGAGACTCTCGAGAGCCTGACCCGTTACAGCTGGATCCTTCTCGCTGCAGAAGGGGATGCACTTGAAGTCGCTCAAAAGAAAACCACTGCCAACCAGATCCGCTAACTAAAGGGGCTGCTTGAGTGGGAAGAAACCTTGCAATGCTGCATCCCGACCAGAGCGGGGCGTGCTGGTGGTGAGTCTCCCCGTGCCACCTAGGACCGGACAGGGCTAGGCCGAACTTGCCTGTGTTCTGATCCATCCAACCAGTGTGCACGGCCCCTCCCAGATACGTGCCTGAGATTGTGCACTCACACCCACGCTCGGCTCCTGCCCTCTGCAGCAGGTCATGACCTCTTTGTTCTGTCCTTGTACAGCACCTAGCACTGCGGGGTCCTGGGCCAGGACTGAGCTTCCTAGGGGCTACTTGCAATAGGGATGGTTATTATTAACCCTACCCGTCCCAGGTGGCTAAATGCAAGGGGGGGAAGAGGGATGCCAGGCTGGATGGGAGCTGAACCCAGATATGAAAGAAGTTGAGAGCAAGAGAGCTAGGGTTTTGCCATGGCTTGTGACCCTGCAGAGGAACTGCTGGGGTGGAGGACTGCCTAGACACATCTCCAGCATTGCAAGTCTTGTAGGATTGTCTGCAGCAGCAGTAGAACCAAGCAGGGGCCTTCCCTTCCATCCCTGGGTCTCCAACCCTTTGCACAAGCCTGTCTGGCTCCCAGGGTCCTAGGGCAACGATAAATCTGCCTCCTGGTCTTCTGCATTGAAATGAGGCCCCAGTTCAGCCTCTCCAACCCTGTCTTCCAGGGAAGCAGCTGAAATCAAATCACGTAGAGAGCTGGGGGAGGGAGAAAAGGGACTCTGGAATAACAACAAAGCTTCCCGCTCAGTCTCCCTCTTTCGTTTTTCATTCCCTCCTTCATCGCCGAAGGAGGACTTCGCTCCCACAATCACATTCACCTCACATGATTCTGTGCAGCAGGAGATTATCCTGGCAAAGAAGGATCTTAAAACTTTCCTGAATGAGGGGGGGAGAGGGTGGCTGGTGAATGAAGGGGTCATACTTGAGCTGAGAAACTGGCCTTTGTTGATGGAGTTCCCAGCCATCAAGAAATGGCCAGCAATATTTCTCCCCCTGCCTAGAGATAAGTGAAGGATTTTTTTTTCTCCCCGTCTGGAGTGGTATTAGCTAAGAGGGATTTTTTTTCTTTCACCCGTTAATTGAAATGAAATAATAAACATTCCAACGTTTTCATAGACTTTCCCCTGAGAAATAGTTTTTCCTTCCAGCTAGAAAGGTGGGTTTTGATCTTCCGGGGAGGGGGGAGGGATCCAGTTGAGACCAAGTTTGAAATTCGTCACTGACAGAAGCAAGAAAAAGAGAGAGGCTTGTCTGTCCTGCACTGAACTAGAACCAAGGAGCTCTGGATTCAATTCCCTACCTCCGCTAAAGGCGGGGGGTGAGCCGTTTCATCAACAAGGCAGCAGGTCTAGTTGTGGAGAAGAGATTAGAGCTGGGTGGGAAGTAGCTTTCCCGTCCTGGGAAAACTTTTGAGATTTTTTTTTTTTAACTGTTTCCCATCCCAAATTGAGGTGGAAATCTTGAAAATGTTCACAAAATGGAAATCGTAAGGGGGAATGGCAATCCATTCAGGTGAATTGAAAGGTTTCATTGCAAGAATTTCAAACTATTTCTGCTTCGATTTTCAGCTTCTTTGTTTAAAAACTTTTTTTATTGTGGTTTAATTTAAATATCAAAGTGAAACATTGCTGTGAACCAAAAAAATGGAACTTTTTTCGTTTAGAAAATGTCAAAAGGCTCCTTTTGACAATATTGAAACTCCTTTTCCATTTTTTTTTCTAACCAGGGAAACTCTGCATAACTGATCCTTTCTCGCCCAAAGTTTCAGTTCTGACAAATGGGTACTTTTCTCACTTAACTGAAAAATTCCCAACCATCTCCAGAAGAGGTCTTGAAATGTGCTACATGCTAACATTCTGCGGTTCTAGAAATAGCAGCTCGGCCTCTGCTTGCATACCAGAGCCCCCTGGTATCACATTAATCAAAGCCCTTCTGGAAACCTGGCCCTCTTTCTCCAGTTCCATCATACTACATGGGCTTGGGCAAGTCACTTAATTTCTCTGGGCCTCAGTTTCCCCATACACAAAATGGGGATGATACCATTTCTCTTGCCTATTTAGACTGTAAGGTCTTTGGGACTGGGGCTGTCTCTCATTGTGTCTGTATGCCTACCAAAAAGAGGTCATGATCTCAATTGGAGCCTTGAGGTGCAAACATACTTGATTTTTATCCAGAGATCTCAAAAGCACCTTGCACAGGAGGGTAAATATCATTATCCCCTTTTTGCAAGTGTGGAGAAATGGAGCAAACGGGGGAGCAATTTGTTAAGGATGTGCCACAGGTTGATGGTAGAGCTGGGAACAGAACACCGACCTCAGCACTTTCTGAAAATCAGTCCCCTTTAAGGAGACTCAAGTTGGATATCGAGAATCACTGGTTACTGTGGAAAATGTTGGCCCACAGTTTAGCAAGATTCAACAACAGATTAGACTAGACCTGGGGGGAATTTTCATCCAAAATATTTCCTTGATTGAAAAATGGCCTTTGAACCAAAACGACCAGTTCTGTTCTGTTTGATTTCAGTTTTTCACTGAAAGAACAATGTTTTTCATGCCACTCCACCTCTGTTTTCAGTGGATAAAAAGTGAGATAAAGGGGAAAAATAAATAGAACAAAAATGGATTCTCCCCTTCTATCCCCCCTTGCAGTTTTCACTTAGTCAAAACCCGCACAAATTCTTGGAAATCTTCAAACAAAATAGTTGGGTTTTTTTTAAATTTTGTTTCCTTCAAAAATGTTCACTGAACATATCAAGCACTTTTCAGTCAGCTGCAGATTAGACTGTGACATGAATAATAAAGAACAAACCTCCATTATTTTTGATAATTTTGTATGAGGGCTTTACTTAGGGTTCGTTGTGAATTTTCCTGTGAAACTTTTGAGACAAAAAATGGTGTTGTTTTTTGGTCAAAATGGAAACTTCTGTGGGAAACGTCTGTTTTCAATGCTGCATGCAGTGTAGTTGTAGCCATGTTAGTCCCAGAATATTAGAGAGACAAGGTGGGTGAGGTGATATCTTGTATTGGACCCACTTCTGTTGGGGTGAGAGACAAGATTTCAAGCCACGCAGAGCTCTTCTTGGCTTGAAAGCTTGTCTCGCTCACTCACCAAGAGAAGTGGGCCCAGTAAAAGATATTCCTCATCCATCTTGTCTTGTTTTTCAAGGAAACTTTTCAGGTTTTTCACTGAAGGGGGGAAAAAATAAAATAAAAGCCCCAACATTTTTGCAAGGCAACAAAAACAAAAATGGAAGTGTTTTTTTTTTAAACCACTCAAAAGAAGAAAAAAAATCATCTAAAAATTGGTTTTCAGCCTAAATTCTTCAGGTTTGGGGTCTTCATTGAAAATCCAAAAATGCTCACCTTCCGCAAGGCCTTTCCTGTGTGGAAATCAACACCAGTGCTGGTCTGCGGAAATGTGTCCGGAAAACAAGGAGCTGTGTGCTGAGTGGCTCAACCTCCAAGCCACGCAGTGAATACATTTCTCTATTAAGACCTCTGCTGGCTATTCTGATAGAGAGATGTCCAGTGGCAGGGCGTGAAATCCGACTGACTAGATGTCTTCCAGCTGAAACAGCCCTCTGTGTCTGGGAAATAACTTAATTACCTCCCTGCTTCCTCAGCATTTCCTCCTTTGTTAACATGGGGTGGATGGCAAAGTCACACACAGGTGAGGTTTGACAAGGAAGGGTTTCTTTGAGCCAGATCCCCATTTTTACTAGGGTCCCTCTGCACCACTGTGGCAGTGTAGAGGGGTCTTAAAGTGAGCATAAATTAGTCACAAAGCAGCCAACCCGACATGCTCCAAAATCCTGAGATTGTTTCAAAAAACCCTCATGATTTTTAAGCTAAACACTACAATTTGGATCCTTTTTTCATTTGTTTTTTGAGCCTTTTAGGGTCACACTCAGGTCCCATTTTCAAGCTTTTCTCCGCAAGGGCAAAAAAATTACTTATTTATTTTTTTAAATGAAAACTGAGAGAATCACCGGATCCCGTGAATCCAGGAGCTAGAGCCTTCAATAGCAGCAGGTACTGTGCGACGTGCCTAAGTCAGCAACATTGCTCAGTTGAAGATGTGTTGGTGTAGATGAGAATTGGGCTCCATGTCCCTCTAGCACAGGGGTAGGCAACCTATGGCACGGGTGCCGAAGGCGGCACAGGAGCTGATTTTCAGTGGCACTCACAGTGCCTGGGTCCTGGCCACTGGTCCAGGGGGCTCTGCATTTTAATTAATTTTTAAATGAAGCTTCTTAAACATTTTGAAACCCTTATTTACTTTACATACAACAATAGTTTAGTTATATATTATAGACTTGTAGAAAGAGACCTAAGAACATTAAAATGTATGACTGGCACGTGAAACCTTAAATCCGAGTGAATGAATGAAGACTCGGCACCCCACTTCTGAAAGGTTGCCGACCCCTGCTCTAGCACAACGAGGCCCCGATTTTAACAACAATAATAACCCTATAGTGCTTTTCATCCATGCTTCATATAGGAGGTTGGTACCAGGATCCCCATTTTACAGATGGGGAAACTGAGGCAGAGAGAGGTGGTCACTTGCCCAAGGTAATCCAGCAGGCCAATGGCAGAACTGGGAAATAAAACCTAGGTCTCCTGAGTTCTAGACTAATGCTCTGTCCACTAGGCTGCACTTCCTCCCTTTAGGGCTATTCTAATGCAAGTAGTAGTAATAGGTTATGGTGCTGCAAGTGGAGGGTACCAGTGAGTAATGGGCTGAAAAGAAACCAACAGAAAATGTCCTAACTCCCTAAGGGGAGCGATGGAAACCCCCTGAGTTCAGATATTTCAAACCAGAGTGGCAGCTGATCTACTGTGGGGGGCAGTCGTGTCTTGGCTGGAACTCTGAGGGGTAGTGGCAGTTTTACTGTCCTATGAAGTGTGAGCAGGTGAGCTCAAGCGAAGGGAAGCATGAGTCATCCCACTGTTCGCTGGATCCCTGCGGGGTGTCTTTAGCAATTCTTCCCCCCTTCCTCTTGTTCGGTCCAGCCCTGTGGTTAGTTTTAGGCCTTCCATTCATTTTGAACCATCCAAGCACACTGATTTTTGTGGCTTCACGCAGGTGAGTGCAAGAATTCATCCCTGAACCACACGTGTCTTACTAGGTTCATCAGACGGGCTCTGCTCCACCAGTATGCAATCCAAGATGCCATCAGTTGCAGTAGGGTATAGTGGTCAGAAGGAGATTGGGAATAGAACCCAGGACTCCTGCTGATTCCCAGCTCCGGAAGGGGAGGAGAGTCTAGTGGTTTAAAACTGGAGGTGCGGGGCTGGGAGTCGGACTCTTGGGTTTATTCCCAGTGTTGGAGGGAGTGCAGTCTAATGGATTGAGCAGGAGGCTGGGAGCCAGGACTCCTGGATTCTGCTGCTAGCTCAAGGAGTCTAGTAGTTAGAATGGGGGGGCTGGCAGGTGGGACTTGAGTTGTTCTCCAAACTGACACTGTCTCAAGCTGTGGGCCGTGTGTATCAATCACCCTCCTTCTGCCTCAGTTTCTCCATCTCCAAAACTAGGGTTAATAATGCGCCTCCCCCAGCTTTGGGAAAGTGCTTTGGATACCGTTGCGCAAACGGTGCCCTCTAACTTCTAGTGTTTGTGCCGCCTTTAAAATTCGAGACCATTGTCAGCTACGTCTCAAGCAACACCACAGCACGTTGCTCCCAATTTAAGTGTGGAGCATCTCTCGGCAAGTGTCAAACTGTTAGCGACCTCATGAGCGGAGCAGAATGTTCCAAATCCATTTTTTTAAAAAAATCTGTGTCAAGAAGCTGAGTTTTGTGGGGGTTTTTTTGCTGCTTGCATGGCCGTTTAAGGGCTTGTCTACATGGCGCTGCTCTCCAGAGCGTTCTAATGTGTTTGCGCGCCGACTGCCCTGTGTAGATGCTGCCGGCATGCTCTGTTGTGGGTTAAGTTAGTCCGACATAAGCACAAACTAGATCACTGCGCGGCACCATGTAGGCAAACCCTAAAATAGACACCACGAACGGACATGCAGGAGCCCGTCTGTGTCTCTGAACAATCGGCTGTACTCTGCCTCTAGCTCTCCGGTCTAAATCAAACCTGCGCCCATGGCTTTGGTGCCCGGTACCAGACTTAATGGCGTCTGTGCTTGTTAAGGACCACGCCAGTGGAAAGACTCCATTGATTTCACTGGGTTCTGGAGTGGGCGGTAGGTTCTGTACAGATGCAGCAGTCCAGGGGGAAACGCCCGCCTTGATTTCTGCCCCCAGCCCAAAATCAGTTGTCGTTTTTTTCATGTGGATCCCTGGAAGATCTGCTCATCCACTGGGCCAGATTCCCGATTGCTATTCATCTGCCTAGCCCCCCTGCAATCCAACAGAGCTGTGTGTGTGTTTACACCTGCTGAAAATCCAACCTGGTCTGACGAAAAGGACACCTGCAAAATCAGAGTGGGGGTGACCCCTCTCTGCTTGTCGGGGATCTGGCTCAGCAAGGGCGGGCGGCTCAAAATGGCGGCTTGGCACAAGCCATCTTGGCCGCTGGCGCCTGGAAAGAAAGGCGAGCACCGGTGCTGTCCTTTTGCTGCTCGCATATGGGCGGTGAGGGGCTACACAGAGGGTGGTGTGGGGGAGACGCGGGGTGAACACTTTCTCATCATTCTTGCGAAGCCAGAGCGCGGGGGGCTCTGACTAGCAGCTTTATCCGACGCTTTTCTCCTCCCCTTGCACCCGCCCCAGCTCCCTCCTTCTGCCGGTTGCTCTATAGGAGGCTTTGGTACTTCCTGGGTGGTGGCTGGAAAATATGAAGACCGACGCGAGAGAGGGGGTGGGGGAAATGCGTGACCAGTCATTCCCGGGGATGGGGCATGCTGAGTGGAGGGGTGTGTGTGTGTGGGGGGGGGGAAGGGATTGGAATTGCCAGGGCAAAATTATCCATAAAACGACTCTCTTTCAGCCAGAGAGAGCCAGTGGGAGAGACAAAAGGGGAGGTGGGTTTTTCCACCCGGGGGGAATACAATGTGATGAATTCATCGCCAGGGCTGGCGACGCCATTAATATACTTTCAGCTAAACAGTGTTTCTATGGCAGCCGGGGGAACCAGGCGAGCCCTGCACGATGCGTTTTGTGCACAGCTTTGCCATGGCATTTGTGTCGAGGGGCATCAGTGCCAGACGGGGGATGGTGCAGACCCACTACTTGAGACCAGGGAGGGGGCTGGAGCTGGGGAGGGGGGCAGAGGAATGGGACCAAAAAAACCAAACCCATACAAAGTTAACGGGCTTTTTCTTTTTTTTTTAAATGCTGTAAAACAAAAGGTGGGGGGTGGAGTTAGCCCCAGCGCGAGATTGGCCTAGTCCGTGCACAGGGAGCTGTGCCTGGGACGCCAATGTCTCGGTGAAATGCGCTGGGCAAGCAGAGCTTTCATGAGTGGACGCATCCAGGTAGCCACACAAAGGAGCGAGGGGAGGGGCTTGTTGAGCCCCCCCCCCCCCAAACAAGGGGCTCTCAGGACTCCTGGGTTCTGTTTCCAGCTCACCCTCAGTCTCTCCCCTCAGATCCCCTTCCCATGTGCTGAGGGGCCTGCGAAAATTCTCCCGAGGAAGAGAGAGTGAGATTTGCGGGAAGGGGAGCTGATTTCCCAGCGTGCTGCACCGTGTCTGGCTGTTGACACGGGTGGAAAGGGAGCGTGAAATGCTATTGCAGGGGAAGGGCAAGGCCTGATCCTCCCCTGCCTTGGGCAGCTCCAAGGGGCCTCAAAGTGGGTGAAAATTGCAGCTCCCTTAACAATGTTTGTTACCTTACCCTAGCTTGGTGCAAATGAGAAGAAAGAGTTGCCACTCTGATCTAGTGAGGTTGCATGCCCATGCTGCACTAGGGTAAGTGATTACACAAGTGACAGGCCAGCAGAGAACCAGACTCCTAGGTGCAGTTTACAGCATTTTGAAATCCTTGGGGTCTGATTCTCATGTGTAATTTATGCTCACTTTTGGGGAGTGTTGGCACTACACACTAAGTCCGGGCTCTGACTCAGGCTTAAGCCCAAGCCCCTCTTCCATCCACACACAAATCAGGCTGACTTCAGCCTATGGACTTAGGCTAATGGACCCAGCTGGGGAGGTCAAGTCCTGCTCTGACTCCGGGCCAAGCCCCATCACTTTGCAGTGTGGAAGGAGCTCAAGACGCAGACCCGAGCCAGAAGCTCAGCTTAGTGCAGTGCAGATGCGTTAGCATGGTTGGAAGACCTGGGTCCCGCAATTGTAAACTCAGGTTTACCATGCAGTGTGGACACTCAGGCCCGGGCTTGGAAACACCGAGTCCACAAGCGCCGGTCCCGCCGACAGGGGTTTGCAGTGCACTGTAGACGGAGGAGGCCTCAGAGCTGCATAAAGGTTGAGTGTAAATAAGGAGCCAGGCCGAGGGAGCTGTCCTGTGCTGGCTTTGCCATGGCATAGCTATACTAGTGCTGAAATCTGTCTGGGGACGGGACTTCTGCGGCATCTTACCCATTTTATTTTAAAGATGAATTTATCCTGTCAGCCCCCCTGTGAGGCGGGAGAATGGCTGTTTATCCCCATTTTACAGATGGCAAGCCAAGGCACAAAGACCCAAAGAATCTGTGGTGGAGCAGGAATTGAACCGCGGTCGCCTGAGCCAAAGGGAAACACTAGACCACCCGTCCAGTCAGACACATTCGGTGCATCCCACTGCGCGTGAGCCCTGAGAGACCATCCAGTCTCACCGGCTCCAGAGGATCCCTGTGCACCCCCTTCCAGAACCGCTTCTCTACCTGCAAAGTGACCCCTCGGCCCCCGCCAAAGGGCCAACACAGACCTCTCCCCTCACCCAAGTGAGCCCCAGCAGTGTGTCTCCTATGGCGGAGTTGGGCATAGAGAATTCGCTCCAGCGTGGATAGAAGCAACTTTGATCCACTGGGCAGACGGATCCAGGCAAACAGTGAGTTGAGGCTGCTAGCCAAAGGAAAACCTTGCCCAGGAAATGAAAGGGGCCGAGGCTCAGGTTCACCCAGCGGTAGCCGAGGCTCCCAGAGCAGCTAGACTGCCCTGGTTCTGCAGCATGGGGGGTGGGGAGGGAGACTTCCGGCTTCCCCCCATGTTGGGGACTCTGTCGAGCTTTGGCAGAGGCCTGTGCAGACGGGAGTGGTGCTAGGGAGGGGGTGGGAGGCCCTAGCTTTCTAGTGGCGACAAAGCCATGGGGAGGGCTGTGCTCATCCAGAAGCCAGAGCAGGGCCAGCGGAAGAGGGCTCTGCAGCGTCGCTCTGAATTGTGTGAGACTCTCTCTCCTTATTCCCTGCAAGGGTCTATTGCCCTACATGGCCCAAATCCTGCTCCCCATTACGCCGATGTAAATTGGGTCTAACCCCATTCACTTCAATGGAACCATTCATTTCAATGGGGTTGCACCCAGTGATGAGCTGCCAAAATATTAACAACCAGTTCCCTCCTCCTCACCCCATGAGGGGGTCTTGCCCCCCCCCGGGACTCCTGCCCCATCCAACCACTCATGGTCCTTGACAGCCCCCGCTCAGGATCCCTGCCCCATCCACACTCCTACCCTGTCCCCTGACTGCCCCCTGCCGCCCCATCCAACCCCTGCTCATTCCTGACTGCCCCCCTGGGACCCTTGCCTCCCCCTGTTCCCTTCCCCCTGATTGCCCCAACACTAATCCACCCCCTAACTCCCCTGCCATCTATCCAACACCCCCTCCATGCTTCCTGCCCCCTTACTGCGCTGCCTGGAGATGAGGCCCGGGCTGAGCCACTCGGACGAGGTTGGGACAGAAGCTCGGCCGGGACCGGAGTCAGGGCGCCCAGCTGGCCAGGCCTGGGCCCAAGAGCCGTGCTGCCCGGCCGGGGCCGGGCCCGGGCCTGGGCCCAGGAGCAGCGCTGCCCGGCCGGGGCCGGGGCCGGGGCCGGGGCCGGGCCTGGGCCCAGGAGCCGCGCTGCCCGGAGCCATGAGGCCAGGCCCAGGGGCTGGGCCAGAGCCATGCCGTCCGGGGATGGGGTCGGGGGCCAAGCCGGAGCCGTTCGGTCCCTGGAGCGCTCCTCGCACGCCCGCTCACCTTCCCCAGCAAACCTGCGGGAAGCCGCTACTTTCTTCTCAGCTATCACAGGTTTCCCACACTAACAACTGATGAGCGGGAAGCCGGGGACGGGGAGGAGAAGCCTCAGCAGCATTCAGGAGAGGAGGCAGAGGCGGAATGAGGAGAGACAGGGCCAGGGGAAGGGCAGGGAGCTGCTGGGGCATTAGTTAAAATTAAAAGCCCTTTTGGAAACAGTAGTCCCTCGTGGGACAACTGGTTCTAAAAGGGCTTCTAAATTTAACAACCGGTTCCCAAGAACTGGTGGGAACTGGCTCCACCTCACCACTGTCTATGCGTAGGGCACTTGCAGCTAGAGTTAGGGTTCCGACGGGTTGGGCACTTGGAGCTAGGGTTAGGGTTCCGACGGGTTGGGCACTTGGAGCTAGGGTTAGGGTTCCTACGGGTAGGCCACATGGAACTAGGCTTAGGGTTCCTGCGCGTAGGCCAGTTGGAGCTAGGGTTAGGGTTCCCAAGGGTAGGGCACCTGGAGCTAGGGTTAGGGTTCCTATGGGTAAGGAACTTGGAGCTAGGGTTAGGGTTCCTACGGGTTGCGTACTTGGAGCTAGGGTTAGGGTTCCTATGGGTTGCGCACTTGGAGCTAGGGTTAGGGTTCCTATGGGTAGGCCACCTGGAGCTAGGGTTAGGTTTCCTATGGGTAGGCCACCTGGAGATAGGGTTAGGTTTCCTATGAGTAGGCCACCTGGAGCTAGGGTTAGGGTTCCTATGGGTAGGCCACCTGGAGTGAGGGTTAGGGTTCCTATGGGTAGGGTACTTAGAGCTAGGGTTAGGGTTCCTATGGGTTTAGGCACTTGGAGCTAGGGTTAGGGTTCCTATGTGTAGGCCCCCTGCAGCTAGGGTTAGGGTTCCTATGGGTAGTGAACGTGGAGCTAGGGTTAGGGTTCCTATGGGTAGGCCACCTGGAGATAGGGTTAGGGTTCCTATGGGTAGGCCACCTGGAGATAGGGTTAGGGTTCCTATGGGTAGGCCACCTGTAGCTAGGGTTAGGGTTCCTATGGGTAGGCCACCTGTAGCTAGGGTTAGGGTTCCTATGGGTAGGGTACTTGGAGCTAGGGTTAGGGTTCCTATGGGTAGGTCACCTGGAGCTAGGGTTAGGGTTCATATGGGTTGCGCGCTTAGAGCTAGGGTTAAAGCTTCCTATGGGTAGGCCGCCTGGAGCTAGGGTTAGGCTTCCTATGGGTAGGGAAAGTGAAGCTAGGGTTAGGGTTCCTATGGGTTGCGTACTTGGAGCTAGGGTTAGGGTTCCTATGGGTTGCGCACTTGGAGCTAGGGTTAGGGTTCCTATGGGTTGCGCACTTGGAGCTAGGGTTAGGGTTCCTATGGGTTGCGCACTTGGAGCTAGGGTTAGGCTTCTTATGGGTAGGCCACCTGGAGCCAGGGTTAGGTTTCCTATGGGTAGGCCACCTGGAGCTAGGGTTAGGGTTCCTATGGGTTTAGGCACTTGGAGCTAGGGTTAGGGTTCCTATGTGTAGGCCCCCTGCAGCTAGGGTTAGGGTTCCTATGGGTAGTGAACGTGGAGCTAGGGTAAGGGTTCCTATGGGTTGCGCACCTGGAGCTAGGGTTAGGGTTCCTATGTGTAGGCCACTTGGAGCTAGAGTTAGGGTTCCTATGGGTAGGAAACCTGGAGCTAGGGTTAAGCTTCCTATGGGTAGGCCACCTGGAGTTAGGGTTAGGCTTCCTATGGGTAGGGAACGTGGAGCTAGGGTTAGGGTTCCTATGGGTAGGCCACCTGGAGCTGGGGTTAGGGTTCCTATGGGTTGCGCGCTTAGAGCTAGGGTTAGGCTTCTTATGGGTAGGCCACTTGGAGCTAGGGTTAGGGTTCCTATGGGTTGGTCACCTGGAGCTAGGGTTAGTGTTCTTATGGGTAGGGTACTTGGAGCTAGGGTTAGGGTTCCTATGGGTAGGGTACTTGGAGCTAGGGTTAGGGTTCCTATGGGTAGGGTACTTGGAGCTAGGGTTAGGGTTCCTATGGGTAGGCCACTTGGAGCTAGGGTTAGGGTTCCTATGGGTAGGCCACTTGGAGCTAGGGTTAGGGTTCCTATGGGTAGGGTATTTGGAGCTAGGGTTAGGGTTCCTATGGGTAGGGTGTTTGGAGCTAGGGTTAGGGTTCCTATGGGTAGGGTATTTGGAGCTAGGGTTAGGGTTCCTATGGGTAGGGAACGTGGAGCTAGGGTTAGGGTTCCTATGGGTAGGGAACGTGGAGCTAGGGTTAGGGTTCCTATGGGTTGGGCACTTGGAGCTAGGGTTAGGGTTCCTATGGGTTGGGTATTTGGAGCTAGGGTTAGGGTTCCTATGGGTTGGGCACTTGGAGCTAGGGTTAGGGTTCCTATGGGTAGGCCCCCTGGAGCTAGGGTGAGGGTTCCTATGGGTAGGGAACGTGGACCTAGGGTTAGAGTTCCTATGGGTTGCGCACCTGGAGCTAGGGTTAGGGTTCCTATGGGTTGGGCACTTGGAGCTAGGCTTAGGGATCCTATGGGTAGGCCCCCTGGCGCTAGGGTTAGGGTTCCTATGGGTAGGGAACGTGGAGCTAGGGTTAATGTTCCTATGGGTTGCGCACTTGATGCTAGGGTTAGGCTTCTTATGGGTAGGTCACTTGGAGCTAGGGTTAGGATTACTATGGGTTGGGCACCTGGAGCTAGGGTTAGTGATCTTATGCATAGGCCACCTGGAGCTAGGGTTAGTGTTCCTATGGGTAGGGTACTTGGAGCTAGGGTTAGGGTTCCTATGGGTAGGGTACTTGGAGCTAGGGTTAGGGTTTCTATGGGTTCGGCACTTGGAGCTAGGGTTAGGGTTCCTATGGTTAGGGTACTTGGAGCTAGGGTTAGGGTTCCTATGGGTTGGGCACCTGGAGCTAGGGTTAGGGTTCCTATGGGTAGGCCACCTGGAGCTAGGGTTAGGGTTCCAATGGGTAGGCCACCTGGAACTAGGGTTAGGGTTCCTATGGTTAGGGAACGTGGAGCTAGGGTTAGGGTTCCTATGGGTAGGCCCCCTGGAGCTAGGGTTTGGGTTCCTATGGTTAGGGTACTTGGAGCTAGGGTTAGGGTTCCTATGGGTTGGGCACCTGGAGCTAGGGTTAGGGTTCCTATGGGTTGGGCACCTGGAGCTAGGGTTAGGGTTCCTATGGGTTGCGCACCTGGAGCTATGGTTAGGGTTCCTATGGGTTGCGCACCTGGAGCTAGGATAATGGTTCCTATGTGTAGGCCACTTGGAGCTAGGGTTAGGGATCCTATGGGTAGGCCACCTGGAGCTAGGTTTAGGGTTCCTTTGGGTAGGCCACCGGGAGCTAGGGTTAGGGTTCCTATTGGTAGGCCACCTGGAGCTAGGGTTAGGGTTCTTATGGGTAGGGAACGTGGAACTAGGGTTAGGGTTCCTATGGGTAGGGTACTTGGAGCTAGGGTTAGGGTTCCTATGGGTAGGCCACCTGGAGCTAGGGTTAGGGTTCCTATGGGTAGGCCACCTGGAGCTAGGGTTAGGGTTCCTATGGGTAGGCCACCTGGAGCTAGGGTTAGGGTTCCTATGGGTAGGGTACTTGGAGCTAGGGTTAGGGTTCCTATGGGTAGGGTACTTGGAGCTAGGGTTAGGGTTTCTATGGGTTCGGCACTTGGAGCTAGGGTTAGGGTTCCTATGGGTAGGCCCCCTGGAGCTACGGTTAGGGTTCCTATGGTTAGGGTACTTGGAGCTAGGGTTAGGGTTCCTATGGGTTGGGCACCTGGAGCTAGGGTTAGGGTTCCTATGGGTAGGCCACCTGGAGCTAGGGTTAGGGTTCCAATGGGTAGGCCACCTGGAACTAGGGTTAGGGTTCCTATGGTTAGGGAACGTGGAGCTAGGGTTAGGGTTCCTATGGGTAGGCCCCCTGGAGCTAGGGTTAGGGTTCCTATGGGTTGGGCACCTGGAGCTAGGATTAGGGTTCCTATGGGTTGGGCACCTGGAGCTAGGGTTAGGGTTCCTATGGGTTGCGCACTTGGAGCTAGGGTTAGAGTTCCTATTGGTAGGGTACTTGAAGCTAGGGTTAGGATTCCTATGGGTTGGGCACCTGGAGCTAGGGTTAGGGTTCCTATGGGTTGGGCACCTGGAGCTAGGGTTAGGGTTCCTATGGGTAGGGAACGTGGAGCTAGGGTTAGGGTTCCTATGGGTAGGCCACCTGGAGCTAGGGTTAGGGTTCCTATGGTTAGGGTACTTGGAGCTAGGGTTAGGGTTCCTATGGGCTGGGCACCTGGAGCTAGGGTTAGGGTTCCTATGGGTAGGCCACCTGGAGCTAGGGTTAGGGTTCCAATGGGTAGGCCACCTGGAACTAGGGTTAGGGTTCCTATGGGTAGGGAACGTGGAGCTAGGGTTAGGGTTCCTATGGGTAGGCACCCTGGAGCTAGGGTTAGGGTTCCTATGGTTAGGGTACTTGGAGCTAGGGTTAGGGTTCCTATGGGTTGGGCACCTGCAGCTAGGGTTAGGGTTCCTATGGGTTGGCCACTTGGAGCTAGGGTTAGGGTTCCTATGGGTTGTGCACCTGGAGCTAGGATTAGGGTTCCTATGCGTTGGGCACCTGGAGCTAGGATTAGGGTTCCTATGGGTTGGGCACTTGGAGCTAGGGTTAGAGTTCCTATTGGTAGGGTACTTGAAGCTAGGGTTAGGATTCCTATGGGTTGGGCACCTGGAGCTAGGGTTAGGGTTCCTATGGGTTGGGCACCTGGAGCTAGGGTTAGGGTTCCTATGGGTAGGGAACGTGGAGCTAGGGTTAGGGTTCCTATGGGTAGGCACCCTGGAGCTAGGGTTAGGGTTCCTATGGTTAGGGTACTTGGAGCTAGGGTTAGGGTTCCTATGGGTTGGGCACCTGGAGCTAGGGTTAGGTTTCCTATGGGTTGGCCACCTGGAGCTAGGGTTAGGGTTCCTATGGGTTGGGCACCTGGAGCTAAGGTTAGGGTTCCTATGGGTAGGGAACGTGGAGCTAGGGTTAGGGTTCCTATGGGTAGGGTCCTTGGAGCTAGGGTTAGGGTTCCTATGGGCTGGGCACCTGGAGTTAGGGTTAGGGTTCCTATGGGTAGGCCACCTGGAGCTAGGGTTAGGGTTCCTATGGGTAGGCCACCTGGAGCTAGGGTTAGGGTTCCTATGGGTAGGGAACGTGGAGCTAGGGTTAGGGTTCCTATGGGTAGGCCCCCTGGAGCTAGGGTTAGGGTTCCTATGGTTAGGGTACTTGGAGCTAGGGTTAGGGTTCCTATGGGCTGGGCAGCTGGAGCTAGGGTTAGGGTTCCTATGGGTAGGCCACCTGGAGCTAGGGTTAGGGTTCCTATGGGTAGGCCCCCTGGAGCTAAGGTTAGGGTTCCTATGGTTAGGGTACTTGGAGCTAGGGTTAGGGTTCCTATGGTTAGGCCACCTGGAGCTAGGGTTAGGGTTCCAATGGGTAGGCCACCTGGAACTAGGGTTAGGGTTCCTATGGTTAGGGAACGTGGAGCTAGGGTTAGGGTTCCTATGGGTAGGCCCCCTGGAGCTAGGGTTAGGGTTCCTATGGGTTGGGCACCTGGAGCTAGGGTTAGGGTTCCTATGGGTTGCGCACTTGGAGCTAGGGTTAGGGTTCCTATGGGTAGGCCACCTGGAGCTAGGGTTAGGGTTCCAATGGGAAGGCCACCTGGAACTAGGGTTAGGTTCCTATGGGTAGGGAACGTGGAGCTAGGGTTAGGGTTCCTATGGGTAGGCCCCTGGAGCTAGGGTTAGGTTCCTATGGTTAGGGTACTTGGAGCTAGGGTTAGGGTTCCTATGGGCTGGGCACCTGGAGCTAGGGTTAGGGTTCCTATGGGTAGGCCACCTGGAGCTAGGGTTAGGGTTCCAATGGGTAGGCCACCTGGAACTAGGGTTAGGGTTCCTATGGGTAGGGAACGTGGAGCTAGGGTTAGGGTTCCTATGGGTAGGCCCCCTGGAGCTAGGGTTAGGGTTCCTATGTTTAGGGTACTTGGAGCTAGGGTTAGGGTTCCTATGGGCTGGGCAGCTGGAGCTAGGGTTAGGGTTCCTATGGGCTGGGCAGCTGGAGCTAGGGTTAGGGTTCCTATGGGTAGGCCACCTGGAGCTAGGGTTAGGGTTCCTATGGGTAGGCCACCTGGAGCTAGGGTTAGGGTTCCAATGGGTAGGCCACCTGGAACTAGGGTTAGGGTTCCTATGGGTAGGGAACGTGGAGCTAGGGTTAGGGTTCCTATGGGTAGGCCCCCTGGAGCTAGGGTTAGGGTTCCTATGGTTAGGGTACTTGGAGCTAGGGTTAGGGTTCCTATGGGTTGGGCACCTGGAGCTAGGGTTAGGGTTCCTATGGGTTGGGCACCTGGAGCTAAGGTTAGGGTTCCTATGGGTAGGCCACCTGGAGCTAGGGTTAGGGTTCCAATGGGTAGGCCACCTGGAACTAGGGTTAGGGTTCCTATGGGTAGGGAACGTGGAGCTAGGGTTAGGGTTCCTATGGGTAGGGTCCTTGGAGCTAGGGTTAGGGTTCCTATGGATTGGGAACTTGGAGCTAGGGTTGGGGTTCCTATGGGTAGGCCCCTTGGAGCTAGGGTTAGGGTTCCTATGGGTAGGCCCCTTGGAGCTAGGGTTAGGGTTCCTATGGGTTGGGCACCTGGAGCTAGGGTTAGGGTTCCTATGGGTTGGGCACCTGGAGCTAGGGTTAGGGTTCCTATGGGTTGCGGACCTGGAGCTAGGGTTATGGTTCCTATGTGTAGGCCACTTGGAGCTAGGGTTAGCGATCCTATGGGTAGGCCACCTGGAGCTAGGGTTAGGGTTCCTATGGGTAGGGTACTTGGAGCTAGGGTTAGGGTTCCTGTGGGTAGGGTACTTGGAGCTTGGGTTAGGGTTCCTATGGGTAGGGTACTTGGAGCTAGGGTTAGGGTTCCTATGGGTACTGAACGTGGAGCTACGGTTAGGGTTCCTATGGGTACGGTACTTGGAGCTAGGGTTAGGGTTTCTATGGGTTGGGCACTTGGAGCTAGGGTTAGGGTTCCTATGGGTAGGCCCCCTGGAGCTAGGGTTAGGGTTCCTATGGTTAGGGTACTTGGAGCTAGGGTTAGGGTTCCTATGGGCTGGGCACCTGGAGCTAGGGTTAGGGTTCCTATGGGTAGGCCCCCTGGAGCTAGGGTTAGGGTTCCTATGGTTAGCGTACTTGGAGCTAGGGTTAGGGTTCCTATGGGTTGGGCACCTGGAGCTAGGGTTAGAGTTCCTATTGGTAGGGTACTTGAAGCTAGGGTTAGGATTCCTTTGGGTTGGGCACCTGGAGCTAGGGTTAGGGTTCCTATGGGTAGGCCACCTGGAGCTAGGGTTAGGGTTCCAATGGGTAGGCCACCTGGAACTAGGGTTAGGGTTCCTATGGGTAGGGAACGTGGTGCTAGGGTTAGGGTTCCTATGGGTAGGCCCCCTGGAGCTAGGGTTAGGGTTCCTATGGTTAGGGTACTTGGAGCTAGGGTTAGGGTTCCTATGGGCTGGGCACCTGGAGCTAGGGTTAGGGTTCCTATGGGTAGGCCAGCTGGAGCTAGGGTTAGGGTTCCAATGGGTAGGCCACCTGGAACTAGGGTTAGGGTTCCTATGGGTAGGGAACGTGGAGCTAGGGTTAGGGTTCCTATGGGTAGGCCCCCTGGAGCTAGGGTTAGGGTTCCTATGGGTAGGGTACTTGGAGCTAGGGTTAGGGTTCCTATGGGTTGGGCACCTGGAGCTAGGCTTAGGGTTCCTATGGGTAGGCCACCTGGAGCTAGGGTTAGGGTTCCAATGGGTAGGCCACCTGGAACTAGGGTTAGGGTTCCTATGGGTAGGGAACGTGGAGCTAGGGTTAGGGTTCCTATGGGTCGGGAACGTGGAGCTAGGGTTAGGGTTCCTATGGGTAGGGTCCTTGGAGCTAGGGTTAGGGTTCCTATGGATTGGGCACTTGGAGCTAGGGTTAGGGTTCCTATGGGTTGCGGACCTGGAGCTAGGGTTATGGTTCCTATGTGTAGGCCACTTGGAGCTAGGGTTAGGGTTCCTATGGGTAGGCCACCTGGAGCTAGGGTTAGGGTTCCTATGGGTAGGGTACTTGGAGCTAGGGTTAGGGTTCCTATGGGTAGGGTACTTGGAGCTAGGTTTAGGGTTCCTATGGGTAGGCCACCTGGAGCTAGGGTTAGGGTTCCAATGGGTACTGAACCTGGAACTACGGTTAGGGTTTCTATGGGTAGGGTACTTGGAGCTAGGGT
Source organism: Mauremys reevesii (assembly GCF_016161935.1). NCBI lineage: Eukaryota > Metazoa > Chordata > Testudines > Geoemydidae > Mauremys > Mauremys reevesii. The sequence continues at coordinate 4,190,457 of NC_052646.1, read as the reverse complement.
TAGGGTTCCTATGGGTAGGCCCCCTGGAGCTAGGGTTAGGGTTCCTATGGTTAGGGTACTTGGAGCTAGGGTTAGGGTTCCTATGGGTCGGGCACCTGGAGCTAGGGTTAGGGTTCCTATGGGTTGGGCCCCTGGAGCTAGGGTTAGGATTCCTATGGGTAGGGTTCTTGGAGCTAGGGTTAGGGTTCCAATGGGTAGGCCACATGGAACTAGGGTTAGGGTTCCTATGGGTAGGGAACGTGGAGCTAGGGTTAGGGTTCCTATGGGTAGGCCCCCTGGAGCTAGGGTTAGGGTTCCTATGGTTAGGGTACTTGGAGCTAGGGTTAGGGTTCCTATGGGCTGGGCACCTAGAGCTAGGGTTAGGGTTCCTATGGGTAGGCCACCTGAAGCTAGGGTTAGGGTTCCAATGGGTAGGCCACCTGGAACTAGGGTTAGGGTTCCTATGGGTAGGGAACGTGGAGCTAGGGTTAGGGTTCCTATGGGTAGGCCCCCTGGAGCTAGGGTTAGGGTTCCTATGGGTTGGGCACCTGGAGCTAGGGTTAGGGTTCCTATGGGTAGGCCACCTGGAGCTAGGGTTAGGGTTCCAATGGGTAGGCCACCTGGAACTAGGGTTAGGGTTCCTATTGGTAGGGAACGTGGAGCTAGGGTTAGGGTTCCTATGGGTAGGGTACTTGGAGCTAGGGTTAGGGTTCCTATGGGTAGGGACCTTGGAGAGATGGTAAGTGTTCCTAGGGGTTCGGCACTTTGAGCTAGGGTTAGGGTTCCTATGGGTAGGCCCCTTGGAGCTAGGGTTAGGGTTCCTATGGGTAGGCCCCTTGGAGCTAGGGTTAGGGTTCCTATGGGTAGGGTCCTTGGAGCTAGGGTTAGGGTTCCTATGGATTGGGCACTTGGAGCTAGGGTTAGGGTTCCTATGGGTAGGCCCCTTGGAGCTAGGGTTAGGGTTCCTATGGGTAGGCCCCTTGGAGCTAGGGTTAGGGTTCCTATGGGTTTGGCACTTGGAGCTAGGGTTAGGGTTCCTATGGGTTGGGCACCTGGAGCTAGGGTTAGGGTTCCTATGGGTTGCGCACCTGGAGCTAGGGTTAGGGTTCCTATGGGTTGCGGACCTGGAGCTAGGGTTATGGTTCCTATGTGTAGGCCACTTGGAGCTAGGGTTAGCGATCCTATGGGTAGGCCACCTGGAGCTAGGGTTAGAGTTCCTATGGGTAGGCCACCTGGAGCTAGGGTTAGGGTTCCTATGGGTAGGGTACTTGGAGCTAGGGTTAGGGTTCCTATGGGTAGGGTACTTGGAGCTAGGGTTAGGGTTCCTATGGGTTGGGCACCTAGATAGGGTTAGGGTTCCTATGGGTAGGCCACGTGGAGCTAGGGTTAGGGTTCCTATGGGTACTGAACGTGGAGGTACGGTTAGGGTTTCTATGGGTTGGGCACTTGGAGCTAGGGTTAGGGTTCCTATGGGTAGGGTACTTGGAGCTAGGGTTAGGGTTCCTATGGTTAGGGTACTTGGAGCTAGGGTTAGGGTTCCTATGGGTTGGGCCCCTGGAGCTAGGGTTAGATTTCCTATGGGTAGGGTTCTTGGAGCTAGGGTTAGGGTTCCAATGGGTAGGCCACCTGGAACTAGGGTTAGGGTTCCTATGGGTTGGGCACTTGGAGCTAGTGTTAGGGTTTCTATGGGTAGGGAACGTGGAGCTAGGGTTAGGGTTCCTATGGGTAGGGTACTTGGAGCTAGGGTTAGGGTTCCTATGGGTTGCGCACCTGGAGCTAGGGTTAGGGTTCCTATGTGTAGGCCACTTGGAGCTATGTTTAGGGATCCTATGGGTAGGCCACCTGGAGCTAGGGTTAGGGTTCCTATGGGCTGGGCACCTGGAGCTAGGGTTAGGGTTCCTATGGGTAGGCCACCTGGAGCTAGGGTTAGGGTTCCAATGGGTAGGCCACCTGGAACTAGGGTTAGGGTTCCTATGGGTAGGGAACGTGGAGCTAGGGTTAGGGTTCCTATGGGTAGGCCCCCTGGAGCTAGGGTTAGGGTTCCTATGGGTTGGGCACCTGGAGCTAGGGTTAGGGTTCCTATGGGTAGGCCACCTGGAGCTAGGGTTAGGGTTCCAATGGGTAGGCCACCTGGAACTAGGGTTAGGGTTCCTATTGGTAGGGAACGTTGAGCTAGGGTTAGGGTTCCTATGGGTAGGGTACTTGGAGCTAGGGTTAGGGTTCCTATGGGTAGGGTCCTTGGAGCTAGGGTTAGGGTTCCTATGGATTGGGCACTTGGAGCTAGGGTTAGGGTTCCTATGGGTTGGGCACCTGGAGCTAGGGTTAGGGTTCCTATGGGTTGGGCACTTGGAGCTAGGGTTAGAGTTCCTATTGGTAGGGTACTTGAAGCTAGGGTTAGGATTCCTATGGGTTGGGCACCTGGAGCTAGGGTTAGGGTTCCTATGGGTTGGGCACCTGGAGCTAGGGTTAGGGTTCCTATGGGTTGGGCACCTGGAGCTAGGGTTAGGGTTCCTATGGGTAGGGAACGTGGAGCTAGGGTTAGGGTTCCTATGGGTAGGCCCCCTGGAGCTAGGGTTAGGGTTCCTATGGTTAGGGTACTTGGAGCTAGGGTTAGGGTTCCTATGGGTTGGGCACCTGGAGCTAGGGTTAGGGTTCCTATGGGTTGGCCACCTGGAGCTAGGGTTAGGGTTCCTATGGGTTGGGCACCTGGAGCTAAGGTTAGGGTTCCTATGGGTAGGGAACGTGGAGCTAGGGTTAGGGTTCCTATGGGTAGGGTCCTTGGAGCTAGGGTTAGGGTTCCTATGGGCTGGGCACCTGGAGCTAGGGTTAGGGTTCCTATGGGTAGGCCACCTGGAGCTAGGGTTAGGGTTCCTATGGGTAGGCCACCTGGAGCTAGGGTTAGGGTTCCTATGGGTAGGGAACGTGGAGCTAGGGTTAGGGTTCCTATGGGTAGGCCCCCTGGAGCTAGGGTTAGGGTTCCTATGGTTAGGGTACTTGGAGCTAGGGTTAGGGTTCCTATGGGTAGGCCACCTGGAGCTAGGGTTAGGGTTCCTATGGGTAGGCCACCTGGAGCTAGGGTTAGGGTTCCTATGGGTAGGCCCCCTGGAGCTAAGGTTAGGGTTCCTATGGTTAGGGTACTTGGAGCTAGGGTTAGGGTTCCTATGGTTAGGCCACCTGGAGCTAGGGTTAGGGTTCCAATGGGTAGGCCACCTGGAACTAGGGTTAGGGTTCCTATGGTTAGGGAACGTGGAGCTAGGGTTAGGGTTCCTATGGGTAGGCCCCCTGGAGCTAGGGTTAGGGTTCCTATGGGTTGGGCACCTGGAGCTAGGGTTAGGGTTCCTATGGGTTGCGCACTTGGAGCTAGGGTTAGGGTTCCTATGGGTAGGCCACCTGGAGCTAGGGTTAGGGTTCCAATGGGTAGGCCACCTGGAACTAGGGTTAGGGTTCCTATGGGTAGGGAACGTGGAGCTAGGGTTAGGGTTCCTATGGGTAGGCCACCAGGAGCTAGGGTTAGGGTTCCTATGGTTAGGTACTTGGAGCTAGGGTTAGGGTTCCTATGGGCTGGGCACCTGGAGCTAGGGTTAGGGTTCCTATGGGTAGGCCACCTGGAGCTAGGGTTAGGGTTCCAATGGGTAGGCCACCTGGAACTAGGGTTAGGGTTCCTATGGGTAGGGAACGTGGAGCTAGGGTTAGGGTTCCTATGGGTAGGCCCCCTGGAGCTAGGGTTAGGGTTCCTATGGTTAGGGTACTTGGAGCTAGGGTTAGGGTTCCTATGGGCTGGGCACCTGGAGCTAGGGTTAGGGTTCCTATGGGTAGGCCACCTGGAGCTAGGGTTAGGGTTCCTATGGGTAGGCCACCTGGAGCTAGGGTTAGGGTTCCAATGGGTAGGCCACCTGGAACTAGGGTTAGGGTTCCTATGGGTAGGGAACGTGGAGCTAGGGTTAGGGTTCCTATGGGTAGGCCCCCTGGAGCTAGGGTTAGGGTTCCTATGGGTAGGTACTTGGAGCTAGGGTTAGGGTTCCTATGGGTTGGGCACCTGGAGCTAGGGTTAGGGTTCCTATGGGTTGGGCACCTGGAGCTAAGGTTAGGGTTCCTATGGGTAGGCCACCTGGAGCTAGGGTTAGGGTTCCAATGGGTAGGCCACCTGGAACTAGGGTTAGGGTTCCTATGGGTAGGGAACGTGGAGCTAGGGTTAGGGTTCCTATGGGTAGGGTCCTTGGAGCTAGGGTTAGGGTTCCTATGGATTGGGAACTTGGAGCTAGGGTTGGGGTTCCTATGGGTAGGCCCCTTGGAGCTAGGGTTAGGGTTCCTATGGGTAGGCCCCTTGGAGCTAGGGTTAGGGTTCCTATGGGTTGGGCACCTGGAGCGAGGGTTAGGGTTCCTATGGGTTGGGCACCTGGAGCTAGGGTTAGGGTTCCTATGGGTTGCGGACCTGGAGCTAGGGTTATGGTTCCTATGTGTAGGCCACTTGGAGCTAGGGTTAGCGATCCTATGGGTAGGCCACCTGGAGCTAGGGTTAGGGTTCCTATGGGTAGGGTACTTGGAGCTAGGGTTAGGGTTCCTGTGGGTAGGGTACTTGGAGCTAGGGTTAGGGTTCCTATGGGTAGGGTACTTGGAGCTAGGGTTAGGGTTCCTATGGGTACTGAACGTGGAGCTACGGTTAGGGTTCCTATGGGTACGGTACTTGGAGCTAGGGTTAGGGTTTCTATGGGTTGGGCACTTGGAGCTAGGGTTAGGGTTCCTATGGGTAGGCCCCCTGGAGCTAGGGTTAGGGTTCCTATGGTTAGGGTACTTGGAGCTAGGGTTAGGGTTCCTATGGGCTGGGCACCTGGAGCTAGGGTTAGGGTTCCTATGGGTAGGCCCCCTGGAGCTAGGGTTAGGGTTCCTATGGTTAGGGTACTTGGAGCTAGGGTTAGGGTTCCTATGGGTTGGGCACCTGGAGCTAGGGTTAGAGTTCCTATTGGTAGGGTACTTGAAGCTAGGGTTAGGATTCCTATGGGTTGGGCACCTAGAGCTAGGGTTAGGGTTCCTATGGGTAGGCCACCTGGAGCTAGGGTTAGGGTTCCAATGGGTAGGCCACCTGGAACTAGGGTTAGGGTTCCTATGGGTAGGGAACGTGGTGCTAGGGTTAGGGTTCCTATGGGTAGGCCCCCTGGAGCTAGGGTTAGAGTTCCTATGGTTAGGGTACTTGGAGCTAGGGTTAGGGTTCCTATGGGCTGGGCACCTGGAGCTAGGGTTAGGGTTCCTATGGGTAGGCCAGCTGGAGCTAGGGTTAGGGTTCCAATGGGTAGGCCACCTGGAACTAGGGTTAGGGTTCCTATGGGTAGGGAACGTGGAGCTAGGGTTAGGGTTCCTATGGGTAGGCCCCCTGGAGCTAGGGTTAGGGTTCCTATGGTTAGGGTACTTGGAGCTAGGGTTAGGGTTCCTATGGGTTGGGCACCTGGAGCTAGGCTTAGGGTTCCTATGGGTAGGCCACCTGGAGCTAGGGTTAGGGTTCCAATGGGTAGGCCACCTGGAACTAGGGTTAGGGTTCCTATGGGTAGGGAACGTGGAGCTAGGGTTAGGGTTCCTATGGGTAGGGAACGTGGAGCTAGGGTTAGGGTTCCTATGGGTAGGGTCCTTGGAGCTAGGGTTAGGGTTCCTATGGATTGGGCACTTGGAGCTAGGGTTAGGGTTCCTATGGATTGGGCACTTGGAGCTAGGGTTAGGGTTCCTATGGGTAGGCCCCTTGGAGCTAGGGTTAGGGTTCCTATGGGTTGGTCACCTGGAGCTAGGGTTAGGGTTCCTATGGGTTGCGCACCTGGAGCTAGGGTTAGGGTTCCTATGGGTTGCGGACCTGGAGCTAGGGTTATGGTTCCTATGTGTAGGCCACTTGGAGCTAGGGTTAGGGTTCCTATGGGTAGGCCACCTGGAGCTAGGGTTAGGGTTCCTATGGGTAGGGTACTTGGAGCTAGGGTTAGGGTTCCTATGGGTAGGGTACTTGGAGCTAGGTTTAGGGTTCCTATGGGTAGGCCACCTGGAGCTAGGGTTAGGGTTCCAATGGGTACTGAACCTGGAACTACGGTTAGGGTTTCTATGGGTAGGGTACTTGGAGCTAGGGTTAGGGTTCCTATGGGTAGGCCACCTGGAACTAGGGTTAGGGTTCCTATGGGTAGGGAACGTGGAGCTAGGGTTAGGGTTCCTATGGGTTGGGCACCTGGAGCTAGGGTTAGGGTTCCTATGGGTTGGGCCCCTGGAGCTAGGGTTAGGGTTCCTATGGGTAGGGTTCTTGGAGCTAGGGTTAGGGTTCCAATGGGTAGGCCACCTGGAACTAGGGTTAGGGTTCCTATGGGTAGGGAACGTGGAGCTAGGGTTAGGGTTCCTATGGGTAGGCCCCCTGGAGCTAGGGTTAGGGTTCCTATGGTTAGGGTACTTGGAGCTAGGGTTAGGGTTCCTATGGGCTGGGCACCTGGAGCTAGGGTTAGGGTTCCTATGGGTAGGCCACCTGGAGCTAGGGTTAGGGTTCCAATGGGTAGGCCACCTGGAACTAGGGTTAGGGTTCCTATGGGTAGGGAACGTGGAGCTAGGGTTAGGGTTCCTATGGGTAGGCCCCCTGGAGCTAGGGTTAGGGTTCCTATGGGTTGGGCACCTGGAGCTAGGGTTAGGGTTCCTATGGGTAGGCCACCTGGAGCTAGGGTTAGGGTTCCAATGGGTAGGCCACCTGGAACTAGGGTTAGGGTTCCTATGGGTAGGGAACGTGGAGCTAGGGTTAGGGTTCCTATGGGTAGGGTACTTGGAGCTAGGGTTAGGGTTCCTATGGGTAGGGTCCTTGGAGCTAGGGTTAGGGTTCCTATGGATTGGGCACTTGGAGCTAGGGTTAGGGTTCCTATGGGTAGGCCCCTTGGAGCTAGGGTTAGGGTTCCTATGGGTAGGCCCCTTGGAGCTAGGGTTAGGGTTCCTATGGGTAGGGTCATTGGAGCTAGGGTTAGGGTTCCTATGGATTGGGCACTTGGAGCTAGGGTTAGGGTTCCTATGGGTAGGCCCCTTGGAGCTAGGGTTAGGGTTCCTATGGGTAGGCCCCTTGGAGCTAGGGTTAGGGTTCCTATGGGTTGGGCACTTGGAGCTAGGGTTAGGGTTCCTATGGGTTGGGCACCTGGAGCTAGGGTTAGGGTTCCTATGGGTTGCGCACCTGGAGCTAGGGTTAGGGTTCCTATGGGTTGCGCACCTGGAGCTAGGGTTATGGTTCCTATGTGTAGGCCACTTGGAGCTAGGGTTAGCGATCCTATGGGTAGGCCACCTGGAGCTAGGGTTAGGGTTCCTATGGGTAGGCCACCTGGAGCTAGGGTTAGGGTTCCTATGGGTAGGGTACTTGGAGCTAGGGTTAGGGTTCCTATGGGTAGGGTACTTGGAGCTAGGGTTAGGGTTCCTATGGGTTGGGCACCTAGATAGGGTTAGGGTTCCTATGGGTAGGCCACGTGGAGCTAGGGTTAGGGTTCCTATGGGTACTGAACGTGGAGCTACGGTTAGGGTTTCTATGGGTTGGGCACTTGGAGCTAGGGTTAGGGTTCCTATGGGTAGGGTACTTGGAGCTAGGGTTAGGGTTCCTATGGTTAGGGTACTTGGAGCTAGGGTTAGGGTTCCTATGGGTTGGGCCCCTGGAGCTAGGGTTAGATTTCCTATGGGTTGGGCCCCTGGAGCTAGGGTTAGGGTTCCTATGGGTAGGGTTCTTGGAGCTAGGGTTAGGGTTCCAATGGGTAGGCCACCTGGAACTAGGGTTAGGGTTCCTATGGGTTGGGCACTTGGAGCTAGGGTTAGGGTTCCTATGGGTAGGCCACCTGGAGCTAGGGTTAGGGTTCCTATGGGTAGGGTACTTGGAGCTAGGGTTAGGGTTCCTATGGGTTGGCCACCTGGAGCTAGGGTTAGGGTTCCTATGGGTAGGCCACCTGGAGCTAGGGTTAGGGTTCCTATGGTTAGCCCTGGAGCTAGGGTTAGGGTTCCTATGGGTAGGGCACCTGGAGCTAGGGTTAGGGTTCCTATGGGTAGGGTACTTGGAGCTAGGGTTAGGGTTCCTATGGGTTGGGCACCTGGAGCTAGGGTTAGGGTTCCTATGGGTAGGCCACCTGGAGCTAGGGTTAGGGTTCCAATGGGTAGGCCACCTGGAACTAGGGTTAGGGTTCCTATGGGTAGGCCCCCTGGAGCTAGGGTTAGGGTTCCTATGGGTAGGCCACCTGGAGCTAGGGTTAGGGTTCCTATGGGTACTGAACGTGGAGCTACGGTTAGGGTTCCTATGGGTTGGGCACCTGGAGCTAGGGTTAGGGTTCCTATGGGTTGGGCACCTGGAGCTAGGGTTAGGGTTCCTATGGGTAGGCCACCTGGAGCTAGGGTTAGGGTTCCAATGGGTAGGCCACCTGGAACTAGGGTTAGGGTTCCTATGGGTAGGGAACGTGGAGCTAGGGTTAGGGTTCCTATGGGTAGGGTCCTTGGAGCTAGGGTTAGGGTTCCTATGGGCTGGGCACCTGGAGCTAGGGTTAGGGTTCCTATGGGTAGGCCACCTGGAGCTAGGGTTAGGGTTCCTATGGGTAGGCCACCTGGAGCTAGGGTTAGGGTTCCAATGGGTAGGCCACCTGGAACTAGGGTTAGGGTTCCTATGGGTAGGGAACGTGGAGCTAGGGTTAGGGTTCCTATGGGTAGGCCCCCTGGAGCTAGGGTTAGGGTTCCTATGGTTAGGGTACTTGGAGCTAGGGTTAGGGTTCCTATGGGTTGGGCACCTGGAGCTAGGGTTAGGGTTCCTATGGGTAGGCCACCTGGAGCTAGGGTTAGGGTTCCTATGGGTAGGCCACCTGGAACTAGGGTTAGGGTTCCTATGGGTAGGGTACTTGGAGCTAGGGTTAGGGTTTCTATGGGTTTGGCACTTGGAGCTAGGGTTAGGGTTCCTATGGGTAGGCCCCCTGGAGCTAGGGTTAGGGTTCCTATGGTTAGGGTACTTGGAGCTAGGGTTAGGGTTCCTATGGTTTAGGCACCTGGAGCTAGGGTTAGGGTTCCAATGGGTAGGCCACCTGGAACTAGGGTTAGGGTTCCTATGGGTAGGGAACGTGGAGCTAGGGTTAGGGTTCCTATGGGTAGGCCCCCTGGAGCTAGGGTTAGGGTTCCTATGGGTTGGGCACCTGGAGCTAGGGTTAGGGTTCCTATGGGTTGGGCACCTGGAGCTAGGGTTAGGGTTCCTATGGGTAGGCCACCTGGAGCTAGGGTTAGGGTTCCTATGGGTAGGCCACCTGGAACTAGGGTTAGGGTTCCTATGGGTAGGGAACGTGGAGCTAGGGTTAGGGTTCCTATGGGTAGGCCCCCTGGAGCTAGGGTTAGGGTTCCTATGGTTAGGGTACTTGGAGCTAGGGTTAGGGTTCCTATGGGTAGGCCACCTGGAGCTAGGGTTAGGGTTCCAATGGGTAGGCCACCTGGAACTAGGGTTAGGGTTCCTATGGGTAGGGAACCTGGAGCTAGGGTTAGGGTTCCTATGGGTAGGCCCCCTGGAGCTAGGGTTAGGGTTCCTATGGTTAGGGTACTTGGAGCTAGGGTTAGGGTTCCTATGGGCTGGGCACCTGGAGCTAGGGTTAGGGTTCCTATGGGTAGGCCACCTGGAGCTAGGGTTAGGGTTCCAATGGGTAGGCCACCTGGAACTAGGGTTAGGGTTCCTATGGGTAGGGAACGTGGAGCTAGGGTTAGGGTTCCTATGGGTAGGCCCCCTGGAGCTAGGGTTAGGGTTCCTATGGTTAGGGTACTTGGAGCTAGGGTTAGGGTTCCTATGGGTTGGGCACCTGGAGCTAGGGTTAGGGTTCCTATGGGTAGGCCACCTGGAGCTAGGGTTAGGGTTCCTATGGGTAGGCCACCTGGAGCTAGGGTTAGGGTTCCTATGGGTAGGGAACGTGGAGCTAGGGTTAGGGTTCCTATGGTTAGGCCCCTTGGAGCTAGGGTTAGGGTTCCTATGGGTTGGGCACTTGGAGCTAGGGTTAGGGTTCCTATGGGTTGGGCACCTGGAGCTAGGGTTAGGGTTCCTATGGGTTGGGCACCTGGAGCTAGGGTTAGGGTTCCTATGGGTAGGCCACCTGGAGCTAGGGTTAGGGTTCCTATGGGTAGGCCACTTGGAGCTAGGGTTAGGGTTCCTATGGGTAGGCCACCTGGAGCTAGGGTTAGGGTTCCTATGGGTAGGCCACCTGGAGCTAGGGTTAGGGTTCCTATGGGTAGGGTACTTGGAGCTAGGGTTAGGGTTCCTATGGGTAGGGTACTTGGAGCTAGGGTTAGGGTTCCTATGGGTTGGGCACCTGGAGCTAGGGTTAGGGTTCCTATGGGTAGGCCACCTGGAGCTAGGGTTAGGGTTCCTATGGGTACTGACAGTGGAGCTAGGGTTAGGGTTCCTATGGGTTGGGCACCTGGAGCTAGGGTTAGGGTTCCTATGGGTAGGCCACCTGGAGCTAGGGTTAGGGTTCCTATGGGTAGGGTACTTGGAGCTAGGGTTAGGGTTCCTATGGGTTGGGCACCTGGAGCTAGGGTTAGGGTTCCTATGGGTAGGCCACCTGGAGCTAGGGTTAGGGTTCCTATGGGTAGGTACTTGGAGCTAGCGTTCGGGTTCCTATGGGTTGCGCACCTGGAGCTAGGGTTAGGGTTCCTATGGGTTGGGCACCTGGAGCTAGGGTTAGGGTTCCTATGGGTAGGCCCCCTGGAGCTAGGGTTAGGGTTCCTATGGTTAGGGTACTTGGAGCTAGGGTTAGGGTTCCTATGGGTTGGGCACCTGGAGCTAGGGTTAGGGTTCCTATGGGTAGGCCCCCTGGAGCTAGGGTTAGGGTTCCTATGGTTAGGGTACTTGGAGCTAGGGTTAGGGTTCCTATGGGTTGGGCACCTGGAGCTAGGGTTAGGGTTCCTATGGGTAGGGTACGTGGAGCTAGGGTTAGGGTTCCTATGGGTTGGGCACCTGGAGCTAGGGTTAGGGTTCCTATGGGTAGGCCACTTGGAGCTAGGGTTAGGGTTCCTATGGGTAGGCCACCTGGAGCTAGGGTTAGGGTTCCTATGGGTAGGAACGTGGAGCTAGGGTTAGGGTTCCTATGGGTAGGCCCCTGGAGCTAGGGTTAGGGTTCCTATGGTTAGGGTACTTGGAGCTAGGGTTAGGGTTCCTATGGGTTGGGCACCTGGAGCTAGGGTTAGGGTTCCTATGGGTAGGCCACCTGGAGCTAGGGTTAGGGTTCCAATGGGTAGGCCACCTGGAGCTAGGGTTAGGGTTCCTATGGGTAGGGAACGTGGAGCTAGGGTTAGGGTTCCTATGGGTAGGCCCCCTGGAGCTAGGGTTAGGGTTCCTATGGGTAGGGTACTTGGAGCTAGGGTTAGGGTTCCTATGGGTTGGGCACCTGGAGCTAGGGTTAGGGTTCCTATGGGTAGGCCACCTGGAGCTAGGGTTAGGGTTCCTATGGGTAGGCCACCTGGAGCTAGGGTTAGGGTTCCTATGGGTAGGGAACCTGGAGCTAGGGTTAGGGTTCCTATGGGTAGGGAACCTGGAGCTAGGGTTAGGGTTCCTATGGGTAGGGTACTTGGAGCTAGGGTTAGGGTTCCTATGGGTAGGGCACCTGGAGCTAGGGTTAGGGTTCCTATGGGTAGGCCACCTGGAGCTAGGGTTAGGGTTCCTATGGGTAGGCCACCTGGAGCTAGGGTTAGGGTTCCTATGGGTAGGGCACCTGGAGCTAGGGTTAGGGTTCCTATGGGTGCACCTGGAGCTAGGGTTAGGGTTCCTATGGGTTGGGCACCTGGAGCTAGGGTTAGGGTTCCTATGGGTAGGCCACCTGGAGCTAGGGTTAGGGTTCCTATGGGTAGGCCACCTGGAGCTAGGGTTAGGGTTCCTATGGGTAGGGTACTTGGAGCTAGGGTTAGGGTTCCTATGGGTAGGGTACTTGGAGCTAGGGTTAGGGTTCCTATGGGTAGGGCACCTGGAGCTAGGGTTAGGGTTCCTATGGGTTGGGCACCTGGAGCTAGGGTTAGGGTTCCTATGGGTAGGGCACCTGGAGCTAGGGTTAGGGTTCCTATGGGTAGGCCACCTGGAGCTAGGGTTAGGGTTCCTATGGGTAGGGAACGTGGAGCTAGGGTTAGGGTTCCTATGGGTAGGCCCCCTGGAGCTAGGGTTAGGGTTCCTATGGGTAGGGTACTTGGAGCTAGGGTTAGGGTTCCTATGGGTTGGGCACCTGGAGCTAGGGTTAGGGTTCCTATGGGTAGGCCACCTGGAGCTAGGGTTAGGGTTCCAATGGGTAGGCCACCTGGAGCTAGGGTTAGGGTTCCTATGGGTAGGGAACGTGGAGCTAGGGTTAGGGTTCCTATGGGTAGGGCACCTGGAGCTAGGGTTAGGGTTCCAATGGGTAGGGTACCAGGAGCTAGGGTTAGGGTTCCTATTGGTAGGGACCGTGGAGCTAGGGTTAGGGTTCCTATGGGTTGGGCACCTGGAGCTAGGGTTAGGGTTCCTATGGGTAGGCCCCCTGGAGCTAGGGTTAGGGTTCCTATGGGTAGGGAACGTGGAGCTAGGGTTAGGGTTCCTATGGGTTGGGCACCTGGAGCTAGGGTTAGGGTTCCTATGGGTTGGGCACCTGGAGCTAGGGTTAGGGTTCCTATGGGTAGGCCACCTGGAGCTAGGGTTAGGGTTCCTATGGGTAGGCCACCTGGAGCTAGGGTTAGGGTTCCTATGGGTAGGGAACGTGGAGCTAGGGTTAGGGTTCCTATGGGTAGGCCACCTGGAGCTAGGGTTAGGGTTCCTATGGGTAGGCCACCTGGAGCTAGGGTTAGGGTTCCTATGGGTAGGGCACCTGGAGCTAGGGTTAGGGTTCCTATGGGTAGGCCACCTGGAGCTAGGGTTAGGGTTCCTATGGGTAGGCCACCTGGAACTAGGGTTAGGGTTCCTATGGGTAGGGAACGTGGAGCTAGGGTTAGGGTTCCTATGGGTTGGGCACCTGGAGCTAGGGTTAGGGTTCCTATGGGTTGGGAACTTGGAGCTAGGGTTAGGGTTCCTATGGGTAGGGCACCTGGAGCTAGGGTTAGGGTTCCTATGGGTTGGGCACCTGGAGCTAGGGTTAGGGTTCCTATGGGTTGGGCACCTGGAGCTAGGGTTAGGGTTCCTATGGGTTGGGCACCTGGAGCTAGGGTTAGGGTTCCTATGGGTAGGGAACGTGGAGCTAGGGTTAGGGTTCCTATGGGTAGGCCCCCTGGAGCTAGGGTTAGGGTTCCTATGGTTAGGGTACTTGGAGCTAGGGTTAGGGTTCCTATGGGTTGGGCACCTGGAGCTAGGGTTAGGGTTCCTATGGGTAGGGCACCTGGAGCTAGGGTTAGGGTTCCTATGGGTAGGCCACCTGGAGCTAGGGTTAGGGTTCCTATGGGTAGGCCACCTGGAGCTAGGGTTAGGGTTCCTATGGGTAGGGAACTTGGAGCTAGGGTTAGGGTTCCTATGGGTAGGGTACTTGGAGCTAGGGTTAGGGTTCCTATGGGTTGGGCACTTGGAGCTAGGGTTAGGGTTCCTATGGGTTGGGCACTTGGAGCTAGGGTTAGGGTTCCTATGGGTAGGGCACCTGGAGCTAGGGTTAGGGTTCCTATGGGTAGGCCACTTGGAGCTAGGGTTAGGGTTCCTATGGGTAGGCCACCTGGAGCTAGGGTTAGGGTTCCTATGGGTAGGGTACTTGGAGCTAGGGTTAGGGTTCCTATGGGTTGGGCACCTGGAGCTAGGGTTAGGGTTCCTATGGGTAGGGTACTTGGAGCTAGGGTTAGGGTTCCTATGGGTTGGGCACCTGGAGCTAGGGTTAGGGTTCCTATGGGTAGGGCAGCTGGAGCTAGGGTTAGGTTCCTATGGGTTGGGCCCCTGGAGCTATGGTTAGGGTTCCTATGGGTTGGGCACCTGGAGCTAGGCTAAGGGTTCCTATGTGTAGGCCACTTGGAGCTAGGGTTAGGGTTCCTATGGGTAGGCCACCTGGAGCTAGGTTAGGTTCCTATGGGTGAGCCACCTGGAGCTAGGGTTAGGGTTCCGATGGTTAGGCCCCTTGGAGCTAGGGTTAGGGTTCCTATGGGTTGGGCACCTGGAGCTAGGGTTAGGGTTCCTATGGGTAGGGTACTTGGAGCTAGGGTTAGGGTTCCTATGGGTAGGCCACCTGGAGCTAGGGTTAGGGTTCCTATGGGTAGGCCACCTGGAGCTAGGGTTAGGGTTCCTATGGGTAGGGCACATGGAGCTAGGGTTAGGGTTCCTATGGGTAGGCCAACTGGAGCTAGGGTTAGGGTTCCTATCAGTAGGGTACTTGGAGCTAGGGTTAGGGTTCCTATGGGTAGTGCACATGGAGCTAGGGTTAGGGTTCCTATGGGTAGGCCCCCTGGAGCTAGGGTTAGGGTTCCTATGGTTAGGGTACTTGGAGCTAGGGTTAGGGTTCCTATGGGTTGGGCACCTGGAGCTAGGGTTAGGGTTCCTATGGGTAGGCCACCTGGAGCTAGGGTTAGGGTTCCTATGGGTAGGCCACCTGGAGCTAGGGCTAGGGTTCCTATGGGTAGGGAACGTGGAGCTAGGGTTAGGGTTCCTATGGGTTGGGTACTTGGAGCTAGTGTTACGGTTCCTTTGGGTAGGGTACTTGAAGCTAGGGTTAGGATTCCTATGGGTGGGCACCCCGACCTAGGGTTAGGGTTCCAATGGGTAGGGCACCCGGAGCTAGGGTTAGGGTTCCAATGGGTAGGGCACCCGGAGCTAGGGTTAGGGTTGCTATGGGTCGGACCCCCGGGAGCTAGGGTTAGGGTTCCTATGGGTAGGTTACCTGGAGCTAGGTTTAGGGTTCCTATGGGTAGGCCACCTGGAGCTAGGGGAAGGGTTCCTATGTGTTGTGCACATGGAGCTAGGGTTATCGTTCCTAGGGGTAGGGCACCTGGAGCTAGTGCTCGGGTTCCTATGGGTAGGCCACCTGGAGCTAGGGTTAGGGTTCCTATGGGTAGGCCACCTGGAGCTAGGGTAAGTGTTCCTATGGGTACGGTACCTGGAGCTAGGTTTAGGGTTCCTATGGGTTGGGCACCTGGAGCTAGGGTTAGGGTTCCTATGGGTAGGCCACCTGGAGCTAGGGTTAGGGTTCCTAGGTGTAGGGCACCTGGAGCTAGGGTTAGGGTTCCTTTTGGTAGGTCACTTGGAGCTAGGGTTAGGGTTCCTATGGGTAGGTAACGTGGAGCTAGGGTTAGGGTTTCTATGGGTTGGGCACCTGGAGCTAGGGTTAGGGTTCCTATGGGTAGGCCACCTGGAGCTAGGGTTAGGTTCCTATGGGTAGGGACCTGGAGCTAGGGTTAGGTTCCTATGGGTAGGCCACTGGAGCTAGGGTTAGGGTTCCTATGGGTTAGGCACCTGGAGCTAGGGTTAGGGTTCCTATGGGTAGGGCAGTTGGAGCTAGGGTTAGAGTTCCTATGGGTAGGCCCCTGGAGCTAGGGTTAGGGTTCCTATGGGTAGGGTACCTGGAGCTAGGGTTAGGGTTCCTATGGGTGGGCACCTGGAGCTAGGGTTAGGTTCCTATGGGTAGGCCTCCTGGAGCTAGTGTTAGGGTTCCAATGGGTAGGCCACCTGGATCTAGGGTTAGGGTTCCTATGGGCTGGGCACCTGGAGCTAGGGTTAGGGTTCCTATGGGTAGGCCCCCTGGAGCTAGGGTTAGGGTTCCTATGGTTAGGGTACTTGGAGCTAGGGTTAGGGTTCCTATGGGTTGGGCCCCTGGAGCTAGGGTTAGGGTTCCTATGGGTTGGGCACCTGGAGCTAGGGTTAGGGTTCCTATGGGTTGGGCACATGGAGCTAGGGTTAGGGTTCCTATGGGTAGGCCACCTGGAGCTAGGGTTAGTGTTCCTATGGGTAGGGCTGGTGGAGCTAGGGTTAGCGTTCCTATGGGTAGGCACTTGGAGCTAGGGTTAGGGTTCCTATGGTTAGGGCACCTGGAGCTAGGGTTAGGGTTCCTATGGGTAGGCCACCTGGAGCTAGGGTTAGGGTTCCTATGGGTAGGCCACCTGGAGCTAGGGTTAGGGTTCCTATGGGTAGGCCACCTGGAGCTAGGGTTAGGGTTCCTATGGGTAGGCCACCTGGAGCGAGGGTTAGGGTTCCTATGGGTACGGAACTTGGAGCTAGGGTTAGGGTTCCTATGTGTAGGCCCCCTGCAGCTAGGGTTAGGGTTCCTATGGGTTGAGCACTTAGAGCTAGGGTTGGGGTTCCTATGGGTTGGGCACCTGGAGCTAGGGTTAGGGTTCCTATGGGTAGGCCTCCTGGAGCTAGGGTTAGGGTTCCTATGGGTAGGCAACCTGGAGCTAGGGTTAGGGTTCCTATGGGTTGGGAACCTGGAGCTAGGGTTAGGGTTCCTATGGTTAGGCAACCAGGAGGTAGGGTTAGGGTTCCTATGGGTTGGGCACCTGGAGCTAGGGTTAGGGTTCCTATGGGTTGGGCACTTGGAGCTAGGGTTAGGGTTCCTATGGGTAGGCCCCCTGGAGCTAGGGTTAGGGTTCCTATGGGTAGGGAACGTGGAGCTAGGGTTAGGGTTCCTATGGGTAGGCTACCTGGAGCTAGGGTTAGGGTTCCTATGGGTAGGCCACCTGGAGCTAGGGTTAGGGTTCCTATGGGTAGGCCACCTGGAGCTAGGGTTAGGGTTCCTATGGGTAGGGTACTTGGAGCTAGGGTTAGGGTTCCTATGGGTAGGCCACCTGGAGCTAGGGTTAGGGTTCCTATGGGTAGGCAACCTGGAGCTAGGGTTAGGGTTCCTATGGGTAGGCCACCTGGAGCTAGGGTTAGGGTTCCTATGGGTAGGGTACTTGGAGCTAGGGTTAGGGTTCCTATGGGTTCGGCACTTGGAGCTAGGGTTAGGGTTCCTATGGGTAGGCCCCCTGGAGCTAGGGTTAGGGTTCCTATGGGTAGGGCACGTGGAGCTAGGGTTAGGGTTCCTATGGGTAGGCAACTTGGAGCTAGGGTTAGGGTTCCTATGGGTAGGGCACTTGGAGCTAGGGTTAGGGTTCCTATGGGTTGGGCACCTGGAGCTAGGGTTAGGGTTCCTATGGGTTGGGCACCTGGAGCTAGGGTTAGGGTTCCTATGGGTAGGGAACGTGGAGCTAGGGTTAGGGTTCCTATGGGTAGGCCACCTGGAGCTAGGGTTAGGGTTCCTATGGGTAGGCCACCTGGAGCTAGGGTTAGGGTTCCTATGGGTAGGGAACTTGGAGCTAGGGTTAGGGTTCCTATGGGTAGGCACCTTGGAGCTAGGGTTAGGGTTCCTATGGGTAGGCCACCTGGAGCTAGGGTTAGGGTTCCTATGTGTAGGCCACCTGGAGCTAGGGTTAGGGTTCCTATGGGTAGGCCACCTGGAGCTAGGGTTAGGGTTCCAATGGGTAGGCCACCTGGAACTAGGGTTAGGGTTCCTATGGGTAGGGAACGTGGAGCTAGGGTTAGGGTTCCTATGGGTAGGCCCCCTGGAGCTAGGGTTAGGGTTCCTATGGGTAGGGTACTTGGAGCTAGGGTTAGGGTTCCTATGGGTTGGGCACCTGGAGCTAGGGTTAGGGTTCCTATGGGTTGGGCACCTGGAGCTAGGGTTAGGGTTCCTATGGGTTGGGCACCTGGAGCTAGGGTTAGGGTTCCTATGGGTAGGCCACCTGGAGCTAGGGTTAGGGTTCCTATGGGTAGGCCACCTGGAGCTAGGGTTAGGGTTCCTATGGGTAGGGTACTTGGAGCTAGGGTTAGGGTTCCTATGGGCTGGGCACCTGGAGCTAGGGTTAGGGTTCCTATGGGTAGGCCACCTGGAGCTAGGGTTAGGGTTCCTATGGGTAGGGCACCTGGAGCTAGGGTTAGGGTTCCTATGGGTAGGGAACCTGGAGCTAGGGTTAGGGTTCCTATGGGTAGGGCCCCTGGAGCTAGGGTAAGGGTTTCTATGGGTAGGGCACTTGGAGCTAGTGTTAGGGTTCCTATGGGTAGGGCACCTGGAGGTAGGGTTAGGGTTCTTCTGGGTAGGGCACCTGGAGCTAGGGTTAGGGTTCCTATGGGTAGGTCACTCGGAGCGAGGGTTTGGGTTCCTATGGGTAGGGTACTTGGAGCTAGGGTTAGGGTTCCTATGGGTAGGCCACGTGGAGCTAGGGTTAGGGTTCCTATGGGTTGGGCACGTGGAGCTAGGGTTAGGGTTCCTATGGGTAGGGGACGTGGAGCTAGGGTTAGGGTTCCTATTGGTAGGCCACCTGGAGCTAGGGTTAGGGGTCCTATGGGTAGGGCACCCGGAGCTAGGGTTAGGGTTCCTACGGGTTGGGCACCTGCAGCTAGGGTTAGGGTTTCTACGGGTCGGGTCCTTGGAGCTCGGGTTAGGGGTCCTATGGGTGGCGCACCTGGAGCTCGGGTGCGGGTTCGTATGTGTAGGCCAGGTGGAGCTAGGGTTAGGGATCCGATGGGTAGGCACCTGGAGCTAGGGTTAGGGTTCCTATGGGTAGGCCACCTGGAGCTAGGGTTAGGGTTCCTATGGGTAGGCCACCTGGAGCTAGGGTTAGGGTTCCTATGGGTAGGGTACTTGGAGCTAGGGTTAGGGTTCCTATGGGTAGGGTACTTGGAGCTAGGGTTAGGGTTCCTATGGGTTCGGCACTTGGAGCTAGGGTTAGGGTTCCTATGGGTAGGTCCCCTGGAGCTAGGGTTAGGGTTCCTATGGGTAGGGTACTTGGAGCTAGGGTTAGGGTTCCTATGGGTAGGCCACCTGGAGCTAGGGTTAGGGTTCCTATGGGTAGGCCACTTGGAGCTAGGGTTAGGGTTCCTATGGGTAGGGTACTTGGAGCTAGGGTTAGGGTTCCTATGGGTTGGGCACCTGGAGCTAGGGTTAGGGTTCCTATGGGTAGGGCACCTGGAGCTAGGGTTAGGGTTCCTATGGGTTGGGCACCTGGAGCTAGGGTTAGGGTTCCTATGGGTTGGGCACCTGGAGCTAGGGTTAGGGTTCCTATGGGTAGGCCACCTGGAGCTAGGGTTAGGGTTCCTCTGGGTTGGGCATCTTGAGCTAGGGTTAGGGTTCCTATGTGTAGGCCACTTGGAGCTAGGGTTAGGGTTCCTATGGGTAGGCCACCTGGAGCTAGGGTTAGGGTTCCTATGGGTAGGCCACCTGGAGCTAGGGTTAGGGTTCCTATGGGTAGGCCACCTGGAGCTAGGGTTAGGGTTCCTATGGGTAGGGCACCTGGAGCTAGGGTTAGGGTTCCTATGGGTAGGGCACTTGGAGCTAGGGTTAGGGTTCCTATGGGTAGGCCACCTGGAGCTAGGGTTAGGGTTCCTATGGGTAGGCCACCTGGAGCTAGGGTTAGGGTTCCTATGGGTAGGGTACTTGGAGCTAGGGTTAGGGTTCCTATGGGTTGGGCACCTGGAGCTAGGGTTAGGGTTCCTATGGGTAGGCCACCTGGAGCTAGGGTTAGGGTTCCTATGGGTAGGCCACCTGGAGCGAGGGGTAGGGTTCCTATGGGTGGGCACGTGGAGCTAGGGTTAGGGTTCCTATGGGTAGGGCACCTGGAGCTAGGGTTAGGGTTCCTATGGGTTGGGCACCTGGAGCTAGGGTTAGGGTTCCTATGGGTAGGCCACCTGGAGCTAGGGTTAGGGTTCCTATGGTTAGGGAACGTGGAGCTAGGGTTAGGGTTCCTATGGGTTGGGCACCTGGAGCTAGGATTAGGGTTCCTATGGGTTGGGCACCTGGAGCTAGGGTTAGGGTTCCTATGGGTGGCGCACTTGGAGCTAGGGTTAGGGTTCCTATGGGTAGGCCACCTGGAGCTAGGGTTAGGGTTCCTATGGGTAGGCCACCTGGAGCTAGGGTTAGGGTTCCTATGGGTAGGGCACCTGGAGCTAGGGTTAGGGTTCCTATGGGTAGGCCACCTGGAGCTAGGGTTAGGGTTCCTATGGGTAGGCCACCTGGAGCTAGGGTTAGGGTTCCTATGGGTAGGGAACGTGGAGCTAGGGTTAGGGTTCCTATGGGTAGGGTACTTGGAGCTAGGGTTAGGGTTCCTATGGGTAGGCCCCTTGGAGCTAGGGTTAGGGTTCCTATGGGTAGGCCACCTGGAGCTAGGGTTAGGGTTCCTATGGGTAGGCCCCCTGGAGCTAGGGTTAGGGTTCCTATGGTTAGGGTACTTGGAGCTAGGGTTAGGGTTCCTATGGGTAGACCCCTTGGAGCTAGGGTTAGGGTTCCTATGGGTAGGTACTTGGAGCTAGCGTTAGGGTTCCTATGGGTTGGGCACCTGGAGCTAGGGTTAGGGTTCCTATGGGTAGGCCTTGAGCTAGGGTTAGGTTCCTATGGGTTGGGCACCTGGAGCTAGGGTTAGGGTTCCTATGGGTAGGCCACCTGGAGCTAGGGTTAGGGTTCCTATGGGTAGTGAAGGTGGAGCTAGGTTAGGGTTCCTATGGGTAGGCTCCTGGAGCTAGGGTCAGCGATCCTATGGGTAGGGCACCTGGAGCTAGGGTTAGGGTTCCTATGGGTTGGGCACCTGGAGCTAGGGTTAGGGTTCCTATGGGTAGGCCACCTGGAGCTAGGGTTAGGGTTCCTATGGGTAGGCCACCTGGAGCTAGGGTTAGGGTTCCTATGGGTAGGGAACGTGGAGCTAGGGTTAGGGTTCCTATGGGTTTAGGCACTTGGAGCTAGGGTTAGGGTTCCTAATGGTAGGGTCCTTTGAGCTAGGGTTAGGGTTCCTATGGGTAGGCCCGTTGGAGCTAGGGTTAGGGTTCCTATGGGTAGGCCCCTTGGAGCTAGGGTTAGGGTTCCTATGGGTTGGGCACCTGGAGCTAGGGTTAGGGTTCCTATGGGTTGCGCACCTGGAGCTAGGGTTAGGGTTCCTATGGGTTGCGCACCTGGAGCTAGGGTTATGGTTCCTATGTGTAGGCCACTTGGAGCTAGGGTTAGCGATCCTATGGGTAGGCCACCTGGAGCTAGGGTTAGGGTTCCTATGGGTAGGCCACCTGGAGCTAGGGTTAGGGTTCCTATGGGTAGGGTACTTGGAGCTAGGGTTAGGGTTCCTATGGGTAGGGTACTTGGAGCTAGGGTTAGGGTTCCTATGGGTAGGCCACCTGGAGCTAGGGTTAGGGTTCCTATGGGTAGGGTACTTGGAGCTAGGGTTATGGTTCCTATTTGTAGGCCACTTGGAGCTAGGGTTAGGGTTCCTATGGGTAGGCCCCCTGGAGCTAGGGTTAGGGTTCCTATGGTTAGGGTACTTGGAGCTAGGGTTAGGGTTCCTATGGGTTGGGCACTTGGAGCTAGGGTTAGGGTTTCTATGGGTAGGCCCCCTGGAGCTAGGGTTAGGGTTCCTATGGGTAGGCCACGTGGAGCTAGGGTTAGGGTTCCTATGGGTAGGCCACCTGGAGCTAGGGTTAGGGTTCCTATGGGTTGGGCACCTGGAGCTAGGGTTAGGGTTCCTATGGGTAGGGTACTTGGAGCTAGGGTTAGGGTTCCTATGGGTAGGGTACTTGGAGCTAGGGTTAGGGTTCCTATGGGTTGGGCACCTGGAGCTAGGGTTAGGGTTCCTATGGGTAGGCAACCTGGAGCTAGGGTTAGGGTTCCTATGGGTAGGGTACTTGGAGCTAGGGTTAGGGTTCCTATGGGTTGGGCACCTGGAGCTAGGGTTAGGGTTCCTATGGGTAGGGCACCTGGAGCTAGGGTTAGGGTTCCTATGGGTAGGGCACCTGGAGCTAGGGTTAGGGTTCCTATGGGTTGGGCACCTGGAGCTAGGGTTAGGGTTCCTATGGGTAGGCCACCTGGAGCTAGGGTTAGGGTTCCTATGGGTAGCACACCTGGAGCTAGGGTTAGGGTTCCAATGGGTAGGTAACCTGGAGCTAGGGTTAGGGTTCCTATGGGTAGGGTACTTGGAGCTAGGGTTAGGGTTCCTATGGGTTGGGCACCTGGAGCTAGGGTTAGGGTTCCTATGGGTAGGCCACCTGGAGCTAGGGTTAGGGTTCCTATGGTTAGGGTACTTGGAGCTAGGGTTAGGGTTCCTATGGGTAGGGTCCTTGGAGCTAGGGTTAGGGTTCCTATGGGTAGCGCACCTGGAGCTAGGGTTAGGGTTCCTATGGGTAGGGAACGTGGAGCTAGGGTTAGGGTTCCTATGGGTAGGCCACCTGGAGCTAGGGTTAGGGTTCTTATGTGTTGCTCACCTGGAGCTAGGGTTAGGGTTCCTATGGGTTGGGCACCTGGAGCTAGGGTTAGGGTTCCTATGGGTAGGCCACCTGGAGCTAGGGTTAGGGTTCCTATGGGTAGGCCACCTGGAGCAAGGTTAGGGTTCCTATGGGTAGGCCACCTGGAGCTAGGGTTAGGGTTCCTATGGGTAGGCACCTGGAGCTAGGGTTAGGTTCCTATGGGTAGGGAACTTGGAGCTAGGGTTAGGGTTCCTATGGGGAGGCCACTTGGAGCTAGGGTTAGGGTTCCTATGGGTAGGCCACCTGGAGCTAGGTTAGGGTTCCTATGGGTAGGCCACCTGGAGCTAGGGTTAGGTTCCTATGGGTAGGGCACCTTGAGCTAGGGTTAGGGTTCCTATGGGTAGGGCACCTGGAGCTAGGGTTAGGGTTCCTATGGGTTGCACCTGGAGCTAGGCTTAGGGTTCCTATGGGTAGGCCACTTGGAGCTAGGGTTAGGTTTCCTATGGGTAGGCCACCTGGAGCTAGGGTTAGGTTCCTATGGGTAGGGCACGTGGAGCTAGGGTTAGGGTTCCTATGGGTAGGGTACTGGAGCTAGGGTTAGGGTTCCTATGGGTAGGTACTTGGAGCTAGGGTTAGGGTTCTATGGGTAGGCTACCTGGAGCTAGGGTTAGGGTTCCTATGGGTAGGCCACCTGGAGCTAGGGTTAGGGTTCCTATGGGTAGGGAACGTGGAGCTAGGGTTAGGGTTCCTATGGGTTGGGCACTTGGAGCTAGGGTTAGGGTTCCTATGGGTTGGGCACCTGGAGCTAGGGTGAGGGTTCCAATGGGTAGGCCACCTGGAACTAGGGTTAGGGTTCCTATGGGTTGCGCCTGGAGCTAGGGTTATGGTTCTATGTGTAGGCCACTTGGAGCTAGGGTTAGCGATCCTATGGGTAGGCCACCTGGAGCTAGGGTTAGAGTTCCTGTGGGTAGGGATCGTGGAGCTAGGGTTAGCGTTCCTATGGGTTGCGCACTTGGAGCTAGGGTTAGGGTTCCTATGGGTTGCACTTGGAGCTAGGGTTAGGGTTCCTATGGGTTGCGCACTTGGAGCTAGGGTTAGGCTTCTTATGGGTAGGCCACTTGGAGCTAGGGTTAGGGTTCCTATGGGTACGGAACGTGGAGCTAGGGTTAGGGATCCTATGGGTAGGGTACTTGGAGCTAGGGTTAGGGTTCCTATGGGTTGGGCACCTGGAGCTAGGGTTAGGGTTCCTATGGGTAGGGTACTTGGAGCTAGGGTTAGGGTTCCTATGGGTAGGGTCCTTGGAGCTAGGGTTAGGGTTCCTATGGATTGGGCACTTGGAGCTAGGGTTAGGTTCCTATGGGGAGACCCGTGGAGCTAGGGTTAGGGTTCCTATGGGTTGGGCACCTGGAGCTAGGGTTAGGGTTCCTATGGGTAGGCCACCTGGAGCTAGGGTTAGGGTTCTTATGGGTAGGGAACGTGGAACTAGGGTTATGGTTCCTATGGGTAGGGTACTTGGAGCTAGGGTTAGGGTTCCTATGGGTTGGGCACCTGGAGCTAGGGTTAGGGTTCCTATGGGTAGGCCACTTGGAGCTAGGGTTAGGGTTCCTGTGGGTACTGAACGTGGAGCTAGGGTTAGGGTTCCTATGGGTAGGGTACTTGGAGCTAGGGTTAGGGTTTCTATGGGTTCGGCACTTGGAGCTAGGGTTAGGGTTCCTATGGGTAGGCCCCCTGGAGCTAGGGTTAGGGTTCCTATGGGTAGGCCCCCTGGAGCTAGGGTTAGGGTTCCTATAGGTAGGGTACTTGGAGCTAGGGTTAGGGTTCCTATGGGTTCGGCACTTGGAGCTAGGGTTAGGGTTCCTATGGGTTGCGCACTTGGAGCTAGGGTTAGGGTTCCTATGGGTTGCGCACTTGGAGCTAGGGTTAGGGTTCCTATTGGTAGGGTCCTTGAAGCTAGGGTTAGGATTCCTATGGGTTGGGCACCTGGAGCTAGGGTTAGGGTTCCTATGGGTAGGCCACCTGGAGCTAGGGTTAGGGTTCCTATGGTAGGGTACTTGGAGCTAGGGTTAGGGTTCCTATGTGTTGCGCACCTGGAGCTAGGGTTAGGGTTCCTATGGGTTGCGCACCTGGAGCTAGGGTTAGGGATCCTATGGGTTGCGCACCTGGAGCTAGGGTTAGGGTTCCTATGGGTAGGCCACCTGGAGCTAGGGTTAGGGTTCCAATGGGTAGGCCACCTGGAACTAGGGTTAGGGTTCCTATGGGTAGGGAACGTGGAGCTAGGGTTAGGGTTCCTATGGGTAGGGTACTTGGAGCTAGGGTTAGGGTTCCTAATGGTAGGGTCCTTTGAGCTAGGGTTAGGGTTCCTATGGGTAGGCCCTTTGGAGCTAGGGTTAGGGTTCCTATGGGTAGGCCCCTTCGAGCTAGGGTTAGGGTTCCTATGGGTTGGGCACCTGGAGCTAGGGTTAGGGTTCCTATGGGTTGCGCACCTGGAGCTAGGGTTAGGGTTCCTATGGGTTGCGCACCTGGAGCTAGGGTTATGGTTCCTATGTGTAGGCCACTTGGAGCTAGGGTTAGCGATCATATGTGTAGGCCACCTGGAGCTAGGGTTAGGGTTCCTATGGGTAGGCCACCTGGAGCTAGGGTTAGGGTTCCTATGGGTAGGGTACTTGGAGCTAGGGTTAGGGTTCCTATGGGTAGGGTACTTGGAGCTAGGGTTAGGGTTCCTATGGGTTGGGCACCTAGATACGGTTAGGGTTCCTATGGGTAGGCCACGTGGAGCTAGGGTTAGGGTTCCTATGGGTACTGAACGTGGAGCTACGGTTAGGGTTTCTATGGGTTGGGCACTTGGGGCTAGGGTTAGGGTTCCTATGGGTAGGGTACTTGGAGCTAGGGTTAGGGTTCCTATGGGTAGGCCCCCTGGAGCTAGGGTTAGGCTTCCTATGGGTAGGCCCCCTGGAGCTAGGGTTAGGGTTCCTATAGGTAGGGTACTTGGAGCTAGGGTTAGGGTTCCTATGGGTTCGGCACTTGGAGCTAGGGTTAGGGTTCCTATGGGTTGCGCACCTGGAGCTAGGGTTAGGGATCCTATGGGTTGCGCACCTGGAGCTAAGGTTAGGGTTCCTATGGGTGGCCACCTGGAGCTGGGGTTAGGTTCCAATGGGTAGGCAACCTGGAACTAGGGTTAGGGTTCCTATGGGTAGGGTACTTGGAGCTAGGGTTAGGGTTCCTAATGGTAGGGTCCTTGGAGCTAGGGTTAGGGTTCCTATGGGTAGGCCCTTGGAGCTAGGGTTAGGGTTCCTATGGGTAGGCCCCTTGGAGCTAGGGTTACGGTTCCTACGGGTTGGGCACCTGGAGCTAGGGTTAGGGTTCCTATGGGTTGGGCACCTGGAGCTAGGGTTAGGGTTCCTATGGGTTGCGCACCTGGAGCTAGGGTTAGGGTTCCTATGGGTTGCGCACCTGGAGCTAGGGTTAGCAATCCTATGTGTAGGCCACCTGGAGCTAGGGTTAGGGTTCCTATGGGTAGGCCACCTGGAGCTAGGGTTAGGGTTCCTATGGGTAGGGGACTTGGAGCTAGGGTTAGGGTTCCTATGGGTAGGGTACTTGGAGCTAGGGTTAGGGTTCCTATGGGTTGGGCACCTAGATACGGTTAGGGTTCCTATGGGTAGGCCACGTGGAGCTAGGGTTAGGGTTCCTATGGGTACTGAACGTGGAGATACGGTTAGGGTTTCTATGGGTTGGGCACTTGGGGCTAGGGTTAGGGTTCCTATGGGTAGGGTACTTGGAGCTAGGGTTAGGGTTCCTATGGGTAGGCCCCCTGGAGCTAGGGTTAGGGATCCTATGGGTAGGCCCCCTGGAACTAGGGTTAGGGTTCCTATTGGTAGGGTACTTGGAGCTAGGGTTCGGGTTACTATGGGTTCGGCACTTGGAGCTAGGGTTAGGGTTCCTATGGGTTGCGCACTTGGAGCTAGGGTTAGGGTTCCTATGGGTTGCGCACTTGGAGCTAGGGTTAGGGTTCCTATTGGTAGGGTCCTTGGAGCTAGGGTTATGGTTCCTATGGATTGGGCACTTGGAGCTAGGGTTAGGATTCCTATGGGTAGACCCTGGAGCTAGGGTTAGGTTCCTATGGTAGGGTACTTGGAGCTAGGTTAGGTTCCTATGTGTTGCGCACCTGGAGCTAGGGTTAGGTTCCTATGGGTTGCGCACCTGGAGCTAGGTTAGGGATCCTATGGGTTGCGCACCTGGAGCTAGGGTTAGGTTCCTATGGGTAGGCCACCTGGAGCTAGGTTAGGGTTCCAATGGGTAGGCCACTTGGAACTAGGGTTAGGGTTCCTATGGGTAGGGAACGTGGAGCTAGGGTTAGGTTCCTATGGGTAGGTACTTGGAGCTAGGGTTAGGGTTCCTATTGGTAGGGTCCTTGGAGCTAGGGTTAGGGTTCCTATGGGTAGGCCCTTTGGAGCTAGGGTTAGAGTTCCTATGGGTAGACCCCATGGATAAAGGGTTAGGGTACCTATGGGTTGGGCCCCAGTAGCTAGGGTTAGGGTTCCTATGGGTTGCGCACCTGGAGCTAGGGTTAGGGTTCCTATGGGTTGCGCACCTGGAGCTAGGGTTATGGTTCCTATGTGTAGGCCACTTGGAGCTAGGGTTAGCTATCCTATGTTTAGGCCACCTGGAGCTAGTGTTTGGGTTCGTATGGGTAGGCCACGTGGAGCTAGGGTTAGGGTTCCTATGGGTAGGGTAATTGGAGCTAGGGTTAGGGTTCCTATGGGTTGGGCACCTAGATACGGTTAGGGTTCCTATGGGTAGGCCACGTGGAGCTAGGGTTAGGGTTCCTATGGGTACTGAACGTGGAGCTACGGTTAGGGTTTCTATGGGTTGGGCACTTGGGGCTAGGGTTAGGGTTCCTATGGGTAGGGTACTTGGAGCTAGGGTTAGGGTTCCTATGGTTAGGGTACTTGGAGCTAGGGTTAGGGTTCCTATGGGTTGGGCCCCTGGAGCTAGGGTTAGATTTCCTATGGGTTGGGCCCCTGGAGCTAGGGTTAGGGTTCCTATGGGTAGGGTTCTTGGAGCTAGGGTTAGGGTTCCAATGGGTAGGCCACCTGGAACTAGGGTTAGGGTTCCTATGGGTTGGGCACTTGGAGCTAGTGTTAGGGTTTCTATGGGTAGGGAACGTGGAGCTAGGGTTAGGGTTCCTATGGGTAGGGGACTTGGAGCTAGGGTTAGGGTTCCTATGGGTTGGGCACTTGGAGCTAGGGTTAGGGTTCCTATGGGTAGGGAACGTGGAGCTAGGGTTAGGGTTCCTATGGGTAGGGTACTTGGAGCTAGGGTTAGGGTTCCTATGGGTTGGGCACCTGGAGCTATGGTTAGGGTTCCTATGGGTAGGCCACTTGGAGCTAGGGTTAGGGTTCCTGTGGGTACTGAACGTGGAGCTAGGGTTAGGGTTCCTATGGGTAGGGTACTTGGAGCTAGGGTTAGGGTTTCTATGGGTTCGGCACTTGGAGCTAGGGTTAGGGTTCCTATGGGTAGGCCCCCTGGAGCTAGGGTTAGGTTCCTATGGGTAGGCCCCTGGAGCTAGGGTTTGGGTTCCTATAGGTAGGGTACTTGGAGCTAGGGTTAGGGTTCCTATGGGTTCGGCACTTGGAGCTAGGGTTAGGGTTCCTATGGGTTGCGCACTTGGAGCTAGGGTTAGGGTTCCTATGGTTTGCGCACATGGAGATAGGGTTAGGTTCCTATTGGTAGGGTCCTTGAAGCTAGGTTAGGATTCCTTTGGGTTGGGCACCTGGTGCTAGGGTTGGGGTTCCTTTGGTTAGGCAACCTGGAGCTAGGTTTTGGGTTCCTTTGGTAGGGTACTTGGAGCTAGGGTTAGGGTTCCTATGTGTTGCGCACCTGGAGCTAGGGTTAGGGTTCCTATGGGTTGCGCACCTGGAGCTAGGTTAGGGATCCTATGGGTTGCGCACCTGGAGCTAGGGTTAGGGTTCCAATGGGTAGGCCACCTGGAGCTAGGGTTAGGGTTCCAATGGGTAGGCCACTTGGAACTAGGGTTAGGTTCCTATGGGTAGGGAACGTGGAGCTAGGGTTAGGTTCCTATGGGTAGGGTACTTGGAGCTAGGGTTAGGGTTCCTAATGGTAGGGTCCTTTGAGCTAGGGTTAGGGTTCCTATGGGTAGGCCCTTTGGAGCTAGGTTAGGGTTCCTATGGGTAGGCCCCTTGGAGCTAGGGTTAGGGTTCCTATGGGTTGGGCACCTGGAGCTAGGTTAGGTTCCTATGGGTTGCGCACCTGGAGCTAGGTTAGGTTCCTATGGGTTGCACCTGGAGCTAGGATTATGGTTCCTATGTGTAGGCCACTTGGAGCTAGGGTTAGCGATCCTATGTGTAGGCCACCTGGAGCTAGGGTTAGGTTCCTATGGGTAGGCCACCTGGAGCTAGGGTTAGGGTTCTATGGGTAGGGTACTTGGAGCTAGGGTTAGGTTCCTATGGGTAGGGTACTTGGAGCTAGGGTTAGGGTTCCTATGGGTTGGGCACCTAGATACGGTTAGGGTTCCTATGGGTCGGCCACGTGGAGCTAGGGTATGGTTCCGATGGGTAGGGTCCTTCGAGCTAGGGTTAGGGTTTCTATGGGTTCGGCACTTGGAGCTAGGGTTAGGGTTCCTATGGGTAGGCCCCCTGGAGCTAGGGTTAGGGTTCCTATGGGTAGGCCCCCTGGAGCTAGGGTTAGGGTTCCTATAGGTAGGGTACTTGGAGCTAGGGTTAGGGTTCCTATGGGTTCGGCACTTGGAGCTAGGGTTAGGGTTCCTATGGGTTGCGCACTTGGAGCTAGGGTTAGGGTTCCTATGGGTTGCGCACTTGGAGCTAGGGTTAGGGTTCCTATTGGTAGG
Organism: Mauremys reevesii; assembly: GCF_016161935.1. Lineage (NCBI taxonomy): Eukaryota > Metazoa > Chordata > Testudines > Geoemydidae > Mauremys > Mauremys reevesii. The sequence continues at coordinate 4,161,517 of NC_052646.1, read as the reverse complement.
GTCCTTGGAGCTAGGGTTATGGTTCCTATGGATTGGGCACTTGGAGCTAGGGTTAGGATTCCTATGGGTAGACCCCTTGGAGCTAGGGTTAGGGTTCCTATGGTAGGGTACTTAGAGCTAGGGTTAGGGTTCCTATGGGTTGCGCACCTGGAGCTAGGGTTAGGGTTCCTATGGGTTGCGCACCTGGAGCTAGGGTTAGGGATCCTATGGGTTGCGCACCAGGAGCTAGGGTTAGGGTTCCTATGGGTAGGCCACCTGGAGCTAGGGTTAGGGTTCCAATGGGTAGGCCACCTGGAACGAGGGTTAGGGTTCCTATGGGTAGGGAACGTGGAGCTAGGGTTAGGGTTCCTATGGGTAGGGTACTTGGAGCTAGGGTTAGGATTCCCAATGGTAGGGTCCTTGGAGCTAGGGTTAGGGTTCCCAATGGTAGGGTCCTTGGAGCTAGGGTTAGGGTTCCTATGGGTAGGCCCCTTGGAGCTAGGGTTAGGGTTCCTATGGGTTGGGCACCTGGAGCTAGGGTTAGGGTTCCTATGGGTGCACCTGGAGCTAGGGTTAGGTTCCTATGGGTCGCACCTGGAGCTAGGGTTATGGTTCCTATGTGTAGGCCACTTGGAGCTAGGGTTAGCGATCCCATGTGTAGGCCACCTGGAGCTAGGGTTAGGGTTCCTATGGGTAGGCCACCTGGAGCTAGGTTAGGGTTCATATGGGTAGGGTACTTGGAGCTAGGGTTAGGTTCCTATGGGTAGGGTACTTGGAGCTAGGGTTAGGGTTCCTATGGGTTGGGCACCTAGATACGGTTAGGGTTCCTATGGGTAGGCCACGTGGAGCTAGGGTTAGGGTTCCTATGGGTACTGAACGTGGAGCTACAGTTAGGGTTTCTATGGGTTGGGCACTTGGAGCTAGGGTTAGGGTTCCTATGGGTAGGGTACTTGGAGCTAGGGTTAGGGTTCCTATGGTTAGGGTACTTGGAGCTAGGGTTAGGGTTTCTATGGGTAGGCCACCTGGACCTTAGGGTTAGGGTTCCTATGGGTTGCCCGCCTGGAGCTAGGGTTAGGGTTCCTATGGGTAGGGAACGTGGAGCTAGGGTTAGGGTTCCTATGGGTTGGGCACCTGGAACTAGGGTTAGGGTTCCTATGGGTTGGGCACCTGGAGTTATGGTTAGGGTTCCAATGGGTAGGCCACCTGGAACTAGGGTTAGGGTTCCTATGGGTTGCGTACCTGGAGCTAGGGTTATGGTTCGTATGTGTAGGCCACTTGGAGCTAGGGTTAGCGATCCTATGGGTAGGCCACCTGGAGCTAGGGTTAGGGTTCCTGTGGGTAGGGATCGTGGAGCTAGGGTTAGCGTTCCTATGGGTTGCGCACTTGGAGCTAGGGTTAGGGTTCCTATGGGTTGCGCACTTGGAGCTAGGGTTAGGGTTCCTATGGGTTGCGCACTTGGAGCTAGGGTTAGGCTTCTTATGGGTAGGCCACTTGGAGCTAGGGTTAGGGTTCCTATGGGTACGGAACGTGGAGCTAGGTTTAGGGATCCTATGGGTAGGGTACTTGGAGCTAGGTTAGGTTCCTGGGTTGCACTTGGAGCTAGGGTTAGGGTTCCTATGGGTTGCACTTGGAGCTAGGGTTAGGTTCCTATTGGTAGGGTCCTGGAGCTAGGGTTATGGTTCGTATGTTTTGGCCACTTGGAGCTAGGGTTAGGGTTCCTATGGGGAGACCCCGTGGAGCTAGGGTTAGGGTTCCTTTGGGTTGGGCACCGGGAGCTAGGGTTAGGGTTCCTATTGGTAGGCCACCTGGAGCTAGGGGTAGGGTTCATATGGGTAGGGCACGTGGAACTAGGGTTGTGGTTCCTATGGGTTGGGCACCTGGAGCTAGGGTTAGGTTCCTGGGTAGGCCACTTGGAGCTAGGGTTAGGGTTCCTGTGGGTACTGAACGTGGAGCTAGGTTAGGGTTCCTATGGGTAGGGTACTTGGAGCTAGGGTTAGGTTTCTATGGGTTCGGCACTTGGAGCTAGGGTTAGGTTCCTATGGGTAGGCCCACTGGAGCTAGGGTTAGGGTTCCTATGGGTAGGCCCCCTGGAGAAAGGCTTAGGGTTCCTATAGGTCGGGTCCTTGCAGCTAGCGTTAGGGTTCCTATGGGTTCGGCACTTGGAGCTAGGGTTAGGGTTCCTATGGGTGCGCACTTGGAGCTAGGTTAGGGTTCCTATGGGTTGCACTTGGAGCTAGGGTTAGGGTTCCTATTGGTAGGGTCCTTGAAGCTAGGGTTAGGATTCCTATGGGTTGGGCACCTGGAGCTAGGGTTAGGGTTCCTATGGGTAGGCCACCTGGAGCTAGGGTTAGGGTTCCTATGGTAGGGTACTTGGAGCTAGGGTTAGGGTTTCTATGGGTAGGCCACCTGGACCTTAGGGTTAGGGTTCCTATGGGTTGCCCGCCTGGAGCTAGGGTTAGGGTTCCTATGGGTAGGGAACGTGGAGCTAGGGTTAGGGTTCCTATGGGTTGGGCACCTGGAACTAGGGTTAGGGTTCCTATGGGTTGGGCACCTGGAGTTATGGTTAGGGTTCCAATGGGTAGGCCACCTGGAACTAGGGTTAGGGTTCCTATGGGTTGCGTACCTGGAGCTAGGGTTATGGTTCGTATGTGTAGGCCACTTGGAGCTAGGGTTAGCGATCCTATGGGTAGGCCACCTGGAGCTAGGGTTAGGGTTCCTGTGGGTAGGGATCGTGGAGCTAGGGTTAGCGTTCCTATGGGTTGCGCACTTGGAGCTAGGGTTAGGGTTCCTATGGGTTGCGCACTTGGAGCTAGGGTTAGGGTTCCTATGGGTTGCGCACTTGGAGCTAGGGTTAGGCTTCTTATGGGTAGGCCACTTGGAGCTAGGGTTAGGGTTCCTATGGGTACGGAACGTGGAGCTAGGTTTAGGGATCCTATGGGTAGGGTACTTGGAGCTAGGGTTAGGTTCCTATGGGTTGCACTTGGAGCTAGGGTTAGGGTTCCTATGGGTTGCGCACTTGGAGCTAGGGTTAGGGTTCCTATTGGTAGGGTCCTTGGAGCTAGGGTTAGGGTTCCTATGGATTGGGCACTTGGAGCTAGGGTTAGGGTTCCTATGGGGAGACCCCGTGGAGCTAGGGTTCGGGTTCCTATGGGTTGGGCACCGGGAGCTAGGGTTAGGGTTCCTATTGGTAGGCCACCTGGAGCTAGGGTTAGGGTTCTTATGGGTAGGGAACGTGGAACTAGGGTTATGGTTCCTATGGGTAGGGTACTTGGAGCTAGGGTTAGGGTTCCTATGGGTTGGGCACCTGGAGCTAGGGTTAGGGTTCCTATGGGTAGGCCACTTGGAGCTAGGGTTAGGGTTCCTGTGGGTACTGAACGTGGAGCTAGGGTTAGGGTTCCTATGGGTAGGCCACATGGAGCTACGGTTAGGTTTCTATGGGTTCGGCACTTGGAGCTAGGGTTAGGGTTCCTATGGGTAGGCCCACTGGAGCTAGGGTTAGGGTTCCTATGGGTAGGCCCCCTGGAGCTAGGGTTAGGGTTCCTATAGGTAGGGTACTTGGAGCTAGGGTTAGGGTTCCTATGGGTTCGGCACTTGGAGCTAGGGTTAGGGTTCCTATGGGTTGCGCACTTGGAGCTAGGGTTAGGGTTCCTATGGGTTGCGCACTTGGAGCTAGGGTTAGGGTTCCTATTGGTAGGGTCCTTGAAGCTAGGGTTAGGATTCCTATGGGTTGGGCACCTGGAGCTAGGGTTAGGGTTCCTATGGGTAGGCCACCTGGAGCTAGGGTTAGGGTTCCTATGGTAGGGTACTTGGAGCTAGGGTTAGGGTTCCTATGTGTTGCGCACCTGGAGCTAGGGTTAGGGTTCCTATGGGTTGCGCACCTGGAGCTAGGGTTAGGGATCCTATGGGTTGCGCACCTGGAGCTAGGGTTAGGGTTCCTATGGGTAGGCCACCTGGAGCTAGGGTTAGGGTTCCAATGGGTTGGCCACCTGGATCTAGGGTTAGGGTTCCTATGGGTAGGGAACGTGGAGCTAGGGTTAGGTTTCCTATGGGTTGGGTACTTGGAGCTAGGGTTAGGGTTCCTAATGGTAGGGTCCTTTGAGCTAGGGTTAGGGTTCCTATGGGTAGGCCCTTTGGAGCTAGGGTTAGGGTTCCTATGGGTAGGCCCCTTGGAGCTAGGGTTAGGGTTCCTATGGGTTGGGCACCTGGAGCTAGGGTTAGGGTTCCTATGGGTTGCGCACCTGGAGCTAGGGTTAGGGTTCCTATGGGTTGCGCACCTGGAGCTAGGGTTATGGTTCCTATGTGTAGGCCACTTGGAGCTAGGGTTAGCGATCCTATGTGTAGGCCACCTGGAGCTAGGGTTAGGGTTCCTATGGGTAGGCCACCTGGAGCTAGGGTTAGGGTTCCTATGGGTAGGGTACGTGGAGCTAGGGTTAGGGTTCCTATGGGTAGGGTACTTGGAGCTAGGGTTAGGGTTCCTATGGGTTGGGCACCTAGATACGGTTAGGGTTCCTATGGGTAGGCCACGTGGAGCTAGGGTTAGGGTTCCTATGGGTAGGGTACTTCGAGCTAGGGTTAGGGTTTCTATGGGTTCGGCACTTGGAGCTAGGGTTAGGGTTCCTATGGGTAGGCCCCCTGGAGCTAGGGTTAGGGTTCCTATGGGTAGGCCCCCTGGAGCTAGGGGTTAGGTTCCTATAGGTAGGGTACTTGGAGCTAGGGTTAGGGTTCCTATGGGTTCGGCACTTGGAGCTAGGGTTAGGGTTCCTATGGGTTGCGCACTTGGAGCTAGGGTTAGGGTTCCTATGGGTTGCGCACTTGGAGCTAGGGTTAGGGTTCCTATTGGTAGGGTCCTTGGAGCTAGGGTTATGGTTCCTATGGATTGGGCACTTGGAGCTAGGGTTAGGATTCCTATGGGTAGACCCCTTGGAGCTAGGGTTAGGGTTCCTATGGTAGGGTACTTAGAGCTAGGGTTAGGGTTCCTATGTGTTGCGCACCTGGAGCTAGGGTTAGGGTTCCTATGGGTTGCGCACCTGGAGCTAGGGTTAGGGATCCTATGGGTTGCGCACCTGGAGCTAGGGTTAGGGTTCCTATGGGTAGGCCACCTGGAGCTAGGGTTAGGGTTCCAATGGGTAGGCCACCTGGAACGAGGGTTAGGGTTCCTATGGGTAGGGAACGTGGAGCTAGGGTTAGGGTTCCTATGGGTAGGGTACTTGGAGCTAGGGTTAGGATTCCCAATGGTAGGGTCCTTGGAGCTAGGGTTAGGGTTCCCAATGGTAGGGTCCTTGGAGCTAGGGTTAGGGTTCCTATGGGTAGGCCCCTTGGAGCTAGGGTTAGGGTTCCTATGGGTTGGGCACCTGGAGCTAGGGTTAGGGTTCCTATGGGTTGCGCACCTGGAGCTAGGGTTAGGGTTCCTATGGGTCGCGCACCTGGAGCTAGGGTTATGGTTCCTATGTGTAGGCCACTTGGAGCTAGGGTTAGCGATCCTATGTGTAGGCCACCTGGAGCTAGGGTTAGGGTTCCTATGGGTAGGCCACCTGGAGCTAGGGTTAGGGTTCCTATGGGTAGGGTACTTGGAGCTAGGGTTAGGGTTCCTATGGGTAGGGTACTTGGAGCTAGGGTTAGGGTTCCTATGGGTTGGGCACCTAGATACGGTTAGGGTTCCTATGGGTAGGCCACGTGGAGCTAGGGTTAGGGTTCCTATGGGTACTGAACGTGGAGCTACAGTTAGGGTTTCTATGGGTTGGGCACTTGGAGCTAGGGTTAGGGTTCCTATGGGTAGGGTACTTGGAGCTAGGGTTAGGGTTCCTATGGTTAGGGTACTTGGAGCTAGGGTTAGGGTTTCTATGGGTAGGCCACCTGGACCTTAGGGTTAGGGTTCCTATGGGTTGCCCGCCTGGAGCTAGGGTTAGGGTTCCTATGGGTAGGGAACGTGGAGCTAGGGTTAGGGTTCCTATGGGTTGGGCACCTGGAACTAGGGTTAGGGTTCCTATGGGTTGGGCACCTGGAGTTATGGTTAGGGTTCCAATGGGTAGGCCACCTGGAACTAGGGTTAGGGTTCCTATGGGTTGCGTACCTGGAGCTAGGGTTATGGTTCGTATGTGTAGGCCACTTGGAGCTAGGGTTAGCGATCCTATGGGTAGGCCACCTGGAGCTAGGGTTAGGGTTCCTGTGGGTAGGGATCGTGGAGCTAGGGTTAGCGTTCCTATGGGTTGCGCACTTGGAGCTAGGGTTAGGGTTCCTATGGGTTGCGCACTTGGAGCTAGGGTTAGGGTTCCTATGGGTTGCGCACTTGGAGCTAGGGTTAGGCTTCTTATGGGTAGGCCACTTGGAGCTAGGGTTAGGGTTCCTATGGGTACGGAACGTGGAGCTAGGTTTAGGGATCCTATGGGTAGGGTACTTGGAGCTAGGGTTAGGGTTCCTATGGGTTGCGCACTTGGAGCTAGGGTTAGGGTTCCTATGGGTTGCGCACTTGGAGCTAGGGTTAGGGTTCCTATTGGTAGGGTCCTTGGAGCTAGGGTTAGGGTTCCTATGGATTGGGCACTTGGAGCTAGGGTTAGGGTTCCTATGGGGAGACCCCGTGGAGCTAGGGTTCGGGTTCCTATGGGTTGGGCACCGGGAGCTAGGGTTAGGGTTCCTATTGGTAGGCCACCTGGAGCTAGGGTTAGGGTTCTTATGGGTAGGGAACGTGGAACTAGGGTTATGGTTCCTATGGGTAGGGTACTTGGAGCTAGGGTTAGGGTTCCTATGGGTTGGGCACCTGGAGCTAGGGTTAGGGTTCCTATGGGTAGGCCACTTGGAGCTAGGGTTAGGGTTCCTGTGGGTACTGAACGTGGAGCTAGGGTTAGGGTTCCTATGGGTAGGGTACTTGGAGCTAGGGTTAGGGTTTCTATGGGTTCGGCACTTGGAGCTAGGGTTAGGGTTCCTATGGGTAGGCCCACTGGAGCTAGGGTTAGGGTTCCTATGGGTAGGCCCCCTGGAGCTAGGGTTAGGGTTCCTATAGGTAGGGTACTTGGAGCTAGGGTTAGGGTTCCTATGGGTTCGGCACTTGGAGCTAGGTTAGGGTTCCTATGGGTTGCGCACTTGGAGCTAGGGTTAGGTTCCTATGGGTTGCGCACTTGGAGCTAGGGTTAGGTTCCTATTGGTAGGGTCCTTGAAGCTAGGTTAGGATTCCTATGGGTTGGGCACCTGGAGCTAGGGTTAGGTTCCTATGGGTAGGCCACCTGGAGCTAGGGTTAGGTTCCTATGGTAGGGTACTTGGAGCTAGGGTTAGGGATCCTATGTGTTGCGCACCTGGAGCTAGGGTTAGGGTTCCTATGGGTTGCGCACCTGGAGCTAGGGTTAGGGATCCTATGGGTTGCACCTGGAGCTAGGGTTAGGGTTCCTATGGGTAGGCCACCTGGAGCTAGGTTAGGGTTCCAATGGGTAGGCCACCTGGAACTAGGGTTAGGTTCCTATGGGTAGGGAACGTGGAGCTAGGGTTAGGGTTCCTATGGGTAGGGTACTTGGAGCTAGGGTTAGGGTTCCTAATGGTAGGGTCCTTTGAGCTAGGGTTAGGTTCCTATGGGTAGGCCCTGGAGCTAGGGTTAGGGTTCCTATGGGTAGGCCTTCGAGCTAGGGTTAGGGTTCCTATGGGTTGGGCACCTGGAGCTAGGGTTAGGTTCCTATGGGTTGCACCTGGAGCTAGGGTTAGGGTTCCTATGGGTTGCACCTGGAGCTAGGGTTATGGTTCCTATGTGTAGGCCACTTGGAGCTAGGGTTAGCGATCATATGTGTAGGCCACCTGGAGCTAGGGTTAGGGTTCCTATGGGTAGGCCACCTGGAGCTAGGGTTAGGTTCCTATGGGTAGGGAACGTGGAGCTAGGGTTAGGGTTCCTATGGGTAGGGTACTTGGAGCTAGGGTTAGGGTTCCTATGGGTTGGGCACCTAGATCCTGTTAGGGTTCCTATGGGTAGGCCACGTGGAGCTAGGGTTAGGGTTACTATGGGTACAGAACCTGGAGCTACGGTTAGGGTTTCTATGGGTTGGGCACTTGGGGCTAGGGTTAGGGTTCCTATGGGTAGGGTACTTGGAGCTAGGGTTAGGGTTCCTATGGGTAGGCCCCCTGGAGCTAGGGTTAGGGTTCCTATGGGTAGGCCCCCTGGAGCTAGGGTTAGGGTTCCTATAGGTAGGGTACTTGGAGCTAGGGTTAGGGTTCCTATGGGTTCGGCACTTGGAGCTAGGGTTAGGGTTCCTATGGGTTGCGCACCTGGAGCTAGGGTTAGGGATCCTATGGGTTGCGCACCTGGAGCTAAGGTTAGGGTTCCTATGGGTAGGCCACCTGGAGCTAGGTTAGGTTCCAATGGGTAGGCCACCTGGAACTAGGGTTAGGGTTCCTGGGTAGGGAACGTGGAGCTAGGGTTAGGTTCCTATGGGTAGGGTACTTGGAGCTAGGGTTAGGTTCCTAATGGTAGGGTCCTTGGAGCTAGGTTAGGTTCCTATGGGTAGGCCCTTGGAGCTAGGGTTAGGTTCCTATGGGTAGGCCCTTGGAGCTAGGGTTACGGTTCCTACGGGTTGGGCACCTGGAGCTAGGGTTAGGGTTCCTATGGGTTGGGCACCTGGAGCTAGGGTTAGGGTTCCTATGGGTTGCGCACCTGGAGCTAGGGTTAGGGTTCCTATGGGTTGCGCACCTGGAGCTAGGGTTAGCAATCCTATGTGTAGGCCACCTGGAGCTAGGGTTAGGGTTCCTATGGGTAGGGTACTTGGAGCTAGGGTTAGGGTTCCTATGGGTTGGGCACCTAGATACGGTTAGGGTTCCTATGGGTAGGCCACGTGGAGCTAGGGTTAGGGTTCCTATGGGTACTGAACGTGGAGATACGGTTAGGGTTTCTATGGGTTGGGCACTTGGGGCTAGGGTTAGGGTTCCTATGGGTAGGGTACTTGGAGCTAGGGTTAGGGTTCCTATGGGTAGGCCCCCTGGAGCTAGGGTTAGGGTTCCTATGGGTAGGCCCCCTGGAACTAGGGTTAGGGTTCCTATAGGTAGGGTACTTGGAGCTAGGGTTAGGGTTCCTATGGGTTCGGCACTTGGAGCTAGGGTTAGGGTTCCTATGGGTTACGCACTTGAAGCTAGGGTTAGGGTTCCTATGGGTTGCGCACTTGGAGCTAGGGTTAGGGTTCCTATTGGTAGGGTCCTTGGAGCTAGGGTTATGGTTCCTATGGATTGGGCACTTGGAGCTAGGGTTAGGATTCCTATGGGTAGACCCCTTGGAGCTAGGGTTAGGGTTCCTATGGTAGGGTACTTGGAGCTAGGGTTAGGGTTCCTATGTGTTGCGCACCTGGAGCTAGGGTTAGGGTTCCTATGGGTTGCGCACCTGGAGCTAGGGTTAGGGATCCTATGGGTTGCGCACCTGGAGCTAGGGTTAGGGTTCCTATGGGTAGGCCACCTGGAGCTAGGGTTAGGGTTCCAATGGGTAGGCCACTTGGAACTAGGGTTAGGGTTCCTATGGGTAGGGAACGTGGAGCTAGGGTTAGGGTTCCTATGGGTAGGGTACTTGGAGCTAGGGTTAGGGTTCCTAATGGTAGGGTCCTAGGAGCTAGGGTTAGGGTTCCTATGGGTAGGCCCTTTGGAGCTAGGGTTAGAGTTCCTATGGGTAGACCCCTTGGAGCTAGGGTTAGGGTTCCTATGGGTTGGGCACCTGGAGCTAGGGTTAGGGTTCCTATGGGTTGCGCACCTGGAGCTAGGGTTAGGGTTCCTATGGGTTGCGCACCTGGAGCTAGGGTTATGGTTCCTATGTGTAGGCCACTTGGAGCTAGGGTTAGCGATCCTATGTGTAGGCCACCTGGAGCTAGGGTTAGGGTTCCTATGGGTAGGCCACCTGGAGCTAGGGTTAGGGTTCCTATGGGTAGGGTACTTGGAGCTAGGGTTAGGGTTCCTATGGGTTGGGCACCTAGATACGGTTAGGGTTCCTATGGGTAGGCCACGTGGAGCTAGGGTTAGGGTTCCTATGGGTACTGAACGTGGAGCTACGGTTAGGGTTTCTATGGGTTGGGCACTTGGGGCTAGGGTTAGGGTTCCTATGGGTAGGGTACTTGGAGCTAGGGTTAGGGTTCCTATGGTTAGGGTACTTGGAGCTAGGGTTAGGGTTCCTATGGGTTGGGCCCCTGGAGCTAGGGTTAGATTTCCTATGGGTTGGGCCCCTGGAGCTAGGGTTAGGGTTCCTATGGGTAGGGTTCTTGGAGCTAGGGTTAGGGTTCCAATGGGTAGGCCACCTGGAACTAGGGTTAGGGTTCCTATGGGTTGGGCACTTGGAGCTAGTGTTAGGGTTTCTATGGGTAGGGAACGTGGAGCTAGGGTTAGGGTTCCTATGGGTAGGGTACTTGGAGCTAGGGTTAGGTTCCTATGGGTAGGGAACGTGGAGCTACGGTTAGGTTCCTATGGGTAGGGAACGTGGAGCTAGGGTTAGGGTTCCTATGGGTAGGGGACTTGGAGCTAGGGTTAGGGTTCCTATGGGTTGGGCACTTGGAGCTAGGGTTAGGGTTCCTATGGGTAGGGAACGTGGAGCTAGGGTTAGGGTTCCTATGGGTTGGGCACCTGGAGCTAGGGTTAGGGTTCCTATGGGTTGGGCACCTGGAGCTAGGGTTAGGGTTCCAATGGGTAGGCCACCTGGAACTAGGGTTAGGGTTCCTATGGGTAGGGAACGTGGAGCTAGGGTTAGGATTCCTATGGGTAGGCCCCCGGAGCTAGGTTAGGTTCCTATGGTTAGGTACTTGGAGCTAGGGTTAGGGTTCCTATGGGTTGGGCACCTGGAGCTAGGTTAGGTTCCTATGGGTAGGGAACGTGGAGCTAGGGTTAGGGTTCCTATGGGTAGGGTACTTGGAGCTAGGGTTAGGGTTCCTATGTGTAGGGTCCTTGGAGCTAGGGTTAGGGTTCCTATGGGTAGGCCCTTTGGAGCTAGGGTTAGGGTTCCTATGGGTAGGCCCCTTGGACCTAGGGTTAGGGTTCCTATGGGTTGGGCACCTGGAGCTAGGGTTAGGGTTCTTATGGGTTGCGCACCTGGAGCTAGGGTTAGGGTTCCTATGGGTTGCGCACCTGGAGCTAGGGTTATGGTTCCTATGTGTAGGCAACTTGGAGCTAGGGTTAGCGATGCTATGTGTAGGCCAACTGGAGCTAGGGTTAGGGTTCCTATGGGTAGGCCACCTGGAGCTAGGGTTAGGGTTCCAATGGGTACTGAACGTGGAGCTACGGTTAGGGTTCCTATGGGTAGGGTACTTGAAGCTAGGGTTAGGGTTCCTATGGGTAGGGTACTTGGAGCTAGGGTTAGGGTTTCTATGGGTTGGGCACTTGGAGCTAGGGTTAGGGTTCCTATGGGTAGGCCACCTGGAGCTAGGGTTACGGTTCCTATGGGTACTGAACGTGGAGCTACGGTTAGGGTTCCTATGGGTAGGGTACTTGGAGCTAGGGTTAGGGTTCCTATGGGTAGGGTCCTTGGAGCTAGGGTTAGGGTTCCTGTGGGTAGGGAACGTGGAGCTAGGGTTAGCGTTCCTATGGGTAGTGTACTTGGAGCTAGGGTTAGGGTTCCTATGGGTTGGGCACCTGGAGCTAGGGTTAGGGTTCCTATGGGTTGGGCACCTGGAGCTAGGGTTAGGGTTCCTATGGGTAGGCCACCTGGAGCTAGGGTTAGGGTTCCTATGGGTTGCGCACTTGGAGCTAGGGTTAGGGTTCCTATGGGTTGCGCACTTGGAGCTAGGGTCAGGGTTCCTATGGGTTGCGCACTTGGAGCTAGGGTTAGGCTTCTTATGGGTAGGCCACTTGGAGCTAGGGTTAGGGTTCCTATGGGTACGGAACGTGGAGCTAGGGTTAGGGATCCTATGGGTAGGGTACTTGGAGCTAGGGTTAGGGTTCCTATGGGTTGGGCACTTGGAGCTAGGGTTAGGGTTCCTATGGGTTGCGCACTTGGAGCTAGGGTTAGGGTTCCTATGGGTTGCGCACTTCGAGCTAGGGTTAGGGTTCCTATGGGTTGCGCACTTGGAGCTAGGGTTAGGGTTCCTATGGGTTGCACACTCGGAGCTAGGGTTAGGGTTCCTATTGGTAGGGTCCTTGGAGCTAGGGTTAAGGTTCCTATGGATTGGGCACTTGGAGCTAGGGTTAGGGTTCCTATGGGTAGACCCCGTGGAGCTAGGGTTAGGGTTCCTATGGGTAGGGTACTTGGAGCTAGGGTTAGGGTTCCTATGGGTTGGGCACTTGGAGCTAGGGTTCGGGTTCCTATGGGTTGGGCACCTGGAGCTAGGGTTAGGGTTCCTTTGGGTAGGCCACCGGGAGCTAGGGTTAGGGTTCCTATTGGTAGGCCACCTGGAGCTAGGGTTAGGGTTCTTATGGGTAGGGAACGTGGAACTAGGGTTAGGGTTCCTATGGGTAGGGTACTTGGAGCTAGGGTTAGGGTTCCTATGGGTAGGGTACTTGGAGCTAGGGTTAGGGTTCCTATGGGTAGGCCACCTGGAGCTAGGGTTAGGGTTCCTATGGGTAGGCCACTTGGAGCTAGGGTTAGGGTTCCTATGGGTAGGGTACTTGGAGCTAGGGTTAGGGTTCCTATGGGTAGGGTACTTGGAGCTAGGGTTAGGGTTTCTATGGGTTCGGCACTTTGAGCTAGGGTTAGGATTCCTATGGGTAGGCCCCCTGGAGCTAGGGTTAGGGTTCCTATGGTTAGGGTACTTGGAGCTAGGGTTAGGGTTCCTATGGGTAGACCCCTTGGAGCTAGGGTTAGGGTTCCTATGGGTGCATTTGGAGCTTGGGTTAGGGTTCCTATGGTTGCGCACTTGGAGCTAGGGTTAGGTTCCTATTGGTAGGGTCCTTGGAGCTAGGGTTATGGTTCCTATGGATTGGGCACTTGGAGCTAGGGTTAGGGTTCCTATGGGTAGACCCCTTGGAGCTAAGGTTAGGGTTCCTATGGTAGGGCACTTGGAGCTAGGGTCAGGGTTCCTATGTGTTGCGCACCTGGAGCTAGGGTTAGGGATCCTATGGGTTGCGCACCTGGAGCTAGGTTTAGGGTTCCTATGGGTTGCGCACCTGGAGCTAGGGTTAGGGTTCCTTTGGGTAGGCCACCGGGATCTAGGGTTAGGGTTCCTATTGGTAGGCCACCTGGAGCTAGGGTTAGGGTTCTTATGGGTAGGGAACGTGGAACTAGGGTTAGGGTTCCTATGGGTAGGGTACTTGGAGCTAGGGTTAGGGTTCGTATGGGTAGGGTACTTGGAGCTAGGGTTAGGGTTCCTATGGGTTGCACACTCGGAGCTAGGGTTAGGGTTCCTATTGGTAGGGTCCTTGGAGCTAGGGTTAGGGTTCCTATGGATTGGGCACTTGGAGCTAGGGTTAGGGTTCCTATGGGTAGACCCCGTGGAGCTAGGGTTAGGGTTCCTATGGGTAGGGTACTTGGAGCTAGGGTTAGGGTTCCTATGGGTTGGGCACTTGGAGCTAGGGTTCGGGTTCCTATGGGTTGGGCACCTGGAGCTAGGGTTAGGGTTCCTTTGGGTAGGCCACCGGGAGCTAGGGTTAGGGTTCCTATTGGTAGGCCACCTGGAGCTAGGGTTAGGGTTCTTATGGGTAGGGAACGTGGAACTAGGGTTAGGGTTCCTATGGGTAGGGTACTTGGAGCTAGGGTTAGGGTTCCTATGGGTAGGGTACTTGGAGCTAGGGTTAGGGTTCCTATGGGTTGGGCACCTGGAGCTAGGGTTAGGGTTCCTATGGGTAGGCCACTTGGAGCTAGGGTTAGGGTTCCTGTGGGTACTGAACGTGGAGCTAGGGTTAGGGTTCCTATGGGTAGGGTACTTGGAGCTAGGGTTAGGGTTTCTATGGGTTCGGCACTTGGAGCTAGGGTTAGGGTTCCTATGGGTAGGCCCCCTGGAGCTAGGGTTAGGGTTCCTATGGGTAGGGTACTTGGAGCTAGGGTTAGGGTTGCTATGGGTTTGGCACTTGGAGCTAGGGTTAGGGTTCCTATGGGTTGCGCATTTGGAGCTTGGGTTAGGGTTCCTATGGGTTGCGCACTTGGAGCTAGGGTTAGGGTTCCTATTGGTAGGGTCCTTGGAGCTAGGGTTATGGTTCCTATGGATTGGGCACTTGGAGCTAGGGTTAGGGTTCCTATGGGTAGACCCCTTGGAGCTAGGGTTAGGGTTCCTATGGTAGGGCACTTGGAGCTAGGGTCAGGGTTCCTATGTGTTGCGCACCTGGAGCTAGGGTTAGGGTTCCTATGGGTTGCGCACCTGGAGCTAGGGTTAGGGATCCTATGGGTTGCGCACCTGGAGCTAGGTTTAGGGTTCCTATGGGTTGCGCACCTGGAGCTAGGGTTAGGGTTCCTTTGGGTAGGCCACCGGGATCTAGGGTTAGGGTTCCTATGGGTAGGGAACGTGGAACTAGGGTTAGGGTTTGTATGGGTAGGGTACTTGGAGCTAGGGTTAGGGTTCCTATGGGTAGGGTACTTGGAGCTAGGGTTAGGGTTCCTATGGGTTGGGCACCTGGAGCAAGGGTTAGGGTTCCTATGGGTAGGCCACTTGGAGCTAGGGTTAGGGTTCCTGTGGGTACTGAACGTGGAGCTAGGGTTAGGGTTCCTACGGGTAGGGTACTTGGAGCTAGGGTTAGGGTTCCTATGGGTAGGGTACTTGGAGCTAGGGTTAGGGTTCCTATGGATTGGGCACTTGGAGCTAGGGTTAGGGTTCCTATGGGTAGACCCCTTGGAGCTAGGGATAGGGTTCCTATGGTAGGGTACTTGGAGCTAGGGTCAGGGTTCCTATGTGTTGCGCACCTGGAGCTAGGGTTAGGGTTCCTATGGGTTGCGCACCTGGAGCTAGGGTTAGGGTTCCTATGGGTTGCGCACATGGAGCTAGGGTTAGGGATCCTATGGGTAGGCCACCTGGAGCTAGGTTTAGGGTTCCTTTGGGTAGGCCACCGGGAGCTAGGGTTAGGGTTCCTTTTGGTAGGCCACCTGGAGCTAGGGTTATGGTTCTTATGGGTAGAGAACGTGGAACTAGGGTTAGGATTCCTATGGGTAGGGTACTTGGAGCTAGGGTTAGGTTTCCTATGGGTAGGGTCCTTGGAGCTAGGGTTAGGGTTCCTATGGGTAAGCCACCTGGAGCTAGGGTTAGGGTTCCTATGGGTAAGCCACCTGGAGCTAGGGTTAGGGTTCCTATGGGTAGGCCACCTGGAGCTAGGGTTAGGGTTCCTATGGTTAGGGTACTTGGAGCTAGGGTTAGGGTTCCTATGGGTTGGGCACCTGGAGCTAGGGTTAGGGTTCCTATGGGTTGGGCACCTGGAGCTAGGGTTAGGGTTCCTATGGGTAGGCCACCTGGAGCTAGGGTTAGGGTTCCAATGGGTAGGCCACCTGGAACTAGGGTTAGGGTTCCTATGGGTACAGAACGTGGAGCTAGGGTTAGGGTTCCCATCGGTAGGCCCCCTGGAGCTAGGGTTAGGGTTCCTATGGTTAGGGTCCTTGGAGCTCGGGTTAGGGTTTCTATGGGTTCGGCACTTGGAGCTAGGGTTAGGTTTCCTATGGGTAGTCCCCCTGGAGCTAGAGTTAGGGTTCCTATGGTTAGGGTACTTGGAGCTAGGGTTAGGGTTCCTATGGGTTGGGCACCTGGAGTTAGGTTAGGTTCCTATGGGTTGGGCACCTGGAGCTAGGGTTAGGGTTCCTATGGGTTGGGCACCTGGAGCTAGGGTTAGGGTTCCTATGGGTAGGCCACCTGGAGCTAGGGTTAGGGTTCCAATGGGTAGGCCACCTGGAGCTAGGGTTAGGTTCCTATGGGTAGGGAGCGTGGAGCTAGGTTAGGTTCCCATGGGTAGGCCCTGGAGCTAGGGTTAGGGTTCCTATGGTTAGGTACTTGGAGCTCGGGTTAGGGTTCCTATGGGTTGGGCACCTGGAGCTAGGGTTAGGTTCCTATGGGTTGCGCACCTGAGCTAGGGTTAGGTTCCTATGGGTAGGCCACCTGGAGCTAGGGTTAGGTTCCAATGGGTAGGCCACCTGGAACTAGGGTTAGGGTTCCTATGGGTAGGGAACCTGGAGCTAGGGTTAGGTTCCTATGGGTAGGGTACTTGGAGCTAGGGTTAGGTTCCTATGGGTAGGGTCCTTGGAGCTAGGGTTAGGTTCATATGGCTTGGGCACTTGGAGCTAGGTTAGGTTCCTATGGGTAGGCCACTTGGAGCTAGGGTTAGGGTTCCTATGGGTTGGGCACCTGGAGCTAGGGTTAGGCTTCCTATGGGTTTGGCACCTGGAGCTAGGGTTAGGGTTCCTATGGGTAGGCCACCTGGAGCTAGGGTTAGGGTTTCAATGGGTAGGCCACCTGCAACTAGGGTTAGGGTTCCTGTGGGTAGGGAACGTGGAGCTAGGGTTAGGGATCCTATGGGTAGGTCCCCTGGAGCTAGGGTTAGGGTTCCTATGGTTAGGTACTTGGAGCTAGGGTTAGGTTCCTATGGGTTGGGCACCTGGAGCTAGGGTTAGGGTTCCTATGGGTAGGCCCTTCGAGCTAGGGTTAGGGTTCCTATGGGTTGGGCACTTGGAGCTAGGGTTAGGGTTCCTATGGGTTGGGCACCTGGAGCTAGGCTGAGGGTTCCTATGGGTTGCGCACCTGGAGCTAGGGTTAGGTTCCTGGGTTGCGCACCTGGAGCTAGGTTAGGGTTCCTATGGGTTGCGCACCTGGAGCTAGGTTAGGGTTCCTATGGGTTGCGCACCTGGAGCTAGGGTTAGCGATCCCATGGGTAGGCCACCTGGAGCTAGGCTTAGGGTTCCTATGGGTAGGCCACCTGGAGCTAGGTTAGGTTCCTATGGGTAGGCCACCTGGAGCTAGGTTAGGTTCCAATGGGTAGGCCACATGGAACTAGGGTTAGGTTCCTATGGGTAGGGAACGTGGAGCTAGGGTTAGGTTCCTATGGGTAGGCCACCTGAGCTAGGGTTAGGGTTCCTATGGGTAGGCAACATGGAGCTAGGGTTAGGGTTCCAATGGGTAGGCAACCTGGAACTAGGGTTAGGTTTCCTATGGGTAGTGAACCTGGAGCTAGTGTTAGGGTTCCTATGGGTAGGGTTCTTGGAGCTAGGGTTAGGGTTCCTATGGGTAGGCTACCTGGAGCTAGGGTTAGGGTTCATATGGATTGGGCACTTGGAGCTAGGGTTAGGTTCCTATGGGTAGGCCCCTTGGAGCTAGGGTTAGGGTTCCTATGGGTTGGGCACCTGGAGCTAGGGTTAGGGTTCCTATGGGTTGGGCCCCTAGAGCTAGGGTTAGGGTTCCTATGGGTAGGGTTCTTGGAGCTAGGGTTAGGGTTCCAATGGGTAGGCCACCTGGTGCTAGGGTTAGGGTTCCTATGGGTAGTGTACCTGGAGCTAGGGTTAGGGTTCCTATGGGTAGGGTAATTGGAGCTAGGGTTAGGGTTCCTATGGGTAGGGTTCTTGGAGCTAGGTTAGGTTCCAATGGGTAGGCCACCTGGAGCTAGGGATAGGGGTCCTATGGGTAGTGTACCTGGAGCTAGGGTTAGGGTTCCTATGGGTAGGGTACCTGAAGCTACGGTGAGGGTTTCTAGGGGTAGTGTACATGTAGATAGGGTTAGGATTCCGATGGGTAGGCCACCTGGAGCTAGGGTTAGGGTTCCTATGGTTAGGGTACTTGGAGCTAGGGTTAGGGTTCCTATGGGTTGGGCACCTGTAGCTAGGGTTAGGGTTCTTATGTGTTGCTCACCTGGAGCTAGGGTTAGGAATCCTATGGGTTGCGCACCTGGAGCTAGGGTTAGGGTTCCTATCTGTAGGCCACTTGTAGCTAGGGTTAGGGATCCTATGGGTAAGCCACCTGGAGCTAGGGTTAGGGTTCCTATGGGTAGGCCCCCTGGAGCTAGGGTTAGGGTTCCTATGGGTTGGGCACCTGGAGCTAGGGTTAGGGTTCCTATGGGTTGGGTACCTGGAGCTAGGGTTAGGGTTCCTATGGGTTGCGCACCTGGAGCTAGGGTTAGGGTTCCTATGGGTTGCGCACCTGGAGCTAGGGTTAGGGTTCCTATGGGTTGCTCACCTGGAGCTAGGGTTATGGTTCCTATGGGTTGCGAACCTGGAGCTAGGGTTAGCGATCCTACGGGTAGGCCACCTGGAGCTAGGGTTAGGGTTCCTATGGGTAGGGTACTTGGAGCTAGGGTTAGAGATCCCCTGGGTAGGGAACTTGGAGCTAGGTTTAGGGTTCCTATGGGTTGGGCACCTGGAGCTAGGGTTAGGGTTCCTATGGGTAGGCCACCTGGAGCTAGGGTTAGGGTTCCAATGGGTAGGCCACCTGGAACTAGGGTTAGGGTTCCTATGGGTAGGGAACGTGGAGCTAGGGTTAGGGTTCCTATGGGTAGGGTCCTTGGAGCTAGGGTTAGGGTTCCTATGGGTAGGGTCCTTGGAGCTAGGGTTAGGGTTCCTATGGATTGGGCACTTGGAGCTAGGGTTAGGGTTCCTATGGGTAGGCCCCCTGGAGCTATTGTTAGGTTTCCTATGGATTGGGCACTTGGAGCTAGGGTTAGGGTTCCTATGGGTTTGGCACCTGGAGCTAGGGTTAGGGTTCCTATGGGTAGGCCACCTGGAGCTAGGGTAAGGGTTTCAATGGGTAGGCCACCTGCAACTAGGGTTAGGGTTCCTGTGGGTAGGGAACGTGGAGCTAGGGTTAGGGATCCTATGGGTAGGTCCCCTGGAGCTAGGGTTAGGGTTCCTATGGTTAGGGTACTTGGAGCTAGGGTTAGGGTTCCTATGGGTTGGGCACCTGGAGCTAGGGTTAGGGTTCCTATGGGTAGGCCCCTTCGAGCTAGGGTTAGGGTTCCTATGGGTTGGGCACTTGGAGCTAGGGTTAGGGTTCCTATGGGTTGGGCACCTGGAGCTAGGGTGAGGGTTCCTATGGGTTGCGCACCTGGAGCTAGGGTTAGGGTTCCTATGGGTTGCGCACCTGGAGCTAGGGTTAGGGTTCCTATGGGTTGCGCACCTGGAGCTAGGGTTAGGGTTCCTATGGGTTGCGCACCTGGAGCTAGGGTTAGCGATCCTATGGGTAGGCCACCTGGAGCTAGGGTTAGCGATCCTATGGGTAGGCCACCTGGAGCTAGGCTTAGGGTTCCTATGGGTAGGCCCCCTGGAGCTAGGTTAGGTTCCTATGGTTAGGTACTTGGAGCTAGGGTTAGGGTTCCTATGGGTTGGGCACCTGGAGCTAGGTTAGGGTTCCTATGGGTAGGCCACCTGGAGCTAGGGTTAGGGTTCCAATGGGTAGGCCACATGGAACTAGGTTAGGTTCCTATGGGTTGGGAACGTGGAGCTAGGGTTAGGGTTCCTATGGGTAGGCCACCTGGAGCTAGGGTTAGGTTCCTATGGGTAGGCCACCTGGAGCTAGGGTTAGGGTTCCAATGGGTAGGCCACCTGGAACTAGGTTAGGGTTCCTATGGGTAGGGAACCTGGAGCTAGGGTTAGGTTCCTATGGGTAGGGTACTTGGAGCTAGGGTTAGGGTTCCTATGGGTAGGGTCCTTGGAGCTAGGGTTAGGTTCATATGGATTGGGCACTTGGAGCTAGGGTTAGGGTTCCTATGGGTAGGCCCCTGGAGCTAGGGTTAGGGTTCCTATGGGTTGGGCACCTGGAGCTAGGGTTAGGTTCCTATGGGTTGGGCCCCAGAGCTAGGGTTAGGGTTCCTATGGGTAGGGTTCTTGGAGCTAGGTTAGGGTTCCAATGGGTAGGCCACCTGGAGCTAGGGTTAGGGTTCCTATGGGTAGTGTACCTGGAGCTAGGTTAGGTTCCTATGGGTAGTGTAATTGGCGCTAGGGTTAGGTTTCATATGTGTAGGGTTCTTGGAGCTTGGGTTAGGGTTCCAATGGGTAGGCCACCTGGAGCTAGGGATAGGGTTCCTATGGGTAGTGTACCTGGAGCTAGGGTTAGGGTTCCTATGGGTAGGGTAATTGGAGCTACGGTTAGGGTTACTATGGGTAGGGTACTTGGAGCTAGGGTTAGGGTTCCTATGGGTAGGCCCCCTGGAGCTAGGGTTAGGGTTCCTATGGTTAGGGTACTTGGAGCTAGGGTTAGGGTTCCTATGGGTTGGGCACCTGGAGCTAGGGTTAGGGTTGTTATGTGTTGCTCACCTGGATCTAGGGTTAGGAATCCTATTGGTTGCGCACCTGGAGCTAGGGTTAGGGTTCCTATCTGTAGGCCAATTGTAGCTAGGGTTAGGATCCTATGGGTAAGCCACCTGGAGCTAGGTTAGGGTTCCTATGGGTAGGCCCCCTGGAGCTAGGGTTAGGGTTCCTATGGGTTGGGCACCTGGAGCTAGGGTTAGGGTTCCTATGGGTTGGGTACCTGGAGCTAGGGTTAGGGTTCCTATGGGTTGCGCACCTGGAGCTAGGGTTAGGGTTCCTATGGGTTGCGCACCTGGAGCTAGGGTTAGGTTCCTATGGGTTGCTCACCTGGAGCTAGGGTTATGGTTCCTATGGGTTGCGAACCTGGAGCTAGGGTTAGCGATCCTAAGGGTAGGCCACATGGAGCTAGGGTAAGGGTTCCGATGGTAAGGGAACTTGGAGAAAGGGTTAGAGATCCCTGGGTAGGGTACTTGGAGCTAGGTTTAGGGTTCCTATGGGTTGGGCACCTGGAGCTAGGGTTAGGTTCCTATGGGTAGGCCACCTGGAGCTAGGGTTAGGGTTCCAATGGGTAGGCCACCTGGAACTATGGTTAGGGTTCCTATGGGTAGGGAACGTGGAGCTAGGGTTAGGGTTCATATGGGTAGGGTACTTGGAGCTAGGGTTAGGTTCCTATGGGTAGGGTCCTTGGAGCTAGGGTTAGGGTTCCTATGGATTGGGCACTTGGAGCTAGGTTAGGTTCCTATGGGTAGGCCCCTGGAGCTATTGTTAGGTTCCTATGGTTAGGTACTTGGAGCTAGGGTTAGGGTTCCTATGGGTTGGGCACCTGGAGCTAGGGTTAGGGTTCCAATGGGTAGGCCACCTGGAACTAGGGTCAGGGTTCCTATGGGTAGGGAACGTGGAGCTAGGTAAGGGTTCCTATGGGTAGGCCCCCTGGAGCTAGTGTTAGGGTTCCTATGGTTAGGGTACTTGGAGCTAGGGTTAGGGTTCCTATGGGTTGGGCACCTGGAGCTAGGGTTAGGGTTCCTATTGGTAGGCCACCTGGAACTAGGGTTAGGGTTCCTATGGGTAGGGAACGTGGAGCTAGGGTAAGGGTTCCTATGGGTAGGCCCCCTGGAGCTAGTGTTAGGGTTCCTATGGTTAGGGTACTTTGAGCTAGGGTTAGGGTTCCTATGGGTTGGGCACCTGGAGCTAGGGTTAGGGTTCCTATGGGTAGGGTCCTTGGAGCTAGGGTTAGGGTTCATATGGCTTGGGCACTTGGAGCTAGGGTTAGGGTTCCTATGGGTAGGCCCCTTGGAGCTAGGGTTAGGTTCCTATGGGTTGGGCACCTGGAGCTAGGGTTAGGCTTCCTATGGGTTTGGCACCTGGAGCTAGGGTTAGGGTTCCTATGGGTAGGCCACCTGGAGCTAGGGTTAGGGTTACAATGGGTAGGCCACCTGCAACTAGGGTTAGGGTTCCTGTGGGTAGGGCACGTGGAGCTAGGGTTAGGGATCCTATGGTTAGGTTACGTGGAGCTAGGGTTAGGGTTCCTATGGTTAGGGTACTTGGAGCTAGGGTTAGGGTTCCTATGGGTTGGGCACCTGGAGCTAGGGTTAGGGTTCCTATGGGTAGGCCCCTTCGAGCTAGGGTTAGGGTTCCTATGGGTTGGGCACTTGGAGCTAGGGTTAGGGTTCCTATGGGTTGGGCACCTGGAGCTAGGGTGAGGGTTCCTATGGGTTGCGCACCTGGAGCTAGGGTTAGGGTTCCTATGGGTTGCGCACCTGGAGCTAGGGTTAGGGTTCCTATGGGTTGCGCACCTGGAGCTAGGGTTAGGGTTCCTATGGGTTGCGCACCTGGAGCTAGGGTTAGCGATCCTATGGGTAGGCCACCTGGAGCTAGGCTTAGGGTTCCTATGGGTAGGCCACCTGGAGCTAGGGTTAGGGTTCCTATGGGTAGGCCCCCTGGAGCTAGGGTTAGGGTTCCTATGGTTAGGGTACTTGGAGCTAGGGTTAGGGTTCCTATGGGTTGGGCACCTGGAGCTAGGGTTAGGGTTCCTATGGGTAGGCCACCTGGAGCTAGGGTTAGGGTTCCAATGGGTAGGCCACATGGAACTAGGGTTAGGGTTCCTATGGGTAGGGAACGTGGAGCTAGGGTTAGGGTTCCTATGGGTAGGCCACCTGGAGCTAGGGTTAGGGTTCCTATGGGTAGGCCACCTGGAGCTAGGGTTAGGGTTCCAATGGGTAGGCCACCTGGAACTAGGGTTAGGGTTCCTATGGGTAGGGAACCTGGAGCTAGGGTTAGGGTTCCTATGGGTAGGGTACTTGGAGCTAGGGTTAGGGTTCCTATGGGTAGGGTCCTTGGAGCTAGGGTTAGGGTTCATATGGATTGGGCACTTGGAGCTAGGGTTAGGGTTCCTATGGGTAGGCCCCTTGGAGCTAGGGTTAGGGTTCCTATGGGTTGGGCACCTGGAGCTAGGGTTAGGGTTCCTATGGGTTGGGCCCCTAGAGCTAGGGTTAGGGTTCCTATGGGTAGGGTTCTTGGAGCTAGGGTTAGGGTTCCAATGGGTAGGCCACCTGGAGCTAGGGTTAGGGTTCCTATGGGTAGTGTACCTGGAGCTAGGGTTAGGGTTCCTATGGGTAGGGTAATTGGAGCTAGGTTAGGTTCCTATGGGTAGGGTTCTTGGAGCTAGGGTTAGGGTTCCAATGGGTAGGCCACCTGGAGCTAGGGTTAGGGTTCCTATGGGTAGTGTACCTGGAGCTAGGGTTAGGGTTCCTATGGGTAGGGTAATTGGAGCTACGGTTAGGGTTTCTATGGGTAGGGTACTTGGAGCTAGGGTTAGGATTCCTATGGGTAGGCCCCCTGGAGCTAGGGTTAGGGTTCCTATGGTTAGGGTACTTGGAGCTAGGGTTAGGGTTCCTATGGGTTGGGCACCTGTAGCTAGGGTTAGGGTTCTTATGTGTTGCTCACCTGGAGCTAGGGTTAGGAATCCTATGGGTTGCGCACCTGGAGCTAGGGTTAGGGTTCCTATCTGTAGGCCACTTGGAGCTAGGGTTAGGGATCCTATGGGTAAGCCACCTGGAGCTAGGGTTAGGGTTCCTATGGGTAGGCCACCTGGAGCTAGGGTTAGGGTTCCTATGGGTTGGGCACATGGAGCTAGGGTTAGGGTTCCTATGGGTTGGGTACCTGGAGCTAGGGTTAGGGTTCCTATGGGTTGCGCACCTGGAGCTAGGGTTAGGGTTCCTATGGGTTGCGCACCTGGAGCTAGGGTTAGGGTTCCTATGGGTTGCTCACCTGGAGCTAGGGTTATGGTTCCTATGGGTTGCGAACCTGGAGCTAGGGTTAGCGATCCTACGGGTAGGCCACCTGGAGCTAGGGTTAGGGTTCCTATGGGTAGGGTACTTGGAGCTAGGGTTAGAGATCCCCTGGGTAGGGTACTTGGAGCTAGGTTTAGGGTTCCTATGGGTTGGGCACCTGGAGCTAGGGTTAGGGTTCCTATGGGTAGGCCACCTGGAGCTAGGGTTAGGGTTCCAATGGGTAGGCCACCTGGAACTATGGTTAGGGTTCCTATGGGTAGGGAACGTGGAGCTAGGGTTAGGGTTCCTATGGGTAGGGTACTTGGAGCTAGGGTTAGGGTTCCTATGGGTAGGGTCCTTGGAGCTAGGGTTAGGGTTCCTATGGGTTGGGCACCTGGAGCTAGGGTTAGGGTTCCTATTGGTAGGCCACCTGGAACTAGGGTTAGGGTTCCTATGGGTAGGGAACGTGGAGCTAGGGTAAGGGTTCCTATGGGTAGGCCCCCTGGAGCTAGTGTTAGGGTTCCTATGGTTAGGGTACTTTGAGCTAGGGTTAGGGTTCCTATGGGTTGGGCACCTGGAGCTAGGGTTAGGGTTCCTATGGGTAGGGTCCTTGGAGCTAGGGTTAGGGTTCATATGGCTTGGGCACTTGGAGCTAGGGTTAGGGTTCCTATGGGTAGGCCCCTTGGAGCTAGGGTTAGGGTTCCTATGGGTTGGGCACCTGGAGCTAGGGTTAGGCTTCCTATGGGTTTGGCACCTGGAGCTAGGGTTAGGGTTCCTATGGGTAGGCCACCTGGAGCTAGGGTTAGGGTTTCAATGGGTAGGCCACCTGCAACTAGGGTTAGGGTTCCTGTGGGTAGGGAACGTGGAGCTAGGGTTAGGGATCCTATGGGTAGGTCCCCTGGAGCTAGGGTTAGGGTTCCTATGGTTAGGGTACTTGGAGCTAGGGTTAGGGTTCCTATGGGTTGGGCACCTGGAGCTAGGGTTAGGGTTCCTATGGGTAGGCCCCTTCGAGCTAGGGTTAGGGTTCCTATGGGTTGGGCACTTGGAGCTAGGGTTAGGGTTCCTATGGGTTGGGCACCTGGAGCTAGGGTGAGGGTTCCTATGGGTTGCGCACCTGGAGCTAGGGTTAGGGTTCCTATGGGTTGCGCACCTGGAGCTAGGGTTAGGGTTCCTATGGGTTGCGCACCTGGAGCTAGGGTTAGGGTTCCTATGGGTTGCGCACCTGGAGCTAGGGTTAGCGATCCTATGGGTAGGCCACCTGGAGCTAGGCTTAGGGTTCCTATGGGTAGGCCACCTGGAGCTAGGGTTAGGGTTCCTATGGGTAGGCCCCCTGGAGCTAGGGTTAGGGTTCCTATGGTTAGGGTACTTGGAGCTAGGGTTAGGGTTCCTATGGGTTGGGCACTTGGAGCTAGGGTTAGGGTTCCTATGGGTAGGCCACCTGGAGCTAGGGTTAGGGTTCCAATGGGTAGGCCACATGGAACTAGGGTTAGGGTTCCTATGGGTAGGGAACGTGGAGCTAGGGTTAGGGTTCCTATGGGTAGGCCACCTGGAGCTAGGGTTAGGGTTCCTATGGGTAGGCCACCTGGAGCTAGGGTTAGGGTTCCAATGGGTAGGCCACCTGGAACTAGAGTTAGGGTTCCTATGGGTAGGGAACATGGAGCTAGGGTTAGGGTTCCTATGGGTAGGGTACTTGGAGCTAGGGTTAGGGTTCCTATGGGTAGGGTCCTTGGAGCTAGGGTTAGGGTTCATATGGATTGGGCACTTGGAGCTAGGGTTAGGGTTCCTATGGGTAGGCCCCTTGGAGCTAGGGTTAGGGTTCCTATGGGTTGGGCACCTGGAGCTAGGGTTAGGGTTCCTATGGGTTGGGCCCCTAGAGCTAGGGTTAGGGTTCCTATGGGTAGGGTTCTTGGAGCTAGGGTTAGGGTTCCAATGGGTAGGCCACCTGGAGCTAGGGTTAGGGTTCCTATGGGTAGTGTACCTGGAGCTAGGGTTAGGGTTCCTATGGGTAGGGTAATTGGAGCTAGGGTTAGGGTTCCTATGGGTAGGGTTCTTGGAGCTAGGGTTAGGGTTCCAATGGGTAGGCCACCTGGAGCTAGGGATAGGGTTCCTATGGGTAGTGTACCTGGAGCTAGGGTTAGGGTTCCTATGGGTAGGGTAATTGGAGCTACGGTTAGGGTTTCTATGGGTAGGGTACTTGGAGCTAGGGTTAGGATTCCTATGGGTAGGCCCCCTGGAGCTAGGGTTAGGGTTCCTATGGTTAGGGTACTTGGAGCTAGGGTTAGGGTTCCTATGGGTTGGGCACCTGTAGCTAGGGTTAGGGTTCTTATGTGTTGCTCACCTGGAGCTAGGGTTAGGAATCCTATGGGTTGCGCACCTGGAGCTAGGGTTAGGGTTCCTATCTGTAGGCCACTTGGAGCTAGGGTTAGGGATCCTATGGGTAAGCCACCTGGAGCTAGGGTTAGGGTTCCTATGGGTAGGCCCCCTGGAGCTAGGGTTAGGGTTCCTATGGGTTGGGCACCTGGAGCTAGGGTTAGGGTTCCTATGGGTTGGGTACCTGGAGCTAGGGTTAGGGTTCCTATGGGTTGCGCACCTGGAGCTAGGGTTAGGGTTCCTATGGGTTGCGCACCTGGAGCTAGGTTAGGTTCCTATGGGTTGCTCACCTGGAGCTAGGGTTATGGTTCCTATGGGTTGCGAACCAGGAGCTAGGGTTAGCGATCCTACGGGTTGGCAACCTGGAGCTAGGGTTAGGGTTCCTATGGGTAGGGTACTTGGAGCTAGGGTTAGAGATCCCCTGGGTAGGGTACTTGGAGCTAGGTTTAGGGTTCCTATGGGTTGGGCACCTGGAGCTAGGGTTAGGGTTCCTATGGGTAGGCCACCTGGAGCTAGGGTTAGGGTTCCAATGGGTAGGCCACCTGGAACTATGGTTAGGGTTCCTATGGGTAGGGAACGTGGAGCTAGGGTTAGGGTTCCTATGGGTAGGGTACTTGGAGCTAGGGTTAGGTTCCTATGGGTAGGGTCCTTGGAGCTAGGGTTAGGGTTCCTATGGATTGGGCACTTGGAGCTAGGGTTAGGGTTCCTATGGGTAGGCCCCCTGGAGCTATTGTTAGGGTTCCTATGGTTAGGGTACTTGGAGCTAGGGTTAGGGTTCCTATGGGTTGGGCACCTGGAGCTAGGGTTAGGGTTCCAATGGGTAGGCCACCTGGAACTAGGGTCAGGGTTCCTATGGGTAGGGAACGTGGAGCTAGGTAAGGGTTCCTATGGGTAGGCCCCCTGGAGCTAGTGTTAGGGTTCCTATGGTTAGGGTACTTGGAGCTAGGGTTAGGGTTCCTATGGGTTGGGCACCTGGAGCTAGGGTTAGGGTTCCTATTGGTAGGCCACCTGGAACTAGGGTTAGGGTTCCTATGGGTAGGGAACGTGGAGCTAGGGTAAGGGTTCCTATGGGTAGGCCACCTGGAGCTAGTGTTATGGTTCCTATGGTTAGGGTACGTTGATCTAGGGTTAGGGTTCCTATGGGTTGGGCACCTGGAGCTAGGGTTAGGGTTCCTATGGGTAGGCCACCTGGAGCTAGGGTTAGGGTTCCAATGGGTAGGCCACCTGGAACTAGGGTTAGGGTTCCAATGGGTAGGCCACCTGGAACTAGGGTTAGGGTTCCTATGGGTAGGGTCCTTGGAGCTAGGGTTAGGGTTCCTATGGATTGGGCACTTGGAGCTAGGGTTAGGGTTCCTATGGGTAGGCCCCTTGGAGCTAGGGTTAGGGTTCCTATGGGTTGGGCACTTGGAGCTAGGGTTAGGGTTCCTATGGTTAGGGTACTTGGAGCTAGGGTTAGGGTTCCTATGGGTTGGGCACCTGGAGCTAGGGTTAGGGTTCCTATGGGTTGCGCACCTGGAGCTAGGGTTAGGGTTCCTATGGCTTGCGCACCTGGAGCTAGGGTTAGGGTTCCTATGGGTTGCGCACCTGGAGCTAGGGTTATGGTTCCTATGGGTTGCGAACCTGGAGCTAGGGTTAGCGATCCTACGGGTAGGCCACCTGGAGCTAGGGTTAGGGTTCCTATGGGTAGGGTACTTGGAGCTAGGGTTAGGGTTCCTATGGGTTGGGCACCTGGAGCTAGGGTTAGGGTTCCTATGGGTAGGCCACCTGGAGCTAGGGTTAGGGTTCCTATGGGTAGGCCACCTGGAGCTAGGGTTAGGGTTCCAATGGGTAGGCCACCTGGAACTAGGGTTAGGGTTCCTATGGGTAGGGAACGTGGAGCTAGGGTTAGGGTTCCTATGGGTAGGGTCCTTGGAGCTAGGGTTAGGGTTCCTATGGATTGGGCACTTGGAGCTAGGGTTAGGGTTCCTATGGGTAGGCCCCTTGGAGCTAGGGTTAGGGTTCCTATGGGTTGGGCACTTGGAGCTAGAGTTAGGGTTCATATGGGTTGGGCTCCTGGAGCTAGGGTTAGGGTTCCTATGGGTTGGGCACTTGGAGCTAGGGTTAGGGTTCCTATGGGTTGCGCACCTGGAGCTTGGGTTAGGGTTCCTATGGGTTGCGCACCTGGAGCTAGGGTTAGGGTTCCTATGGGTTGCGCACCTGGAGCTAGGGCTATGGTTCCTATGTGTAGGCCACTTGGAGCTAGGGTTAGCGATCCTATGGGTAGGCCACCTGGAGCTAGGGTTAGGGTTCCTATGGGTAGGCCACCTGGAGCTAGGGTTAGGGTTCCTATGGGTAGGGTACTTGGAGCTAGGGTTAGGGTTCCTATGGGTAGGGTACTTGGAGCTAGGGTTAGGGTTCCTATGGGTTGGGCACCTGGAGCTAGGGTTAGGGTTCCTATGGGTAGGCCACCTGGAGCTAGGGTTAGGGTTCCTATGGGTACTGAACGTGGAGCTACGGTTAGGGTTTCTATGGGTAGGGTACTTGGAGCTAGGGTGAGGATTCCTATGGGTAGGCCCCCTGGAGCTAGGGTTAGGGTTCCTATGGTTAGGGTACTTGGAGCTAGGGTTAGGGTACCTATGGGTTGGGCACCTGGAGCTAGGGTTAGGGTTCCTATGGGTTGGGCCCTGGAGCTAGGTTAGGGTTCCTATGGGTAGGGTACTTGGAGCTAGGGTTAGGGTTCCAATGGGTAGGCCACCTGGAGCTAGGGTTAGGGTTCCTATGGGTAGTGTACCTGGAGCTAGGGTTAGGGTTCCTATGGGTAGGGCAATTGGAGCTAGGGTTAGGGTTCCTATGGGTAGGGTTCTTGGAGCTAGGGTTAGGGTTCCAATGGGTAGGCCACCTGGAGCTAGGGTTAGGGTTCCTATGGGTAGTGTACCTGGAGCTAGGGTTAGGGTTCCTATGGGTAGGGTAATTGGAGCTACGGTTAGGGTTTCTATGGGTAGGGTACTTGGAGCTAGGGTTAGGTTCCTATGGGTAGGCCCCTGGAGCTAGGGTTAGGTTCCTATGGTTAGGTACTTGGAGCTAGGGTTAGGGTTCCTATGGGTTGGGCACCTGTAGCTAGGGTTAGGGTTCTTATGTGTTGCTCACCTGGAGCTAGGGTTAGGATTCCTATGGGTTGCGCACCTGGAGCTAGGGTTAGGGTTCCTATGTGTAGGCCACTTGGAGCTAGGGTTAGGGATCCTATGGGTAGGCCACCTGGAGCTAGGGTTAGGGTTCCTATGGGTAGGCCACCTGGAGCTAGGGTTAGGGTTCCTATGGGTAGGCTACCTGGAGCTAGGGTGAGGGTTTCTATTGGTAGGCCACCTGGACCTTAGGCTTAGGGTTCCTATGGGTTGCCCGCCTGGAGCTAGGGTTAGGGTTCCTATGGGTAGGGAACGTGGAGCTAGGGTTAGGGTTCCTATGGGTAGGGAACGTGGAGCTAGGGTTAGGGTTCCTATGGGTTGGGCACTTGGAGCTAGGGTTAGGGTTCCTATGGGTTGGGCACCTGGATCTAGGGTTAGGGTTCCTATGGGTTGCGCACCTGGAGCTAGGGTTAGGGTTCCCATGGGTAGGGAACGAGGAGCTAGGGTTAGGGTTCCTATGGGTTGGGCACCTGGAGCTAGGGTTAGGGTTCCTATGGGTTGGGCACCTGGGGCTAGGGTTAGGATTCCTATGGGTAGGCCACCTGGAGCTAGGGTTAGGGTTCCAATGGGTATTGCCACCTGGAGCTAGGGTTAGGGTTCCAATGGGAGGGCCACCTGGAACTAGGGTTAGGGTTCCTATGGGTAGGGAACGTGGAGCTAGGGTTAGGGTTCCTATGGGGAGGCCCCCTGGAGCTAGGGTTAGGGTTCCTATGGTTAGGGTACTTGGAGCTAGGGTTAGGGTTCCTATGGGTTGGGCACCTGGAGCTAGGGTTAGGGTTCCTATGGGTTGGGCACCTGGAGCTAGGGTTAGGGTTCCTATGGGTAGGCCACCTGGAGCTAGGGTTAGGGTTCCTATGGGTTGGGCACCTGGAGCTAGGGTTAGGGTTCCTATGGGTAGGGAACGTGGAGCTAGGGTTAGGGTTCCTATGGGTAGGGTACTTGGATCTAGGGTTAGGGTTCCTATGGGTAGGATCCTTGGAGCTAGAGTTAGGGTTCCTATGGATTGGGCACTTGGAGTTAGGGTTAGGGTTCCTATGGGTAGGCCCCTTGTAGCTAGGGTTAGGGTTCCTATGGGTTGGGCACCTGGAGCTAGGGTTAGGGTTCCTATGGGTTGGGCACCTGGAGCTAGGGTTAGGGTTCCTATGGGTTGCGCACCTGGAGCTAGGGTTAGGGTTCCTATGGGTTGCGCACCTGGAGCTAGGGTTATGGTTCCTATGTGTAGGCCACTTGGAGCTAGGTTTAGCGATCCTATGGGTAGGCCACCTGGAGCTAGGGTTAGGGTTCCTATGGGTAGGCCTCCTGGAGCTAGGGTTAGGGTTCTTACGGGTAGTGTACTTGGACCTAGGGTTAGGGTTCCTATGGGTAGGGTACTTGGAGCTAGGGTTAGGTTTCCTATGGGTTGGGCACCTGGAGCTAGGGTTAGGGTTCCTATGGGTACTGAACGTGGAGCTACGGTTTGGGTTCCTATGGGTAGTGTACTTGGAGCTAGGGTTAGGGTTCCTATGGGTAGGGTAATTGGAGCTAGGGTTAGGGTTCCTATGGGTTGGGCACTTGGAGCTAGGGTTAGGGTTTCTATGGGTAGGGAACGTGGAGCTAGGGTTAGGGTTCCTATGGGTAGGGAACGTGGAGCTAGGGTTAGGGTTCCTATGGGTAGGGTACTTGGAGCTAGGGTTAGGGTTCCTATGGGTTGGGCACCTGCAGCTAGGGTTAGGGTTCTTATGTGTTGCTCACCTGGAGCTAGGGTTAGGGTTCCTATGGGTTGCGCACCTGGAGCTAGGGTTAGGGTTCCTATGTGTAGGCGACTTGGAGCTAGGGTTAGGGATCCTATGGGTAGGCCACCTGGAGCTAGGGTTAGGGTTCCTATGGGTAGGCCACCTGGAGCTAGGGTTAGGGTTCCTATGGGTAGGCTACCTGGAGCTAGGGTTAGGGTTTCTATGGGTAGGCCACCTGGACCTTAGGGTTAGGGTTCCTATGGGTTGCCCGCCTGGAGCTAGGGTTAGGGTTCCCATGCGTAGGGAATGAGGAGCTAGGGTTGGGGTTCCTATGGGTTGGGCACCTGGAGCTAGGGTTAGGGTTCCTATGGGTTGGGCACCTGGGGCTAGGGTTAGGATTCCTATGGGTAGGCCACCTGGAGCTAGGGTTAGGGTTCCAATGGGTAGGCCACCTGGAGCTAGGGTTAGGGTTCCAATGGGTAGGCCACCTGGAACTAGGGTTAGGGTTCCTATGGGTAGGGAACGTGGAGCTAGGGTTAGGGTTCCTATGGGTAGGCCCCCTGGAGCTAGGGTTAGGGTTCCTATGGTTAGGGTACTTGGAGCTAGGGTTAGGGTTCCTATGGGTTGGGCACCTGGAGCTAGGGTTAGGGTTCCTATGGGTTGGGCACCTGGAGCTAGGGTTAGGGTTCCTATGGGTAGGCCACCTGGAGCTAGGGTTAGGGTTCCAATGGGTAGGCCACCTGGAACTAGGGTTAGGGTTCCTATGGGTAGGGAACGTGGAGCTAGGGTTAGGGTTCCTATGGGTAGGGTACTTGGAGCTAGGGTTAGGGTTCCTATGGATTGGGCACTTGGAGCTAGGGTTAGGGTTCCTATGGGTAGGCCCCTTGTAGCTAGGGTTAGGGTTCCTATGGGTAGGCCCCTTGTAGCTAGGGTTAGGGTTCCTATGGGTTGGGCACCTGGAGCTAGGGTTAGGGTTCCTATGGGTTGGGCACCTGGAGCTAGGGTTAGGGTTCCTATGGGTTGCGCACCTGGAGCTAGGGTTAGGGTTCCTATGGGTTGCACACCTGGAGCTAGGGTTAGGGTTCCTATGGGTAGGACCCCTGGAGCTAGGGTTAGGGTTCCTATGGTTAGGGTACTTGGAGCTAGGGTTAGGGTTCCTATGGGTTGGGCACCTGGAGCTAGGGTTAGTGTTCCTATGGGTACTGAACGTGGAGCTAGGGTTAGGGTTACTATGGGTAGGGTACTTGGAGCTAGGGTTAGGGTTCCTATGGGTAGGGAACGTGGAGCTAGGGTTAGGGTTCCTATGGGTAGGCCCCCTGGAGCTAGGGTTAGGGTTCCTATGGGTAGGCCCCCTGGAGCTAGGGTTAGGGTTCCTATGGTTAGGGTACTTGGAGCTAGGGTTAGGTTCCTATGGGTTGCACACCTGGAGCTAGGGTTAGGGTTCCTATGGGTAGGCCCCGTGGAGCTAGGGTTAGGGTTCCTATGGGTTGGGCACTTGGAGCTAGAGTTAGGGTTCATATGGGTTGGGCTCCTGGAGCTAGGGTTAGGGTTCCTATGGGTTGCGCACCTGGAGCTAGGGTTAGGGTTCCTATGGGTTGCGCACCTGGAGCTAGGGTTATGGTTCCTATGTGTAGGCCACTTGGAGCTAGGGTTAGCGATCCTATGGGTAGGCCACCTGGAGCTAGGGTTAGGGTTCCTATGGGTAGGCCACCTGGAGCTAGGGTTAGGGTTCCTATGGGTAGGGTACTTGGAGCTAGGGTTAGGGTTCCTATGGGTAGGGTACTTGGAGCTAGGGTTAGGGTTCCTATGGGTTGGGCACCTGGAGCTAGGGTTAGGGTTCCTATGGGTAGGCCACCTGGAGCTAGGGTTAGGGTTCCTATGGGTACTGAACGTGGAGCTACGGTTAGGGTTTCTATGGGTAGGGTACTTGGAGCTAGGGTTAGGATTCCTATGGGTAGGCCCCCTGGAGCTAGGGTTAGGGTTCCTATGGTTAGGGTACTTGGAGCTAGGGTTAGGGTTCCTATGGGTTGGGCACCTGGAGCTAGGGTTAGGGTTCCTATGGGTTGGGCCCCTGGAGCTAGGGTTAGGGTTCCTATGGGTAGGGTTCTTGGAGCTAGGGTTAGGGTTCCAATGGGTAGGCCACCTGGAGCTAGGGTTAGGGTTCCTATGGGTAGTGTACCTGGAGCTAGGGTTAGGGTTCCTATGGGTAGGGTACTTGGAGCTAGGGTTAGGGTTCCAATGGGTAGGCCACCTGGAGCTAGGGTTAGGGTTCCTATGGTAGTGTACCTGGAGCTAGGGTTAGGGTTCCTATGGGTAGGGTAATTGGAGCTACGGTTAGGGTTTCTATGGGTAGGGTACTTGGAGCTATTGTTAGGATTCCTATGGGTAGGCCCCCTGGAGCTAGGGTTAGGGTTCCTATGGTTAGGGTACTTGGAGCTAGGGTTAGGGTTCCTATGGGTTGGGCACCTGTAGCTAGGGTTAGGGTTCTTATGTGTTGCTCACCTGGAGCTAGGGTTAGGGTTCCTATGGGTTGCGCACCTGGAGCTAGGGTTAGGGTTCCTATGTGTAGGCCACTTGGAGCTAGGGTTAGGGATCCTATGGGTAGGCCACCTGGAGCTAGGGTTAGGGTTCCTATGGGTAGGCCACCTGGAGCTAGGGTTAGGGTTCCTATGGGTAGGCTACCTGGAGCTAGGGTTAGGGTTTCTATGGGTAGGCCACCTGGACCTTAGGGTTAGGGTTCCTATGGGTTGCCCGCCTGGAGCTAGGGTTAGGGTTCCTATGGGTAGGGAACGTGGAGCTAGGGTTAGGGTTCCTATGGGTAGGGAACGTGGAGCTAGGGTTAGGGTTCCTATGGGTTGGGCACTTGGAGCTAGGGTTAGGGTTCCTATGGGTTGGGCACCTGGATCTAGGGTTAGGGTTCCTATGGGTTGCGCACCTGGAGCTAGGGTTAGGGTTCCCATGGGTAGGGAACGAGGAGCTAGGGTTAGGGTTCCTATGGGTTGGGCACCTGGAGCTAGGGTTAGGGTTCCTATGGGTTGGGCAACTGGGGCTAGGGTTAGGATTCCTATGGGTAGGCAACCTGGAGCTAGGGTTAGGGTTCCAATGGGTATTGCCACCTGGAGCTAGGGTTAGGGTTCCAATGGGAGGGCCACCTGGAACTAGGGTTAGGGTTCCTATGGGTAGGGAACGTGGAGCTAGGGTTAGGGTTCCTATGGGGAGGCCCCCTGGAGCTAGGGTTAGGGTTCCTATGGTTAGGGTACTTGGAGCTAGGGTTAGGGTTCCTATGGGTTGGGCACCTGGAGCTAGGGTTAGGGTTCCTATGGGTTGGGCACCTGGAGCTAGGGTTAGGGTTCCTATGGGTAGGCCACCTGGAGCTAGGGTTAGGGTTCCAATGGGTAGGCCACCTGGAACTAGGGTTAGGGTTCCTATGGGTAGGGTACTTGGATCTAGGGTTAGGGTTCCTATGGGTAGGGTCCTTGGAGCTAGAGTTAGGGTTCCTATGGATTGGGCACTTGGAGTTAGGGTTAGGGTTCCTATGGGTAGGCCCCTTGTAGCTAGGGTTAGGGTTCCTATGGGTTGGGCACCTGGAGCTAGGGTTAGGGTTCCTATGGGTTGGGCACCTGGAGCTAGGGTTAGGGTTCCTATGGGTTGCGCACCTGGAGCTAGGGTTAGGGTTCCTATGGGTTGCGCACCTGGAGCTAGGGTTATGGTTCCTATGTGTAGGCCACTTGGAGCTAGGGTTAGCGATCCTATGGGTAGGCCACCTGGAGCTAGGGTTAGGGTTCCTATGGGTAGGCCACCTGGAGCTAGGGTTAGGGTTCTTATGGGTAGGGTACTTGGAGCTAGGGTTAGGGATCCTATGGGTAGGGTACTTGGAGCTAGGGTTAGGGTTCCTATGGGTTGGGCACCTGGAGCTAGGGTTAGGGTTCCTATGGGTACTGAACGTGGAGCTACGGTTAGGGTTCCTATGGGTAGGGTACTTGGAGCTAGGGTTAGGGTTCCAATGGGTAGGCCACCTGGAGCTAGGGTTAGGGTTCCTATGGGTAGTGTACTTGGAGCTAGGGTTAGGGTTCCTATGGGTAGGGTACTTGGAGCTAGGGTTAGGGTTCCTATGGGTTGGGCACTTGGAGCTAGGGTTAGGGTTTCTATGGGTAGGGAACGTGGAGCTAGGGTTAGGGTTCCTATGGGTAGGGAACGTGGAGCTAGGGTTAGGGTTCCTATGGGTAGGGTACTTGGAGCTAGGGTTAGGGTTCCTATGGGTTGGGCACCTGCAGCTAGGGTTAGGGTTCTTATGTGTTGCTCACCTGGAGCTAGGGTTAGGGTTCCTATGGGTTGCGCACCTGGAGCTAGGGTTAGGGTTCCTATGTGTAGGCGACTTGGAGCTAGGGTTAGGGATCCTATGGGTAGGCCACCTGGAGCTAGGGTTAGGGTTCCTATGGGTAGTCCACCTGGAGCTAGGGTTAGGGTTCCTATGGGTAGGCTACCTGGAGCTAGGGTTAGGGTTTCTATGGGTAGGCCACCTGGACCTTAGGGCTAGGGTTCCTATGGGTTGCCCGCCTGGAGCTAGGGTTAGGGTTCCCATGCGTAGGGAACGAGGAGCTAGGGTTGGGTTCCTATGGGTTGGGCACCTGGAGCTAGGGTTAGGTTCCTATGGGTTGGGCACCTGGGGCTAGGGTTTAGGATTCCTATGGGTAGGCCACCTGGAGCTAGGGTTAGGGTTCCAATGGGTAGGCCACCTGGAGCTAGGTTAGGTTCCAATGGGTAGGCCACCTGGAGCTAGGGTTAGGGTTCCTATGGGTAGGGAACGTGGAGCT
Source organism: Mauremys reevesii (assembly GCF_016161935.1). Classification (NCBI taxonomy): domain Eukaryota; kingdom Metazoa; phylum Chordata; order Testudines; family Geoemydidae; genus Mauremys; species Mauremys reevesii. The sequence goes on along the minus strand of NC_052646.1, from coordinate 4,126,143 downwards.
AGGGTTAGGGTTCCTATGGGTAGGCCCCCTGGAGCTAGGGTTAGGGTTCCTATGGTTAGGGTACTTGGAGCTAGGGTTAGGGTTCCTATGGGTTGGGCACGTGGAGCTGGGGTTAGGTTCCTATGGGTTGGGCACCTGGAGCTAGGGTTAGGGTTCCTATGGTAGGCCACCTGGAGCTAGGGTTAGGTTTCCAATGGGTAGGCCACCTGGAACTAGGGTTAGGGTTCCTATGGGTAGGGAACGTGGAGCTAGGGTTAGGGTTCCTATGGGTAGGGTACTTGGAGCTAGGGTTAGGGTTCCTATGGATTGGGCACTTGGAGCTAGGGTTAGGGTTCCTATGGGTAGGCCCCTTGTAGCTAGGGTTAGGGTTCCTATGGGTAGGCCCCTTGTAGCTAGGGTTAGGGTTCCTATGGGTTGGGCACCTGGAGCTAGGGTTAGGGTTCCTATGGGTTGGGCACCTGGAGCTAGGGTTAGGGTTCCTATGGGTTGCGCACCTGGAGCTAGGGTTAGGGTTCCTATGGGTTGCACACCTGGAGCTAGGGTTAGGGTTCCTATGGGTAGGACCCCTGGAGCTAGGGTTAGGGTTCCTATGGTTAGGGTACTTGGAGCTAGGGTTAGGGTTCCTATGGGTTGGGCACCTGGAGCTAGGGTTAGGGTTCCTATGGGTACTGAACGTGGAGCTACGGTTAGGCTTCCTATGGGTAGGGTACTTGGATCTAGGGTTAGGGTTACTATGGGTAGGGTACTTGGAGCTAGGGTTAGGGTTTCTATGGGTTGGGCACTTGGAGCTAGGGTTAGGGTTCCTATGGGTAGGCCCCCTGGAGCTAGGGTTAGGGTTCCTATGGTTAGGGTACTTGGAGCTAGGGTTAGGGTTCCTATGGGTTGGGCACCTGGAGCTAGGGTTAGGGTTCCTATGGGTAGGGTTCTTGGAGCTAGGGTTAGGGTTCCAATGGGTAGGCCACCTGGAACTAGGGTTAGGGTTCCTATGGGTAGAGAACGTGGAGCTAGGGTTAGGGTTCCTATGGGTAGTGTACTTGGAGCTAGGGTTAGGGTTCCTATGGGTTGGGCACTTGGAGCTAGGGTTAGGGTTCCTATGGGTAGGCCCCCTGGAGCTAGGGTTACGGTTCCTATGGGTAGGGAACGTGGAGCTAGCGTTAGGGTTCCTATGGGTAGGGTACTTGGAGCTAGGGTTAGGGTTCCTATGGCTTGGGCACCTGGAGCTAGGGTTAGGGTTCTTATGTGTTGCTCACCTGGAGCTAGGGTTAGGGTTCCTATGGGTTGCGCACCTGGAGCTAGGGTTAGGGTACCTATGTGTAGGGCACTTGGAGCTAGGGTTAGGGATCCTATGGGTAGGCCACCTGGAGCTAGGGTTAGGGTTCCTATGAGTAGGCCACCTGGAGCTAGGGTTAGGGTTCCTATGGGTAGGCTACCTGGAGCTAGGGTTAGGGTTTCTATGGGTAGGCCACCTGGACCTTAGGGTTAGGGTTCCTATGGGTTGCCCGCCTGGAGCTAGGGTTAGGGTTCCTATGGGTAGGGAACGTGGTACTAGGGTTAGGGTTCCTATGGGTTGGGCACCTGGAGCTAGGGTTAGGGTTCCTATGGGTAGGCCACCTGGAGCTAGGGTTAGGGTTCCAATGGGTAGGCCACCTGGAACTAGGTTTAGGGTTCCTATGGGAGGGCCACCTGGAACTAGGGTTAGGGTTCCTATGGGTAGGGAACGTGGAGCTAGGGTTAGGGTTCCTATGGGTAGGCCCCCTGGAGCTAGGGTTAGGGTTCCTATGGTTAGGGTACTTGGAGCTAGGGTTAGGGTTCCTATGGGTTGGGCACCTGGAGCTAGGGTTAGGGTTCCTATGGGTTGGGCACCTGGAGCTAGGGTTAGGGTTCCTATGGGTAGGCCACCTGGAGCTAGGGTTAGGGTTCCAATGGGTAGGCCACCTGGAACTAGGGTTAGGGTTCCTATGGGTAGGGAACGTGGAGCTAGGGTTAGGGTTCCTATGGGTAGGGTACTTGGAGCTAGGGTTAGGGTTCCTATGGGTAGGGTCCTTGGAGCTAGGGTTAGGGTTCCTATGGATTGGGCACTTGGAGCTAGGGTTAGGGTTCCTATGGGTAGGCCCCTTGGAGCTAGGGTTAGGGTTCCTATGGGTTGGGCACCTGGAGCTAGGGTTAGGGTTCCTATGGGTTGGGCACCTGGAGCTAGGGTTAGGGTTCCTATGGGTTGCGCACCTAGAGCTACGGTTTGGGTTCCTATGGGTAGTGTACTTGGAGCTAGGGTTAGGGTTCCTATGGGTAGGGTAATTGGAGCTAGGGTTAAGGTTCCTATGGGTTGGGCACTTGGAGCTAGGGTTAGGGTTCCTATGGGTAGGCCACCTGGAGCTAGGGTTAGGGTTCTTATGGGTAGGGTACTTGGAGCTAGGGTTAGGGATCCTATGGGTAGGGTACTTGGAGCTAGGGTTAGGGTTCCTATGGGTTGGGCACCTGGAGCTAGGGTTAGGGTTCCTATGGGTACTGAACATGGAGCTACGGTTTGGGTTCCTATGGGTAGGTACTTGGAGCTAGGGTTAGGGTTCCAATGCGTAGGCCACCTGGAGCTAGGGTTAGGGTTCCTATGGGTAGTGTACTTGGAGCTAGGGTTAGGGTTCCTATGGGTAGGGTAATTGGAGCTAGGGTTAGGGTTCCTATGGGTTGGGCACTTGGAGCGAGGGTTAGGGTTTCTATGGGTAGGGAACGTGGAGCTAGGGTTAGGGTTCCTATGGGTAGGGAACGTGGAGCTAGGGTTAGGGTTCCTATGGGTAGGGTACTTGGAGCTAGGGTTAGGGTTCCTATGGGTTGGGCACCTGGAGCTAGGGTTAGGGTTCTTATGTGTTGCTCACCTGGAGCTAGGGTTAGGGTTCCTATGGGTTGCGCACCTGGAGCTAGGGTTAGGGTTCCTATGGGTAGGCCACCTGGAGCTAGGGTTAGGGATCCTATGGGTAGGCCACCTGGAGCTAGGGTTAGGGTTCCTATGGGTAGTCCACCTGGAGCTAGGGTTAGGGTTCCTATGGGTAGGCTACCTGGAGCTAGGGTTAGGGTTTCTATGGGTAGGCCACCTGGAGCTAGGGTTAGGGTTCCTATGGGTTGCCCGCCTGGAGCTAGGGTTAGGGTTCCCATGGGTAGGGAATGTGGAGCTAGGGTTGGGGTTCCTATGGGTTGGGCACCTGGAGCTAGGGTTAGGGTTCCTATGGGTTGGGCACCTGGGGCTAGGTTTAGGATTCCTATGGGTAGGCCACCTGGAGCTAGGGTTAGGGTTCCAATGGGTAGGCCACCTGGAGCTAGGGTTAGGGTTCCAATGGGTAGGCCACCTGGAACTAGGGTTAGGGTTCCTATGGGTAGGGAACGTGGAGCTAGGGTTAGGGTTCCTATGGGTAGGCCCCCTGGAGCTAGGGTTAGGGTTCCTATGGTTAGGGTACTTGGAGCTAGGGTTAGGGTTCCTATGGGTTGGGCACCTGGAGCTAGGGTTAGGGTTCCTATGGGTTGGGCACCTGGAGCTAGGGTTAGGGTTCCTATGGGTAGGCCACCTGGAACTAGGGTTAGGGTTCCTATGGGTAGGGAACGTGGAGCTAGGGTTAGGGTTCCTATGGGTAGGGTACTTGGAGCTAGGGTTAGGATTCCTATGGGTTGGGCACTTGGAGCTAGGGTTAAGGTTCCTATGGGTTGGGCACTTGGAGCTAGGGTTAGGGTTCCTATGGGTAGGGTACTTGGAGCTAGGGTTAGGATTCCTATGGGTTGGGCACTTGGAGCTAGGGTTAAGGTTCCTATGGGTTGGGCACTTGGAGCTAGGGTTAGGGTTCCTATGGGTTGGGCACCTGGAGCTAGGGTTAGGGTTCCTATGGGTTGGGCACCTGGAGCTAGGGTTAGGGTTCCTATGGGTAGGACCCTGGAGCTAGGGTTAGGTTCCTATGGTTAGGTACTTGGAGCTAGGGTTAGGTTTCCTATGGGTAGGGCACCTGGAGCTAGGGTTAGGGTTCCTATGGGTACGGAACGTGGAGCTACGGTTAGGTTCCTATGGGTAGGGTACTTGGAGCTAGGTTAGGGTTACTATGGGTAGGTACTTGGAGCTAGGGTTAGGGTTTCTATGGGTTGGGCACTTGGAGCTAGGGTTAGGGTTCCTATGGGTAGGCCCCCTGGAGCTAGGGTTAGGGTTCCTATGGTTAGGGTACTTGGAGCTAGGGTTAGGGTTCCTATGGGTTGGGCACCTGGAGCTAGGGTTAGGGTTGCTATGGGTAGGCACACTGGAGCTAGGGTTAGGGTTCCAATGCGTAGGCCACCTGGAGCTAGGGTTAGGGTTCCTATGGGTAGAGAACGTGGAGCTAGGGTTAGGGTTCCTATGGGTAGTGTACTTGGAGCTAGGGTTAGGGTTCCTATGGGTAGGGAACGTGGAGCTAGGGTAAGGGTTCCTATGGGTAGGCCCCCTGGAGCTAGGGTTACGGTTCCTATGGGTAGGGAACGTGGAGCTAGCGTTAGGGTTCCTATGGGTAGGGGACGTGGAGCGAGGGTTAGGTTCCTATGGCTTGGGCACCTGGAGCTAGGGTTAGGGTTCTTATGTGTTGCTCACCTGGAGCTAGGGTTAGGGTTCCTATGGGTTGCGCACCTGGAGCTAGGGTTAGGGTTCCTATGTGTAGGGCACTTGGAGCTAGGGTTAGGGATCCTATGGGTAGGCCACCTGGAGCTAGGGTTAGGGTTCCTATGAGTAGGCCACCTGGAGCTAGGGTTAGGGTTCCTATGGGTAGGCTACCTGGAGCTAGGGTTAGGGTTTCTATGGGTAGGCCACCTGGACCTTAGGGTTAGGGTTCCTATGGGTTGCCCGCCTGGAGCTAGGGTTAGGGTTCCTATGCTAGGGAACGTGGTACTAGGGTTAGGGTTCCTATGGGTTGGGCACCTGGAGCTAGGGTTAGGGTTCCTATGGGTAGGCCACCTGGAGCTAGGGTTAGGGTTCCAATGGGTAGGCCACCTGGAACTAGGTTTAGGGTTCCTATGGGTAGGGAACATGGAGCTAGGGTTAGGGTTCCTATGGGTAGGCCCCTTGGAGCTAGGGTTAGGGTTCCTATGGGTAGGCCCCTTGGAGCTAGGGTTAGGGTTCCTATGGGTTGGGCACCTGGAGCTAGGGTTAGGGTTCCTATGGGTAGGCCACCTGGAGCTAGGGTTAGGGTTCCTATGGGTAGGCCACCTGGAACTAGGGTTAGGGTTCCTATGGGTAGGCCCCTTGGAGCTAGGGTTAGGGTTCCTATGGGTAGGCCCCTTGGAGCTAGGGTTAGGGTTCCTATGGGTTGGGCACTTGGAGCTAGGGTTAGGGTTCCTATGGGTTGCGCACCTGGAGCTAGGGTTAGGGTTCCTATGGGTTGCGCACCTGGAGCTAGGGTTAGGGTTCCTATGGGTTGCGCACCTGGAGCTAGGGCTAGGGTTCCTATGTGTAGGCCACTTGGAGCTAGGGTTAGCGATCCTATGGGTAGGCCACCTGGAGCTAGGGTTAGGGTTCCTATGGGTAGGCCACCTGGAGCTAGGGTTAGGGTTCCTATGGGTAGGGTACTTGGAGCTAGGGTTAGGGTTCCTATGGGAAGGGTACTTGGAGCTATGGTTAGGGTTCCTATGGGTTGGGCACCTGGAGCTAGGGTTAGGGTTCCTATGGGTAGGCCACCTGGAGCTAGGGTTAGGGTTCCTATGGGTACTGAACGTGGAGCTACGGTTAGGGTTTCTATGGGTAGGGTACTTGGAGCTAGGGTTAGGATTCCTATGGGTAGGTCCCCTGGAGCTAGGGTTAGGGTTCCTATGGTTAGGGTACTTGGAGCTAGGGTTAGGGTTCCTATGGGTTGGGCACCTGGAGCTAGGGTTAGGGTTCCTATGGGTTGGGCCCCTGGAGCTAGGGTTAGGGTTCCTATGGGTTGGGTTCTTGGAGCTAGGGTTAGGGTTCCAATGGGTAGGCCACCTGGAACTAGGGTTAGGGTTCCTATGGGTAGGGAACGTGGAGCTAGGGTTAGGGTTCCTATGGGTAGTGTACTTGGAGCTAGGGTTAGGGTTCCTATGGGTAGGGAACGTGGAGCTAGGGTTAGGGTTCCTATGGGTAGGGAACGTGGAGCTAGGGTTAGGGTTCCTATGGGTAGGGTACTTGGAGCTAGGGTTAGGGTTCCTATGGGTTGGGCACCTGGAGCTAGGGTTAGGGTTCTTATGTGTTGCTCACCTGGAGCTAGGGTTAGGGTTCCTATGGGTTGCGCACCTGGAGCTAGGGTTAGGGTTCCTAAGTGTAGGCCACTTGGAGCTAGGGTTAGGGATCCTATGGGTAGGCCACCTGGAGCTAGGGTTAGGGTTCCTATGGGTAGGCCACCTGGAGCTAGGGTTAGGGTTTCTATGGGTAGGCTACATGGAGCTAGGGTTAGGGTTTCTATGGGTAGGCCACCTGGACCTACGGGTAAGGTTTCCTATGGGTTGACAGCCTGGAGCTAGGTTAGGTTCCCATGGGAAGGAACGTGGAGTTAGGTTAGGTTCCTATGGGTAGGGCACGTGGAGCTAGGGTTAGGGTTCCTATGGGTTGCGCACCTGGAGCTAGGGTTATGGTTCCTATGTGTAGTCCACTTGGAGCTAGGGTTAGCGATCCTATGGGTAGGCCACCTGGAGCTATGGTTAGGGTTCCTATGGGTAGGCCACCTGGAGCTAGGTTTAGGGTTCCTATGGGTAGGGTACTTGGAGCTAGGGTTAGGGTTCCTATGGGTAGGGTACGTGGAGCTAGGGTTAGGGTTCCTATGGGTAGGGTACTTGGAGCTAGGGTTAGGGTTTCTATGGGTTGGGCACTTGGAGCTTGGGTTAGGGTTCATATGGGTAGGCCCCCTGGAGCTAGGGTTAGGGTTCCTATGGTTAGGGTACTTGGAGCTAGGGTTAGGGTTCCTATGGGTTGGGAACCTGGAGCTAGGTTAGGTTCCTATGGGTTGGGAACCTGGAGCTAGGGTTAGGGTTCCTATGGGTAGGGTTCTTGGAGCTAGGGTTAGGGTTCCAATGGGTAGGCCACCTGGAACTAGGGTTAGGGTTCCTATGGGTAGGGAACGTGGAGCTAGGGTTAGGGTTCCTATGGGTAGTGTACTTGGAGCTAGGGTTAGGGTTCCTATGGGTAGGGAACGTGGAGCTAGGGTTAGGGTTCCTATGGGTAGGGTACTTGGAGCTAGGGTTAGGGTTCCTATGGGTTGGGCACCTGGAGCTAGGGTTAGGGTTCCTATGGGTTGCGCACCTGGAGCTAGGGTTAGGGTTTCTATGGGTAGGCCACCTGAACCTTAGGGTTAGGGTTCCTATGGGTTGCCCGCCTGGAGCTAGGGTTAGGGTTCCCATGGGTAGGGAACGTGGAGCTAGGGTTAGGGTTCCTATGGGTAGGCCACCTGGAGCTAGGGTTAGGGTTCCTATGGGTTGCGCACCTGGAGCTAGGGTTATGGTTCCTATGTGTAGTCCACTTGGAGCTAGGGTTAGCGATCCTATGGGTAGGCCACCTGGAGCTATGGTTAGGGTTCCTATGGGTAGGCCACCTGGAGCTAGGGTTAGGGTTCCTATGGGTAGGGTACTTGGAGTTAGGGTTAGGGTTCCTATGGGTAGGGTACTTGGAGCTAGGGTTAGGGTTCCTATGGGTTGGGCACCTGGAGCTAGGGTTAGGGTTCCTATGGGTAGGCCACCTGGAGCTAGGTTTAGGGTTCCTATGGGTACTGAACGTGGAGCTACGGTTAGGGTTCCTATGGGTAGGGTACTTGGAGCTAGGGTTAGGGTTCCTATGGGTAGGGTACTTGGAGCTAGGGTTAGGGTTCCTATGGGTAGGGTACTTGGAGCTAGGGTTAGGGTTTCTATGGGTTGGGCACTTGGAGCTTGGGTTAGGGTTCATATGGGTAGGCCCCCTGGAGCTAGGGTTAGGGTTCCTATGGTTAGGGTACTTGGAGCTAGGGTTAGGGTTCCTATGGGTTGGGCACCTGGAGCTAGGGTTAGGGTTCCTATGGGTTGGGAACCTGGAGCTAGGGTTAGGGTTCCTATGGGTAGGGTTCTTGGAGCTAGGGTTAGGATTCCAATGGGTGGGCCACCTGGAACTAGGGTTAGGTTCCTATGGGTAGGGAACGTGGAGCTAGGGTTAGGTTCCTATGGGTAGTGTACTTGGAGCTAGGGTTAGGTTCCTATGGGTTGTCCACCTGGAGCTAGGGTTAGGTTCCTATGCGTTGGGTACCTGGAGCTAGGGTTAGGGTTCCTATGGGTAGGGTTCTTGGAGCTAGGGTTAGGGTTCCAATGGGTAGGCCACCTGGAACTAGGGTTAGGGTTCCTATGGGTAGGGAACGTGGAGCTAGGGTTAGGGTTCCTATGGGTAGGGTACTTGGAGCTAGGGTTAGGGTTCCTATGGGTAGGGTCCTTAGAGCTAGGGTTAGGGTTCCTATGGATTGGGCACTTGGAGCTAGGGTTAGGGTTCCTATGGGTAGGCCCCTTGTAGCTAGGGTTAGGGTTCCTATGGGTTGGGCACCTGGAGCTAGGGTTAGGGTTCCTATGGGTTGGGCACCTGGAGCTAGGGTTAGGGTTCCTATGGGTTGCGCACCTGGAGCTAGGGTTAGGGTTCCTATGGGTTGCGAACCTGGAGCTAGGGTTATGGTTCCTATGTGTAGGCCACTTGGAGCTAGGGTTAGCGATCCTATGGGTAGGCCACCTGGAGCTAGGGTTAGGGTTCCTATGGGTAGGGTACTTGGAGCTAGGGTTAGGGTTCCTATGGGTAGGGTACTTGGAGCTAGGGTTAGGGTTCCTATGGGTTGGGCACCTGGAGCTAGGGTTAGGGTTCCTATGGGTACTGAACGTGGAGCTACGGTTAGGGTTCCTATGGGTAGGGTACTTGGAGCTAGGGTTAGGGTTACTATGTGTAGTCCACTTGGAGCTAGGGTTAGCGATCCTATGGGTAGGCCACCTGGAGCTATGGTTAGGGTTCCTATGGGTAGGCCACCTGGAGCTAGGGTTAGGGTTCCTATGGGTAGGGTACTTGGAGCTAGGGTTAGGGTTCCTATGGGTAGGGTACTTGGAGCTAGGGTTAGGGTTCCTATGGGTTGGGCACCTGGAGCTAGGGTTAGGGTTCCTATGGGTAGGCCACCTGGAGCTAGGTTTAGGGTTCCTATGGGTACTGAACGTGGAGCTACGGTTAGGGTTCCTATGGGTAGGGTACTTGGAGCTAGGGTTAGGGTTCCTATGGGTAGGGTACTTGGAGCTAGGGTTAGGGTTTCTATGGGTTGGGCACTTGGAGCTTGGGTTAGGGTTCATATGGGTAGGCCCCCTGGAGCTAGGGTTAGGGTTCCTATGGTTAGGGTACTTGGAGCTAGGGTTAGGGTTCCTATGGGTTGGGCACCTGGAGCTAGGGTTAGGGTTCCTATGGGTTGGGAACCTGGAGCTAGGGTTAGGGTTCCTATGGGTAGGGTTCTTGGAGCTAGGGTTAGGGTTCCAATGGGTAGGCCACCTGGAACTAGGGTTAGGGTTCCTATGGGTAGGGAACGTGGAGCTAGGGTTAGGGTTCCTATGGGTAGTGTACTTGGAGCTAGGGTTAGGGTTCCTATGGGTAGGGAACGTGGAGCTAGGGTTAGGGTTCCTATGGGTAGGGTACTTGGAGCTAGGGTTAGGGTTCCTATGGGTTGCGCACCTGGAGCTAGGGTTAGGGTTCCTAAGTGTAGGCCACTTGGAGCTAGGGTTAGGGATCCTATGGGTAGGCCACCTGGAGCTAGGGTTAGGGTTCCTATGGGTAGGCCACCTGGAGCTAGGGTTAGGGTTCCTATGGGTAGGCTACCTGGAGCTAGGGTTAGGGTTTCTATGGGTAGGCCACCTGGACCTTAGGGTTAGGGTTCCTATGGGTTGCCCGCCTGGAGCTAGGGTTAGGGTTCCCATGGGTAGGGAACGTGGAGCTAGGGTTAGGGTTACTATGGGTAGGCCACATGGAGCTAGGGTTAGGTTCCTATGGGTTGGCCACTTGGAGCTAGGGTTAGGATCCTATGGGTAGGAGGCCACCTGGAGCTAGGGTTAGGTTCCTATGGTTAGGTTACTTGGAGCTAGGGTTAGGGTTCCTATGGGTAGGGCACCTGGAGCTAGGGTTAGGGTTCCTATGGGTTGGGCACCTGGAGCTAGGGTTAGGGTTCCTATGGGTAGGCCACCTGGAGCTAGGGTTAGGGTTCCTATGGGTACTGAACGTGGAGCTACGGTTAGGGTTCCTACGGGTAGGGTACTTGGAGCTAGGGTTAGGGTTCCTATGGGTAGGGTACTTGGAGCTAGGGTTAGGGTTCCTATGGGTAGGGTACTTGGAGCTAGGGTTAGGGTTTCTATGGGTTGGGCACTTGGAGCTAGGGTTAGGGTTCCTATGGGTAGGCCACCTGGAGCTAGGGTTAGGGTTCCTATGGTTAGGGTACTTGGAGCTAGGGTTAGGGTTCCTATGGGTTGGGCACCTGGAGCTAGGGTTAGGGTTCCTATGGGTTGGGAACCTGGAGCTAGGGTTAGGGTTACTATGGGTAGGGTTCTTGGAGCTAGGGTTAGGGTTCCAATGGGTAGGCCACCTGGAACTAGGGTTAGGGTTCCTATGGGTAGGGAACGTGGAGCTAGGGTTAGGGTTCCTATGGGTAGTGTACTTGGAGCTAGGGTTAGGGTTCCTATGGGTTGTCCACCTGGAGCTAGGGTTAGGGTTCCTATGGGTTGGGAACCTGGAGCTAGGGTTAGGGTTCCTATGGGTAGGGTTCTTGGAGCTAGGGTTAGGGTTCCAATGGGTAGGCCACCTGGAACTAGGGTTAGGGTTCCTATGGGTAGGGAACGTGGAGCTAGGGTTAGGTTCCTATGGGTAGGGTACTTGGAGCTAGGGTTAGGTTCCTATGGGTAGGGTCCTGGAGCTAGGGTTAGGGTTCCTGGATTGGGCACTTGGAGCTAGGGTTAGGTTCCTATGGGTAGGCCGCTTTTATCTAGGGTTAGGGTTCCTATGGGTTGGGCACCTGGAGCTAGGGTTAGGGTTCCTATGGGTTGGGCACCTGGAGCTAGGGTTAGGGTTCCTATGGGTTGCGCACCTGGAGCTAGGGTTAGGGTTCCTATGGGTTGCGAACCTGGAGCTAGGGTTATGGTTCCTATGTGTAGGCCACTTGGAGCTAGGGTTAGCGATCCTATGGGTAGGCCACCTGGAGCTAGGTTTAGGGTTCTTATGGGTAGGGTACTTGGACCTAGGGTTAGGGTTCCTATGGGTAGGGTACTTGGAGCTAGGGTTAGGGTTCCTATGGGTTGGGCACCTGGAGCTAGGGTTAGGGTTCCTATGGGTACTGAACGTGGAGCTACGGTTAGGGTTCCTATGGGTAGGGTACTTGGAGCTAGGGTTAGGGTTACTATGTGTAGTCCACTTGGAGCTAGGGTTAGCGATCCTATGGGTAGGCCACCTGGAGCTATGGTTAGGGTTCCTATGGGTAGGCCACCTGGAGCTAGGGTTAGGGTTCCTATGGGTAGGGTACTTGGAGCTAGGGTTAGGGTTCCTATGGGTAGGGTACTTGGAGCTAGGGTTAGGGTTCCTATGGGTTGGGCACCTGGAGCTAGGGTTAGGGTTCCTATGGGTAGGCCACCTGGAGCTAGGTTTAGGGTTCCTATGGGTACTGAACGTGGAGCTACGGTTAGGGTTCCTATGGGTAGGGTACTTGGAGCTAGGGTTAGGGTTTCTATGGGTTGGGCACTTGGAGCTTGGGTTAGGGTTCATATGGGTAGGCCCCCTGGAGCTAGGGTTAGGGTTCCTATGGTTAGGGTACTTGGAGCTAGGGTTAGGGTTCCTATGGGTTGGGCACCTGGAGCTAGGGTTAGGGTTCCTATCGGTAGGGAACGTGGAGCTAGGGTTAGTGTTCCTATGGGTGGGGTTCTTGGAGCTAGGTTAGGTTCCAATGGGTAGGCCACCTGAAACTAGGGTTAGGGTTCCTATGGGTAGGGAACTTGGAGCTAGGGTTAGGGTTCCTATGGGTAGGGTACTTGGAGCTAGGGTTAGGGTTCCTATGGGTAGGGAACGTGGAGCTAGGGTTAGGGTTCCTATGGGTAGGGTACTTGGAGCTAGGGTTAGGGTTCCTATGGGTTGGGCACCTGGAGCTAGGGTTAGGGTTCTTATGTGTTGCTCACCTGGAGCTAGGGTTAGGGTTCCTATGGGTTGCGCACCTGGAGCTAGGGTTAGGGTTCCTAAGTGTAGGCCACTTGGAGCTAGGGTTAGGGATCCTATGGGTAGGCCACCTGGAGCTAGGGTTAGGGTTCCTATGGGTAGGCCACCTGGAGCTAGGGTTAGGGTTCCTATGGGTAGGCTACCTGGAGCTAGGGTTAGGGTTTCTATGGGTAGGCCACCTGGACCTTAGGGTTAGGGTTCCTATGGGTTGCCCGCCTGGAGCTAGGGTTAGGGTTCCCATGGGTAGGGAACGTGGAGCTAGGGTTAGGGTTCCTATGGGTAGGCCACCTGGAGCTAGGGTTAGGGTTCCTATGGGTTGCGCACTTGGAGCTAGGGTTAGCGATCCTATGGGTAGGCCACCTGGAGCTATGGTTAGGGTTCCTATGGGTAGGCCACCTGGAGCTAGGGTTAGGGTTCCTATGGGTAGGGTACTTGGAGTTAGGGTTAGGGTTCCTATGGGTAGGGTACTTGGAGCTAGGGTTAGGGTTCCTATGGGTTGGGCACCTGGAGCTAGGGTTAGGGTTCCTATGGGTAGGCCACCTGGAGCTAGGTTTAGGGTTCCTATGGGTACTGAACGTGGAGCTACGGTTAGGGTTCCTACGGGTAGGGTACTTGGAGCTAGGGTTAGGGTTCCTATGGGTAGGGTACTTGGAGCTAGGGTTAGGGTTCCTATGGGTAGGGTACTTGGAGCTAGGGTTAGGGTTTCTATGGGTTGGGCACTTGGAGCTTGGGTTAGGGTTCATATGGGTAGGCCCCCTGGAGCTAGGGTTAGGGTTCCTATGGTTAGGGTACTTGGAGCTAGGGTTAGGGTTCCTATGGGTTGGGCACCTGGAGCTAGGGTTTGGGTTCCTATGGGTTGGGAACCTGGAGCTAGGGTTAGGGTTCCTATGGGTAGGGTTCTTTCAGCTAGGGTTAGGGTTCCAATGGGTAGGCCACCTGGAACTAGGGTTAGGGTTCCTATGGGTAGGGAACGTGGAGCTAGGGTTAGGGTTCCTATGGGTAGTGTACTTGGAGCTAGGGTTAGGGTTCCTATGGGTTGGCCACCTGGAGCTAGGGTTAGGGTTCCTATGCGTTGGGTACCTGGAGCTAGGGTTAGGGTTCCTATGGGTAGGGTTCTTGGAGCTAGGGTTCGGGTTCCAATGGGTAGGCCACCTGGAACTAGGGTTAGGGTTCCTATGGGTAGGGAACGTGGAGCTAGGGTTAGGGTTCCTATGGGTAGGGTACTTGGAGCTAGGGTTAGGGTTCCTATGGGTAGGGTCCTTGGAGCTAGGGTTAGGGTTCCTATGGATTGGGCACTTGGAGCTAGGGTTAGGGTTCCTATGGGTAGGCCCCTTGTAGCTAGGGTTAGGTTCCTATGGTTGGGCACCTGGAGCTAGGGTTAGGTTCCTATGGGTTGGGCACCTGGAGCTAGGGTTAGGTTCCTATGGGTGCGCACCTGGAGCTAGGGTTAGGGTTCCTATGGGTTGCGAACCTGGAGCTAGGGTTATGGTTCCTATGTGTAGGCCACTTGGAGCTAGGGTTAGCGATCCTATGGGTAGGCCACCTGGAGCTAGGTTTAGGGTTCTTATGGGTAGGGTACTTGGACCTAGGGTTAGGGTTCCTATGGGTAGGGTACTTGGAGCAAGGGTTAGGGTTCCTATGGGTTGGGCACCTGGAGCTAGGGTTAGGGTTCCTATGGGTACTGAACGTGGAGCTACGGTTAGGGTTCCTATGGGTAGGGTACTTGGAGCTAGGGTTAGGGTTACTATGGGTAGGGTACTTGGAGCTAGGGTTAGGGTTTCTATGGGTTGGGCACTTGGAGCTAGGGTTAGGGTTCCTATGGGTAGGCCCCCTGGAGCTAGGGTTAGGGTTCCTATGGTTAGGGTACTTGGAGCTAGGGTTAGGGTTCCTTTGGGTTGGGCACCTGGAGCTAGGGTTACGGTTCCTATGGGTAGGGTTCTTGGAGCTAGGGTTAGGGTTCCAATGGGTAGGCCACCTGGAACTAGGGTTAGGGTTCCTATGGGTAGGCCCCCTGGAGCTAGGGTTACGGTTCCTATGGGTAGGGAACGTGGAGCTAGCGTTAGGGTTCCTATGGATAGGGTACTTGGAGCTAGGGTTAGGGTTCCTATGGCTTGGGCACCTGGAGCTAGGGTTAGGGTTCTTATGTGTTGCGCACCTGGAGCTAGGGTTAGGTTTCCTATGGGTTGCGCACCTGGAGCTAGGGTTAGGGTTCCTATGTGTAGGGCACTTGGAGCTAGGGTTAGGGATCCTATGGGTAGGCCACCTGGAGCTAGGGTTAGGGTTCCTATGAGTAGGCCACCTGGAGCTAGGGTTAGGGTTCCTATGGGTAGGCTAACTGGAGCTAGGGTTAGGGTTTCTATGGGTAGGCCACCTGGACCTTAGGGTTAGGGTTCCTATGGGTTGCCCGCCTGGAGCTAGGGTTAGGGTTTCTATGGGTAGGGAACGTGGTACTAGGGTTAGGGTTCCTATGGGTTGGGCACCTGGAGCTAGGTTTAGGGTTCCTATGGGTAGGCCACCTGGAGCTAGGGTTAGGGTTCCAATGGGTAGGCCACCTGGAACTAGGTTTAGGGTTCCTATGGGTAGGGTACTTGGAGCTAGGGTTAGGGTTCCTATGGCTTGGGCACCTGGAGCTAGGGTTAGGGTTCTTATGTGTTGCTCACCTGGAGCTAGGGTTAGGGTTCCTATGGGTTGCGCACCTGGAGCTAGGGTTAGGGTTCCTATGGGTACTGAACGTGGAGCTACGGTTAGGGTTCCTATGGGTAGGGTACTTGGAGCTAGGGTTAGGGTTCCTATGGGTAGGGTTCTTGGAGCTAGGGTTAGGGTTCCAATGGGTAGGCCACCTGGAACTAGGGTTAGGGTTCCTATAGGTAGTGTACTTGGAGCTAGGGTTAGGGTTCCTATGGGTAGGGTAATTGGAGCTAGGGTTAGGGTTCCTATGGGTTGGGCACTTGGAGCTAGGGTTAGGGTTCCTATGGGTAGGGAACGTGGAGCTAGGGTTAGGGTTCCTATGGGTAGGGAACGTGGAGCTAGGGTTAGGGTTCCTATGGGTAGGGTACTTGGAGCTAGGGTTAGGGTTCCTATGGGTTGGGCACCTGCTGCTAGGGTTAGGGTTCTTATGTGTTGCTCACCTGGAGCTAGGGTTAGGGTTCCTATGGGTTGCGCACCTGGAGCTAGGGTTAGGGTTCCTATGTGTAGGCCACTTGGAGCTAGGGTTAGGGATCCTATGGGTAGGCCACCTGGAGCTAGGGTTAGGGTTCCTATGGGTAGGCCACCTGGAGCTAGGGTTAGGGTTCCTATGGGTAGGCCACCTGGAGCTAGGGTTAGGGTTCCTATGGGTAGGCTACCTGGAGCTAGGGTTAGGGTTTCTATGGGTAGGCCACCTGGACCTTAGGGTTAGGGTTCCTATGGGTTGCCCGCCTGGAGCTAGGGTTAGGGTTCCCATGGGTAGGGAACGAGGAGCTAGGGTTAGGGTTCCTATGGGTTGGGCACCTGGAGCTAGGGTTAGGGTTCCTATGGGTTGGGCACCTGGGGCTAGGGTTAGGATTCCTATGGGTAGGCCACCTGGAGCTAGGGTTAGGTTCGAATGGGTAGGCCACCTGGAGCTAGGGTTAGGTTCCAATGGGTAGGCCACCTGGAACTAGGGTTAGGTTCCTATGGGTACCAACGTGGAGCTAGGGTTAGGTTCCTATGGGTAGGCCCCTGGAGCTAGGGTTAGGTTCCTATGGTTAGGTACTTGGAGCTAGGGTTAGGGTTCCTATGGGTTGGGCACCTGGAGCTAGGGTTAGGGTTCCTATGGGTTGGGCACCTGGAGCTAGGGTTAGGGTTCCTATGGGTAGGCCACCTGGAGCTAGGGTTAGGGTTCCAATGGGTAGGCCACCTGGACCTAGGGTTAGGGTTCCTATGGGTAGGGAACGTGGAGCTAGGGTTAGGGTTCCTATGGGTAGGGTACTTGGAGCTAGGGTTAGGGTTCCTATGGGTAAGGTCCTTGGAGCTAGGGTTAGGGTTCCTATGGGTTGGGCACCTGCTGCTAGGGTTAGGGTTCTTATGTGTTGCTCACCTGGAGCTAGGGTTAGGGTTCCTATGGGTTGCGCACCTGGAGCTAGGGTTAGGGTTCCTATGTGTAGGCCACTTGGAGCTAGGGTTAGGGATCCTATGGGTAGGCCACCTGGAGCTAGGGTTAGGGTTCCTATGGGTAGGCCACCTGGAGCTAGGGTTAGGGTTCCTATGGGTAGGCCACCTGGAGCTAGGGTTAGGGTTCCTATGGGTAGGCTACCTGGAGCTAGGGTTAGGGTTTCTATGGGTAGGCCACCTGGACCTTAGGGTTAGGGTTCCTAAGGGTTGCCCGCCTGGAGCTAGGGTTAGGGTTCCCATGGGTAGGGAACGAGGAGCTAGGGTTAGGATTCCTATGGGTTGCGCACCTGGAGCTAGGGTTAGGGTTCCTATGGGTTGGGCACCTGGGGCTAGGGTTAGGATTCCTATGGGTAGGCCACCTGGAGCTAGGGTTAGGTTCCAATGGGTAGGCCACCTGGAGCTAGGTTAGGGTTCCAATGGGTAGGCCACCTGGAACTAGGGTTAGGTTCCTATGGGTAGGAACGTGGAGCTAGGGTTAGGTTCCTATGGGTAGGCCCCTGGAGCTAGGGTTAGGTTCCTATGGTTAGGTACTTGGAGCTAGGGTCAGGGTTCCTATGGGTTGGGCACCTGGAGCTAGGGTTAGGGTTCCTATGGGTTGGGCACCTGGAGCTAGGTTAGGTTCCTATGGGTAGGCCACCTGGAGCTAGGTTAGGGTTCCAATGGGTAGGCCACCTGGAACTAGGGTTAGGGTTCCTATGGGTAGGGAACGTGGAGCTAGGGTTAGGTTCCTATGGGTAGGGTACTTGGAGCTAGGTTAGGTTCCTATGGGTAGGGTCCTTGGAGCTAGGGTTAGGGTTCCTATGGATTGGGCACTTGGAGCTAGGGTTAGGGTTCCTATGGGTAGGCCCCTTGTAGCTAGGGTTAGGGTTCCTATGGGTTGGGCACCTGGAGCTAGGGTTAGGGTTCCTATGGGTTGGGCACCTGGAGCTAGGGTAAGAGTTCCTATGGGTTCCGCACCTGGAGCTAGGGTTAGGGTTCCTATGGGTAGGCCACCTGGAGCTAGGGTTAGGATTCTTATGGGTAGGGTACTTGGACCTAGGGTTAGGGTTCCTATGGGTAGGATACTTGGAGCTAGGGTTAGGGTTCCTATGGGTTGGGCACCTGGAGCTAGGGTTAGGGTTCCTATGGGTACTGAACGTGGAGCTACGGTTAGGGTTCCTATGGGTAGGGTACTTGGAGCTAGGGTTAGGGTTACTATGGGTAGGGTACTTGGAGCTAGGGTTAGGGTTTCTATGGGTTGGGCACTTGGAGCTAGGGTTAGGGTTCCTATGGGTAGGCCCCCTGGAGCTAGGGTTAGGGTTCCTATGGTTAGGGTACTTGGAGCTAGGGTTAGGGTTCCTATGGGTTGGGCACCTGGAGCTAGGGTTAGGGTTCCTATGGGTAGGGTTCTTGGAGCTAGGGTTAGGGTTCCAATGGGTAGGCCACCTGGAACTAGGGTTAGGGTTCCTATGGGTAGAGAACGTGGAGCTAGGGTTAGGGTTCCTATGGGTAGTGTACTTGGAGCTAGGGTTAGGGTTCCTATGGGTTGGGCACTTGGAGCTAGGGTTAGGGTTTCTATGGGTAGGCCCCCTGGAGCTAGGGTTAGGGTTCCTATGGGTAGGCCCCCTGGAGCTAGGGTTACGGTTCCTATGGGTAGGGAACGTGGAGCTAGCGTTAGGGTTCCTATGGGTAGGGGACTTGGAGCTAGGGTTAGGGTTCCTATGGCTTGGGCACCTGGAGCTAGGGTTAGGGATCTTATGTGTTGCTCACCTGGAGCTAGGGTTAGGGTTCCTATGGGATGCGCACCTGGAGCTAGTGTTAGGATACCTATGTGTAGGGCACTTGGAGCTAGGGTTAGGGATCCTATGGGTAGGCCACCTGGAGCTAGGGTTAGGGTTCCTATGAGTAGGCCACCTGGAGCTAGGGTTAGGGTTCCTATGGGTAGGCTACCTGGAGCTAGGGTTAGGGTTTCTATGGGTAGGCCACCTGGACCTTAGGGTTAGGGTTCCTATGGGTTGCCCGCCTGGAGCTAGGGTTAGGGTTCCTATGGGTAGGGAACGTGGAGCTAGGGTTAGGGTTCCTATGGGTTGGGCACCTGGAGCTAGGGTTAGGGTTCCTATGGGTAGGCCACCTGGAGCTAGGGTTAGGGTTCCAATGGGTAGGCCACCTGGAACTAGGTTTAGGGTTCCTATGGGTAGGGAACGTGGAGCTAGGGTTAGGGTTCCTATGGGTAGGCCCCCTGGAGCTAGGGTTAGGGTTCCTATGGTTAGGGTACTTGGAGCTAGGGTTAGGGTTCCTATGGGTTGGGCACCTGGAGCTAGGGTTAGGGTTCCTATGGGTAGGCCACCTGGAACTAGGGTTAGGGTTCCTATGGGTAGGGAACGTGGAGCTAGGGTTAGGGTTCCTATGGGTAGGCCCCTTGGAGCTAGGGTTAGGGTTCCTATGGGTTGGGCACTTGGAGCTAGGGTTAGGGTTCCTATGGGTTGCGCACCTGGAGCTTGGGTTAGGGTTCCTATGGGTTGCGCACCTGGAGCTAGGGTTAGGGTTCCTATGGGTTGCGCACCTGGAGCTAGGGCTATGGTTCCTATGTGTAGGCCACTTGGAGCTAGGGTTAGCGATCCTATGGGTAGGCCACCTGGAGCTAGGGTTAGGGTTCCTATGGGTAGGCCACGTGGACCTAGGGTTAGCGTTCCTATGTGCAGGGCACGTGGAGCTAGGGTTAGGGTTCCTATGGGTAGGGTACTTGGAGCTAGGGTTAGGGTTCCTATGGGTTGGGCACTTGGAGCTAGGGTTAGGGTTCCTATGGGTAGGCCACCTGGAGCTAGGGTTAGGGTTCCTATGGGTACTGAACGTGGAACTACGGTTAGGGTTTCTATGGGTAGGGTACTTGGAGCTAGGGTTAGAATTCCTATGGGTAGGCCCCCTGGAGCTAGGGTTAGGGTTCCTATGGGTTGGGCACCTGGAGCTAGGGTAAGGGTTCCTATGGGTTGGGAACCTGGAGCTAGGGTTAGGTTCCTATGGGTTGGGTTCTGGAGCTAGGTTAGGGTTCCAATGGGTAGGCCACCTGGAACTAGGGTTAGGGTTCCTATGGGTAGGGAACGTGGAGCTAGGGTTAGGGTTCGTATGGGTAGTGTACTTGGAGCAAGGGTTAGAGTTCCTATGGGTAGGGTACTTGGAGCTAGGGTTAGGGATCCTATGGGTAGGCCACCTGGAGCTAGGGTTAGGGTTCCTATGGGTAGGCCACCTGGAGCTAGGGTTAGGGTTCCTATGGGTAGGCCACCTGGAGCTAGGGTTAGGGTTCCTATGGGTAGGCTACCTGGAGCTAGGGTTAGGGTTTCTATGGGTAGGCCACCTGGACCTTAGGGTTAGGGTTCCTATGGGTAGGCCACCTGGAGCTAGGGTTAGGGTTCCCATGGGTAGGGAACGTGGAGCTAGGGTTAGGGTTCCTATGGGTAGGCCACCTGGAGCTAGGGTTAGGGTTCCTATGGGTTGCGCACCTGGAGCTAGGGTTATGGTTCCTATGTGTAGTCCACTTGGAGCTAGGGTTAGCGATCCTATGGGTAGGCCACCTGGAGCTAGGGTTAGGGTTCCTATGGGTAGGCCACCTGGAGCTAGGGTTAGGGTTCCTATGGGTAGGGTACTTGGAGCTAGGGTTAGGGTTCCTATGGGTAGGGTACTTGGAGCTAGGGTTAGGGTTCCTATGGGTAGTCCACCTGGAGCTAGGGTTAGGGTTCCTATGGGTACTGAACGTGGAGCTACAGTTAGGGTTCCTATGGGTACTGAACGTGGAGCTACAGTTAGGGTTCCTATGGGTAGGGTACTTGGAGCTAGGGTTAGGGTTCCTATGGGTTGGGAACCTGGAGCTAGGGTTAGGGTTCCTATGGGTAGGGTTCTTGGAGCTAGGGTTAGGGTTCCTATGGATAGGGAACGTGGAGCTAGGGTTAGGGTTCCTATGGGTAGTGTACTTGGAGCTAGGGTTAGGGTTCCTATGGGTAGGGTACTTGGAGCTAGGGTTAGGGTTCCTATGGGTTGGGCACTTGGAGCTAGGGTTAGGGTTACTATGGGTAGGGAACGTGGAGCTAGGGTTAGGGTTCCTATGGGTAGGGAACGTGGAGCTAGGGTTAGGGTTCCTATGGGTAGGGAATGTGGAGCTAGGGTTAGGGTTCCTATGGGTAGGGTACTTGGAGCTAGGGTTAGGGTTCCTATGGGTTGGGCACTTGGAGCTAGGGTTAGGGTTTCTATGGGTAGGGAACGTGGAGCTAGGGTTAGGGTTCCTATGGGTAGGGAACGTGGAGCTAGGGTTAGGGTTCCTATGGGTTGGGCACCTGGAGCTAGGGTTAGGGTTCTTATGTGTTGCTCACCTGGAGCTAGGGTTAGGGTTCCAATGGGTTGCGCACCTGGAGCTAGGGTTAGGGTTCCTATGTGTAGGCCACTTGGAGCTAGGGTTAGGGATCCTATGGGTAGGCCACCTGGAGCTAGGGTTAGGGTTCCTATGGGTAGGCCACCTGGAGCTAGGGTTAGGGTTCCTATGGGTAGGCTACCTGGAGCTAGGGTTAGGGTTTCTATGGGTAGGCCACCTGGACCTTAGGGTTAGGGTTCCTATGGGTTGCCCGCCTGGAGCTAGGGTTAGGGTTCCCATGGGTAGGGAACGTGGAGCTAGGGTTAGGGTTCCTATGGGTTGGGCACCTGGAGCTAGGGTTAGGGTTCCTATGGGTAGGCCACCTGGAGCTAGGGTTAGGGTTCCAATGGGTAGGCCACCTGGAACTAGGGTTAGGGTTCCTATGGGTAGGGAACGTGGAGCTAGGGTTAGGGTTCCTATGGGTAGGCCCCTGGAGCTAGGGTTAGGGTTCCTATGGTTAGGTACTTGGAGCTAGGGTTAGGTTTCTATGGGTTGGGCACCTGGAGCTAGGTTAGGTTCCTATGGGTAGGCCACCTGGAGCTAGGGTTAGGTTCCAATGGGTAGGCCACCTGGAACTAGGGTTAGGTTCCTATGGGTAGGCCCCTGGAGCTAGGGTTAGGTTCCTATGGTTAGGTACTTGGAGCTAGGGTTAGGGTTCCTATGGTTAGGTACTTGGAGCTAGGGTTAGGTTCCTATGGGTTGGGCACCTGGAGCTAGGGTTAGGTTCCTATGGGTAGGGTTCTGGAGCTAGGGTTAGGTTCCAATGGGTAGGCCACCTGGAACTAGGGTTAGGGTTCCTATGGGTAGGGAACGTGGAGCTAGGGTTAGGGTTCCTATGGGTAGTGTACTTGGAGCTAGGGTTAGGGTTCCTATGGGTTGGGAACCTGGAGCTAGGGTTAGGGTTCCTATGGGTAGGGTTCTTGGAGCTAGGGTTAGGGTTCCAATGGGTAGGCCACCTGGAACTAGGGTTAGGGTTCCTATGGGTAGGGAACGTGGAGCTAGGGTTAGGGTTCCTATGGGTAGTGTACTTGGAGCTAGGGTTAGGGTTCCTATGGGTAGGGTACTTGGAGCTAGGGTTAGGGTTCCTATGGGTTGGGCACTTGGAGCTAGGGTTAGGGTTTCTATGGGTAGGACCCCTGGAGCTAGGGTTAGGGTTCCGATGGGTAGGGAACGTGGAGCTAGCATTACGGTTCCTATGCGTAGGGTACTTGGAGCTAGGGTTAGGGTTCCTATGGGTTGGGCACCTGGAGCTAGGGTTAAGGTTCTTATGTGTTGCTCACCTGGAGCTAGGGTTAGGGTTCCTATGGGTTGCGCACCTGGAGCTAGGGTTAGGGTTCCTATGTGTAGGCCACTTGGAGCTAGGGTTAGGGATCCTATGGGTAGGCCACCTGGAGCTAGGGTTAGGGTTCCTATGAGTAGGCCACCTGGAGCTAGGGTTAGGGTTCCTATGGGTAGGCTACCTGGAGCTAGGGTTAGGGTTTCTATGCGTAGGCCACCTGGACTTTAGGGTTTGGTTTCCTATGGGTAGGGAACGTGGAGATGGGGTTAGGGTTCCTATGCGTTGGGCACCTGGAGTTAGGGTTAGGGTTCCTATGGGTTGCGCACCTGGAGCTAGGGTTAGGGTTCCTATGGGAAGGGTACGTGGAGCTAGGGTTACGGTTCCTATGGGTAGGCCCCATGGAGCTAGGGTTAGGGTTCCTATGGTTAGGGTACTTGGAGCTAGGGTTAGGGTTCCTATGGGTTGGGCACCTGGAGCTAGGGTTAGGGTTCCTATGGGTTGGGCACCTGGAGCTAGGGTTAGGGTTCCTATGGGTAGGCCACCTGAGCTAGGTTAGGGTTCCAATGGGTAGGCCACCTGGAACTAGGCTTAGGTTCCTATGGGTAGGGAACGTGGAGCTAGGGTGAGGTTTCTATGGGTAGGCCCCTGGAGCTAGGGTTTGGGTTCCTATGGTTAGGGTACTTGGAGCTAGGGTTAGGGTTCCTATGGGTTGGGCACCTGGAGCTAGGGTTAGGGTTCCTATGGGTAGGCCACCTGGAGCTAGGGTTAGGGTTCCAATGGGTAGGCCACCTGGAACTAGGGTTAGGGTTCCTATGGGTAGGGAACGTGGAGCTAGGGTTAGGGTTCCTATGGGTAGTGTACTTGGAGCTAGGGTTAGGGTTCCTATGGGTAGGGTCCTGGAGCTAGGTTAGGTTCCTATGGGTAGGCCCCTGGAGCTAGGGTTAGGTTCCTATGGGTTGGCCACTTGGAGCTAGGGTTAGGGTTCCTATTGGTTGGGCACATGGATCTAGGGTTAGGGTTCCTATGGGTTGAGCACCTGGAGCTAGGGTTAGGGTTCCTATGGGTTGCGCACCTGGAGCTAGGGTTATGGTTCCTGTTTGTAGGCCACTTGGAGCTACGGTTAGGGTTTCTATGGGTAGGCCCCCTGGAGCTAGGGTTAGGGTTCCTATGGTTAGGGTACTTGGAGCTAGGGTTATGGTTCCTATGGGTTGGGCACCTGGAGCTAGGGTTAGGATTCCTATGGGTAGGCCACCTGGAGCTAGGGTTAGGGTTCCTATGGGTACTGAACGTGGAGCTAGGGTCAGGGTTCCTATGGGTAGGCCCCTGGAGCTAGGGTTAGGTTCCTATGGTTAGGTACTTGGAGCTAGGGTTAGGTTCCTATGGGTTGGGCACCTGGAGCTAGGGTTAGGGTTCCTATGGGTAGGCCACCTGAGCTAGGTTAGGTTCCTATGGGTAGGCCACCTGGAACTAGGGTTAGGGTTCCTATGGGTAGGGAACGTGGAGCTAGGGTTAGGGTTCCTATGGGTAGGGTACTTGGAGCTAGGGTTAGGGTTCCTATGGGTAGGCCCCTTGGAGCTAGGGTGAGGGTTCCTATGGGTAGGCCCCCTGGAGCTAGGGTTAGGGTTCCTATGGTTAGGGTACTTGGAGCTAGGGTTAGGGTTCCTAAGGGTTGGGCACCTGGAGCTAGGGTTAGGGTTCCAATGGGTAGGCCACCTGGAACTAGGGTTAGAGTTCCTATGGGTAGGGAACGTGGAGCTAGGGTTAGGGTTCCTATGGGTAGGGTCCTTGGAGCTAGGGTTAGGGTTCCTATGGGTAGGGTCCTTGGAGCTAGGGTTAGGGTTCCTATGGGTAGGGTCCTTGGAGCTAGGGTTAGGGTTCCTATGGGTAGGCCCCTTGGAGCTAGGGTTAGGGTTCCTATGGGTTGGGCACTTGGAGCTAGGGTTATGGTTCCTATGGGTTGGGCACCTGGAGCTAGGGTTAGGGTTCCTATGGGTTGAGCACCTGGAGCTAGGGTTAGGGTTTCTTTGGGTTGCGCACCTGGAGCTAGGGTTATGGTTCCTATTTGTAGGCCACTTGGAACTAGGGTTAGGGTTCCTATGGGTAGGCCACCTGGAGCTAGGGTTGGGGTTCCTATGGGTAGGGTATTTGGAGCTAGGGTTAGGGTTCCTATGGGTTGGGCACCTGGAGCTAGGGTTAGGATTCCTATGGGTAGGCCACCTGGAGCTAGGGTTAGGGTTCCTATGGGTACTGAACGTGGAGCTAGGGTGAGGGTTCCTATGGGTAGGCCCCCTGGAGCTAGGGTTAGGGTTCCTATGGTTAGGGTACTTGGAGCTAGGGTTAGGGTTCCTATGGGTTGGGCACCTGGAGCTAGGGTTAGGGTTCCTATGGGTAGGCCACCTGGAGCTAGGGTTAGGGTTCCAATGGGTAGGCCACCTGGAACTAGGGTTAGGGTTCCTATGGGTAGGGAACGTGGAGCTAGGGTTAGGGTTCCTATGGGTAGGGTACTTGGAGCTAGGGTTAGGGTTCCTATGGGTAGGCCCCTTGGAGCTAGGGTTAGGGTTCCTATGGGTAGGCCCCTTGGAGCTAGGGTTAGGGTTCCTATGGGTAGGCCCCTTGGAGCTAGGGTTAGGGTTCCTATGGGTTGGGCACTTGGAGCTAGGGTTAGGGTTCCTATGGGTTGGGCACCTGGAGCTAGGGTTAGGGTTCCTATGGGTTGAGCACCTGGAGCTAGGGTTAGGGTTCCTATGGGTTGCGCACCTGGAGCTAGGGTTATGGTTCCTATTTGTAGGCCACTTGGAGCTAGGGTTAGGGTTCCTATGGGTAGGCCACCTGGAGCTAGGGTTGGCGTTCCTCTGGGTAGTGTATTTGGAGCTAGGGTTAGGGTTCCTATGGGTTGGGCACCTGGAGCTAGGGTTAGGATTCCTATGGGTAGGCCACCTGGAGCTAGGGTTAGGGTTCCTATGGGTACTGAACATGGAGCTACGGTTATGGTGTCTATGGGTAGGGTACTGGGAGCTAGGGTTAGGGTTCCTATGGGTAGGCCCCTGGAGCTAGGGTTAGGTTCCTATGGTTAGGTACTTGGAGCTAGGGTTAGGTTCCTATGGGTTGGGCACCTGGAGCTAGGGTTAGGTTCCTATGGGTTGGGCCCTGGAGCTAGGGTTAGGGTTCCTATGGGTAGGGTTCTGGAGCTAGGTTAGGGTTCCAATGGGTAGGCCACCTGGAACTAGGGTTAGGTTCCTATGGGTAGGGAACGTGGAGCTAGGGTTAGGTTCCTATGGGTAGTGTACTTGGAGCTAGGGTTAGGGTTCCTATGGGTAGGGTACTTGGAGCTAGGGTTAGGGTTCCTATGGGTTGGGCACTTGGAAATAGGGTTAGGGTTTCTATGGGTAGGGAACGTGGAGCTAGGGTTAGGGTTCCTATGGGTAGGGTACTTGGAGCTAGGGTTAGGGTTCCTATGGGTTGGGCACCTGGAGCTAGGGTCATGGTTCTTATGTGTTGCTCACCTGGAGCTAGGGTGAGGGTTCCTACGGGTTGCGCACCTGGAGCTAGGGTTAGGTTTCCTATGTGTAGGCCACTTGGAGCTAGGGTTAGGGATCCTATGGGTAGGCCACCTGGAGCTAGGGTTAGGGTTCCTATGGGTAGGGTTCTTGGAGCTAGGGTTAGGGTTCCAATGGGTAGGCCACCCGGAACTAGGGTTAGGGTTCCTATGGGTAGGGAACGTGGAGCTAGGGTTAGCGTTCCTATGGGTAGTGTACTTGGAGCTAGGATTAGGGTTCCTATGGGTAGGGTACTTGGAGCTAGGGTTAGGGTTTCTATGGGTAGGCCCCCTGGAGCTAGGGTTAGGGTTCCTATCGGTAGGGAACGTGGAGCTAGGGTTAGGGTTCCTATGGGTTGGGCACCTGGAGCTAGGGTTAGGGTTCCTATGGGTTGGGTACCTGGAGCTAGGGTTAGGGTACCTATGGGTAGGCCACCTGGAACTAGGGTTAGGGTTCCTATGGGTAGGGAACGTGGAGCTAGGGTTAGGGTTTCTATGGGTAGGCCACCTGGACCTTAGGGTTAGGGTTCCTATGGGTTGCCCGCCTGGAGCTAGGGTTAGGGTTCCCATGGGTAGGGAACGTGGAGCTAGGGTTAGGGTTCCTATGGGTTGGGCACCTGGAGCTAGGGTTAGGGTTCCTATGGGTTGGGCACCTGGAGCTAGGGTTAGGGTTCCTATGGGTAGGCCACCTGGAGCTAGGGTTAGGGTTCCAATGGGTAGGCCACCTGGAACTAGGGTTAGGGTTCCTATGGGTAGGGAACGTGGAGCTAGGGTTAGGGTTCCTATGGGTAGGCCCCCTGGAGCTAGGGTTAGGGTTCCTATGGTTAGGGTACTTGGAGCTAGGGTTAGGGTTCCTATGGGTTGGGCACCTGGAGCTAGGGTTAGGGTTCCTATGGGTTGGGCACCTGGAGCTAGGGTTAGGCTTCCTATGTGTAGGCCACCTGGAGCTAGGTTAGGGTTCCAATGGGTAGGCCACCTGGAACTAGGTTAGGTTCCTATGGGTAGGGAACGTGGAGCTAGGGTTAGGGTTCCTATGGGTAGGGTCCTTGGAGCTAGGGTTAGGGTTCCTATGGGTAGGGTCCTTGGAGCTAGTGTTAGGTTTCCTATGGATTGGGCACTTGGAGCTAGGGTTAGGGTTCCTATGGGTTTGGCACCTGGAGCTAGGGTTAGGGTTCCTATTGGTAGGCCCCTTTGAGCTAGGGTTAGGGTTCCTATGGGTTGGGCACCTGGAGCTAGGGTTAGGGTTCCTATGGGTTGCGCACCTGGAGCTAGGGTTAGGGTTCCTATGGGTTGCGCACCTGGAGCTAGGGTTAGGGTTCCTATGGGTTGCGCACCTGGAGCTAGGGTTAGCGATCCTATGGGTAGGCCACCTCGAGCTATGGTTAGGGTTCCTATGGGTAGGCCACCTGGAGCTAGGGTTAGGCTTCCTATGGGTAGGGTACTTGGAGCTAGGGTTAGGGTTCCTATGGGTAGGGTACTTGGAGCTAGGGTTAGGGTTCCTATGGGTTGGGCACCTGGAGCTAGGGTTAGGGTTCCTATGGGTAGGCCACCTGGAGCTAGGGTTAGGGTTCCTATGGGTACTGAACGTGGAGCTATGGTTACGGTTCCTATGGGTAGGGTACTTGGAGCTAGGGTTAGGGTTCCTATGGGTAGGGTACTTGGAGCTAGGGTTAGGGTTCCTATGGATAGGGTACTTGGAGCTAGGGTTAGGGTTCCTATGGTTTAGGCACCTGGAGCTAGGGTTAGGGTTCCTATGGGTAGGCCACCTGGAGCTAGGGTTAGGGTTCCTATGGGTACTGAAAGTGGAGCTACGGTTAGGCTTCCTATGGGTAGGGTACTTGGAGCTAGGGTTAGGGTTCCTATGGGTAGGGTACTTGGAGCTAGGGTTAGGGTTTCTATGGGTTGGGCACTTGGAGCTAGGGTTAGGGTTCCTATGGGTAGGCCCCCTGGAGCTAGGGTTAGGGTTCCTATGGTTAGGGTACTTGGAGCTAGGGTTAGGGTTCCTATGGGTTGGGCACCTGGAGCTAGGGTTAGGGTTCCTATGGGTTGGGAACCTGGAGCTAGGGTTAGGGTTCCTATGGGTAGGGTTCTTGGAGCTAGGGTTAGGGTTCCAATGGGTAGGCCACCTGGAACTAGGGTTAGGGTTCCTATGGGTAGGGAACTTGGAGCTAGGGTTAGCGTTCCTATGGGTAGTGTACTTGGAGCTAGGGTTAGGGTTCCTATGGGTAGGGTACTTGGAGCTAGGGTTAGGGTTCCTATGGGTTGGGCACTTGGAGCTAGGGTTAGGGTTCCTATGGGTAGGCCCCCTGGAGCTAGGGTTAGGGTTCCTATGGGTAGGGAACGTGGAGCTAGGGTTAGGGTTCCTATGGGTTGGGCACCTGGAGCTAGGGTTAGGGTTCCTATGGGTTGGGCACCTGGAGCTAGGGTTAGGGTTCCTATGGGTAGGCCACCTGGAGCTAGGGTTAGGGTTCCAATGGGTAGGCCACCTGGAACTAGGGTTAGGGTTCCTATGGGTAGGGAACGTGGAGCTAGGGTTGGGGTTCCTATGGGTAGGCCCCCTGGAGCTAGGGTTAGGGTTCCTATGGTTAGGGTACTTGGAGCTTGGCTTAGGGTTCCTATGGGTTGGGCACCTGGAGCTAGGGTTAGGGTTCCAATGGGTAGGCCACCTGGAACTAGGGTTAGGGTTCCCATGGGTAGGGAACGTGGAGCTAGGGTTAGGGTTCCTATGGGTAGGGTCCTTGGAGCTAGGGTTAGGTTCCTATGGTTAGGTACTTGGAGCTAGGGTTAGGTTCCTGGGTTGGGCACCTGGAGCTAGGGTTAGGGTTCCTATGGGTTGGGCACCTGGAGCTAGGGTTAGGTTCCTATGGGTAGGCCACCTGGAGCTAGGGTTAGGTTCCAATGGGTAGGCCACCTGGAACTAGGGTTAGGTTCCTATGGGTAGGGTACTTGGAGCTAGGGTTAGGGTTCCTATGGGTAGGGTCCTGGAGCTAGGGTTAGGTTCCTATGGATTGGGCACTTGGAGCTAGGGTTAGGGTTCCTATGGGTAGGCCCCATGGAGCTAGGGTTAGGGTTCCTATGGTTAGGCCCTTGGAGCTAGGGTTAGGTTCCTATGGGTTGGGCACTTGGAGCTAGGGTTAGGGTTCCTATGGGTTGGGCACCTGGAGCTAGGGTTAGGGTTCCTATGGGTTGCGCACCTGGAGCTAGGTTTAGGGTTCCTATGGGTTGCGTACCTGGAGCTAGGGTTAGGGTTCCTATGGGTTGGGCACTTGGAGCTAGGGTTAGGGTTCCTATGGGTAGGCCACCTGGAGCTAGGGTTAGGGTTCCTATGGGTAGGCCACCTGGAGCTAGGGTTAGGGTTCCTATGGGTAGGCTAGCTGGAGCTAGGGTTAGGGTTTCTATGGGTAGGCCACCTGGACCTTAGGGTTAGGGTTCCTATGGGTAGGCCACCTGGAGCTAGGGTTAGGGTTCCTATGGGTAGGCCACCTGGAGCTAGGGTTAGGGTTCCAATGGGTAGGCCACCTGGAACTAGGGTTAGGGTTCCTATGGGTAGGGAACGTGGAGCTAGGGTTAGGGTTCCTATGGGTAGGCCCCCTGGAGCTAGGGTTAGGTTCCTATGGTTAGGTACTTGGAGCTAGGGTTAGGTTCCTATGGGTTGGGCACCTGGAGCTAGGGTTAGGTTCCTATGGGTTGGGAACCTGGAGCTAGGGTTAGGTTCCTATGGGTAGGCCACCTGGAGCTAGGTTAGGTTCCAATGGGTAGGCCACCTGGAACTAGGGTTAGGGTTCCTATCGGTAGGGACCGTGGAGCTAGGGTTAGGGTTCCTATGGGTAGGGTACTTAGAGCTAGGGTTAGGGTTCCTATGGGTAGGGTCCTTGGAGCTAGGGTTAGGGTTCCTATGGATTGGGCACTTGGAGCTAGGGTTAGGGTTCCTATGGGTAGGCCCCTTGGAGCTAGGGTTAGGGTTCCTATGGGCAGGCCCCTTGGAGCTAGGGTTAGGGTTCCTATGGGCTGGGCACTTGGAGCTAGGGTTCGGGTTCCTATGGGCTGGGCACTTGGAGCTAGGGTTAGGGTTCCTATGGGTTGCGCACCTGGAGCTAGGGTTAGGGTTCCTATGGGTTGCGCACCTGGAGCTAGGGTTAGGGTTCCTATGTGTAGGCCACCTAGAGCTAGGGTTAGGGTTCCGATGGGTAGGGAACGTGGAGCTAGGGTTAGGGTTCCTATGGGTAGGCCCTCTGGAGCTAGGGTTAGGGTTCCTATGGGTTGGGCACCTGGAGCTAGGGTTAGGGTTCCTATGGGTTGGGCACCTGGAGCTAGGGTTAGGGTTCCAATGGGTAGGCCACCTGGAACTAGGGTTAGGGTTCCTATGGGTAGGGAACGTGGAGCTAGGGTTAGGATTCCTATGGGTAGGGTACTTAGAGCTAGGGTTAGGGTTCCTATGGGTAGGGTCCTTGGAGCTAGGGTTAGGGTTCCTATGGATTGGGCACTTGGAGCTAGGGTTAGGGTTCCTATGGGTAGGCCCCTTGGAGCTAGGGTTAGGGTTCCTATGGGCAGGCCCCTTGGAGCTAGGGTTAGGGTTCCTATGGGTTGGGCACTTGGAGCTAGGGTTAGGGTTCCTATGGGTTGGGCACCTGGAGCTAGGGTTAGGGTTCCTATGGGTTGCGCACCTGGAGCTAGGGTTAGGGTTCCTATGGGTTGCGCACCTGGAGCTAGGGTTAGGGTTCCTATGTGTAGGCCACCTGGAGCTAGGGTTAGGGTTCCTATGGGTAGGCCACCTGGAGCTAGGGTTAGGGTTCCTTTGGGTAGGGTACTTGGAGCTAGGGTTAGGGTTCCTATGGGTAGGGTACTTGGAGCTAGGGTTAGGGTTCCTATGGGTTGGGCACCTGGAGCTAGGGTTAGGGTTCCTATGGGTAGACTATCTGGAGCTAGGGTTAGGGTTCCTATGGGTACTGAACGTGGAGCTACGGTTAGGGTTCCTATGGGTAGGGTACTTGGAGCTAGGGTTAGGGTTCCTATGGGTAGGGTACTTGGAGCTAGGGTTAGGGTTTCTATGGGTTGGGCACCTGGAGCTAGGGTTAGGGTTCCTATGGGTTGGGCACCTGGAGCTAGGGTTAGGGTTCCTATGTGTAGGCCACCTGGAGCTAGGGTTAGGGTTCCTATGGTTAGGGTACTTGGAGCTAGGGTTAGGGTTCCTAAGGGTTGGGCACCTGGAGCTAGGGTTAGAGTTCCTATGGGTTGGGAACCTGGAGCTAGGGTTAGGGTTCCTATGGGTAGTGTTCTTGGATCCAGGGTTAGGGTTCCAATGGGTAGGCCACCTGGAACTAGGGTTAGGGTTCCTATGGGTAGGGAACTTGGAGCTAGGGTTAGCGTTCCTATGGGTAGTGTACTTGGAGCTAGGGTTAGGGTTCCTATGGGTAGGGTACTTGGAGCTAGGGTTAGGGTTCCTATGGGTTGGGCACTTGGAGCTAGGGTTAGGGTTCCTATGGGTAGGCCCCCTGGAGCTAGGGTTAGGGTTCCTATGGGTAGGGAACGTGGAGCTAGGGTTAGGGTTCCTATGGGTTGGGCACCTGGAGCTAGGGTTAGGGTTCCTATGTGTTGGGCACCTGGAGCTAGGGTTAGGGTTCCTATGGGTAGGCCACCTGGAGCTAGGGTTAGGGTTCCAATGGGTAGGACACCTGGAACTAGGGTTAGGGTTCCTATGGGTAGGGAACGTGGAGCTAGGGTTGGGGTTCCTATGGGTAGGCCCCCTGGAGCTAGGGTTAGGGTTCCTATGGTTAGGGTACTTGGAGCTTGGCTTAGGGTTCCTATGGGTTGGGCACCTGGAGCTAGGGTTAGGGTTCCTATGGGTAGGCCACCTGGAGCTAGGGTTAGGGTTCCAATGGGTAGGCCACCTGGAACTAGGGTTAGGGTTCCCATGGGTAGGGAACGTGGAGCTAGGGTTAGGGTTCCTATGGGTAGGCCCCCTGGAGCTAGGGTTAGGGTTCCTATGGTTAGGGTACTTGGAGCTAGGGTTAGGGTTCCTATGGGTTGGGCACCTGGAGCTAGGGTTAGGGTTCCTATGGGTTGGGCACCTGGAGCTAGGGTTAGGGTTCCTATGGGTAGGCCACCTGGAGCAAGGGTTAGGGTTCCAATGGGTAGGCCACCTGGAACTAGGGTTAGGGTTCCTATGGGTAGGGTACTTGGAGCTAGGGTTAGGGTTCCTATGGGTAGGGTCCTTGGAGCTAGGGTTAGGGTTCCTATGGATTGGGCACTTGGAGCTAGGGTTAGGGTTCCTATGGGTAGGCCCCTTGGAGCTAGGGTTAGGGTTCCTATGGTTAGGCCCCTTGGAGCTAGGGTTAGGGTTCCTATGGGTTGGGCACTTGGAGCTAGGGTTAGGGTTCCTATGGGTTGGGCACCTGGAGCTAGGGTTAGGGTTCCTATGGGTTGCGCACCTGGAGCTAGGGTTAGGGTTCCTATGGGTTGCGTACCTGGAGCTAGGGTTATGGTTCCTATGTGTAGGCCACTTGGAGCTAGGGTTAGCGATCCTATGGTTAGGCCACCTGGAGCTAGGGTTAGGGTTCCTATGGGTAGGCCACCTGGAGCTAGGGTTAGGGTTCCTATGGGTAGGGTACTTGGAGCTAGGGTTAGGGTTCCTATGGGTAGGGTACTTGGAGCTAGGGTTAGGTTTCCTATGGGTAGGGTACTTGGAGCTAGGGTTAGGGTTCCTATGGGTAGGCCACCTGGAGCTAGGGTTAGGGTTCCTATGGGTACTGAATGTGGCCCTACGGTTAGGGTTCCTATGGGCAGGGTACTTGGAGCTAGGGTTAGGGTTCCTATGGGTAGGGTACTTGGAGCTAGGGTTAGGGTTTCTATGGGTTGGGCACTTGGATCTAGGGTTAGGGTTCCTATGGGTAGGCCCCCTGGAGCTAGGGTTAGGGTTCCTATGGGTAGGGAACGTGGAGCTATGGTTAGGGTTCCTATGGGTAGGGTACTTGGAGCTAGGGTTAGGGTTCCTATGGGTTGGGCACCTGTAGCTAGGGTTAGGGTTCTTATGTGTTGCTCACCTGGAGCTAGGGTTAGGGTTCCTATGGGTTGCGCACCTGGAGCTAGGGTTAGGGTTCCTATGTGTAGGCCACTTGGAGCTAGGGTTAGGGATCCTATGGGTAGGCCACCTGGAGCTAGGGTTAGGGTTCCTATGGGTAGGCCACCTGGAGCTAGGGTTAGGGTTCCTATGGGTAGGCTACCTGGAGCTAGGGTTAGGGTTTCTATGGGTAGGCCACCTGGACCTTAGGGTTAGGGTTCCTATGGGTAGGCCACCTGGAGCTAGGGTTAGGGTTCCTATGGGTAGGCCACCTGGAGCTAGGGTTAGGGTTCCAATGGGTAGGCCACCTGGAACTAGGGTTAGGGTTCCTATGGGTAGGGAACGTGGAGCTAGGGTTAGGGTTCCTATGGGTTGGGCACCTGGAGCTAGGGTTAGGGTTCCTATGGGTTGGGCACTTGGAGCTAGGGTTAGGGTTCCTATGGGTAGGCCACATGGAGCTAGGGTTAGGGTTCCTATGGGAAGGCCCCATGGAGCTAGGGTTAGGGTTCCTATGGTATGGGCACATGGAGCTAGGGTTTGGGTTCCTATGGGCTGGGCACCTGGAGCTAGGGTTAGGGTTCCTATGGGTAGGCCCCCTGGAGCTAGGGTTAGGGTTCCTATGGTTAGGGTACTTGGAGCTAGGGTTATGGTTCCTATGTGTAGGCCACCTGGAGCTAGGGTTAGGGTTCCTATGGGTAGGGAACGTGGAGCTAGGGTTAGCGTTCCTATGGGTAGGCCCCCTGGAGCTAGGGTTAGGGTTCCTATGGGTTGGGCACCTGGAGCTAGGGTTAGGGTTCCTATGGGTTGGGCACCTGGAGCTAGAGTTAGGGTTCCTATGGGTAGGCCACCTGGAGCTAGGGTTAGGGTTCCAATGGGTAGGCCACCTGGAACTAGGGTTAGGGTTCCTATGGGTAGGGAACGTGGAGCTAGGGTTAGGATTCCTATGGGTAGGGTACTTAGAGCTAGGGTTAGGGTTCCTATGGGTAGGGTCCTTGGAGCTAGGGTTAGGGTTCCTATGGATTGGGCACTTGGAGCTAGGGTTAGGGTTCCTATGGGTAGGCCCCTTGGAGCTAGGGTTAGGGTTCCTATGGGCAGGCCCCTTGGAGCTAGGTTTAGGGTTCCTATGGGTTGGGCACTTGGAGCTAGGGTTAGGGTTCCTATGGGTTGGGCACCTGGATCTAGGGTTAGGGTTCCTATGGGTTGCGCACCTGGAGCTAGGGTTAGGGTTCCTATGGGTTGCGCAGCTGGAGCTAGGGTTAGGGTTCCTATGTGTAGGCCACCTGGAGCTAGGGTTAGGGTTCCTATGGGTAGGCCACCTGGAGCTAGGGTTAGGGTTCCTATGGGTAGGGTACTTGGAGCTAGGGTTAGGGTTCCTATGGGTAGGGTACTTGGAGCTAGGGTTAGGGTTCCTATGGGTTGGGCACCTGGAGCTAGGGTTAGGGTTCCTATGGGTAGTTTATCTGGAGCTAGGGTTAGGGTTCCTATGGGTACTGAACGTGGAGCTACGGTTAGGGTTCCTATGGGTAGGGTACTTGGAGCTAGGGTTAGGGTTCCTATGGGTAGGGTACTTGGAGCTAGGGTTAGGGTTTCTATGGGTTGGGCACTTGGAGCTAGGGTTAGGGTTCCTATGGGTAGGCCCCCTGGAGCTAGGGTTAGGGTTCCTATGGTTAGGGTACTTGGAGCTAGGGTTAGGGTTCCTATGGGTTGGGCACCTGGAGCTAGGGTTAGGGTTCCTATGGGTAGGGTTCTTGGAGCTAGGGTTAGGGTTCCAATGGGTAGGCCACCTGGAACTAGGGTTAGGGTTCCTATGGGTAGGGAACGTGGAGCTAGGGTTAGGGTTCCTATGGGTAGTGTACTTGGAGCTAGGGCTGGGGTTCCTATGGGTAGGGTACTTGGAGCTAGGGTTAGGGTTCCTATGGGTTGGGCACTTGGAGCTAGGGTTATGGTTTCTATGGGTAGGCCCCCTGGAGCTAGGGTTAGGGTTCCTATGGGTAGGGAACGTGGAGCTAGGGTTAGGGTTCCTATGGGTAGGGTACTTGGAGCTAGGGTTAGGGTTCCTATGGGTTGGGCACCTGGAGCTAGGGTTAGGGTTCCTATGGGTTGGGCACCTGGAGCTAGGGTTAGGGTTCCTATGGGTTGCGCACCTGGAGCTAGGGTTAGGGTTCGTATGGGTAGGCTACCTGGAGCTAGGGTTAGGGTTTCTATGGGTAGGCCACCTGGACCTTAGGGTTAGGGTTCCTATGGGTTGCCCGCCTGGAGCTAGGGTTAGGGTTCCTATGGGTAGGGAACGTGGAGCTAGGGTTAGGGTTCCTATGGGTAGGGAACGTGGAGCTAGGGTTAGGGTTCCTATGGGTTGGGCACTTGGAGCTAGGGTTAGGGTTCCTATGGGTTGGGCACCTGGAGCTAGGGTTAGGGTTCCTATGGGTTGCGCACCTGGAGCTAGGGTTAGGGTTCCTATGGGTAGGGTACTTGGAGCTAGGGTTAGGGTTCCTATGGGTTGGGCACTTGGAGCTAGGGTTAGGGTTCCTATGGGTAGGCCACCTGGAGCTAGGGTTAGGGTTCCTATGGGTAGGCCACCTGGAGCTAGGGTTAGGGTTTCTATGGGTAGGCCACCTGGAGCTAGGGTTAGCGTTCCTGTGGGTAGGCCACTTGGAGCTAGGGTTAGCGTTCCTGTGGGTAGGCCACTTGGAGCTAGGGTTAGCGTTCCTGTGGGTAGGCCACCTGGAGCTAGGGTTAGGCTTCCTGTGGGTAGGCCACGTGGAGCTAGGGTTAGGGTTCCTATGGGTAGGCCATGTGGAGCTATGGTTCGGGTTCCTATGGGTTGCACACCTGGAGCCAGGGTTTGGGTTCCTATGGGTTGGGCACTTGGATCCAGGGTTAGGATTCCTGTTGGTTGGGCACTTGGAGCTCCGGTTAGGGTTCCTATGGGCAGTCATGAGCTGCCAAAATATTAACAACCGGTTCCCTTCACATCACCCCATGAGGTGGTCATGCCCCCCCCTCCGGACTCCTGCCCCATCCAATGCCCCACGTTCCTTGACAGCCCCCCCGGACCCTTTCGCTATCCACCCCCCCTTTCCTGTTCCCTCCCTGCTGCCCCATCCAACCCCTGCTCATTCCTGACTGCCCCCCGGGACCCTTGCCCCTATTCAATCCCCCTGTTCCTTGCCCTCTGACCACTCTGAGACTAATCCACACCCCTATCTTTTCTGCCCTCTATCCAACACCCCCTCCATGTTCCCTGTCCCTTTCCGTTGTGCCTGGAGATGTGGGCCAGGGTGGGCCGCTCAGCCGGGGTTGTGACCATACGCGCTCGGCCAGGGCCGGAGTCGGGGCGCCCAGCTGGATGGGCCCGGGCCGGAGCTGCGCCGCCCGGGGATGGGGTCGGGGGCCAGGCGGGAACCGTGCAGCGCCAGGAGCCCTCCTCTCACCCCCGCCCTCCTTCCCTAGCAAACCTGCGGGAAGCCGCTGTTTCCTTCTCGTCTCTCCCAGGCTTCCCGCGCAAACACCTGATTTGCGGGAAGCCAGGGACGGGGAGGAGAAGCTTTGGGAGCGTTCAGGGGAGGAGGCAGAGATGGAGTGAGGTGAGCTGGGACCAGGGGAAGGGCAGAGAGCTGCTGGGGCTTTGTTAAATTTAAAAGCCCTTTTCGAACCGGTCGTCCATCGCAAGACAACCGGTTCTAAAAGGGCTTCTAAATTATCAATCGGTTTCCGCGAACCGGTGGGAACCGGCTCCAGCTCACCACTGGTTACACCTTCTGTAAGCCCAGAGGTTTTCTTGGCCGCCTTTAAAATTCCCTCCCCCAAGTCTCTGCTTCCTCGCTGATTGCTGGTCTTCACGCCATTTGTTAGAACAGTTTGGTTTTTAGTGGGCTGTGGGGGTTTTTTTTGTTTGTTTTTTGGGTTTTTTTGTTTTGTGATACTGAGTATTTTTGGTAGATGGATAAACGAAAAGGCTGAGGGCCAAATTCTCTGCTAGTGCAAATCAAGGGCGTTTCATGGGTTCAGATCCTCAGTGGTGTAACTTTTTTAAATGACCCTCCACCCTCTGAAACAAATGCATTAACATGGCACGAAAATTTCCATGTTGTTTTAGCCAGACATAACCCTGCTGCGGATCTGGCCCTTAATTAATTAGATGAAGTGATCATCTCCATTTATTCTGAGTTTTTTGTGCAGTCATTTGCACTGGATCGGACTGGTAGCGCGTCAAACTCACGTGGTACGGTTGTCACGGTGTAAATGACCATGCAAGGTGCACGGCGATGGAGAATCATTACACCGTTCTGGCAGCATAAAGTGGCTGTAAATAAGTTTCACCTGCTTAAAGACCCCTTTACTTTGCCAGCACAGCATAACTGGGGCTGTGAAGGAAACTCAGGCCTGGTTTACACCCCAATTTTGGGGTTGACATCGCCATGGCGAGCAGGAACGTGAAGAAATCCACAGCCCTGGGCTTTGCGGCTGTGCTGCCTGCAGTGTAAACGCAGCTAGGTTGATGGAAGAATCTTCCATCTACCTAACTACCATTGCTCAGGGAGCTGGAGTTCCTACAGCAATGGGAAAAACTCCTTCTGTCACCGTAGGCTGCATCTACACCAGGGGTGGGCAAACTTTTTGGCCTGAGGGCCACATCGGGGAATAGAAATTGTATGGTGGGCCATGAATGCTCACAAAATTGGGGTTGGGGTGCGGGCGGGGGTGAAGGCTCCAGTTGGGGGTGTGGGCTCTGGGGTGGGGCTGGGGATGAGAGGTTTGGGGTGCAGGAGGATGCTCCAGGCTGGGATCAAGGGGTTTGGAGAGCGGGAGGGGGATCAGGGCTGGGGCAGGGGGTTGGCGCGTGGGGAGAGGCTCTGACGCGGAAGCAGTGGCATGTCCCTTTTCCAGCTCCTACCTGAATTGTCTAAGATATTTTTAGCCCCACAGCCCCAGCCTGAGTCAGCCTCCCGGGGCCCTGAGCCTGGGTGCTCCGTTTTTTTTTTTCAGTGCCGCGTGGACATACGCAGAGACTCTCTGTTCTAGCAAGAAAGCAAAGAACAGAGCCGTGTCCTCCAGGACGTGTGAACAGGGTACACAAGCCAGGTCAGTAATCTTACAAAAGACGACGATTGATCTGCAAGGAAAAGTCCGTTGTTCCATGAAGTGTCGCCGCTGAATGTTTGATTCCTTCCCCGGCACACGTGGCGGCGCAGGGTGTTGATTTTTTTTTTTATCTGCAGCATATATCACCCTGTCCCAAGTGGTGTAACAGGCCCTTGCCCAGGGGAGCCTTGCCAAGGGTGGCCAGCAGCATTTCAGACGCTGGGAACATGGAAAAACAGGAGTCTTAGGCCAGCGCAGTTGGCAGAAAAAGTGGCGGTGAGAGCCTCTGCTGGCAGAAGCCTTAGAACTGCACTCGCAGCCTGGCTTCCCTGGGGCTGAACCGACAGAAAGGAGAGAGAGAAAGAAAGAGAGAGAGAGAGACAGATTGTGGAAAATGCTAGAAAAATGGATGCCCGCACCATGTGACTCAAAATGGCAATGGGCCAGATTCTCTTTTCCGCCAAGGCCCCTTTACACTGCTCCAGCGGGGCCATGAAGTTGACTGAAATTACGTTTACACGCACTTTAAGAGCCCGTTGCACTGTTAAAGAACTGGAAAGGAGTCCTAGTGTGAATAAGAATCAGGACAAATAGGTCTGATCCTCTTCTTGCTTTGGCCTGACTAATTCCATTGATTTGAACGGGAATTATTCCTGATTTACACCAGGGTGAGATGAGAATCAGACCGACATATTAGGGTTGGATTTTCATTTACATTCAGGGTCCTTCACACAGGCTCTGGCAGTGCAAAGGGGCTTTGTAACAGGCGTATATTGCAGTTCACTGTGCATTTCACTGCCAGAATGGTGTAAAGGAGCTGTGCTACAAATGAGAATCTCGACCTAGGGTCTCTGTATGCTGCTCTGGCTGTGTGCTCTACTGAGACTGGGGCCCTTAATATTGTCTGTTGTCCTGACCTGTCTGGAGCAATGTGGCGGATTTATAGGTACAAATCCGTTAAGGGCCAGATCCTTATCTCGTGTATTTCATCCTCCGAGCTGATGGACCACATCCATCTATCACAGAAGAGCCGTGAGTTGCAAAGGAAGCAGAATCTATATTTATTACTGAATTCTATTTAAAACCAAGTTTCGTCCCTTGGAGAGAGATCCTCAACTGGTGTGAACTGGGATGGTAGCTTCACTGATTCTGGTGGTTAGGTGGATTTGCACCAGATGAGGATCAGAACGTTTTAAACATTTGTCTGTCTAATATTTTATTTTGTTCTATTATGAACTGATCAGTGTAAGCAAAGCAGACCTGTTCTGGGCTGATGTATTATGGTGGATGAATTGCATCTAACAGAAGTAGCATTTTGTGATGACAGCTATGGGAAAACATATTCTGTTTTGTTTTGTTCTGTTCTTAGAATATCTGTCTGTCTGAGCTAGTTGGAAAATGCCTTTCGTTTTCCTGGGGGAATTTTGTCAAAAAATATTTCCATCAAAATAATTTTTGTAAAATTTTTGGGGGTTTCCTTCCAAAAAACACACGATTTTCAGTTGACAGGTTTTTTTAAAATTGTTTTCCCTTTAACACTGACATTTTTCACTTTTCCAGCAAATACCATGTTTTTGTTTTTTCCATGAGAATTTCCATTTCGTCAAAGCCATTTGGTGTAGGGAGAAAAAGTTTTGATGCACGTGTTTGATCAGTTCTATCTAGCTGTTTATCCAGTACCTAATCAGAAAGTAGTCTGCTTTTTTCCTGTGCACCCCAAAGTAAAGCTCAGCAAACCATTTTTCCATTTCATTGGTGAGGCAAACTTTTTTTTTTAAAATTGTACTTTATATTAAAGAGAATTTACAAAATAGGTAGGCTCATAAAGGATGAGCAAAGCTTTCAATAGTGGCTAAATCAACTGGCACAGTGTTCATCAAATCACCTCTGCTTGTAATCATGGCTCATAATGATCTGTGATGCCTTCTGCTGATTTGCTTAGAACTGTCAATAGCACATACTGCTCATGTCTGTAGTATGCCTATGACAGTCATCTGTCCTTTACTAACTCTGTATATACTGTTTATAAATGTATCCTGAATCTAAAGCATGCCCCAAAGTGAGGGAAATATTGTAACCAACTGAGAACAAACCCTCTTCAACAACGCATGGTTTCTTTTTTTTAAGAAACACACATATATATTCTGTATCAGACCAGCACAACTTTTGATTAATCAAAAACATGTCAAAATCCAGCTGTGAATATACTGTATCCATTTCTGATTTACTGTATTGGCTATCAATGACCATAAAGGTTAGGGCATAAAGATTAGGGCCTCCACCCAACTAGAGCTGAAAAGGCCATTGTGTATCCTCAAGTACAGGAAGCTTAAATATAAAATCCATGCACAACAGACACACAGATACCTCTCCCTTCGTTGCCTTAAGCATCACCTTATAAATTAAAGGTGAAAACCCCTTTAGACCAGTCATGCTCTGAGCTTAGTGGGAGTTCTGCTGTTGAGGTCAATAGACTTGGTTCTCATTTACAATGAAGATGCTTAATAATAATAATAATTAATAATATATCTAGCTCTTATAGCACTGTTCAGCAGTAGATCTCAAAGTGCTTTAGAAAGAAGGTGAGTAGCACCATTCCCATTTTACAGATGGGGAAAACTGAGGCATGGGGAGGGGAAGTGACATGCCCAAGGTCACCCAGAAGCCTCTACACCACTCTGGCAGTGTGAAGAGGTACCATAGTGAGTGTTACTGTAATTCACATCCACTTTAAGGCCCCTTTACACTGGCAGAGCACTTTGAAGGGGTCTTAATGTAAATGCAACTTGGGTGCAACTATACAGATTTGGGATTATTTTACCTTCATATTGCACTGGTGTAAATGATTGCACAAGTTGCTGGGTGGAACCTGGTCCTTGGTCTTTAATTGCCGGCATGTAAACAGCAGTAAAAGGAGAGAAGGGAACACACAAACTAATCTTTTTTTTCAAAGGGAAATGTGGGGTGGTGTGTGTGTATGGGGGGGGGAAATCTGGCTCCTATTCAAATAGAATCAAATAAACCCCTATATAGAATCTCAAATGACAACTCGGGTTTTATCCATTTCAGCCTGAGGAGTCTGCCATCTTTTCTGTTACTGCAGAGATTGGCGTGGGTGATATATCTGTTATAAACAGATTTTTGTTGCTTTTTAGTTAATTTCTGCAGACATATCTCTTCCCCACCCGTCCCTGCCCTGATCTTTCTCTCACTGAAAGCTTGTGTGTGTGTGTGTGTGTGTGTGTGTGTGTTCTTTGTTCCTTGTTAATCACACCAATCTTACTTAAACACAGATTAATTAAAATACAGCAGCCAGCCCAAAAATAAATCAATAAACAAATAAAAATGTTGATACCCACTGACCGTTCCTCTTTATGCCGCATGCTTTAAGGGATGCTGCCAACTTGAAATCTAGTCGATTTTTAGAAAAGAAAAGGAGTTTAAAAGTAATTTGGGGTCTTTCACCTATGTCTGAGCCTCCTGGCCAATTTTTGTTGTCTTTTTGCAATTGCATTTTTGTATTTCAATTTGTCTCCCTGGTTGTGCTATGGAAGATCCACACACACCGGGGAAACTGACTCCAGGCAGGGGAAATATTGAAACTGACTAGAAACAAGAGGCCTGATTCTCCATTGGCGATAAGCCCTTGTATATACCACTTGGGCAGCATAAAGGGGCCTGCAGTGTAAAAGAGAATCAAGCCCAAGAAGGAGCATTACTGGAATCTAGAGACCTTGTGCTTTCATTGGGAGGACGGTTCCCACGGTTAAGTTGTCAGCCAGGGATTTGGGGAGATTTGGCTCAGTTCCCTGCTCTGCTACAGCCTACCTGTGTGACTCTGGGTGAGCGCACCCAGAGACTGGCTGCCACGGGTGTGAGGTGCACTCGTAGGGTCTCCGCAGCAGCTGGGAGGATGCGTCCCAGTGCAGCTAGACCCGTGCTGGCTCTTCTCGAGAGAGCACCCCAAAACCTGTCGCATGGCAGGGGTGGCAGCTCGGGCCAGCCACTCCGGTCCGTACCCAGGGGGTCGGGTGGGATTCTGCTTGGGCCAGACTGCTATTTGTAGTGCATTTCCTCAAACAGACATAGGTGCTGGAACCAGGAGTGCTAGGGAGCTTTATGCTGTGCTGGGAGTCTGTTCTATGCTATGTAAGTTTTTATATCACTCTCATGACTGTTGTAGCTGAGTATCTAATGATGCAATTGCAGAGGTGGTACATGGGGCGGGGGGATGTGCCCTCCCCAGTTTCTTCCAGGGTTTGGATATACCCTGCCCTGAACCCTGGTGGCTGGTGCATACCACCAGAACCTTTAAATTGTGCCCTCCCCCACCCCCTGCAACAGTTGCACCTTGTTTCTGTGTAATGGCAATTTCCACCCACACGTAGTCCCCTCTGCCCCACCAGAGCAGTGTCCGTGAGAATCTGGTCCATGCGCCCGTTCTTCAGCTGATGTAAACAGGAGTAGCTCCAGTGAGCTCAATACACATTCATACATCATTTTTCCAGGCATTTGGGATCATTGCTCTTATGAGGACTCTCCCCTGCCCCCCAAGCCGCACCCCTCGTGCTGGAAGTCCAGTGGCTATTACCCTGTATGCCTGTAGAACTATAATAGGATTAGTGGTCTTAGAAACCCTTGTGTGTTAAATCCCATAACCACTGCCGGAATCCGAGGGTTGTTTTTTGTTGTTAAGAGCACGTGTAGTGCAGGAGTAGAGAGGAATGACGTGATCCAGATCGCAGTGAAATTGGAGGCTCAGTGACACCCTGGGCAGATCCTCAGCTGGTCTATTTTGTCCAACCTCCGTTAACTTCAGTGGAGCTAGGACAACTTTCAACCGGTGAGGATCAGGCCCAGTGAAGCCAGTGATTTACACCAGCAGCCGGTGTGTCTCTTGTGGGTTGATTTAGGTATAAATTACAATTACACCTACTTTCAGATCTCTTTGTGCTGCTAGACAGGGCTGGCCTTAAAGTGGGCCCCTGATCAGGTGGGCCCCATCTGAGTGCCGCAAGCTGGTGGGTCTGGGCTGCTGGAGAGGGCGGGGATGGGGTAGGTGATGATGCCGGAGCTGCCAGCCTGGTGGGGAGGCACAGGCGGGAAGGCTCGCCCCTGCAGAGCAAGCAGGCCGGTCCTTGAGTCATCCCCCCACCAACCCGTTCTCCTCCGGCTAAGTGGTCAGGGGGCGTATGGTGGGGGGAAGCTCAGAAACTCCTCTCTGTGCAGGGGCTGGTCCTCGCGCCCTGTGCCGCTGTTCTCAAGCTCAAAGAAAGGCCCCTAAAATACAAGCTCGCCCAGGGGGCCATTTCGTTAAGGCCGGCCCTGCTGCCTGAGCGGGGTGTCCACAGGAACTGGGCCCTGTTTTGTTTGTTTGCTGAACACAACAACCCAGATTGGGGGCCCCATCTTGATTCTTCTCCTGCCACTCGTTGCCTCTGCAAAGCCGTAAGAATCAGGCCCGCCTGTAGTGAGGCTGAAGCGCAGTCCCTTCAGAGAACTTTTATTCAACCTTTATCCGGCTTAGGAAGGAAGGGAAGAAACGAAAAGCCCAGACAATGTTATCGTCAGTTGCTTCTATATAATTAAAGGATACGTATGTCGGACTTTATCCTCTTTGGAAAGATCTTGGTTTTTTCTTCCATTCTAATGGAGGAGCAGGAAGAACCGATGCCTGGCACACACACAAAGAGGGCTAGCCACCAAGCTTTTTAAGAGAACGATGATACGTTGGTGGGTTGTTTCGTTTGAGTCCCAGAGGTAACGACGGACGTTGTCTTGAATCGTCATTGATTCTGCTCTGTGGAGCAGGGATCTTTTTGTTCTCTTTGTACAGCCCCTGGCACAATGGGGCCCTGGGTTACTACTATGAAGAATAATAAATGACCATCTCTTAAGATGCAACGAACCCTGTATCTTGGCCAGGGGTTGGACTAGATGATCCTTGCGGTCCCTTCTCACCCAATGATTCTAAGATGCAAAGGCCAAAACGCTGGTTTCATTGATGTCAATGGCAAAACTCCCATTGACGTCACCAGGGCCAGATTTTCACCCCAAGGGCCCAGTTCTCGTTGATACTAAGGACCCATGCCAGAGAAAGGCATCTAAGGTCGTTTCTACACTTGAAAGGGTTTGCCAGTGTAGACGCTCCAGGAGAACTATACCAGCAAACCCCCCACCCAACCACCACCACCCCACCAGTGGAGATACAGTTTATACTGGCCAAAGGGTCATTTAGCTTAATCCAGTTCCCCAAATGGAGTCAGCTATACTGGCACAAGTAACGGTGGTGGTGGTGGTGTAACCGTGTCTACACTAGGGTTTTTGCCAGCACAGCTATCTCACTTGGGATGTGGGGAGGAGGGGGAGGGGAAATCACAACCCTTACCAATATAGTTATGCCAGCAAAATGTGTATCTGTAGACCAGGCCTGAGTGTAAATGATAATCAGGCCTGCAAACCTCAGCAAATCCTAAGGCCCAAACTCATCCCTGTATAAATCTCTCCCTCAGTCTGGATCTGCCT
The DNA here is from genome assembly GCF_016161935.1 of Mauremys reevesii. Lineage (NCBI taxonomy): Eukaryota > Metazoa > Chordata > Testudines > Geoemydidae > Mauremys > Mauremys reevesii. Next base: position 4,081,984 of record NC_052646.1, on the reverse strand, counting down.
TGATTTAGACTAAGGCCCCTTTAGACTGTCCTGTCAGTGTAAACGGGTCTTAATTGTAATTTAGCTCCACTTTAAGGCCGGCTGGTTTAAAACTGCACCCGCGACAGTACAAACAGTGTAAGCGCTCGAGTCTCATTTGCACCGAGGCCGCGATGTGCTGCCAGAGAGGTCAGTGGATACGTTCCCAGTCAGCCTGGTGCAAAGGGGGCTTAATGTCCGGTTAGTTAGACTGGGGGAAGAGCTGGGGTGATGAGGAGCTGGGAGGGCCTCTTCTCTTTTCTTTCTTCAGTTACCCAAATTCCTGAGTGAGGGGTTTTCCGTGCAAAGGGCCCTGTAATGTCACCAGCTACGAAGTGTTTACAATGTAGGTTTGATACAAGAGATGAGTCTCAATCAAAACTCACTCACCTTTGGATTCCCGGGGTCCAGACTCTGAACCTGGATCAGGACCCAGATTTGACAGCCGGCTTCTCCTGGGTGGGCCAATAAAACCCCCCAGCTCTGAAAAACCTGTGTATTTGGGATCAGAATCTGGATTCTGATCTAAATGTTGCTGAATCTAGGGGATAATGATGATAATAATTAGATACAAATTTGGATTTTTATTGCTGGAGTTAAGTGTTAATGTCTTATTACCGTTAATATATAAGCACAACTGTATTGTTAAATATTAATACAAGATCTACACATTCACACTTAACAGCAATACATTGAATTTTATATATCTTTATCCAAGCATCTTCGGCATTTTACAAGCAAACCAATTCCAATTCAGGCCTGGTCGTTGTGAATATATCTGCTGATTGTTCTTGATGTTGTGAATGGCAGTGTATATTGAGGGGTCCTATTCATAGGCACCTAATATTGTAAATAATTGAAAGAAATATAATGCCTCATTCTCATTGACACCAAGGCCCCTTTACCTCACTCTGGCATTGTAAAGGGGACTCGTGGTGTAATTTACACCAGTTTTACACTAATTGAGAGGCTCTGGGACCACCATCATCTCCCTCTGAACCCCCAGGCCTTGTATGTTGTTAATCTAGTTGCCTGTTTAGATATACATGAGCTAGTTCCTTCACTGGTATGGACAAAGGTAATCCTTTTATTCATCCCTAGTTCTTACCAGTAAATCTCAAAGCACTTCACATTGGAGGTCAATATCATTGGTCACATTTTACAGATGGGGAAACCGAGGCACAGAGCGGGTGCCCAAGGTCACCGAGCAGGCCAGTGGCAGTGCAAACAGAAGCCAGGCCTCCTGAGTCTCCATCCAGTGCTCTGTTTATTAGGCCACGCCGATCCTCCAAACGCATGTGGCACTGGACTCCTGTGGGTAGTCCCAGCCACTTCAGTGAGACTGTTCAAGTGAGTGAAGTGTGCAGGTGCTTGACTGTTTGAAGGATTGAGGCTTGTGCTTGACAGCAAGTCTTTCTGGAACAAAATACTATAGGGCTGATTCTCAATTTGAACTATACCAATTTACACCAGCTAAGGATCTGGCATATGTATGAAAGTTAGAGGGATATATATATATATATATAGTGTGTGTGTGTGTGTGTGTGTGAAACAGACAATCATATTAACTCCAGTATTAGCTCCTTATCATATATATGATTTAAGTAGCCATTTATATTAAAATATAATATATATATATATATAATATAAATGATTATTTAAATCATATATCTTAAAACAAAATGCTTCATTTGTCAGCTTAAGCCTTCTTGATAATACTAAAAAATGATCAAATGACAATTGAATGTGCCAAAAGGAAAATGAAAAATTCTCTGTTCTATTTTTAAATATCCAGTTATAGTACTTTCTACCAGAACTTTCTTTAAAATTAAATGCTTTAAAGAAGCACATGGCATATTTAACATCTGTGGCTACAAATGTATGAAGTTTGCTTAATAGGAAAACAAAGAAACAATATTTCATGGTAAAATTAATACCAGGGGATCAAATGGAAAGCTGCCTTATCCCCTATAATTCAGCTATATTCAGCTAACTATTTTTCAGGATTTGCAGCCCTTCTGTACTCCTGTAGTTTACCAAATGGAGGTCCTATTTGTGTATTAAAAATGTATCCATTTTGGAGAAAGCTCCAGATTGTCTGAAATGTACATGTGTCATAATACCTTGAGGCTACAAAATCAATGGATGGACTGATTGAGAAGACTGCATAAAAAGAACTCCTCCCTAGAATAAAAGCTGAAAGATCATGTGTTTCATAGATCTGTCCAGGACACGTTTCTTTTTCATGCAAAGAGCTGTGTTCATTAGTTTTGAGTACATGGCAATATTTCTTTACAGGTTAAAAAAAATCCATCTATCCTATTTCACATTTCTTCTGTCCGCATCTTTCCAAACTTCTGGCGGCTGGTAGAAACCATCTTTTCCTTTTGCAGTCGCTTCGGTGAAGCCAGTTAATCAACTAGAATAGAAATGTTTTCAAGTGAGAAAAGAATCATTCGAAGTCATCTACCCAGCCAGATCTCTCTTGTGGAAGGGCTTTGCTGTTTGGTTGCTTTGTTCCATTTATTTATAAGTAGAATAGTTTGGGAAGGTAAATGCCGTTGCGAAATTGACTAGCTCGAATTTTGAAAAGGGAAATTGACTAGCTCGAATTTGAGAGAAGCGGCTCCGGTGGGGAAATTGACTCGCGGGAATTTCTTCCCTGTCTGCAGAATGTGATGCGCAAAAGAGAAAACGTTCTGGATATTTGTCCTACCGCGATTTATTACCGGTTACCAAAATTTTAGAAGAGATGCCAGATGGGGGGGGGGGAAACAATTCAATTAATTTGTAATCTTATGTTTCATTAGGAAATGCAAGAATAATGACCGCATACAGCAAGCAGGGAAAAAAATCATCAACGATTTTCCCTTCCCAAATCAGATTATAAAACAAGCTCTTTTTTTAATTAAATCAACTGATGCACAGTTGAATCAAACTAACCTCCGATTACAACAAAGCAAGCCAAAACAAACACGCAAAAATGAAATGTGTAAAGGAGGAAAAAACGGGCATCTCTCTCCCTCCCTCCCTCTCTCTTTTTTATGGTAACTTTGGAATTTTTTATGGTAAATTTGGAATTTAGATTTTAGCAAACTAGGAAAAGTGGAGGAGAGGGTGAATATTGCAGGATAATTTTACAAATACAATCCCGATCTAAAGGTAAAATGGAAAGTAATTTCGCAACAGGCACCACTGCTGCAAATATTCGTTTACCAACATCATTCCGTGTTACAAGAGAAAATCGTCTTTATTAAACGTTTCAGACGCTGAGTTGCTTTAAATTCTACCATCCCTCTTCCCTCTTGCTTTAAAACAAGCAACCAGTGACGAAGAAACACGAAGCGGTGCTAGTCATTCTGATCAACAGTTCAAGCGGGAAAGAATTTCAAAGGCAGAACGTTTTTTAAAAATGTTTATCAAAAACTGCCCCAAAGTCCCCCCTCCTCCCCTTCTTGGCATGATTCTAACGAAAATATTTGGATCCGATCAGAAATGCAATTTACATGCTGTTGCATTTCAGTCTCTGCAGCTACAAATAAAAATGTGACTGGATATTTTTTGCTGGGTCTTTGAAATCGCTTGGTGAATTAAGACACTCTCACTCTCTCTTGCACGCTTCTCTATCCTCTGATCTATGTTTCCTTCCGCGTTCCACGTTCAAAACAGCGAAAAGAAAATATCTAACAATCTGGGTGGAACTTGAAGGTGTGGCAAATTTTTAAGTTTAGCTCCTTTTTTGTTTTTAAAACAGACTTCTTTCTTCGTGTGTGCGCGCAAGCTAGTTGGTTTCATTTTCAAACGTTCCCAGGATAATTTAGTCTCTCAAAATAACTCTGCAAATCTGTGTGTGTTTTTAATCTGCAGTGTTTGCTCTTTCCGGAAGATCGTTGCAATACAATGTAGCTCCATGAAACCAAGAGGGAAAGTTTGGGTTAATATTTCAGATTCCCTTTGTTTTTTTTTTATAACAGACTCCTGTTTAAGGAGTTATAAACTCTTGTTTGTTATTTTGTTACGTCAATCAGGGATTCCGTTTCAACCACGTCATAAATGTAATTCTACCACCTTGTCTCTCACTTTAACAAAAAGACATGTTTCTGCTTGAAGCATGCTGATGAGGTTTTAAGTAGAGTAAAAACAATAAGGATTTGGACTGTTTAAAACAATTATTTACTGAAATACCAGGCCCTAAACAATTCCAATAAATGTATTTTTAGAAATCTGTTTCTATAACATTGCTGAATTAAAATTGTTTTAGAATATAGGCATTTTAGCAAGACCGAGACAGATCCTAGCCTCACACCAGTGGAAGATCTGGCCCATGGTTTTTAAAATCTTGGGTTGATGGTTTTTAAACATAGGCATTTAAAACTTTGCTTAGCATTCACTGTTTTCTGTTTGTTTGTTTTTGGTGTTACAGTTGTGGGGTTTGTTTTTTTTAATGAATATATGACCAGAAGAGTCCACCCTTTTACAAATCCCACCTGGAGAATTGGCCAATGTTTTTAAACCTTAGAAAATGGTTGAAAATTCATTTTAAAAAATGCGTGTTTTGGAGAAAAATAACCCCTAACATTTCCACTGCCAGGTTATACAGCTGTTGGAAAATTTCCAAATGTCTAATGTTTGAACCATCCCCTAAATTAATACAAACTTTGATTATTTTTTCAATGAAAGACAGCCCCAACATTTTCAATTACTACTTTCATCTGATTTTTTTTTTATTATTTTTTTTACCAGCCTTTCTCCCGTGATGTAGATGGCAGCATTCAAAACAATCCAGTTTACCGGATTAGGTGAGTGCTCCTTCAGAACGACTGAATAAGAGCGAATGCTTGAATTTCAAGTCATAACTAGAAAAGGCCTGGGGAGAGAAATTCAGGGTTATGACCAAGCCCCTTAGAAAAACCTTAGCATCACTTGGGGTGAGATTTATCAGTACAGTGTCAGGGGATGTCTTCAATGAAGCTGCAAGGTAGAGTTTCAGTATTTTGAGAGAGAGATCAAATATTATGGGTCAGATTCTTTTTTGGCCCACCTGCCGGCTTCTTTATACTGCAAAAGTGATGTACATCATAAATTAATTAGCATAAATTAGAATTGGGCCATTGCTGAGCAGCAGCAGCTGAGAAGCAGCCATCTCTGGGGTAGAGTTCAGCACTCATGTGGGTCACAGGGAATATTTTAACCTGATAACAGGCCACCGTCTCCACTCGTTTGAAAAGGGCCCTGTTTTATGATCATGCCCTCCAGGATGGTAAGAACTTTGGGCAAGGGACTGTCTGTTGTTATGCGTCGGGTACAACCCTCACCCTGATGGGTCTCTGATCTCTGTTGGAGTCTCTAGGCATTAACTGTACGCTTACTCCTGATGATGATGATGTGCTTTTGAAATTCTCCCTGGATAGATGCGACGGCGTTTGACTTACACAAAATGATGCATCAAAGAATCAGTTGTATGTTTCTTTGGAAGGGAGACGTGCTCTTAAAAAAGAAAACCGTTGTCACATAGCCCTCATTTCATCTGAGGCAGGCAAACAGCATGGCATTGTGCAGCACTCTTCAGCCCCCCTCCCCTCCTTTCGGCCCCTTTTCAGCTTCTTTTGCACTGCCAATTAGCTCGCTTTTGTCAGATTTCAAACACAGGGTGTGTGTGTGTGTGTGTGTGTGTGTGTGTGTGTACGTACGTGTGGGCAAATGCCATAAATTCAGATCATGCACAGCAAAAGAACTCCTACACTCTACATGCACGCTGAATATTGACATACAGTGAAAGCCATGATCAAAGTGTATAGGAGTGGGGTGTGTGTGTGTGTGTAGGAGGAGGAGCAATTCTTAACACTGCAGTAACAACAAGGAGGCCGGTGGCACCTTAAAGGCTAACAGATTTATTTGGGCAAATAAATCTGTTAGTCTTTAAGGTGCCACCGGACTCCTCGTTGTTTTTGTGGATACCGACTGACACAGCTGCCCCTCTGATACTTACCACTGCAGTGTGGTCTAGTGGCTAAAGCAGAGTGCCAAGAGTCAGTTTTGCTCCCAGGTCTTGGAGAAGTCTTGTCTAGTGGTTAGAGCCGTAGGCTAGGAGCCAGGATTTCTGAGCACGCTTCCCAAATGTGGGAGGAAGTGTGGCCTACTAGTTAAAATACAGAAGTGGGAATTAGAATCCCTAATGTTGCTGCTGACTCGCTGTGTGAGCTTGGGCAAGTCACTCCCCATCTCTGTGCCTCAGTTTCCCCAGCTGTAAAATGGGACTGGTAATGCTCATTTAACTCTTGGGACAGCTTAATTAATTCACATACATTAAGCACTTGAAGCTTCTCAGATGAAAGGTGCTGTAGTGGGACAAAGTGTTATTATGACACGCCTTTCGCAAAGGTACTCTCTGTCCATTGTTGTTGTGTGAGGACTGTAATTGTCAACTGCAAGGGTATTGAAAAGGAAACAGGTGTCTGGTAATTTCTTTCAAGTGGATCACATCAGGAACGGATGCAGCGTTTTCCTAACACTTCCTAGTTTCAATGGAGTGCTGGTTAAAGTAGCTTTTAAGCCCTCCATTTCTCTTTGGCAGTCATTTGGGTGCAGGGCTTGTCTATACACAGTGTTAGAAGCAGAGGAGTGGTTTTTAAACTGATTTACTTAGATGCTACGTGGATGCTCTGACTTATGTTTAAACCAGTCTTATTTCAGTTTAGCTTAATTAGGAGCAGGTTTAATAGTAATAATTAATAATAAATACCTTCCTTGCTCATAGAGAGCACCTCTCATCTTTAGATCTCAAAACACCTTACACAGGAGGTCAGTACCTTCTCCCTATTTAACAGCTCGGGAAACTGAGGCATATAGCAGCAATGCATCCACACAGGACTTTGCACAGGTTGAAATAAATAAATTTCATTAAAAACGATTCCAAGGTAAACCTAAACTGGTTTAAATTAAATTAGTGCGAGCCTCTTTGTGAATGCACTTATCAGGTTTAAATAGAGTTAAGCAAATCTGTAACGTTGCACTGGTTTTACTAAATTGGCTTAAAAAAAATCAATGTTAAACTGGGGATGTCCATTGGGAGAGACTCACCAATGTAACATAAGGCGTGATTTCAGTTTAGTTAAAGTAGCGCAAAAGGCTGTGTGAATGCTCCTATTTTAGCCAAAATAGCGCTATTTTATCCTAAGTTGATGAGGAACAAAGCTGGTTGGAATTTTTGATAAACATTTTTGCAGTGGAAAATGCCGCTTCTTCAGAATTAAAACTTTGGACAGCACAGGGTCGGCTTTGATGAATTTTACTACTTGGAAGATTTTTGAGGGGGGGAAAATGTTTCAGAATTATCAAAACAAATCCAGTTTTTCTGGTTTGAACTGCTTTTTGTTTTTAAAAGTAAGCTAATTGTTTAATTTAAATAATTTTAAATTTAATTTAAAAGTAAGCTTTTTTTTTTAATGGTCAGAATCAAAACAAAACATTTGAACAGATCCAAATTTATGTATTATTTTCAGTTCATCAAAATTTGAGATTTTTGACTCTCTTTTGGGATGGGGGGTGGTGCTGGTTCAGGATGGGGACAAAATTCTGATATCTCCAATATTTTCACAGGACGGGAAAATGTTCCTGCCCAGTTCTACTAGAAACAGATTTAAGCTAATCCACAATAAACCACTTTTTAAATTGATAAGAGGATCCATACAGGACTTTGCACTGATTTAGACCAGTGCAAATTTGTGTGCAGACTGGGTCTTAGAGCCTGGTTCTGAAAAGTCCAGAGAGCCCTCAGCTCTCACTCAAGCCCCGGCAGGATTGGGCTCGCCACATTTTAAAATAGGTGCATTTTGGAAAGAACTTGTGACCATTTGGGTCCTGCTCTAACTCCTGTTTAAACCCCAGTGAAAAGACACCCTTGTCTTCAGTGGACTCTGGATTGGGCCCTTTGAGAATGAATGTTACATTTTATATGAAATGTTCTTTCTCTCCTCAACCCTTTTACAGCCATTTTGATGCTGAGGAGATGCAGCAGGCAGGCCCCTAAATGATTGTGGCTGTTAAAAATCTCACGCCACTTCCAGTTTATAGCAAGCACTTCAACAGCATTTTTCATCCATAGATCTCAAAGTGCTTTACCAAGAGAGTGAGTTTCATTATCCTCATTTTATAGATGGGGAACTGGACCATGGAAAGGGGATGTGACTGACCCAAGGTCAGTGGCAGAGTCTGGAATAGGGGCTCGGAGCCCTGACTCCCAATCCCATGTTGTGGCCACTTGACCACACAGGAAATGGAACCCAGGAGTCCTGACTAGCAATTCTGTGATGTAACCGTGAGACAATACTTCCTCCCAGGACTGGGAAAAGAACCCAGGAGTCCTGCCTCCATCCCAGTCATCTGTTTTAACCATTAAACCCCGCTTCTGCATAAAAGCAAAGTTTAAACTTCCCGGTTCAGGGGGCTATGTTAGCCATGATGAATTTTGTAATTATAGTATTTAAATATTTTATTACAATAGTTCTACATATTCAATTACTGAGTTATGAAATCCTAATCTCTTCTGATAATATAATACCAGGGTCTGAGTCTGACCTCAGTTACACACAGTGTGGTTCCCTTTTAATCAGGCTGGGGAATTCCAGAAACCCAGCCTGTGGAACTGCCTGGCTCATGATTTCTGTGAGGCCACTCTACTTGCTGTGGGTCTGAAATGGGCTAAATCCATGACGACCTGGGACTCCATTAGATTTTACCCTGTGGAGAGTTTAAGTTTCACAAATGTCTGGGAATTGCAAACAACCGTCTATGCTTGAATCGAGCCAACAGCATCCTGGCCTTAGTGAAAGGAAAGAGGGGATGTGCCTCCAAACCTCCTGGCTGCAGAAATCACTCAGATAAACTGGGCAACCATATTATGCTTGTTCCTCACCTGAGTTTCGCTGCTTGTCCTCCTCCATCCCACCTTGCACTAAGCCTGGGGCGCTGAGTAAGCCGGGGCAGGAATTTGACAAACTGTCAAAAAGCGCCAATTCCTCAAAACTGGGTGTGGGAAAGGGGCGTGTTGGGCAAATTTCTTCTTGGAAAAAAATTCTTAAAAGAAAAAAAAAATTGGAACCTTCCCTTGCTGATGTTTTCAAAATGAAATAAAGCCCCTGGGTGGTCAGAAGGCTCCTCCCAGTGGAGGCGCCGCTTATCTCGTCCTGTAAATGATCTTTCCGTAAATGTCAAAACGGAAACGAAACGTTTCGACTGAGCCGATCTGAGGTGGTTTCAGATTTTCAGTACAGGGAAGAGGTCAAGATTCTGACTTTTCATCCTGTTTGGGGATGGGAAACCTTTGTTCTGTTTTGTTTTGTGTTTTGAAAAGGCTCCTGGGATGGGAAAACTGGTCCCCGCCTGGTTTGTGTTGATCACCCTCGAATTGGCTTGGCTTTGCTGGGAACTGAGGGTGCTCAGGTGGTATGCGGGATCTTAGGTAGTATCCAGGATCAGGTCCTTTGGGGAGCTTGGAGCCTTCTCCCCTGAGTCTTCTCCTGCTGGGACAGTGAAGGTCCAAAGAGATATGGCCTAGCAACCTCTGCCCTAACTTTCTTTGCCATCCCATGCCCACTTCTCCTTGGGGGCGTGGGAATGTGAAATTCAATGCAAGAGCATGACAATGCGGGGACTTCAGACCCTTTCAGCAAGCACTCAGGACCCAGGTCCGAGGACTCTGCTCGGGGCAGGTGGGGCAGAGCCCGACTCCTGCTGTGACTCGAGGCCGAGCCCAGTCATTTTGCAGTGTAGATGCAGCCCGACCCACAGGCTTAAGTCAGGAGGTCGGCGTGGTACAGTATGGCTGCGGCAGCACGGCTGCGAGCCCCCCTCAATTGCAAGCCCAGGTTTGCCAGGCAGGGTGGGCGCTCATGCTCGGGCTTGGGAACATGGAGTCTGGGCCCACAGACCCAGGTTCATAATGCAGTGCGGGGGGGTGCCAAGCATGGGCCCCTCACTGATGCTGCGACCCCTTTACCCAGCTCCGGCTCTGCCAAAGGCGTAAAGCGGGTTCTGCCTCGTGGGGCCATAGCGTGGCCTTTGGGATTCACCTGCGAAGTGGCGGCTGGCCCCAGCAGCCGGCCGTGGGGCCGCCGACTGGAGGTGGATGGAGAAGGGGGGTGGGCGTTGTGCCAAACAGGGAAAGAGAAACGCAGTGGGTTTGGGGGGGGGGGGCGGGAAGACCAGACAAGCCACTGCTGTTCCGCCGGGCACAATGACTGGCAAGGAGGGTGCCCCCCGCCCCCCTCTCTCCGCCCAGCCTCCGCCGTGCCAGCTGTAACCTCGTCCCCCCGGCCCTCCGAACGTTGGCACAGAAAACCGGCCCCACCATGGCGGCTCCTCTGAGAAGGATTAAGGCCTCTGTGTGTCTCTCATTTTCTTTCCCCCTCAGTGGCTGAGAACAGGAAGCGTGAACCTATCTGAGCCTAATTGACTTGCAAATTAATCGTTTGTCCCTGCGCCTGATAATTAGTGCTAACGATTTTTACCGCCGCCCCCCCCTTTCTCTCTCCTCCTCTTTATTTTAAAGGGGGCTGTTTTCTTTCTTTCTTTTTTTATTCTAAGCTTTTCCAGCTGCCTGTGTATCTGGGGTGGGGGTGGCATAGGGGACTGGGGGGGGGGGGCTGGCAGAGGTAACAGACTGATAGCATTAGGACCCACAGCTGCTTGTTTGCTTCCCACGACTCCATGCCAGCTTGTGTGTGTGGAGAAAATAAATGAGGCTGAGTGGGGGAGTTAAATGAGGGGTGGGGGAGCCAGGCGGCGTTACCTATTCGGACTATATGCTCCTGGTCAGGCGCTGGGCCTGGGCTCGCTGCGGGAGTCGATTGCTTTGTGCTCTGGCTACGCTGTATTGCCAGGCCTCAACATTCACAAATCACGAGTCTGGTCCCCCACTCCCCCGCAACACAATCATGAGAGTGGCTGAAAAATGACCAGCTATTTTCTAATATTGGGGTTTCTTTGCTGTGCTAACTGGGTTCCAGGCAGCTGGGGCACGTCTACACTGGGGCTGGCTTGAGTGAAGCTAGGACGCTAACGCTAGCCGTTTGGACACCAAGCCACCCGAGCCCACGCCTGCCCAGCCACCGGTCAGAGCTCAGCTGGCTAGCCCCTGCCACTGGCCACCCAAAGCGACAACGCCCAAGCTGCAATGTCTGTGCTGCTAGTTTTGGCCTTGGCTGGCGACGCGAGCTCTGAGACTCGGGGCCGCGGGCTGCTGCTGCCTGGGGAGATGTACCCTGAAGGGCAGTGCAGGCCGAGGTGGGTGCTTAAAGCTCTTCTCTCTCTCGCATCCACAATCATTTTTATAGCTATTAGGTATATTACGGTAGCGCCCAGGGCCCCATTGTGTTAGGAGCTGTACTTTTTATTGCTGTTATATAAATTATGGTAGTGCCTAGGACCCCCAGTCACGGATGGGCCCCATAGTGCTAGAGGCTGTACAAACACAGAAGACTGTCCCTGCCACCAAGAGGTTCTATGCTAAGGCTGGCCTCAATTTTAAACATGATTATGATCTATTACGGTAGCACCCGGATCCCCCAAGCCAGAAGAGGGCCCAGTTGTGCTAGGGTGCTGTACGTACTCATATAATGAGACTGGTTTTGCCCCAAAGAGCTGGCAACCTAAATAGGCAAAATAAAAGAATTATTAGCATCACCCCCATTTTACAACTGGGGAAACCGAGGCACGGGCTGATTAAGTGACTCACCCAAGAGCGCACCGGGTGTCTGGGAGAACTGAGCTAGATCTCCTGAGTCACAGCCCAGAGCCTTGTTCATAAGATCATCCTTCCAGAATGAAGGGATGTAAATTGTTACGGTTAATACATTATTCCTGTAAGGGATGTTTGCATTTGACAAGGGAGGCATTCAGGGAAATCATTTACCATTAGGTCCCAGCTTGGTGGTAGCTATTAGATAAAATTTAATGCCAGTAATGTTAATACTTTGCTCTTCCATAGCATCTTTCTTCTGCGTGTTTAAAATACTCTCCAAATGGTAATGAATTATGCCTCATGATACCCTGATTAGTATCATCCTGGTCTCCCTAGTGTTGTACTGCTTCCCCCTGGTGGATGGAACCAGAACTGCTGAGCTATGTGTCATAAGCCCTATACTGTATCACATGGAGACTCCCTGAGCGCAAGTACTTTTCGAGCAGGAAGTTTTGAGTCCGACCTCTGCTATCATTGTGATGTTCTGTGTGGCCCCCGGTGTACAGCATCATGACAACTGCAAAGTTCCTAGGTCATGAAGTTATTAATACAGTGAAATCCATGCTCAGAACCAGTTCCAATCATCAACCGCCCATCTAAACTGCACCGCTGCAGTGACATTTTGGCCTTCTCTAGCGCTTCCTGGCTCCATGTGTTTTTACAAATATTAAAGCTCACAGCACTCATGGATGCATACAGCTGATGTTCCTGCCCCAGTGACGATCCTGGGAATTTCCCCATTGAGTTCAATGGGGCCACGATTTTACTCACCGCTTTTTAGGGCCAGAAGGGACAATTATGACCATCTAGTCTGACCCCCTGCATAAAGCCGGCCCCCAACACCAGACCTATATGGTAGGGCAGTATCCAGATTTCCCGCCCCGCCCCCCGCTCTGAGTTTACAAATGGGGAAACTAAGGCACAGTGCGTGAGACAATCCTGACCCCACTGTAGTCCATGGCAAAAGTCCCACTGGATTCTGGGATGCGTAAAGCCTGGTTTGCTGTCACAGCTTGCCATAGACCCCCAGGTCTCCCAGCACGTGCTGTACTGAGACGATTCGTAGACTGCATTCCCACACAGAACTGGGGTAAGGCCCAGACCGCCTACCTGTGTGCACACTCCTTTCCGGAGTTAGGCATCCTGACCCCTTGCCGCCAAGCTCTAACCACTAGGCTGCGCTCACTGTGAGAGCTAGGGATGGAATGCCAGCCTCCGCGGTCCCCCCGAATCCAATCCCCTATTCCCAGCTCTAACCATTAATTAGGCATCACTCAATTAGTAACAGAACCCAGGCATCCTGACCCTCCCCACTCCCACTCTCTCCATTAGGCCATGGCCGCCCAAAGCTGGGGATACAGCCCATGTGTCCTGGCAGCCAATAGTGTGCTCTAACCACTAGACCATGCTTCCTTCAGCCATTTGTAATTAATACGACCCTGCCTTTGCGGCGCCTCTCCCTGAGCATTCCTGTCCACGCCTCTGTCCTCCTTCCATCCAGCCGACCCTGTTGCACCTTGCGTCGGTCTTTGGATTTCAGGCCGAGTCCCCCCGTTGGATTTTCCACTTCTGTGGCTGGGCTAGTTCCTAGCAGAGCTCTGGGTGAGGGAGTTGATAAACTCAGACAAGAGCTCTTCAGCCCAGAGCTCATGAACCCGGTCTGTTTGGTTTGACCAGAGTTAATTGCCCGTGTTTCTGCCCCTCCGCACACAGGGCCCTTTGTTTGCCAAAGAATCACTTGACCGCCGGGGTCACCCGGGCTCCGATTCCCTGCCCCTAGAGGGTCATGCCTCCTACGTGCATGTCGATTTCATTTGGGCACCATGGCGGAGGATGGGACGGTGCCAGTTGTCATGGAGAGAAAGCCTTTTGTGGGGAGGAGTCATTAGAGTCTTTGGGGTCAGAATCACTGGAGTAATACAACAATTAGCAGCTCCGGGAGAGGGGGCAGGCAGGGCGGGCTAGGGAGTGAAAGAGACGTTGGGGGTGGGTTAACCCCAGTCAGAACCATACAAGACGTTCGCTGGATTAAGTCATAGTTCACTAGTCTGGAGAGCCGCGCATTTCGCTGGGGATACTCGGCTAAGGGAACTCCAGTGTTAATTTCAGCCTGCGTTTAGGAGCCGGATTCTCAGAGGACCATGTGGGGCACCTGAGCCCTGATCCTCAGAGGAATTTAGGCCCAATGGGAGTTAGGCACCTAAATGTGCAGCCCAGTGCAATGGAGCTGATCTCGATTGCAGCCTCTAGGTGCTACTGGAATAAACCTAATCATCAGCTGGCTGGGACTAGGCATTGGGCTGGTATTGGTGCTGGGGCAGGCTGGGACTCAGCTCCTGGTTCTGTGCTAAATCACAGAGCCGCGGTTCCTGAGCTGCTTCCGCATCCAGACGGACCCACTCTCCCCTCCCTGGTTCCCGTCTGCCCCCGGTTTCCCATGGGCTGCAGACTGTATAACCGGCCTTTGTGAATTATGATTAGACGGGAAGCCCCGGTCCTTTTTAGCAGCTTCAGAGCCCCGTCTGAGCGAGATGAAGAGATTACAATTAAAACTCATTTTAGGGGCGAAGTAGCTGGTAACCAGCAGCAAGTGGGAAGCTGATGCTGGCAGTGATCTAATTATGGCCCTTGCTGGCAGACGGGTGTGTAGAGATGCTCAGTCCTCCTAAGACAATGAGATAGGAGGAATGGCTGGAAGTCTGGGGCTGGGTGTGTGTGTGTGTGTGGTAGTGGGGGGTGTCCTTTGTGTTCATTTGGAGACAGGGCAGTGGAAACTTATTTTCCAAGAGGCTTCTGCTCCCCACCTTGATCTGATCGCTACAGCTCTGACCAAGGTCCAGTGGCTAGGGCGCAAACCTTGGGAGAGCTGGGTATAATTCCCTTCTCTGCCACAGTCTCCCTCCGTGACCTGGGGTAAGTCATTTAGCCACTCTGTGCCTCAATTCTCCAGCTGCAAACCAGCAACTCTACTTGACTGGGGGGGATGTGAGGATAAATACATTTGAGATCACGCAGTCTGAGCTCCTGAATTACAGCTCAGGCCCGAGAAATCACTGGTTAGATCGATAGCATAATAGGTGGAGCTGAGGTCTCTCCCCTTTTTTAAGATTGCCCAACATTACAGTATGTGATCATGTCAGCAAAGGCTGCATCGTGCGCGCCAGCGGTCTGAATTAAGGTTGCAGAGGCTTAGCTTTGCCTGCTTGATTTTGCAACCTTAACAGTGTTCTTTTAATGTAGGCTTTTTGTGTGTAATCTAATAGGTATGGTACGTAGCCATGTAATGAGCATGGGGTATGTCATTCGGAGTTACGTATCAGTACAATTATACAAAACAGGATTTATTATTTGCTGTAGCAGCCTGAGGACTCCACCAAAATCAGCGAGGTGCTGTATATGCACACAGCTTTAATCTAGCTAGCTCAGGTGGCAGACCAGCAAGAGCTTCCGAGTGAACTGTACAAGCCGGCCTGACATCCTGGGTAATTTCTCATGGGCCTTCAGTCTAAAGCTCCCGTCCTGCAAACGCCTACGCACGGGTTTAACTTTTCTACCTTGAGCAGAGCTGGGTGAAATTTTTCAGGCAAAGCTTTTTTTTCCTGTGCAAAATGCAGGTTCTCTGACACTGAAATGGTCTGCAAATTCTTGTAGTTGTTTCAGCTCAAAAATCCTTAATGAAAAATCAAAACAATTTGACGCTGGCCTTGTTGAAATGAAACATTTTGATTTTTCGTTCCAAACAGCTTTTAATTCAGAAATTTCCTTCTGGTCTGTTCCTAAACAATTTAAAAACAAAAATTTTAAGGGCTCAAAATAGAAACAAACCCTTGAGTTCCACCCACAACCATTTTTTTTTAACTTTCCAATTTGATGAAAATTTTAAAAAATTCATTTCTGGTTTGACCCCAAAGGAATTTTTTCCCACTGATTTTTTTTTTCAGAATCACCAGCACAAGGAAGATTCCACAAATCCACAAGTTCTGCCCACGAGTCCTCCCAGCAATAAACAAACCCCCTTAGCTGTCATGCCAGTCGTTAATAAAAATTACCCCAAATGGGCTGCTTTGCTTCAAACCAGGAAAGTGGAATTTTGGGAGGAAGATAAAAATATTCAACAGCGCCTCTACCGGCTGTTGCTGGCTGACTAATATTTGTCATCGGCCAGTGCTAAGCACTCTCCCCCACCCTCCCGCCCCCAGTCACTTACAATCATAAGCACCTGGTACTCCTTTGTGACTGCACCCACTTGGCTAAATGTGACCATTGTACCAGGGCTAAAGCAAACAATCCTCAATTCTCGGCTGAATGAAGGACTCATCTCTGAAATTTCTGGGGCTGGGGGGGGGGTAATAATCCCCATTCTGTTTTCACAGCCTTTGCCCCCTCATCATTCCTCTCCCAATTGTCTTAATTTGGCCCATTATGATTGTTTGATAAAGGGCCTCTTCCCGCCCCCACCCTCTTGAAGATGCTCCTTAGGCCGATGGGAAAATGGCAAGGAGTAATTATGAAAAGCATCAGTGTTCAGAGGGCCATCTGAGAGGGATTAAAGGATTACAATTAAAACTCATTTTAGGGAGGTGACGTGACTCGAGCTTTTGCAGAGGTTTATATTTTGTTGTTGGTTGTTTTTTTTGTTTTTTCCTCCTGGCAATCTGGGTCTATGTTGATTAATGACAAACTGGAAACAACAACAAATGAGAAATCAGGTCATCGGGAATTAAGGAAAGAGTAGGGGCAGCTATGGCAGGACAGGGCAAATCATCTTCCTGCCGAGAAGGTGAGCCTTTTACAGTTTGTGGGCCTAGCGCCCCCCCCATTCGTTAGCTCAGGCTATAGAGACTCAGCTATAGAGACTATCCCAGGGCTGCTATCATCTGCATGTGCACCATTGCCCTCTGCTGGCTTGAATTAGAACTGCTCAGTGGAGTGTCATAGGCACTCTACTGCTGCTGTCAGCCGCGATGGGAGGCCTGTGCTTTGAGATCTGACTGGTGTGGGTTTTAGCCCCGTTGTCTCTGGGAAGGTCTAGGCTATACTTAATGCTTCGTGACTGTTAAGCCTTAACATAGCCATTAATTCGTTGCAAGAATACGCAGCTCTGTTTATCCAAAATCAGTGCATAACACTGAATCTGTCTCAGTCTCCTTTCTCCAGGGCCAGATTCTGGTCCCCACATGGGCACGCACATACCAGACGCTGCACAAGCAGCAGGCATGTGCGCCTCTATTGCAGGAGCTGGCTGGACACCCATACATGGCTCCTCCAGGGAGAATGAAACTGTTCGATACAGGGATGGGAGCCCATCCATAGAAGCCGCTGCCACTGATAAATATGCAGGCCAACTTCTTAACCCCTACGCTCCATCCCAGCATATCCCTCTGTAGCGGGTCCATGGAGACGTCAAGGCCTGAGGTGGGGGTTTGAATCATGGCTCCACCCAATGGTAAAAGTAGACTGAGAGGGGAGACTGTGGTGCATCATGGGAGTTGTAGTCCCACCAGCAAGCCTAGCTGATAGAGGAGAATGGGAGCATGAGGTGTCCAAACTACAGCTCCCATGAGGTGCCGCAGTGTGCCTAACACACATGCTTTTCCACAGGAAAACCTGTTTTCCAGCCAGCTCTGCTTGTAACCCACAGGTAAAGCGTGCGGCTCTCTGTCTCCCCCTCATGGCCAGAGCGCACGGTGATTGATGAGTCAGCTACCGCCGTTGAGCTAATGAAGCAGGGTCCTTCCACGCAGGCAATAGCAGCTCCAGGTTGAAGATCTAGAGGCTCGAGATTTGAGGCAGGCTGATGGAGGTCCGTCCATCGCATTGCACTACACAAGCGGTTCCGAGATCTTGCATGATGAGAGATCAAATCACACTTTCCCGGAATAAAAGAAAGGGGGAGGGGAATGGTGGGGATATTTAAAGGACACCTCCTCCTCATTCATCGCGAAGCACAAGGTGACGTTTTGGTGATTCCTTGACGTTCCTTCTCCGGCACTCAGCTTTCCACTGCTGCCGTGAGGTATACGTATAGTGCCATAAAATTCAGTGTCGCCATAAATTGATGGCCGCTGAAAATGTGGCGCTTCTGAGCTGCAGTGGGGAGCTGGTAGTTTGAAATGAAAATAAACTTGGTGCAGGAAACTTTACTTAGGTAAGGAAAGCTTATGGGCATGGATAACAGCCAGCTGGCTCAGCTAATGGTTATGAAGGTCGGGGTTGTGCTTTTGGCTTTTTTTTTTTTTTTAAAAAAAGGTTGCAATAACTCAGATGAGATACGACTTTTATTCTATATCCCTAGACTACGAAGTGGGACTGAATCCATAACATGAGAAACAGCAAATGGTGAAAGACTCTGATGCAACAAAATTCGGACTTGCACAGCAAAATTCAAGGCCAGGTAGGGTGTATCTACGCTGCAACAAGACACCCATGGCTGGCCCATGTCAGCTGATTCACGGATTCTCTGAGTCCACGAAGCGCATCGATCTGCATGGTTGTGTTCCTTGTACCCATTGGCACATGCATCCGGGAGAGTGCCTGGGGCGGCCTCCACTGAACTTAGCATCTTTCTGGAGCAGGGTGCGCTGTCCAGGGTTCTCTGCTCAGTGCCAACCATGTAGGGTGACCAGACGGCAAGTGTGAAAAATTGGGGTGGGGGGTAATAGGAGCCTATATAAGAAAAAGACCCAAAAATTGGGACAGTCCCTATAAAATCGGGACATCTGGTCACCCTACAACCATGTCCCCTTCGCCTTCACCCCCCACCTCCATCCGTGGCCTTCTTTGGTTATGCCCCGTAATTAGCTGCCCTCTGAGGCCCCTTCCCTCATGTGAAAGGAGGGTCAGCGGCTGACTCTGGGGGGCAGTTCTGCCTGAGTCGCTGAGCTAAGCGCATGTGTGTAGGAGGGTGTGTAGGAGGACACAGCATTGCAAGGGGTGTCCTGCTCTAGCACCCCCTATTGTCTGCCATTCCGGTTCTGCCACGCCCGGCTTTCCAGCCAGGTCACCTTTCGCATTCAGTCCCCATCTGGGGGATCAAAAACCCAAACAGACACAAGATTCTTCTGCCCTCTGGGGCTCCCTGTCACCCCCTTTTTCTATTAGCGCGTTGCCACTGCCTTCCCACCCAGGGGACTCTGGCGGTTTCTCCCAGCGACCTCCCTGCATCCCGCACGAACCCAACCCCGTTAGTCCTGCCCCCTCAGGCTAGGAGGCGTAGGTGGGGCAGGTCCCATTTTCCCTTGAAGGGGCCAGTCACCTTGTGACAGAGGGTCTTGGGGAGTTGGTGGTGTTCCACAGGGTCAGTCGGGGTCCCTGGAAGTCAGCAGGGGCTCCCACACCTAATGGAGAGGCGAATTCAGCTCTGGCGTGGCTTGTGCTTTAGCTGCATGTGGTTTTTGTTCGGAGACAATAGTGGTTTGGGGACGGGGGGTGTGAACAAATCCCAGGTCCTTATGTAAAGCTTTTGGTGAGACTCACGTACTCTAGAGCTTACAAAGGTAATAGTGTCACGGTGGGAGATTTTGGTGGGGGGAAGGAGAATGCAAGGCCTTAAGGCTTTGGCTACACTTGCATTTCAAAGCGCTGCCGTGGAAGCGCTAAGTGTAGTCAAAGCGCCAGCGCTGGGAGAAAACTCTCCCAGCGCTGTCCGTACTCCACCTCCGTGTGGGGAATAACGGACAGCGCTGGGAGCCGCGCTCCCAGCGCTGGGGCTTTGACTACACTGGCACTTTGTAGCGCCGCAATTTGCAGCGCTGCAGAGGGTGTGTTTTCACACCCTGCTGCAGCGCTGCAAATTTGTAAGTGTAGCCAAGCCCTTAGATTCTTCTTCTTCAGAGTAAAGGGAAAAAGAAGGGAAAAAGGCAAATCTGGCAGCTGCTCGTACCCTGCTGGAAGGAGCTCAACTAGCCGCCTGGCCTGAAGTGAAAGAGGAAAGTGCAGTGGATGGGGGAAACATGCCTTTCCTTTCGGTGCTTGCCATCCTGAGCCAGGAGTGGAGAAGAAGCGGGTGAATGGAGCTGGCGACTGGCAGGGAAAAGCACAAAATAACGGAGCTGTGTTTGCTCGGAGGGGGAACAGCGACAGGCCGGTCATTCATGCAGCTCCGGCGAAGTGGGTGCCATGTGGAAGGACGGATGCCAGGGAAGCGGTAGCCAAGACCCGGACCACACACATCCCCAGCGCAGTCACGGCAAAAGCAACGGGCAAGATTCTCAGCTGGTGTGAAGCGATGCAGCTTTCACAGAGCTGTATGGATATAATGGCCTGAATTCTCCGTTAGCCTAACGCTGAGGGTTTGGCCCAATACCGATAGGTAAATGATATCCAGCTATCGCATCAGCTGGAATCAGGGATGCTCCGGCCCCTTAAACACCACTCGGGCAGAACAAAAGGGCTTTGCTATGAGTGTGTCTCTAATCGCACCCACTTTAAAGCCCCAGTGCACTAACAGAACCGCGGAAGAGAGGAGGCTGCCAATCAGAATCAGGCCCATATAGATTTAGGCAGAGCGATCTCATGCTGCAAAAGTTCAAAACCCGGATCAGCAAGAGAAGAGCAAACCGGAGGCGATTCTCCCCATAAATCTGCTGTATTGTTGGGTTAAATAAACCGACTGGGACTCATTCTCATTTCTACTCATCGTGTTTTTACACCCCTCTGGCAGTGTAAAGGGGCCTTCAAATACTTGAGTCTCGTTTTAAGGTTCCTTTACGTTGCCAGGGCAGGGGCCGTCGCACCAGTGAGAATCAGGCCCCGTGTGGATGAGGTTAATTAGTTCAATTAATTAGGACTAAGATGCAGGGTTTTCCCCTGGAAAGAAAGAAAAGCAAACTCTGTTTTTGTGTTCTGTTTAGTCCATTGGGGGGATCGAAGGAGAATAGAGGTGTCACAGAAAAGAGGCCAACATTTTGGGGTTCCCTGAGAACCCCTCTACCACCCACTGCAATGGCAACAAAATGCCATTGATAGCAAAATCTCAGCACGAGTCTTTCTTGTGGGAGTCAGTGGAGCAGGACGGGGGCCAGGATGCTGAGCGGCTGAAGGAGTAATAAGAAAGGAGCGACAGGTGTCAGGAGAACCAAGGCATTGTGGGGTGGAGGTTTCTTCTGACAGACACAGCAGCCCAGAGCCACAAAGGGGATTTAGGTGCCTAACTCCCATAGGAGGTTTTGGACTAGCGCGCTCAGCAAATCTGCTAAGGACCTCCCAATGCTTAGCCCTGTGTATGCATCTGTGAACAGTGCAAAGGGCACAGGAGTGGGAGGCCTGAATTCTAGTTCTGCCACTCTCCTGCTGTGCCACCAAGCTGCTGTTTCTCCTCCCACCATTTGTCTTCTCTGTTTAGATTGTGAGCTCTGGATAATGCCTAGAGACCACACCTGAGACCAGCGTCCTATTCTGCTAGCCCTTGTACAAACACATAGTAAGAGACAGTGCCTTCCTGCCTGCCTGCCTATCTATCCATCTATCCTCATATGCATCCCCCTATCCATCTATCTCCATACATCCCCCCTCTGTACCCATACATCCCCCTCTATCTATCTGTCTATCCCTATATACCCCATCATCATCTCTCTCTATTCTATCTAAACAGATTAAGTTCCACATCCTCTCACTCACCCTTTGTTTGTCTTATTTGGGGAGCAGGAAACTCTCTCCTACTATGTGTCTGCGCAGCCCTCAGTGCACTGGAACCTCAATCTCAGCTGCGGTCCCTAGATGCTAGCGAAAGACAAATAATATCCAGTAGCAGACAAATAATGGGACACAGCCCTTGCCCCTGTCTTCAGGCACTGCCTCTTACTATGTGTTCGTACAGGGTTGGGGTTTGGGTGGGTTTTTTTGTTTTTTTTTTATTGTCTTCAGTTCAGAGCCATCCCAGTTCTCAATTTCACCCCAACAGACCCCTGGCTGGCAAGCCACTAACCAAGACCGCTGAATCTTGGCCTCCACGGTCTGTTACAATTCCTTTCCACATTCTACCTGCCCTGTGCTTTTGATCAGACTTATTTTTTTCCTCTGCCCCTTGGAGAACAGTATGTTTTTGTTGACATCAGTGGGTTCGTGTATTTTTATGCTAAATGCCATGGCGGCTTTCCAGGAGGATCTTTGCTGATTTCACAGGCTCTGTCTCGGCCTAGCCCCTGCCCACAGCACCATCTCCTGTCTGAATTTGTCTTGTGCGCGAGGGCGGTGCATCTTGGGACTTGCAGGCACTCCTTTTCACGGCGCCAGGATACCGTGTCCTGAAGCCCAGTCACGCAGCCGATATCCCGCGTCGTCATATTTAAAAAACAACAACAACCTGCAGCCCTGAGCGAGGAGGAGATGAGAGCATTTCTGGATGGTGTTTCATTAGCTTACAAATCAGACAGGCTAAACAATGGCGCTCTGTGTCAGAGATGGCTTTCTTGTTGATTGCATCTCCTCGCGCTCATCCGTATGCAAAACAGACGCCGGCAGCCTTGGGCATGCCATGGAAACCGAGGTGTGGGCTGGGAATGGGGGGTTCTCAGAAGCCGGAGTGAGAAATCTCTCATGCTGTTTTTCCCATTTGCATAATGCAACTTTTCTTCCTGCAGACACAGAGGTGCTTTGTTTATAGCGAAGCAGCGAGAAAAGAGGGAAGGTTGAGGACAGATCACCATAGGGAACAAGAGAGAGCTGGGGGAAGGAGGGGCATCACCAGGAAAAGAAGGAGGTACAGCGAAAACAAGGGGCGACCGAAAGTGACTAGAGATTAGACTGGAGAATGGGGAAAGAAACCGGGCCTGATTCGCAGCAGCCATGAACGCCCCTTCGCGCCTGCTTTAAAGCCCCTTTGCGCTGCTTGAGTGGTGTAAAGGGAGCTCAGAATAAGGCCGAGAGGGGGAAGCGTTTTTCAAAAGAGCAGTAATGCCTCCCCGAGGAGGCAGAATTTGTTTCAATGCGCCCACGGAACGTAGGGAACGATTTTAGCCGCACGCCCATCTCCGAGAGCCTGGGCCAATAGCCAATGGAGCCGGGTCAATTTGCCCTCAGGATGCTGATAAGAAAACGAATGAGCCATGATGGGGAGGTGAGAGGGAGATCTCTTTATAGAGCAGCTAACAAACAATGAGGACCTGATTCCCTTATACACCGAGGTCGCTTTATATTGCTCTGACATTGGCAAATCAGTGAAGGAGCTAATAGGGGGTGGGGGGGTGACTTCCCCTCCCCGGCTTCCAGCCGCCTTTAGGAGTCTGTGTGGCACCATTTCAAGCCAATAACTAAAACTGGAGGTGGCAACAGCAGTGGTCCATCACCCGCCCTGGCTCCGCCTCTGCTCAAAATCTGGCTCTGGTACTAAAATGGACTTCAAATGGGTAGAAATTGCAGTTCTAGGGGCTGCCAGAGCAGAGTAAGGGGGCGTCGGGTCTGGTATTGCTGAACCAGTACAAGCTTTCTAGTGTGAATGCCGTCACATCGCTACTTCGATCCGTGCTTATAGAGGTGTAGCTATTCCTGCCTGGGAAGGGGGATAAGCACCTTTATACCGGCATAGCTGTGCCCATCCTAGGGGTTGCACTGGTATAATTATACTGGTAGATGTTATATACGACATAGTTAAACCAGGACAAAACTTGTGTGTAGACCAGGCCATTGGAAGGGAGACAAAATCTTGTGCTTCAAGGTTTAACTCAATCTCTAACAGGGATTGGGATAAAGGCCAGTTATCCCACATCTGCTCTTGTGAGGTTTTCTGCACCTTCCGCTGTAGCATCGGGCGCTGGCCACTGCCAGAGGCAAGATACTAAGGCTTGGTGGGCCACACGTCTAATCCAAATTGTCATGGGAGAGTCTTGTACTGCATGTATGTACAGCACCTGGCGCGATGGGTTTCCAGTCTTGGCTGAGGCCGCAAGGCACTGAATCTTGAGCCTTCCTGCATCAGAGCCAACAAGCCTCCACCATCCCTGTTGACCGGAATGGCTGGCTTGTGTTTCTATAATTTAACTTTATTTCTTATTATAATGAAGCACAGTCCGAAGCAATCTCTTAGTTTGCAACGCGGCAGATTTAGGTTGGATATGAGGAAAAACTTTCTAACTCTAAAGGTAGTTGGAGCCTGGAACAGTTCCCTAGCGCAGTTTGGAATTCCCTGTGGTCGGAGGTTTCTAAGAACAGATTAGACAAACACCTGGCAGTGGTGATCTAGATATACATGATCCTGCCTCAGCACAGGAGGGTGGACTGAGGTCTCTTCCAGACCTACATTTCTGTGATTATGACCCGACCTCCTGAAAATTAACTCTGATTTCTACTGGATCCAATCTAGCTAGTGATTTATCTGGTTTGTGAATCGGACAAGTGTGTCTTTTACCATCATAATAATAGAACCAAAATGTATTAATCAGCGACAGATGACTAAGATGGAGCCTGCCATTTAAAAGTATGCAGCCAGCGTGGGAAATGATGTCTGGAACGCAGAGTGGTTGCCATCGGTGATAAATCAGGGCTGCTCCAGCTCTAAGGTAATTTAGCGCAAATCAAGGCCGGGGATGTATGTTCATCAGCGGCGGTGTGACGTGTTTCTCATGGAAAGGGTTAAATCACTCCTGTATGTTGCTTTTGAGATGTGGCTCCCAAGGTAGCTTCACCAAAGAGTGGGGGCAGGGGGCGGATAAATTGAGGCAGGAACTTAGAGAAAGTTTTTTCTAAGCATCAGAGGAGTGAGGTTCTGGAATAGCTGCCCAATAGGAGGAGTGGGAACTGAAAAAAACCTCACTCGTTTAACCGTGAAGGCTGATACATTTATGAACAGGACGGCATGATGGGGTTGCTAGTGATAGCTGGGGATGGACTCAATGACCCAGGAGATCCTTTGCAGTCTAATGAGTCTCCAAAGGGTCTGAATTTAGGGTTCCTATCGAAATAGTGCCGCTCTCAGATGGGTGGTCTGCAGGAGATGAAGCTGCCTGGGACTTATGGATCTATAAGTATGAACTTCCACTCCTTTCACTAAAGGAGCAGGTGCATTGGCTTGGGCCCAGGTTGCACTGGTTTAACTGAAATTGGTAAAATCCTGACAGGGTAAGTGACTCACCCAAGGTCGCAAAGGGAAACACTGGTCAGATCAGGAATTGAACCACCATCTCCTGACTCCCACTCCAGTGCCCCACCCTTTGGGCCAGCGTCAAATTCTGTGCAGCTGGGGCCCTCTTGGTTTGAATGTCAGGCAGCCGGAGAGCCAAGAAATGGTAAAAAGAGCCACGCTCCTGAAATCCAGACAATCCATCTCATGCTCAGAGCCCCAGCCCTTGTGTTAATGATGCGAGACCAGGTTACCAGGCTGGAAGACGTCATGGGCAACTGCAGGGAAAACCCACTGTGCTGAGGAAAACAGCAAACCACCTGACTCCCTGCAGGGTGTAGCCAGGGTGAGGCGTTGACTTTAAACGAAGTGGCAGCCGGAATTTATTTGAAAGACAATCTATTTAAAATAAAAGCATGTGGGCATGGGAAACACACCTGTCTTTGAACCCGACAGCTGATGAGTCCGTTATTCTGCGATACGAGGCGAGACTACGGCACGATATTACTCATTTGGGGGTTAGTCGGTCGCTCTACGGAGTCACTTCAACCATCGTCAGTAATGCCGACCTTGATTCCCATTTGAAGGTACATTGGTACCTTAGTTTACTACAAGCTGTATCCCTTACGTAACAGTTGGCGTGGCTGTGACGTGCACTGTAAAAATGCTAGGGAATGTTGGTGTGTATTTTTTAAAGCTCCTTTCTACCATCAGATTAATGGAGGGACTAGTATGCTGCTCAGTTTTAAAGCAACTATCACCTCAATGTAAGATGCATGTAAAGGGTGTGTCATACCCCTCCATTCTAATGGCTGGAAGATAACAGACTACTACTGCTGGAGTTGTGCCTTTAGTTCAAATGACAGCAGTCTCTGCTTTGGCGACCAAGAGGTCCATGGTTCAAGCCTTACGGTAGGGTTTGTTATAGAAGCACTTCAGCATGGTCTGGGCATGAGAAAAACATGCTGAATCATCCGTTATGGAAGGAAACCCACTGCTGGAGGTGTCATAGGTTTTGTAGAAATGTACAGGGTTTGTCAAATATGGAAGAGACCCATTGAATCACCCTGACCGTTACCCAATCAAATCCAAGATTGTTCCCTCCAGTGGTCCTGATTCTGATCTCAGTTACCCTGGTTTTATGCAGGTTTATCCCTGACTCTATCCTGCCTCGTGTAAGCCACACCAGGGAAGGCTGGATTTTGTCTTCCGCTGTGGTTGGTTCATGTACAAGGTTTAGATTTACACTGGCATGTGTGACCACAGAACCAGGCCCAAGAGGTTCTTGAAACTATTCCCATGCTTCAAATTTGGCATACATTCAATGGGCCTATGCTTGGTGTATAGTGGGGCACCTTAAACACCTTCCCAAATCAGGGCCAACAGCTGGCTGACAAAATAAAACCAAAATTTTTGAATTCACCTTCACTTAATTTGTTTTTTAAATGTTCTGATTTTTTTCAAATTGTTGACCGTCTTTTGACGTTATTTTTAAACTGACTAGGGTTCATTTCTGAAAATCGGTCATTTTTCCAGAAGTGAAAATTTTCAATGTCAAAAAATCAAAATTTCATTTTGACTCAGCAGGAGAAGAATTGGGGGAAAGGAAAAAAACAAACAAACCAACCTAGAATAAAGGAAAGGAAAATGGGAACTAATGAAAATTCAAAACCTTGAAAATTTGAACCCCCCATCTGAAAATCGATACATGTGCTAATTTTTTCTCTCTTCCTATTCCATTGGAAAATTATCAAAAGAAAGAACAATTTCAAGAGATCATAACCTTAAAATAGTGACATTTTTAAAATTTTGAACAAATGGGATTTTTGGATGACAAATTTTTCCTGCAGAAAATATCCGTCAGTTTTATTCTTTTCTTTTTTGTTTAATGCGGTTTTTAATAACTCAGGGGTTAAGTTTCCCACCATAATCTACGAGATCATACTGCCAGGAAAATTTCTGAGTCTCAACCTAAGTTTTCTTCTCATTTTCACACATTCTGCCTGTTCAAAGAACAGCCATAGTGACTTGGGCTGCTGTCTTTTTTTTTTTTTTTTATTTGGACAGAAAATTTGTCGTTTCGTTGAAAAGCTATATTCATAGAGAGCACCATTTTGCCTTGCAAATGTATGATTTTCAAATATATATACAGGGTATATATATTATGGACACTTTTTGTTTAATTTTGGCAGTTTTTGACCCAAAATCCTTGGGTTTCAGTGTTTTCAGGAAAATGCTAACTTTTTATTAAAGCAAAACATTTTCTGAGTATCCTTAGGCATGAGTAGAAAAAGTGAATAGTAAACTTTTTTTTTTTTTAGAAATAAACAAATTCCACTGAGTGAAATTTATACTCCTCCATTAACAGCTTTCTAGCCATGCTCTTAAGCAGTGATCCACCCATTGGTTGTATGTGCTGATAATCATTCAGACATCATGAGTGAAGGTCAAAATTGAGAGTTTATCGTAAAGCTAGGGGAACTTACCTTTCCAGGATTCCCTTGTGACCTCCTGCGGATAATCTGGGAGGAGACAAAGGGTGGTTTTATCATTAAGGAACTAAACTCAAGCTATGTCTATGCTGGCAATTGAATGACAAAACTTTTGTCTTTCAGACGTGTTAAACGCCCCCACCCCGAAAGACAAATGTTTTGCCACAGCAGGTGCCAGTGGGAACAGCGTGTTGTCGCAGGGGGTAGAAGTTTTTTGTCAGCGGGAGAGCTCTCTCCTGATGACAAACAGCGGCTACACTGCGCGACTTTTATCGGCAGGGCTGTGGTGACATAGCCGTGTTGCTAAAAGCTGCGTGTAGACGTAGCCTCAGAAGAGAGAGGTGTGCTGCTGGCGTCCTCTGTGACGTTGGATAAATCACTTAATCTTTCTGTGCTTCATTTTCCCCAGCTATAAAATGGGGCTAGGAATAAGCCCCTTGTCTGTTTACGGTCAAGAGCTGTTTCTTACCACATGTACAGCCCCTGATACAATGGGGCCCTGATCTCAGCGAGGGGGTCCACCTTTTACTGTGATAAAGGGAAGGCTCAGAGTTGGGCTGCTCGCATGCTCCAATCTCCCAAAGGAATCATAGAAACTTCGGACTGGAAGGGACCTCGAGAAGTCATCTAGTCCACACACCCCCAAGCCGAGACAGGATTAAGTACAGCTAGGCTAGCCCTGACAGATGTTTGTCTGTCCTGGTCTTAAAAACCTCCAATGACAGGGCTTGTGCTCCAAAGACTTGGCTGCTTCTTCACATGCGGCTAAGGCACACTCCTATTGGAAATGGGCCGAAATAAAAACCCGGGGTCTGAGCCCTGCTGGGAGGCATTAGAAATCCCGATCTCAATTTCGCAGTTTGGGCCCGTGCCTAGCTCCTCTCCCACACAGGCTGGGAAAGTGACCCGAATACGCTTTTCCCCGCTAATCCCCACATCTGGCAACATCCCTGGGCTGGGCTCATTTCACCCTAATGCTGTTTTCAGAGCCTCCACCGACATGGGTTTTTAGCCCGCTCTTTTGTCCTTCAGCCGTAATCCTCCCGGACAAAGCATCAGCTGCTGCGTAGCCTGGTGTGGAATTGACAAGGTCTCTGGCCGGAGCATTGAGTGGACTTCATGCCGAAGGGGGGCTCTCCCATTCACCCTTGGCCCCCCCGGATCATGTCAATTTGTCACCAAACTAGGACTTCAATTAAGCCACAATGGGAGAGGTCAGGGTTAGATACACACCATGACAAAGTCCACTAGCCTGAAGGGTTTCACTCAAGCCATTAAACCAGGCCCCTCCCTGCCCTATTGTCCTGTCCCCTAGAGCGCTCCATTCAAGAGGCAG
This sequence comes from Mauremys reevesii, assembly GCF_016161935.1. NCBI lineage: Eukaryota > Metazoa > Chordata > Testudines > Geoemydidae > Mauremys > Mauremys reevesii. Next base: position 4,053,344 of record NC_052646.1, on the reverse strand, counting down.
TTTGTCAATAAAACTGACCTCTGGGATCCTAAGGGCCATTCCCCTCCCCCTCGTTCAGGCAGACGGGAACAGAACAATTCCCACAAGGTTGTTAGGAGTCAAGGGGTTCGGGTGCCTGGGGGGAGGAGCATCCTGATGAAAGCAAGTGGGAGCAGCTAGGGAGAAGAGGAAAGGGGGGGAAACAGGCCGATGGGGTGGGGGAGTGGATATTTCCACTGAAGAAGGATGCCTGGGAGAGAGGGGAGAATAGCAAGAGATTTGGGAGTCAGTTGCCTCGAGTCTCCAAACATCTGGAACCTCACTCACTCCATCATTGGATTGCAGTAGAAACCTCGGTCATGGGTCCCTTTGTGCTCGGTGCTGTACAGACCTGGAGCAAAAAGGACAGCCCCTGCGCCAAGGAGTTTACAATCTAAGATGAGCCACAAGACATGGATCCAAACCAACACACGGGAGCACAAGGAAAAACAGGCAGTTCTGGGCGGCATGGGAAACCGTGGTCTCAGCTCAGAGCTGCTGAGCTGGAGGGTTTTATTAATACCATAGTAACGCCGCAACGTCCCTGCTGAGACTGGGGCTGTGTGGTGCAGGGGCACTGAACACAGTCAGAGACAGTCCCTGGGGATGGAAGGGGGGGTAAGGAATTAATTGACGCTGCCAAGGTTGGACAGAAAATCTGTGGCAGAGCCAGAAATCGAACTCCAGCCAGAACAAATTCAGCCAAGCCATCTATGCTGTATTTACATCAGTGTCAATAATAGTTGACCCAGGACCATAGATTTTAAAGCAAACAGGGACCTCTATAGTCATTTAGCTTGATATCCTAGGTCAAAGAATCGCACCCTGTGCTTACTGCATTGGAGGGAGTTCTTTTCCCTGTCTGTGTAAGGCCCACCATTGAGCCAAATAGCTTGTGATGGGCACAAGAGGGCTCACCGTTCACTTAGAATTTCTTTGCGGGATTTGACCTGACAACGGAAAACCTCGGCTGTGGAAATGCAGCGCAGAGCATCGCGATGGGGTTACGTTGTTCTTGCCATTTATTTTGGTCTGGCGTTTATATCCCAAGAACTTAAGAACATTATCAGAAGCACTGAACTCGTTAAACGTTATCCAAATATTGTTCTCATTTCACAACCCTTATCTGTCATTTTCTCAGCGCAAGTCAAATAAACAGCGTGTTTGCCAGTCGCTAATTAAAGTCACCCAAATAGGAGTTATCCAGTGAGTCAGAGGCATGTTCCCTCCAGAAGTGATCTCTGGGTCCTGAACACCAGCTGTTTTGTTTGGATACACAGCCTGGTCCTAGAGCCTGATCCTGAGACGTGTCGAGGCTGAAGGGGACTTTCATGCTCATTTAATCTGACCTTCTTTATAAATACATTTAGCACAGCTAGCGTGGTAGTTTGAAGGGCTGAGCTATTTCTTGCGACGCTGAAGGAGCTGTGTTCAAGGAAAGGAAGGGAAAGCTCGCCGTAAGAAGATGCTCGGTACCAAGGGGTTCTTTAACCTACTGGACAAAGGCATAAGAAGAAATAGCAGCTACAATTTAAAGCCAGACTGATTCAAATTAGAAATAAAGTATAAACTTCGAACAGTGAGAGCAATTAACCACCGGAGCCATCCCCCACGAAAGCTTATGCCCCAATAAATCTGTTAGTTTTTAAGGTGCCACTGGACTCCTCATTGTTTTTGTGGATACAGACTAACACGGATGCCCCTCTGATACTTTGACCTTAACATCTAGGAATCTCTAATGCAGCCCCAAAGAATCTCCCCCTCCCCTCCGGTGATTCCTGCATTGAGCCCAGTTTCCAAGTGTCTTGCCCTTTGAGTGGGTGTGCGCCAGGATTACGGCGCTGGGCTCTAAAAGGCTCTGGAGATGGACTCCTAGCCAAAATCCAACCACCGCAGAGTTTGTGAGATGTCCAGATCTGATGTAAGAAACATCCCTTATCAAATGGCCCAAACCCAGACCCCAGATCTAAACAGCCCCAGACACTGGAGGCGTTGAGCCTGTATCAGAACATTGTACCATGGCACCATCTCTGACAGCCACCCGCCTGGAAGGGAATGTGACCCACGTACAGGGGCAGGAGAGGGGTAGTTGCTGTCTCTCATTTTTAGCTCAGACAGTCGCTGCTCGTGTTTGTTGATCTAGATGTCCTGTGTTCAGTCCCTGCAGAAGGTCAGGTGCTATTCCAAGTGGTGGTTCACGGACCCCATCACCCAGGCTGAGCTGCCCTGGCCAGGGGAGGTGTCTCTCCACCTTTCTAGTGGCTGAACTAGTGAGAAGTTTGAGTCTGCACCTGCCACAGGGCCAGCTGAGCTGATCCTTCACAGCAGAGGCTCATGCTTTCAGCTTATGAACCCCTCACGTGATCCAACCAGTAGAGGGAGACAAAGAGACATTGAGATAATTACAGGAAGAATTTGCCTCGTGGGAACTGGAGGCTTAAGCTAAAGCGTTAGCTGGCAGAAATCCATCTGTTAACTAGAGCAGGAGACTGGAAGATGCCCACAGGAAGTGGGTAGCCTACCACTCTTGGACCCTGGCCATAGTTTCCTCCCAATGCCATTGGTGCCTCAGTTTCCCTCTGCAAAAGAGCAAGTATGGTACTCACCTTCAGGGAGCTCCTGAAGATCTACGGCTGGACAAGCACAATGTGCTAAACATTCTTCCCCTGATGCATACCCAGCCGTCGGCTTTGCAAGCGAACCCCAACTATACATACAATCTGATGGGGGCTAATTTAGCTACAACAAGTCAGGAAAAAGATCTTGGAGTCATCGTGGATAGTCCTCTGAAGATGTCCACGCAGTGTGCAGAGGCGGTCAAAAAAGCAAACAGGATGTTAGGAATCATTAAAAAGGGGATAGAGAATAAGACTGAGAATATATTATTGCCCTTATATAAATCCATGGTACGCCCACACCTCGAATACTGTGTACAGATGTGGTCTCCGCACCTCAAAAAAGATATTCTAGCACTAGAAAAAGTTCAGAAAAGGGCAACTAAAATGATTAGGGGTTTGGAGAGGGTCCTATACGAGGAAAGATTAAAGAGGCTAGGACTCTTCAGCTTGGAAAAGAGAAGACTAAAGGGGGATATGATAGAGGTATATAAAATCATGAGTGATGTTGAGAAAGTGGATAGGGAAAAGTTATTTACTTATTCCCATAATACAAGAACTAGGGGTCACCAAATGAAATTAATAGGCAGCAGGTTTAAAACAAATAAAAAGAAGTTCTTCTTCACGCAGCGCACAGTCAACTTGTGGAACTCCTTACCTGAGGAGGTTGTGAAGGCTAGGACTATAACAATGTTTAAAAGGGGACTGGATAAATTCATGGTGGCTAAGTCCATAAATGGCTATTAGCCAGGATGGGGTAAGGAATGGTGTCCCTAGCCTCTGATCGGCAGAGGATGGAGATGGATGGCAGGAGAGAGATCACTTGATCATTGCCAGTTAGGTTCACTCCCTCTGGGGCACCTGGCATTGGCCACTGTCGGTAGACAGATACTGGGCTGTATGGACCTTTGGTCTGACCCGGCACGGCCATTCTTATGTTCTTATGTTCTCAGGAAGAAAAAAGAGTAACCAGTTGATTTATTTGTCAGCAAGTACGTAGGGGGAATATATATATATATATATAATATGTAGTAGGTTAATTATGCCAGGGCAGCTCTGCAAACAAATAACGCTCCAGCGTCAAAGCCGAAGAGGCCATTCCAACCACGAGATAAACGGCATCCGTGTAGCTAGGAGCAATTAGTGTTAGCACAGAGGCCATTGTTGGCTGTCCCCTTACATAGCCCCCTTTGTTCGGAGTCCTTCACTTCATATTCGGTTTGTAAATAAACTTGACTCCCTGCTGCATGGGGGCCTTTTCTTTCCTAACCCAGCAAAGAACGAACCGATTGTTCGTGTCAAAGGGAGACGCTTTCCTTGGAGAGCCCTGGCCTTGAGGTGCCTCTTCTCCCCAAACAGGCACTAACAACAAACCACAAAACCTCCCGCGCGGCCACAATGCCAAATATTTAATTACATCGCTCCAACTCCCGAGCGCTCGTTACGGTGCAGAAGGGCTATAAGGAGTTGAAAATAGAATGCGGTAATTGCAGCGGGCCGAGGTCAGAGCCCAGGCGCTGTGTGAGTTTCTTTCCTAGGGCTCGGAGGAGGGCTGGTTTTGCACAGAGCAGCTGAAGAAACATTGATTTAGTGTGGCGGAGCTAGTGAGAGGTTTCTGAGTCTGCTCCAGCCACAGGGCCAGCTGACCTGATCCCTCACAGCAGAGGCTCACGCTTTCAGCTTATGAACCCTCATGTCATCCAACCAGTAGAGGGAGACAAAGCCAAAGCGTCAGCTGGCAGAAATCCATCTGTTGGGTAGAACAGATGAATGGGAGCAAAGACGCCTACCGTAAGTGCGTAGCCTGCCACTCTCCGATCTTGGCCATAGGTTTCCCCCAATCCAGTTGGTGCCTCAGTTTCCCTGCGCAAAAGTGCGAGCATGATACCTTCAGGAAGCGCCTGAAGATCTACGGATGGACAAGCACAATGTGTTAAGTGTTCTGCCCCCGACACGCACCCAGCCGTTAGCTTTGCAAGCCAACGCCTCTTCTCAGGAAGAAACAAGAGAAGCCAGTTGATTTATTTCTCAGCACATAGGTAGGGGGAATACATATATATGTATGGGAGGCTAACTGAGCCAGGGTAGCTCTGCAAACAAATAGTGCTCCAGCCTCGAGGCCATTCCAGCCCCGAGATAAACGGCATCCGTGTAGTGTTAGCACAGAGGCCATCGTTGGCTGTTCCCGTACATAACTCCCTTTGTTTGGAGTCCTTCGCTTCACATTCAGTTTGTAAATAAACTTGACTCCCAGCAGCATTGGGGCCTTTTCTTTCCTAACCCAGCAAAGAACGAACCGATTGTTCGTGTCAAAGGGAGACGCTTTCCTTGGAGAGCCCTGGCCTTGAGGTGCCTCTTCTCCCCAAACAGGCATTAACAACAAACCACAAAACCTCCCGCGCGGCCACAAAGCCAAATATTTAATTATGCTGCGGAAGGTCAATAGGGAGCTGAAAATAGAATGTGGTACAGTAATTGCAGTGGACCAAAGTCAAACCTCTTTCACAGGTGCCTGGAGCTGGGATGAGGGTTGGTTTTGCACGGAGCAGCTGACGAAGCATTGATGTAGTGTGGCAAACGGGCCAATGGCTAGGACGTCAGGACACCCGGTTGGTTCAGGCAGGGGACTCCTGGGCTGTATCATGATTCTAGGATTGGCACGCCTGGTGAGATTTGGGGGGTTTCTTTACCTGCAGTCACGTGATTACTTGAGCCTGGGATAGCAGGCGTCTTTTAATTATTAAATAATATCAGCCGAGGCACTGCCCTCAAATCTCCGAAATGCACCAGAAAGCTTGGTTTCAGGCAGCACATGCCTGTTATCAATGCAGCGCCCACAGCCTGGTAAATCCTGGGGCAATCCATTGCACTGTATCTGAGAGGGGCTTGTCTTGCCTACGGGGAACAGGGATGGGCGGAGGGTGTGTCGTTAGTTTGTGAAAAAGGCTTGTTCTCGGAGGCCGGGGGTGGGCTGGGAGAAGGTGAGAAATAATTTCCCAAAGGGCAGAGCTAAGGACAAAGCAGGTCTAATTTTTACACTGAATTATTTGGTGGAAGGAGATGAAGGCATAGACTGGTCGGCAAGGCCCAGATCCTCATAGGGTCTTAGAAGCCTAAGTCCAACATTAAGGCACCACCGAGTGTCTCCAAACCCTTGGTCAGCTGCCCCCCAGGTTCTGGAAGCACCTTGATTTCTGCCTGCAACGTTTCCAAAGCCCCTAAATTTCTGCCACAGGGCATGCACCATACTGCTGCAGCCTGATAACCAGCACTTATCTCCACCTAAATCCAGTGGGCTTCTCAAACAAAGGTGTTTCCTGCCTCTCTCATCCAGTCGCTGGTCTCAGATAGGGTGACCAGACAGCAAATGTGAAAAATTGGGATGAGAGTGGGAGGTAATAGGCGCCTATATAAGAAAAAGACCCCAAAATCGGGACTGTCCCTATAAAATCAGGACATCTGGTCGCCCTAGTCCCAGGCCATGCCCAACTCCACACAAAACAAAGGTGGGGGAAGCCTCCCTTTAGGCTAGTGATTGATGTGCTCGTCTAGCATGTGGAAGATCCAGATTCTGGTCTGGTGCAGAGACTGGACTTCAACTTGAGTTTCTCCCTGCTCAGGGGGCTTCCCTAACTACTAGGCTAAAGGTCATAAGGGAACCCTTTCGTGCAGCCTCAGCTTCTAGCTAGTTGAGGCAGATCACATCTAGCCAGCTGGGTTTTTGTGGCCCAGGCATTATATAAGGTGCCCAGCTCAGGGCTGTGGATTCCACTGGGCGGCGAGACATTGAAAAGTGCAGTGATGCAATGCTGAGAGTTGCAATGTCAACGTCCCTTTGCAGATTTAGCCCCAGGTGTAGGAGAAAAGTGAAGGGCGGGAGTGGTCCCTCACTCTGTGTGTGCATGCAGCAGCGAGTGCACCAGGGCCCTGATTTCAGCTGGTCCAACTATGATACACATAACAGTAATGTCATAAGCTATAGTCCCAGCAGGGGTGAAAAAAAGAAGCCCCTTGGCTCCCTGGGAAGGTGAAGTGAGAGCACTGAGGGTGCATTCCTACCTGCTGCCTGGCTAATTTGCATATGGCAAAATGCAAGGCTCCTTACCTGCTGGTAGGTATTAATTTGCATATACACCAGCAGTTCCAGACATCACCTAAAGCTGTTCAATCTGGAATTTCCCCATGTGCCACACTTACAAACTGATAAATATTCTGTGTAATTGCACTTACATCAATGGGGGGAGGGAGGGTATTGTGACAACATATGGGGGCTGACAAGGGGGGGAATTGCCCACCCTAATCTGGAAAGTACTGGGCTCAGACTGGGTAGCCCAGCCCCAGAGGAGCAAGGCCCTTTAAAATTCTACTTGAGATGTGTGTCTGCTCTACTCAAAATGGAATTAGACTGGGTGTTGACTACTGATGAGAGTGGGTGAGGACTGAACTGATTCACAATAACAGCAGACTGTAGCAGGTATTTAGAGATTTATGGTTTCTGCGACTCTCTAGCTGAAACAAGAGCTTGGCAGGACGTGGGGATCTGTTTTTCTTAGTACTGTGGTAGTATCTCTCTTTTTGAACCAGAGTCGCCTTGTGCTAGAGGTTATACAAACACAGAACAAAAAAATGATTCTCTATCTCCCCCCAACCCCCTCCCCAAATCTACTGAGCCTTGCTGTGGTTTCAGCAGGGAGCTAGAAGTTAAGAGGGAGGAGGGATTAGCCTCTACCAATTAGTTTATACTTCGTTGAGGGGTTTGTATATTATAAAGGAAACCGTGGTCATCTTCCCACGTAATCCAAACTCTAGGTATCTGTGAACAGGCAGGCTAAATACCACGGAAAGTGGGTGTGGTGGGAAGGTGCTTACTTAGATGGTGAGCTCTTTGGGGGCAGGGGCTGTCTTTTTGTTCTGGGTTTCTATGGGGTCCTGGTTGATGATGGAGTTTGGAGGTGCTGCTGCTGCAATGCAGAGTGTTTCCAAGAGCCGGACATGGGAGAAAGGCTCTCGATGGGAGCTTGACCCACTCGGTTTTATTTATTTTAAGCAGAAGCTGTAGACAGCCGTTGCACATGGTCTTTACTTCTGCTCATGTCCCCTAGTAGAAAGGTCACAATAGTCCTGGATTGACTTGTGGACATAGGATGTGCCCCTAAAGGGAGTTTTCCTGTCCCGACTTACCTGTGCCACATGGCCTCAGATCTCTGATGAAAACTTGTATACTTCTCACTTGGTTGTGAGGCCTCAGTTTCTCCCTGCTGTCTGTTAAAGCTGGGCCTGAACTCCAATGCAGTTTCCAAATGCGCTTGAGCTCTGGTATGTTCCAAATCCTCAGCCAAACTTTCTGATTTTTGGCTCAGCTCGTTATTTATAATTGGAAATGCATTGTTAGGGTCAGGACCTGGTGCGTCCGAGTCATTGGTCTCTGCCCAGTGGATTCACTAAGCTACATTTACACTCACTTGGGGCTCCTTTTACACTGCCAGAGCAATGTATAGCAACCTAGTTTAAAGTGCTCCAAACCCGCCTCCTCAGGGTGGATGCAATTATACCAATATAAAAGTGTTGAGAACATAAGAATGGCCCTACTTGGTCAGACCAAGGGTCCATCTAGCCCAGTATCCTGTCTACTGACAGCGGCCAGTGCCAGGTGCCCCAGAGGGAATGAACAGAACAGGTGATCATCAAGTAATTCATCCTCTGTCGCCCATTTCCAGCTTCTGGCAAACAGAGGTAGGACATAATCCCTGCCCATCCCGGCTAATAGCCATGGATGGATGTATCCTCCGTGAACTTATCTAGCTCTTTTTTTAACCTTGTTATGGTCTTGGCCTCCACAACATCCCCTGGCAAGGAGTTCCACAGGTTGACTGTGCGTTGGGTGAAAAAATGCTTCCTTTTGTTTGTTTTCAAACCTGCAGCCTGTTCATTTCATTGGGTGGCCCCGAGTTCTTGTGTTGTGAGAAGGAGTAAACAACACTTCCTGATTTACTTCCTCCACACCAGAGAAAGTAGCTATTCCTGTGTGGGAAAGGGTATAAGCTATATTGGTAAAAGGCATCTTTTATGACTATACAGTTGTACTAGTATATCGGTAAAAAATTATACCTCTAACCCAGTGGCTCTCAACCAGAGATACGCTTATCCCTGGGGGTATGCAGAGTTCTTCCAGGGGGTACATCAATGCATCTAGCTACTTGCCTAGTTTTACAACAAGTGACATAAAAAGCACTAGAGAAGTCAGTACAAATTAAAATTTCATGCAGACAATGACTTGTTTATACTGCTGTATATACTGAAACGTAAGTATAATATTTATATTCCAATTGATTTATCTGATAATTATATGGTAAAAAGGAGAAAGTCGGCAACTTGTCAGTATCAATGTGCTGTGATGCTGTTGTGTCTTTATGGCTGATTTTGTAAGCAAGCCGCTTTTAAGTGAGATGAAACGTGGGGGTACGCAAGACTGATCAGATTCCTGAAAGGGGGACAGTCGTCTGGAAAGGTTGACAGCCGCTGTAGCCTAACCAACATAGCTATATCAAATCTAACGCAGCTGTATCTGAAATCTGTGCATCAAGCAGGCCTTAGAGTAAGTGAGAATCAGGATCCAAATATGTAATGCAATATTCAGTATATCCTGCCCTTCCGGCTGTATTGATCTGGTATGGTGCAGTGGCGTTGGTATTTAAAATGGCCACAGGCCCTGGGTTGAGTTGTAAGGGACTTTGTTAGCTCATGACACATTTTTCTTGTTGGTGAATGATTAGCCCCACTCCCCTTTGTTCAAACCGGGGTGGGGTGGGGGGTAGGGGACTCTCTCTGCTCCCTGTTGTTGATTATCTGTCTCTGCTTTCCCATATGGTTCCCATTTATTATAATATCGCACAAACCTCGGCTAACGAGAAGCATTACAGGTGTCATTAGAATAACGAGTCACACTCTAATGAAGGTGGGAAAGAAGATTAGCTGGATTTCCATCAACGAAAGCCCATGACATCAGCTGTGCTACCAAAGGGAGGGGGTGCATAGCTTCTGTTCCGTAACCTACAGGGGCCAGCATGATGGAATAACTGTTCAGCTCCCCAAGAGCAAATCTCCTCCCCTATTCAAATCCCCTAAGGCTGAAGCTTCTAGGGTCTCATCTTCTGAACCAGTTTGCTTGGGCAAGAGGTCGTCAGTCACAGCGAGTCGCCTTTTGAAATATAAATACACCTTAAGAACAGACAGGCCGGATCATCAGCACAGCTCCTCTGTGCCCCTAAACGCTCATAGAATCATTGAATCTCAGGGTTGGAAGGGACCTCAGGAGGTATCTAGTCCAATCCCCTGCTCAAAGCAGGACCAACCCCAACTAAATCATCCCAGCCAGGGCTTCCTCAAGACAGGCCGTAAAAACCTCTAAGGAAGGAGATTCCACCACGTCCCTAGGGAACCCATTCCAGTGCTTCACCACCCTCCTAGTGACATAGTGTTTCCTAATATCCAACCTAAACCTCCCCCACTGCAACTTGAGACCATTGCTCCTTCTGTCATCTGCCACCACTGAGAACAGCCGAGCTCCATCCTCTTTGGAGCCCCCCTTCAGGTAGTTGAAGGCTGCTATCAAATCCCCCCTCACTCTTCTCCTCTGCAGACTAAATAACCCCAGTTCCCTGAGCCTCTCCTTGTAAGTCATGTGCCCCAGCCCCCTAATCATTTTCGTTGCCCTCCGCTGGACTCTCTCCAATTTGTCCACATCCCTTCTGTACTGGGGGGCCCAAAACTGGACTCAGTACTCCAGATGTGGCCTCACCAGTGCTGAATAGAGGAGAATAATCACTTCCCTCAATCTGCTGGCAATGCTCCTACTAATGCAGCCCAATATGCCATTGGCCTTCTTGGCAACAAGGGCCCACTGCTGACTCATATCCAGCTTCTCGTCCACTGTAATCCCCAGGTCCTTTGCTGCAGAACTGCTGCTTAGCCAGTTGGTCCCCAGCCTGTAGCAGTGCATGGGATTCTTCTGTCCTAAATGCAGGACTCTGCACTTGTCCTTGTTGAACCTCATCAGATTTCTTTTAGCCCAATACTCCAATTTGTCTAGGTCACTCTGGACCCTATTCCTACCCTCCAATTTATCTACTTCTCCCCCCAGCTTAGCGTCATCCACAAATTTGCTGAGGGTGCAACCCATCTCATCATCCAGATCATTAATGAAGATGTTGATCAAAACTGGCCCCAGCAACGATCCTTGGGGCACTCTGCTTGATGCCGGCTGCCAACTAGACATGGAGCCATTGATCACTACCCGTAGAGCCCGATTATCTAGCCAGCTTTCTATCCACCTTATAGTCTATTCATCCAGCCCAGACTTCTTTAACTTGCTGGCAAGAATACTGTGGGAGACCATACCAAAAGCTTTGCTAAAGTCAAAGTATATCACGCCCACCATTTTCCCCATATCCACAGAGCCAGTTATCTCATCATAGAAGACAATCAAGTTGGTCAGGCATGACTTGACCTTGGTGAATCCATGCTGACTGTTCCTGATCACCTTCCTCTCCTCCAAGTGCTTCAAAATGGATTCCTTGAAAACCTGCTGCATGATTTTTCCAGGGACTGAGGTGAGGCTGACCGGTCTGTAGTTCCCCGGATCCTCCTTCTTCCCTGTTTTAAGGCTGGGCACTATATTTGCCTTTTTTCAGTCATCCGGGACCTCCCCCGATCGCCGTGAGTTTTCAAAGCTAATGGCCAATGGCTCTGCAATCACATCAGCCAAATCCCCCAGCACCCTCGGTTGCATTAGATCCGGCCCCATGGACTTGTTCTTAACCTGGTCTTCCACCACTGAGGGCTGCTCACTCCTCCCCATACTGTGCTGCCCAGTGCAGCAGTTTGGGAGCTGACCTTGTCTGTTGAAGACGAGGCAAAAAAAAGCATTGAGTACTTCAGCCTTTTGAAAATCCCCGTGTCTATGGGCTTTGGGCACCTAGGTGCTTTTGAAAAAATCCAGGGGGAAGGGGGCTTAGAAACCTTTATAAATCTGGCCCTTAATGGCTCTGCTCTCTGTAAAATGGAGATTCAAATCCTTCCTCTGCCTCTTGTCTATTTAACGGGGAAAAACTCAGTGTGTCTGTACAGCACCTAGCACAATGCGGCCTTGATCTCAGTTGACCACCAGGGGAGTTTTGTTTCTCGTCTCTGCTCCGTCCCTTCAGCAGTAGGGTTGGGAGGAGAAGTAGACTGCTGCTCCTGCGAAGCCCTTTCTGAGAGGACAAACAGCCCCCCCAGATGGGGTAAGGCTATACAAACAGCCCCCCGGATGGGGTAAGGCTATACAAACAGCCCCCCGGATGGGGTAGGGCTATACAAACAGGCCATCAGATCTGGTTGGGAATTTTGCAGTTAACCATTTTTTGCCCGAAAATGGAACAGTTCCCAAACCTCCCCAACCTGAACCTCCCAATTCCAATTCTTGGGGAAAAGTTTCCAACTCATCAGAACACCACATTTTGCCTTGCGTTGTTTTTTTTAAAACCAGAAAATGTAGAGGGGTGGGGGGATGATGAAGGTGAACTTTATGGTTTTGAAATTTGAGTAAATTTAAACTAAAGAGAGGGGGAGTTGACAGGGTGAAAATCTAAACGCATTTTAAAACAATCAAAATGCAACACTTTGTTTGACCTGAACAGATTTTTTTTTTCTGGTTTGTGAAAATTTTCAGGCTTCAACTTTTTGTTCCGATTTGGGATGAGAAAATCTTCCCATCACTCAGATTGTCCTGGAATGGGAAAACTGGCGAAAGTCCCTCTGTCGGCCATATGATCTCCAGCCCTAACTCGTGCCACGGTCATAATTGTAGGTGGATTTAAAAAAATAAAAAGACATCTGCATGGGAGAATTTATAAACCAATTGGCTGTGAAAGTGTCTGTGCCCGTTTTAGGCTAATTTCCATGGACGTTCTAATGCAGGTTCAGACCGATCTTCCTAGCCTTCTGAGCGCTCTCGTCCTAAGCCGCCTAACCATCTGCGTTATCTGAGGTTACGCTTTATCCGTGAATGGAGGCTTGCAAAGGACTGCACAGAAATTAATGAAGCCTGTGAGGCGTATCCGGTGACATTCCCTCCATGTGGGGAAACTGAGGCACAGAGCAGCAACACAACCTGCCCCCCTCGAACCCAATGAGATAGGGCTGCCTTAGAATCCTGGCTCCTGACACTCCACAAACACAGACCTGTCTGGAAACCAGACCCAGATCCAGAGGCGAACTTTGCCTCCCTGCTTGGCTGAAGTAGAACCTCCCGAAGATGGGGCCGTTTGAGATCTGATGTGAATTCTTCAGCTTGGGCCTGTCTCTAATCATCATAATCCTGATGCCCATAATGTCTGGGTGACCCCTCAGCCCCAGGACAGGCCTGTGGGTAGCAACCAAAGTGGGCTGCCCGGATTAACTGCTTAGCTGCACCATCTGTTCACCAAACTGCCATCATTATGTTCAACCTGGGAAGAAAAACGGCCCCTACAGAGAAGCAATTTGTTCACTGACTAAACCTTTCAGGCTCTGGCTGTCCAAATCCACCACCACCATTGGGGGAAGGCGAGGACTCGCCGAGCGACTGACTCACTTAAACAATCTATCTACAGAGTAGCCGGGCTCAAACTGGTAGGGTTAGAAAAAGGGCCAGGGCCGGGGGGAAGCAGGACGGGGAGAGTTCTCTTAATCCGATTACAAAACATAACAGCTTCTATGGAGATGGGGGAAGGGAGGTCAGTTTCACACCGGCCCTGGACGTCTGGGGCTTAGTAATGATCCCGCGGGAAGGGCCTTTCTTTCAGTCCTAGTAGGTTGCTTTTGAAACCTGCCGAGCAGAGATCAAACAGAGAAAAGGGGGTGGGGGAGAGGGTGGATTGCATGGGAAAGCAAAGGGGGTGGAAAGGGTGGTGATATTGGGTTGTTTTAGGCTGATTCTGGGACCTGGGAGACCCGGGTTCTGTTCGCAGCTCTGCCACTGGCCTGCTGAGTGACCTTAGGCAAGTCACATTAACTCCATGCCTTGGTTTCCCCACCTGTAAAATGAGGATAATGATCCTGGCTTCTTTGGCAAAGCGCTTGGTGCTGTATGGATGAAAAGCACTGGGTAAGAGCTCGGTAACATTGTTCTCACATCTCTGGGGTGAGGCACATTGGCAGGGTGCTGGCTAAGGGAAATCTGCTTTGTGGAGCGGGGAAATCGAAGGCCACTCATTCTGGAAGCTTTCACTAGCACTAAATCCATGAAATGCCATGGGATTTGGGCACTGCACCTAACTCCCTTAGGTCCTTAGAGCAAAGCATCTGGATCCGAAGTCTCCTTATCCCTTTCTGGAAAGGGTGATGGCCATCCCCATTTTTGTAGATGCTGTAAAAAGCATCTCTAGACCTGTCCCCGCTCCGTTCTTACCCCCTATGCTTTATTCCATCTCCTCTGGGGTCACTCAGATCCATTGCAACGCTGTCAAACCTGAACCGTCCAACATCATGAGTCGGGCTTCAAAACAAATCATGAGATTGACTTAAAAATCATGCCATTTTCTTCAATAATTCCACTCGGGTTCTCTTTATTTGCCAGCCTTCGGGCTTGTTGAGTTTTTCTTCATGGCCCCGAGATCTACAAACTCCTTTTTTTTTTTTTTTAAACGCAAGCTGAGACTCTCATGCCATCACATGACTCCAGAAGCTGGCGCTTTAAGTAAAACATCCAATTCTGGAGAAAATTGTGAGTGTTGGCAACACGGCCGCTGCCTTTGAGCAAAACTAGATCTCCAGTGTGGTGTCTGGAAAGGCCAGGCCCGGTAGAAACACTCGGCTCCTCTGGCAACCAGGCTGCTTATTTAGGAGACTAAAACCAAGATTTGTTGCCTTCAGTGAGGCTGCTGTGTATGGAAACCACTAAAGAGACGAGCAGCAAAAGGGGAAATGAAGGTTAAGGGCAAACAACAGGCCAAGATCTAAAGATTCCCAACGCCCTAAGCACCAGATCGCATTGCTTCTTTACTCCTCTCTGTTATCATCCCGACTGACTCGACTCATCGCTAGCATCCTTTCTCCTAGCTGTTCCTTAATGGCCCATTTGAAAAGCCTCGTGCATGCAAACTCGCACGCACCTCCTCTCTCCAGCTCCAGCCGGACTGAGCCAATCAGCTGGGCGGCACCTGTGCCAGCAGGAGACACGCACACCCAGTGCGAGAGTCTGGCACTAGAGGCGTGAAGCATCTGGGCCCATCTCCCTGGGTTCGCACGCTCCCGGGAGGTGAGCTGGCACCGCTTCTTCTGCCAGCGGCCCGGCGCGATCCAGGCCTGGATGTCTCTGTTTGGCGTCTTGCATGCGCCAGATTGAACTCTGTGAGGCCAGCAATAGATCCGGAGAAGCCAATGACCCTGAGCCTTCCCTGTTCGCCTTTTGAGGCAGAGTGTGAGGGAGGAGCCTAGAATGAAATCCAAGCGGCAAACACCTATACCTGATCTTCAGAGCCCATCGAGTGCAGAAGGCTGGGCTTGTAGGCAAGCCTAATACTTGGCAGGGGGCGGAGTCTGGGCTGAATTCATGGCTCTGGTGCACAGACTCCTAGGCTGGGTAACCTTAAGTACATTGTTTCCTCACTGTATGTCTCAGTTTCCCCATCTACCATTTGGTGACCTTCCTTCCTTTGTCTTTACACTGGAGGCAGAGATTGACTCTTGCACGCGCAGCGCCTAGCGCAATGGAGCCCTGAGCTTAGCCAGGCCTCTGGATACTACTGTCATAGTAACTTGGGGCCGGCTCCTCAAAGGTATTTAGGCGCCGAACTCCAGAGGAAATCAATGGGAGTTTGGGCCTTGTGGCTAACTCTGACCCAGACCTGCCTGTCGCAGGCGGCCATTTTCCCTTTGCAGGACTCTGACCAAGCCAGATCCCAGCTGCTGTGGCCCATCTCTGACTAATTATAATTACCCATTTAAAACTGTACTCCCCGCCCCGCCCCGCAACCCTTGACAGAAGCATTGGCCTGATCCTGAGCAGCACTGAGCACCCTCCGTTTTGGTTCAACTGGGGTTTGCAGGTGCTCACTGGCCACCTCTTTTGGCCCGAGAGAAGATTTTTATATCCGTGTGCCCTTTCCAGGAGCCACTGGATAAAACTCTATGGCCTGTGATACGCAGGAGGTCAGATCTTGTGATCCCTTCTGGCTTTAATCTCTAGGAACGCACATGTTCAGACGCTGGGCCCGGGAGAGGCTGTATCTTTGCTTGTCGTCTCTGAAATCAGGAGATCAGCCCTAAAGGTGGGAGGCCACCTGCTTACTTTATACCTGTGCTTGGTATGCCCTAAAGCCATTGGACCAGAGCAGGGATTGGCAACCTTCGGCACGCGGCTCGCCGTGGGCCGGGCCGGTTTGTTTACCTGCCGCGTCCGCAGGTTCGGCCGATCGCGGCTCCCACTGCTGGCCTCGGTTCGCCGCTCCAGGCCAATGGGGGTGCCAAAGGTTGCCAATCCCTGGACCAGAGTGCGTTTGGGTTCCATCTACTGGGGGCCGGGGCAGTATATTGGTACTGAGCTAAGGTATCCCGGCTAATCCCTTGGGGCAGGAGCGTGGGGTGAGTGGGGAGCCCAGCTGGCCTGCCTTCCCCCCGCATGAGGTGCAATATGCCAAGCCGTGTGGAAGAGCCTGTGCTGTGAGGCCCCATTTAATCAAGCAGTTGTTGATGAGCCTCCGGCTGCAGGTGTTAGCCAGGGCTGGTTAGCGAGATCCTCCTGTAATTTACAAGCAGCAGCTGAGGAATTCACAGCCCTGGCCCCTTAGCTGGGGGAGCCGATCCTGCGCTAATTAGCAATTAGTCCTCGGTTATAGTCAAGGGTTTCTGCCTTCATGTGCAAGTGAATTGAAAGCTCACGGACGCAAGCGACTAACAGCAGAGGCAGGTGCTTTGCTTCCTCCCAGGCCGGTTCCTAGCAGCAGCCTTGCAAATCAGGACCCCAGGCTCCGTGTAAAGTCTGCGGGCCCGACTCTTTTCTCCCTTGTGCTTCGGTGAGTCGGGAGCGAGGCTGCGCAAGCCAAGGGAGCGGATGGTTTGCGCACTGAGTGAAGACTGGCATAAGGGAACGGAGAGTCCGGCCCGGTTTGTGAGCCATGGGAGAACCGGGCCCACAGGAGTGCAGCTCCAAAGACAAACCTGACTAGCGCTGGGGGAATGCTTGGATGGGGCAGGTGGGTGGGATTTGAGCCTCTCTCGAAACTCCGGTGATTTCTTTTCTCCTCCTTATTCCTCTCACTTCCTAAACCCTTGTAATTAAGCTGCAAAATTCAACTCCGCCTTAACTCTGGGGCCATAACTGGCACCTCCAGCATTTGTATCCATTACCATTAAATTATGTCGGTCGCCACAGCCCGCAAAGGCCTAATTGCAGGGCCAGGACCCACGGTGCTAAGCACTGCGCAGACTGAACAAAAAGACATTCCCCGCCCCCAAGGAGTTTCCAAGCTAGGGACAAGCGAAGACACAGCAGGTGGGTACAAGGAAGCAGCAGTGGTCTCAGCTGCCTGGCAGGTGTTGTGGTTTTTGAAGGTGTCCGAGCCGAGGCGAGTTTGAAGCAGGGGTGTGAAGGAAATAGCTTTGTGGATGGTTATGGGGTGCTCCTCCCAAGCATCAGCGGCAGCACTGGAGAAAGGACAAAGCCGTTCCGGTCCTAGAGCCCTCCATGGAGAGCAGGGCCCCCCGGGACTGGGTGCGGTACGGAATTGACAATCTCGCAGACTCTGAGACTTTAAGGCCAAGAAGGGACCATCATGTTCATCCAGTCTGACCTCCTGCATGTGGCAGGCCACAGACCCCCATCTGCCCGCTCCCGTCCCAGGCCCGTAACCTCTGGCTGAGTTACTGACGTCCTCAGATCTTGATTTAAAGACTTCAAGTGACAGAGAATCTACCATTTAGTCAAACCTGTAAGTGACCCGTGCCCCACACTGCAGAGGAAAGCAAAAAACCCCTCCCCCCAAGGTCTCTGCCAATCTGACCTGTGGGAATATTCCTTTCGAAAACGGGGCAAGTCGCGTAGGTCCAGATTACAGGAGGGGCCTTTGGGGTGTATTTAGATGCTCAACTCACATTGAAACCCATCAGAGTTAGGTGCCTAAATACCTTTGAGGATCTGGGCCCAAGTTTTTCTGGCCTCAGTTCCCCATCTGTAATATGGGGCTCGTGATGTTTTCTTTGCCTGTCTTGTCTATTTTGGTTGTCAGCTGTGCAGGACAGGGGCTATCTCCTACTATGTGTATGTACAGCTCCAAGCGCAACAAGGCCCTGACTGCTTCATTGGCAGCCTGCATACATAGAGGCCAGTGGTACTACGTCCTGAGAGGCCTGTTGCGCCCAGTAAGGGCCCTCCTGAAACCTGGCCCTCTTCCGTTGGTTCCACTTCTCTTCCACCAGCCCTAGAGCAAAGATTTACATCAGTTCAGAGAAGGGCTCAGATATGCAGCATGACAAAAGCAGGGAACTACCCCCTCCCCGCCCCTCTACCTTCCCCGCTCTGCTATTGTTTGTCATCTAGGCTCCCGCAAGGTCTGAGGTGTGTGGGTGCCAAGCATCCCCCCCCCCAAACCCCTGTCCGCTGGTTTTCCAATCCCAGCCAGCTCTCTGGGCTCCATCTCTAGCCCATCCTCATTAACCCACTGGTTTAATTACCACTCGCGTTGTTGCTGGCAAGAGAGAAGCAGAGCGGGCCTTCCGGAGCAGGAAGGGGAGTGAAAAAAGGTCTGCCCCGGCTGTCATCAATACATTGATCTTTCCCCTTTCTGCCCCTTCTACCTCTTGGTGTTTAATTGGCAGTAAATGAGACCAGTTGGAGGTGTTGTAATTAGTGCCTGCCCACAACTCTGTCACAGCCAGGATATGGGATTGCTCTCTCTGCCTTTTTACAGCGTATTACAGCCGGTTGGGAATCTTCCGGTAGAATGATTGTGTCTGAAAAGATCCTGGCTTTGCAAAATCAGAATTTCCCCCAAGAAAAATTTCCATTTTTGCCAAAA
Organism: Mauremys reevesii; assembly: GCF_016161935.1. Classification (NCBI taxonomy): domain Eukaryota; kingdom Metazoa; phylum Chordata; order Testudines; family Geoemydidae; genus Mauremys; species Mauremys reevesii. The sequence continues at coordinate 4,034,677 of NC_052646.1, read as the reverse complement.
AAAAAAAACAAAAAACAAAAAAAATCCCCATCAATTTCACCCCCCCACACACCCCACCAGGCAGGCTGAGCTCTTTGGGTCTCTGCCTCCGCAACCCCAACCAGGCTGCCTCTCCAGTAGGTTGTGTACAGATCCGTTGACAGTATTTGGGGCCTTAAAGAGATGAAAGATATTCTGGTTCTGAAGTGGAGATACCCTTGAAATGCAAGGAAAAGCTGTGCTGGCTATTATTTCCTAGCTCCTTTTTCATTTGACACACACATTCGCCTGTGGAACTCATTGCCACAAGAAATCATTAAGCTTAGTGGGCTTCGCAAAATGGACTTGCCTCATGTATACAGCTAATGAGAACATCTGGACTTATCTTAGCAAAGAACGAACAATCAAATACAAATCACTGGAGGAAGGGCTCAAAACCTCATGCTTCAGGGTCTGAATCAAGCTCTAATGGATGGAGGTCAGGAGGAAGCATCCCCGGAGGCAGGTTATGCCATCGCTGCAGGGGTTCTTGCACCTTCCTCCGAAGCAGCTGGGGCTGGCCAGTGTTGGAGACAGGTTCCTGGGCTAATCTGCACCAGTTTCCTATGTTGTTTGTATTCCTAGTCTGCTGGATTCTTGCCTGGCGGCATCACTGGAGCCGGTGTTTGGATTTGATGCACATTTTGAGGAGGCTGGTAGAGGATGAGAGGCGAGGTCAAGCCGGAGGATGCATGGTCAGCAGGGTCAGAGGAACTCTCTGGCATGGTGGCCAGCAGCGACAAGGAACGGAGACACTTAACAAGAGAAGGGGGCCAGCTGGTGACCGTGGGAGGCAGACCTGACTGGGCGTCAGAGACGAGACTCGGACAGGGGCCGTGGCCACCAGGGTGTCAGGTTCGACAGCAATGTGGAGCCGGAGCAGGGCTCCTAAAGGGATGTGGCCGGGAGAGGTCGGTGGGGAGAATGCCTTTGGCCAGGCTGGAGTACGTGTGAGGTAGGTTGCAGGGAGGCCAGATGGACAGTTATGGCACAGACAGGGGTCTGGGTGGCAGGGGTGGAGATGGAGGAAGAACCTAGACGGAAGCTTGACACCGCTGTAGCTGGAGATAACAGCTGCCTCCGGCGGGGTGAACAGCCAGCGATTTAGAGCAGGGATGTCCCTAGCCAGACATCAGTTCTGCATACTGGAGGGAGGAGATGAGGCTGCTAAGAAACAAAGTCCCCATTGATGAGAGAGGGGAATGCAGTATAGCCATGCTCCATCCACAGCACCCATTCCCTGCAGCCTTGATGGGCAAGGAGCACCCTCTGCTGGAAGAAGACTCTGGAGTCTGCAGAAAAGGACCTGGGGATTACAGTGGATGAGAAGCTGGATATGAGTCAGCAGTGGGCCCTCATTGCCAAGAAGGCTAACGGCATATTGGGCTGCATTAGTAGGAGCATTGCCAGCAGACTGAGGGAAGTGATTATTCCCCTCTATCTGGCACTGGTGAGGCCACACCTGGAGTATTGCATCCAGTTTTGGGCCCCCCAGTACAGAAGGGATGTGGACAAATTGGAGAGAGTTCAGTGAAGGGCAAGAAAAATGATTACGGGGCACGCGACTTATGAGGAGAGGCTGAGGGAACTGGGGTTATTTAGTCTGCAGAAGAAAAGAGTGGAGGGGGATTTGATAGCAGCCTTCAACTACCTGAAGCGGGGCTCCAAAGGGGATGGAGCTCGGCTGATCTCAGTGGTGGCAGATGACAGAACAAGGAGCAATGGGCTCAAGTTGCAGTGGGGGAGGTCTAGGTTGGATATTAGGAAACACTATTTCACTAGGAGGGTGGTGAAGCAGTGGAATGGGTTACCCAAGGAGGTGGTGGAATCTCCTTCCTAAGGCCTGGTCTACACTTGGGGGTGGGGGGGTCGAACTAAGGTACGCTCGAACTACTCACCCGTCCAGATGCCACGGGATCGAAGTCCGCGGCTCCCCCATCGACTCCGCCACCGCTGTTCGCGGTGGTGGAGTTCCGGAGTCGACGGGAGCACGTTCGGAGTTCGACATATCGCGTCTAGATGAGACACGATATGTCGAACTCCGAGAAGTCGAACGCTACCCGCCGACCCGGGCGGGTAGTGTAGACGTACCCTTAGAGCTTGACAAAGCCCTGGCTGGGATGATTTAGTTGGGGACTGGTCCTGCTTTGAGCAGGGGGTTGGACTAGATACCTCCTGAGGGCCCTTCCAACCCTGATATTCTATGATTCCAGCTGAGTGAGCAGGAGGAGCCAAAGTGGTGTCAAAGGGCAGGTCTACATGGTACAGGAAAAGGTGTAGGGCCGAGTTCCAGAGCTCAGGAACCAGCCCCGGCGGCTATGTCCTCACCATTATTTTTAGCCCTGCGATTGTTTGGGGCTCCAAGGCTCGCTGCCACGGGTTTTCCTTCGCAGTGTAGATGTACCCACGGTGTAAGAGGGCAGAGCTGCCCCCAGAAGCCGTGGAAAATCCCCCCTGCCCCAAGGAACCTTCCCTTCTCAGCTGAATTCTTTGACAAAAGGGAGCAAAGTTGAAAACGGAATGTAGTTTCATTTCATTGAAATCTGGTGTGTGAGGTGTGGCTACATTTTTCTGGGGTGTGTGGATTTTCTTCCCCCTTTTTGCTGCCCCACTGGAAAAGGCTGAAAGGGGGGGAGTCAGAAAACGCATGAGTTTGGATTTGGATTTGTTTCCTTGAAAAATTCTAAGGGGGGGGATTTTGTTCAAAAACTTTTGTACAGATAATATTTACCATCTGTGGCCAAGCCGTGTGCCCCAGTACACTGTATAATAACACTTAACTCTTTTCATCCATCAATCTCTGAGCACTTTGTAAGGGTGGCATGGGATCACAATCCCCACAGTACCTATGGGGAAACTGAGGCACAGGGCAGGGCCGTGACTTGACCAAAGTCACCCAGTAGCAGAGCAAAGAATAGAACCTGGGTCTTGTGACAGTGACTCCCATGGCCTGTCCATTGGGCCCCATTTCCCCCTGAACAAAGAACGGAATCTTTCCCCGTGGTTTGGCATATCTCAGTCCTCTCCATTGTTTTAAAAACAAAATGATTTAATAATAACCTCCTCAGACATGGTGCGTAACAGGGTGCCAGTACATTCCATGAGCCCTGAGGGGTGCAGTCGAAGGCCTGCCGGACACACCACTGACTAAACTGGTCTCGTTACACCAGTACGGCCTCGTGTGGACGCAGTTACACCGGTATGAAGGTGCTCTGCATGGCAGGGGTTCTCCACCTTTCTTTCTTTCTGAGCCCGCCCCCCCCCAATGCTATAAAAACTCCCCTGCCCACTTGTGCCCCAACAACTGTTTTTTTGCATATAAAAGCCAGGGCTGGCGCTGGGGGGTAGCAAGCAGGGCAATGGCCTGGTACCCTCACGCCACAAGAGGGGCCATGATGCTGAGTTGCTCAGGCTTCAGTTTCAGCCCCCAGGTGGTGGGGCTTGGGACCCTGGGCTTCCGCCCCATGTGGTGGGGCTTTGGCGTTCTGCCCTGGACCCCAGTCTAACGCCGGCCCTGCTTGGTGGCCCCCCGAAACCTGCTCGTGGCCCCCAGGGGGCCCCAGACCCTCGGTTGAGAACCACTGGACTAGTTATTCCTGTATGGGAAGGGGAATATAAACTGTACTGGTACGAGGTACCCATTATAGGGGTATCCTGTATCCATTGCAGGGCTTGTACCGGCAGGGGCACTGGAACAATTTGTAGTGGGGGGGATGCTGAGAGCCACTGAACCAAACTGTAAACCCTGCCTAGGATGGAAACCGGGCTTCAGTTGCTATTTTTACTTCAAGCCAGCACGTGTTGCTGCCCCCGTTCCACTGCCCCTGGGCTCCGGGATAGCTCTGTTTGGTTAAAGCAAACCCCACCCCTCGCCGACGGTTTCTGCAGAGCTGGTAGAGAAATCTGTACGTCGAGCTGGCCTAAATCCCGTTGTCAAAGCAAGAAAATGGGACAACGGTGTGTAAAAAGGCTGCGGTCAAAACAGAATCCTGTTGCATCCATGGTGCTTCAAATGGACACTTCTAGGCACCTCAGTCATGGGTTGATGGACCAGCTGAGAAGGCTTTTGACCTGTCTTTCAAGACTTCTTGAATGATTAGTTACTTTCATGGTAGCATCTCCAGGTGCTACCGGAGATCAGGACTGAGTACTACACAGACACCTAGTGAGAGACAGTCCCTGCCTGAAGATCTAAACATCTCAGAAAGGTTTAGTTTTTAATACAGAGAGGGGAAACTGAGGCCCAGACGGATTAAGGGCTTGCCTGCATGCAGAGCTGCACTGGTTAAACCAAAGGTCTGGGGGGGGGGGGTTTATACCAGTGCCCAAGGCTGGATGGAGGTGATCATTTCACTCGGAGCGCTTTATTTTGGTTTAACTGAAGTCAACGAGGAACAGGTTTAAGATCAGCCACTGATCAGCCCGTTAAACTGAAATAAGAGAATCCACCCAGTTTGCATGAGTTGAGTGAAGCCGGTGTGTACACCAGGCCTAAAGGACTGGCCTGATCTCACACCGGGTGTCTGACCGAGCTGGGAACTGAACCTAGATCTCTGTCTAGCCTCTAAACTGCCACGCGTCATTTTCTCTCGAAAGGAGCCTGGACAGTGAGTGAAACTGAATGGGGTGAAGAGAGTGTTAGCTCCATGGGAACGCTGATCCTGGCTTCCATTTGCTTCATATTCCAGGCATGGGACAGATGGGCAGGGCCAGTCCTGTCACGGGGAGAACACACGTGGGAATGTAGCTGCAATGCACCAAGAGGATCCTTGCAAGAGGAGGTGGGATGGGGTGGAGACCATGGCCTGGCTTCCCATCACAAGCCGCTACGGCTCTGTCCACAGCTCAGGCTAAACGAGGCTCTTGCAGACTAAGACCCCTTGCAGTCGGCAGATGCTCGGGAAATCTCCCCCTGTACTGGATGGTTTGAATCAGGTGGGCCAGCAGGCTGAGGTGTGCCGACGCAGAGGGAAATCCCATTAGACGCTTGCACTCCTTTCGGGGTCCTCGGAGTTCACAGCCGTCATGTATCCGCCCTGATGATCCTCAGGGACCTGGAGGAAACCAGAGACACAGGGTGACACAGGGTATTTCCCTGCTCAGACCAATTGGGGATAATCAGAAACCTTGCGCGGAAGAGATGCTGACTGTGAGCCATGAGCCCAGGCATTGATGGTGCCACTTGCTGTATTGTGGTCACCAGCTGAGAGCGTGTGTTAGCATTAGACACAGGGATTGGGGAAACTCTTTTCCTATTATGGAGAAGCTGAGTGTTAGGCTGTTGGTGACAGTTTCAGGGCAAACGCACCTATCCCTGGCCCCCTATGGTCCCAGGAGGGGACCCACTTAAAGGTTTCTGGCTCCCAGCCACCATCTCTGTCGCGGCTGATTTTTTGTTTCAGTCTCTGGCCTGGGACTCAGTTCCCAGTTCTGCTCCAGATTTCCCCCGTGACTCTGGGAAAACCACTCGGGGCTACATTTTCAAGCGCTCCCATTGACGATTTTACAAAGCAAAGGCAGCCGTGGAGCGCTTTGGAAAAACCAGGCCTTTTCCCCTCGGCGTCTCAGTCCACATCTGTAAAATGGAGCAGATCATTTTTTGCCTAGTTAGGGGGTAAAGCTCATCCGGGCAGGGCCTGGGTCTCGCCATGTGTACGTGCAGCCCCTAGGGTCGCGGGCCCCCGATCCTGGTAGTAACTGCTAAGTGCTACGGTGAAATAAACCATATGTGGTGCCCCGTCTGCTACAGCTCTTCAAACTAACCCCAGGGAACGGCGTCTGTTGCTTGGGGCACCTGGCCGAAAGAAAACAAAACCAAGGCTTTACCTCCCAGTAGATCTGATCTTCGAAGCACTGTGTGTCCGGAGGGGACCCCAACGACCTGATTTTCAAGGCAGCTCCTGGGAACATAAAAGGAAGGGTGAGGGGGAAAGTTTGTCCCATTCTGCATTCTCTTTTCAGAGGTGCTGATCACCTGCAGCTCCTCTTGTATTCAGGAGGAGCAGCCAGGGCCCAGCACCCCTGAAAATCAGGCCCACTTATTTTGTTGCTTGTATTTTGGATGTCTAACTTCAACTACCCAACTTTGAAAGAGCTGGAACAGATGATGATTTCCTGACGCCTTGGTTTACGCTGACCTCTAGTGGCTGGACAGAGGTTTGGCACCCAGTGGTTATAGTATTTAACAGACTTATAGAGACCTAATTTCGTAGGTCCCCATGTTAAGTATCCTCACACCTTCTTGTCAATTGTCTGAAACGGGCCATCTTGATTATCACTACAAAAGTTTTTTTTCTCCTGCTGATAACAGCTCACCTTAATTAATTAGCCTCTTAGAGTGAGTAGGGCAACTCTCACCTTTTCATGTTCTCTGTATGTCTGCGGAGCAGGGGTGGAGCATTGCCAGGGAAAAATACCTCTGCCTGTGGTACTGTGGCCACAGTGAAATCATGCCCCATCAACAGACACAAAGCTCACCCACAAGGCTTCCTCCGACAACAGCGAACCCCAGCGTGATGAGTAATGCGAAGAGCTGGCAGATTCCCTGGTACGTTGCCGTCCGGCTTCCGTCAGCGATTAAAGGGAACACGTCGGCCATCCTGCAAGAGCCAGGTATGTGTTGGGAGCTCCTGTAACTCATGCTGACCTAGGTGGGGCCTTGTTCCTAACGCGTGCCAGAGTCATTTAAGAGGATAAGAATCTACTACTGCTGGAAGTCAATGGAGCTACTCCATTAGCTTGAGCTATAGCCCGTCTACTCCTAGAGCTGAAGGTCACCTGTTCAAACCCTGCCGATGGGCCAGCATCAAAGCCAAATTGTGGGGACTCAGTTAGGCTCCAAGGACTGATGTTTTGCTGCTGTGGAACTAATGAAGCCATAAAGATGTAACCGTGCAGGAAGAAGTGAGCTGTAGCTCACGAAAGCTCATGCTTAAATAAATTTGTTAGTCTTTAAGGTGCCACAAGTACTCCTGTTTTTTTTTGTAGATACAGAAGGATTCAGAGGCAGTGGAAAGGGTGCAGTGCTAGGGGCATGGAGGATTTGGGGAGCTGTGGACAGTCCTCCACCTCTGCTGGGACTCACTGCTTGTCCCCTGACAGGGGCTTTTTGGGGGTGGATCAGACACATCTATTGCTGGAGGGGGAGCTTACTGTCCGCAGCAGTGGGGTGCCAGAGAAGAAGCAGGCCTTTCAGAAGCAACTCCACAGCTCCAGCCTGGTGCAGGGAAAGCGTTTGGGTACCACAGGCATTAGCCCCGAAGGCCCTTAAATATTCACAGATCAAAAAGTGCAGAGGCTCCAATCACGTCATCTTGCACTTGTTAGTCCCAGTAGATGACAGAGGAGCTGGTAGATGGAAAACGCTGGAGGTGCGAGGCCAGACATTTTCTCAAACGAACCTCCCAGCAGATTTGTGTTATCAGGCGCCAAGTGTAAGCACAGAGGTTTGGCTGACCCGATAGCAAGTCTCAAAAATCGGGACAGGGGCGGGGAGGGGGGGAATAGGTGTCTATGTGAGGAAAAAGACCCAAAAATCGGGACTGTCCCTATAAAATCAGGCCATCTGGTCACCCTAACAGAGGTTCAAGCCCAAAACAGTTCACTCATCCCTAGAGAGTGAGTGACAGGAGCTTGTGAAATTGGTTTTATTCCTGGTCCCGTCACTGAGCAGCAATTCCCTTCACCTCTCCATGCTCTGGTTTTCCCCTCATTATGAATGCAATAATGTCCTTCTCCCAGGGGTTGGGTTGCGTTACAAGGCAGAACGAGTGTTAGTAAAGTGCCAGGGGTTGGAAGGTGCTATTGATAGGCTTGAAAGGATGCGATTTTTATCTGTCAATATTGGTGAACGTTGATTTCACCGTCCGCACACAGCCCCAAAGTGTATTTCCATCTATGATGATTGAAATTTACAGCTAGGCAAAGGAAGAAAAACGCAGCTTAAGAACTTGATTTCAGGATATTGACTTGCATATTTTGCCATGTGATGCTGACTCTTCGTGCCTTCGAGTTATAAAGCTTTAACTTCCTGCATCTCAGCGTCTACTCTCGTTACCTAATGACCGTCTGACGGCCTCTGTGGTCTGCCCACCCCTCCTAACTTCCCCACAAGTTTGAACATGTAAATAGATAACTGGGGAAAAAATGCTTTAAAATAAACCTCTGTGTTATCCATCGACAATATTCAAAAATAGTCGCCTGTTGCTAAGTCTCGCTGTAAAGACCGAGTCTTAGATGTGTGGGTTATTCCCCTCCCCGCCCCCCGAGCAGGGCTGTGAACCAGTGTTGGGGGGAGAGGATAGCAAGTGCCCTGTCCTTTCCATAACGCACACTGACTTTCTGGTGCTGGTACACAGGAAGGGGTTCTTGGTACTGAAAAGATGGAGAACGGCTGCTATAGAAATACCGTCTCCCAGGGAATAGCCGAGCAGTGATTCGTGGCCTCTCGGTGGCAGTATCGAGTTAGTGAGCAGAGGACAGGCTGGTGTGTCAATGAACCGTGCGTGATCAATGCCTGGCTTGCATAGAGCCGCCTAGATGTCACCTCCCACCCACTCCATCCCCGGCACTGGGTGCGGTGCAATTTACGATCGAAATCAAGGAATCCATTGGAGGGGAGGGTTGGAATGAAGGATCGTCTCCCCCCCACCCCACACACACACACACACACATGAGCAGTGCTCACCCGTCCCCGTAGACATCTTGCGTTGCCAGAGCTGCCACCAGAGCTCCCAGGAGAGCACCCAGGACGCCCGGCATCCCGTGGAGGTTGTGGACCCCGCATGTGTCCTGTATTTTTAGTCTGGAGTCCAGGCTGGGCTGCGGAGAGCACAGAGGGGTCTGTGAGGACGTGAAGGGCTAGAGGTGTGTTCAGGGCCCGGGTTCTGCGGTGTGCGTCTAAGAGGCGCGGTGAAGGGGGTGGGAGGGCTTCAAGCCACCTTCCTGGACTGCCTGCCCCGCCCCCGGGGGCTGGAAAGCCCCTCGGTGTAACTTGGACATCCCTGGGGGCCTGTCTATGCAGGAGGCTTCTTACAGCAGAGTCCAGAGATGGCTTCCTCCCTCCCCCTTGCACGGGGACAAAGAGCAGTGTAGACGGTAAGGCAGGGCTTAGGCAGGCAGAGGAAAGACGCGCCTGAAGTGAACCCTGTGGGTATGTTTCCAGGACAAACCCTACACGGTTCTCTGCACGCACAAGGTGCAGTGTCACATCCCCGCTGCCGGAGGAGCCTGTCCCCATCGTCTTCCCCCCACCCCACCCCCCAGCCAGAGGTGTTCGCTGCCCCCTGCACGTTGCAGTGTGGATGGAGCTTGCTTTTCGCTGCGGCACGTAGCCACACGTACCCTACGTGCCACCGCCACCAATGGTGTGTCGTACAGACATGGTTTTAAGCTCCAGCAGGCCAGGTCCCCCCACCTGCAGCTCCAGTGCGGTTACTGAGGCCTGGCCCCCACGGCACACCCTAGGCTGGGGGTAGCGAGGCGGAGGCAGCAGAGTGTCTGTCTTCCACCGTCCCTGCGCTGGAGGAAACCTCCCCTGGCCCCAGCTGGGGTTTTAGGGCCTGGTTATGGTGCTCCAGCCCCTTTGAGGGCCCTGGCTGGCGTTCTGGAGAAAAGGGGCCTCAATGCCAATGAGGATCCGGAGCCACGTTAAAGATCCGTCTACACGGCACGCTCCAGTCCGTCGTGGGCCGAGTACGTGCACATGCCCCCAGCACGGGTATAACTAGCAGCGTAGGCTGCGAGGCCCCTTTCAGGCAAGTAAAGCCACACCTGGCCTCTGGGGGTATGGACCCTGAACACCTTTCTACGCGCCCAAGCTGGGCTTTCCCGGTCTACACAGCCCGGCACTTCCTCCTGCCAGAGCCGTTCCCTGGCAGGCGAAGCTACGCACCACCGTGTGAACACAGCCTGCTTTTCACTGCGGCGGGTAGCTCCACGGACCCTCCCGTGCTGCGTCGACGTCACCGACGGGACTTACCGTGAGGAATTTGAAGCCCAGGGTAGAAACGAGCCCAGCGAGAAACCCGGCGATCATGGCACCGAACGGAGTCAGCATCATCTCGCCTGATGTCCCGACCACGACCCCGCCGGCTAAGGCTGCGTTCTGAATATGGACCTGGAGAGAGAGAGAGAGCACGGGGGGAGGAGCTCAGCGCAGACGCCCGCACCCGCTGCTGGTCAGGTGCAGTGAAGGCTGGAAGGAGAGGTGGGGAGAAAGTTGGGAAGAATTTCAAAGTTGTGTCTGGATGGCGCGGTTCAAAACGGCAGCCCCTCGGAAGGGGAAGCCTGTTCACACAGCTCTTAGAAGGCCCAGAGGGTGAGGGACTGTCACCATGTTATCTACCAATGGTATTTATGTGGGTCCATCACTACAGTACCAGAGCACCTCTCAGTCTTTAGTGTATTTATCTTCACAATCTCCCTGTGAGGTAGGGCAGTGCTATTACCCCATTGTACAGATAGGGAAACCGAGGCACAGAGACTGAGTGACTTGCCAGAGGTCACAGAGTGAGTCTGTAGCAGAGGAGGGGATAGACCCCCAGGTCTCCCAAGCCCTAGGGCTAATGTCCTGAACACTGGACCATCCTTCCTTGCTGCCTCTGGCAATATCCTTGGGAGACCTTATTGAATTAAGTTTGAGTCTCTTTGGGCTCCCTTGTATTAAACGAATGGCTTATGTGTTATTGTGGGCTGAGATTATATGTAACCTCTCAGTAGGGGGAGATGTGACATTTTAATGGGACTTGAAATGGCTATAATGACCAACGTGCCAGACAAGAACGGACTCTTAGAACAGAAAGCGCTAAGTGGTTTTCCTGGGGAATAGCTAGGGGGAAATGAATGCAAATTCCCCACCGCCGGTTACGCCCAAACCCAGCCTTATGAAGCCATGCCCCGAAGATCGCGTCGCTGCCTGCTAGCCGCCTGGTACATGAGGCCAAGCTGAAAGGCCCAAGCTGTGTAAAGGAGAGGCTGAACTGTTCATGGTGCCTGTGAACCTAGACAGGTGTGAACTTGTAACAGTGGGGAAAACCTGATTGGGGGGTTTTGAAGGCCTGGCACCACCCAGAGCCAAGGCTGGAGTTCAGGTGGCCTCTAGTGAGCCTTGAAGCATGCAGGTAAGTTCTTGTATTGTTTTAAATACATTTTCCCTGGAATGCTGCTACCGTAAGAATAAATACGCTTGCTGGGTGGTAACAGAACTGCGAGCAATCACGCTGCTCATTGCTTTCTCTCCAGAGGCTGCTTGAGCAGCCTGACTGGCTTGCTGGGAATACCACAGTGCAGCCTGGAAAACTCTCAGGCAGGGGTCTCTCCCCAAGCAATGTGAGGGCTGGGGAGCCAGCAGTCTAGACTGGGAGCCCCTGGTGGACCATGACGGGGGAAATACAGGCGTCCTGAACTGTGACACCCATAATCCCACCTGCTCACCACCGTTCCCGTCCACCATCTTGGGAAGGACAATCCTGGTGAGGCAGGTCTGCACAAAGGGAGCCCCACTCTTGTGCATCTCTGCAGGTCGCCAGGCTCAGGGCTCCTCTCCTGCAGAGTCTCGGGGGTGCGTAGCAGAGTCCATACGGCCAAAAGACTGAGGTTCTCGTTGGAAGGGTGAAATGTGGCCGGCAGGAGACTTGGGGGCATGGGTGGCGGGTGTCGAAGGCCAAGGGAGGCTAAACCTCCCCTAACCCCAGCCATGGCCTCACCCAGGCTCCACCCTGAGGCTTCTCCTTCCTCCGAAGCCGGCAGGGACTCAGGTCCAGCCGACGGCCAGTGGTAGCTCGGGCCAGTGGCCTGGGGATCAGGCCAGCCATGGGGGTGGTGGACTTGGGGGTCAGATGTGCCCTTGGGAGGAAGGGGTGGGGCTGGGGGCCAGCCTCCCTGAAGTGGGGGTTCACCCACTGCCCATGCTTTGGGGTCATCAGCAAAAAGTCAGAGGGGCCATTGAGTTGACTCACCATGTCCAGTTTGCCTTCCCCATTGACGAGGGCAGACGTGGCAAAGGTGGCCAGTGTGCTAGCGGCCAGGGAGAAGTAGGTGTTCATGACTGTCCGTTGCTGGTCGTCGCCGTGAGCTGTAATGGCAGAGTTGAAGCTTGGCCAGAAGAGCCATAGATAGATTGTTCCTGCAGGGGAAGGAATCAGGAGTTGAAAGCAAATTTGGAAGGTAGGGAATCTCCCACAGAGCTGATGAAGAATGTTCTGTGAACGCTTTTTTCGATGGAAAACGGGTCTTTGACCATAATGAAAATGATCATTCACGTTTTTCTTCTGGATTGAAATTTTCCTGTTTTTTCCATTGAAAAAACAGAAAATGAAAGACTAAGTGTTGGATTTCGGTTAAATCAAAACCCAAAACACTTTTACCAAAAATTTTTCAACAAAAAGCCCCCACCCCTCACCTTCCAAAAAAAAAGTTAAAGGAAAATTCGTAGGGGAAAATGTTGGGTTCTAATCCTCACTCTTGAATCGACTCAAAATTTGACATTGCTGATTGGATTTTCAGGTTTGGTTTGATGCAAACTCCCCTCCCCGGAACTGCTGCTAAGCAGACAAATCAGCTGTTTATTGAGAGAGTTGTTTACTGTTTAACAAAGGACTTTTCTAAGTTCCCTAAAATACACAAGCTTGCTTGGATTGTTTTGAAACTTGATCTGCGTTGTCTGGGAGTGATGGTCTATAGTGTTATGGTCACCACTTTTACAAGACTCTGATATATTTTGTACAAAGCATGCCTTGTGAGAGATCATTTGAAAACCCATATCCTGCTGAACATTATTGTCCTGGTAAAATATGTGTATCAACATTGTATGGAAAGTTATAAGTTTCTACTGTATAACATTGCTGTAACATGTTCCAGAGCTCGAAAGGCAGATCCAAACCAATTCTTCAAAGACGCATTAGCGCCCCCAGCCAGGTGTTAAAGAGCCGTCGCTGGCTTGAGCAGCCATTCTTCAGCAACATGAAGGTGTAAACAAGAAATTTACATGTCATCAGAGAGATGGTCCAACCCTCACCCCCAAGAGGCTACTTGTCACCTGCACCCCAGTCGTGGGTAATCCTCAGAGAGGGGAGGTTGGTATCAGAGAGAGACAGAGGCCTCCACTGCTCATGACATCAACTCTCAAAGAACTGAACTAAGAGGGGATTGGTCCCTGCGGCTGTTCAATGGTCCAGCTGGGTAATGTCACACTGGGACAGGGTTACGGGTCCAAATTTTGGGTCATCTGAGCAAGGGTGTCTCAAGATAAAGCCCCCTAAAAATACCACAGACATAGTTTTCTGATCTGTCAGCTGTTACTTTGACCCCATCCGGGGCTCCAGAGAAGCAGTGTGTGTTCCGAGTCCTTACCGATCATAGCAAAGAGATCTGAATGGTACACGGAGCCTTCCCTCTGCCTGCTCTTGTCCAGCTGGGGCCGATACAAGACCCGCGAAACCATCAATCCGAAATAAGCCCCGAAGGTGTGGATGGTCATGGAGCCCCCAGCATCCTTTGCCTGGACGGTACAGGAAGCAAAGGACGGTGCTGAAAAGGTGGCGGGAGATAATCCAGTCTGTACCACCGCTGGGCAGCTTGTTTTCAGCCCAGACACGCTCAGCAAAGACATGCGGATTCGACCACATTAAAATGTTTCGCGAATTCATGTCGGTTTTGCCGAATGCTTTGCTGAGCGGGGGAAGGGAGGGAGCCCTAAAAAATAGTTAGAAATCTAAACATTTGACTTAAACTATTTTTCATTTGGAAGCTTCCTGGAATTTTTTTTTAATTAAAAACTTTTTAAAATGCTTGAAAGAAAACAGTTTTGTTTGTTTGTTTGTTTTCAAAAGGTGCGGGATAAAAAACACCCAAAAAATTAAATGAAAATAATTACATTTTGGATCAAATTAAATGTTTAGTTTGACCCAAAACAATTTTTTAAATTTTATTTAGCCACTGAACCGACAAGTCGGGCATTTGCTCGGCTCGAAGACCCCGTTGTCACCCAGCTAAGAACAGTCCTTCCCATGGGGAACGGAAGCACCATGAGAAGTGTGACTTACCCCGACGACGCTGAGCAGGACGTATTCATTAATACCAAAGAGTGTGACTTCAAACAAGGCCATCAGCAATAGCTGGATGGGGCTTGTCTTGCCCAGAACTGCTCCGAAGGAGATCAGGACGGCTCCGGAGCAGAAATCGGCGTTGATCATGCTAGCAGGAATAGTGAAGAAAGTAGAACAGGTTACAGGCGACTGTTACCCTGGGCAGAGTGCCAAACACAAGACCAATTTCCTCTAGATTTAAATGGCGCAGGGACCCTTGCACTGGGGTGAATTTCAGCCTCCAGCTAGTTTAATGGGTAATGGAGAAGATTGTGCACTTGACAGTCTGGGAAATTCACAAGGGTCCCCAAGAGAAAAGCCATTAGAGTGACCAGACAGCAAGTGTGAAAAATCGGGACTGGGGGTAGGGGGTAATAGGAGCCTATATAAGAGAGAGACCCAAAAATCGGGACTGTCCCTATAAAATCGGGACATCTGGTCACCCTAAAAGCCATCCAGAGAAGGAACGGCAGAATCAGTTAGCGGGTGTGATTGGAGACTTTGGAACAGAAACGCTCGGCTCGCCTAACGAGCGGGCGGAAGGGCTAAGAACTTGGCTGGAGGGTTTTGCGTCTGTGAAATTATCTGGCCAGCGTTGTGGTCTGCAGGAGGCCAGATGATCTATTGGTCCTATCTAGTCTCAATCTAACGAGTGAAAAAAGGCCTTCTATTATTCCATGTATTACAGTAGCCACAGCTGAGATCAGAGTGCATTGTGCTAGGTACTGTCCATACACACAGGGAGAGACGCGCTCTGCCCTGAAGGCGAGAGAAATGCGCTCTTGTTATCCCTACGGTACAGATAGGGAGCCGAGGCCCAAGGAGACAGGGTCACATGGGGAGTCTGCAGCAGAACCGGGATTTCAGCCTCGGCTCTCCCATGCCAACTGCCAAATCCGCTTTTGACTGCTGGATAAACGAGCAAATCAGGCTGAGGCAACACAGCGGTGTTCTGATCACAAGTGTGTCTGACGTGAACGTCTGGGCGGCTCCCTGGCCCCGAAAGAAAAGCTGTATGTGTGACTTCACGCCCTGTTACCATCTATCCGAGCACCTCTGAACCTTTATTCCTTGCAACCCCTGGGAGCTGGAGCAGGGCTAGTCCTCCAGTTTTACCAACGGGGAGCTGAAGCACAGAGACTTACCCACCGTCATGCAAAGAGTCTGGGAATAAGCCACCTGACATCCTTCCTCTCTGACCCCTGGCTTCTGGCTGCTCACCTCTCTATTCCGATGTGAATCTTGCCATCGTGAAAAGAGTGGAAAAAGCCTTGGATCAGCGTAGACCACTGGATAGCGAACGCCGCGATCAGGAAGTTGAAGGCTACGCTGCCAAACCCGTAACGTTTCAGGAAGGTCATCAAGAAGCCAAAGCCGATGAAGATCATGGTGTGGACATCTTGGAAACCTGGGGAGAACATCACAAGTGGATTTGATCACGGGGGAGGGGGAACTTGTCAACACATTTTCTGAAATATTTATTACACACACACACACACACACACACACACACACACACACACACACACACACACACACACACACACACACACACACACACAAAACCTCAAGGGTCGACAGATTTTTGACATGCTCCAGGATTGGTGCAAAATAACCCAGGATGGGAGAAATCCACAAAAATGCTGAGTTTTATTAGTTTCTTTTTTTTTTTTTTTCAGTCTGAATTTGAAACTGCCTTTGAGCTTCAAAACATTTTTGAATTTCCTGTCAGGGCCGGAGAATCCGCCCCAGAGGATGTAGGTAGACTGCAGTGCTAAGATCCTCCTCTCTGCACAAACGCACTGAGCGTTTCCCAGGATCGTTTCTTTCCCCTCTGCTTTCATCAGAACAGAGAGCAGCCCCCAGTGGTCTCTAGGAAGCCATCACCCAGGGCATGAGAGCAGCCAAGCGACCTTGAGGATTCCCCGAGCACGGACAGGCCCCGTGGCCCCTCTCTCTGGGGCTGGCCCATGGAACAACGACCTCGCTGAGTGGCTGCTGCGCAAACACTGGGGCAGCGTATCTCACCGCTTTGTTCTGCCGCCGTTCGGGCGGGATGTAAAAAGCGAGGTCCTGACCCTTAGAGAGCCCATGACACCTTTCACAAGAGCTCTGGGGCGTCTCCTGGACAAATTCCAACTGGAGCCACTGCCCCGCACCCCCCCCTCCTCACTTTCAGGTCTGAGAGGTGGCTGTATTTCAGTGGGGGACAGGTGATCCCTGTTCTGGAAAATGCTTTGGAATTCCTTGGGCTGACCCGTGCTACAAAAACCTATGTCCTGGTTAGACGCAGAATGAATAGCATTGCACTTGTAAGAGCGACATTTCCACCCAAAACCTTACGCTGTGTTACTGCGGGAACATGGACAATAATTCTTAGCCATTGGATAGCACCTCTCCTGCCTAGATCTCCCTTTACAAAAGTGGGGAGTGGTTACAGACCATTGCTCGTTCTCACAATTTTATCACAAGTCTCGTGATCTTCGCTGTTCTTGGTAAAGCCCCGGCTCTGGGAGTCAAGTGTGTGGGGGGAGGAGAATTCAAATCTGCTTCTAGCCCTCGTGTCTGCAGAGAAAAGCAAGTGAATCAAGGGCACCTTGAAGGCTCAGAAACCAGACAGAAGATAGAAAGAAGCCAAAGTTTTGTTTTGTTTTTTAATCTTATGATTTTAAGCCAATTTCATGATTTCTTTGGGTGCCTGAGCCATGATTTTTTTTTTTAACCCACGTGGGGTTCGCAACACTGTGGCTATTATCTTCATTTAACATATGGGGAAACTGAGGCGGGGGGAAGAGGTTTGCCAAAGGTCACACAGCAAGTTAGTGGCAGGGCTGCGAAGGGAACCAAGTTCTCAGTACTCCTAGTCCCTTACTGTAACCATTAGAGCAAGTGGGCTGTTTGTCCAATTAAACCAGCTGTAAATCCGGAGCGACTCCCCTGACTCCAGTGGAGTTTAGATCAGTGCAAATGATCGCAGAAATGGGGCCTGCCAAGCCACTCGTGGAATTGCTCTGAAACCAGCGAGCCAAACGTAGCTGGGAGTGAAAAGGTCTTATTCTCCCTTGTCCAGCACCTCCTGTTTTCATTCGCACCGATACGAGGCATGTGCAACGCACTACGGGCCTGATTCTCACTTCCACTCGGAAGGTCCCGTTGCACTGATCTGGCAGCGTGAAAGCCTCTTTTACTAGCCTAGAGCGGCATAAAGGGGCCTTTGTGTAAATGAGAATCAAGCCATCGGCACTGGGAGGGTATAGAAATGATTGTAACTTACATGCCCCCCTGGGGTCGGGGGTGGGGGGCAGCAGAAATGGGGGGGGTCTATCGCAGGAATAGCTGCGAAGCGGAGAGCTATGCGAGTACAGGGTCCGCTGCGTTCTCCCCCTTTGCCACCCGCAGGCACAGAGATCTGCCAGGTGCTTCACCGCCCCCTCCTTCCACAGGAGTTAAAACAGCCAGCTGAGCACCAAGATCCTCAGCGGGTGTAAACCGGCGTCGCTCCACTGCAGTCAATGGGACTCTGCCGCTTAACGCCAGGGCAGCGCCTGCCCCTCCGTCTCGTCACCTCGCCGCTGCCAGCCAGCGCCCGGAGCTCACACTCGACATTTGCGACAGTCACAGGTACAGGATTTCGCGCCACCGTGTGCTCTGCGCTGAAAGCAACTAAATAAATATAGACTCTGCAGATGCACAAGCATTAGGCTCGTGATGCAGGAACAATGCAAGGGCCTGGTCCTGCATTGCCCTGCACCCTGGGGGAGTCCTTTACTCTGGTGTGAAACGGCACCTGCCTGATTCTTATTTACGCCAAGACCCTTTACGCTGCTCTGGCAGGACTTAAAGAGGAAATAGATTCATTACACTCCCATTAAGATCCTGCTTCCCTTGCCAGAGCGGCGTCAGAGGCCCATGGTATGAAGGACACTCTGCATCTACCACTGTGAGGATAAATACATTAAAGATAACGAAACGTTTGGGGGAATCTACCAATGACAAACGCTGTCTACGAGCCTGGCATGATCAGTTATGATCTTGTAGCGTTTTGCACTTATTTCGTTCTTGTGCCAATAAGAACCCTGGGGGCCCGATGCCGATTCATACCAGGGCCCCTTCACCCCACGCTGGCAGCGTGCTCACAGATACTCGCCCCCCCCTTTGCGCTGCCTGAGTAGGATAAAGAGGCATTCGGGTAAATACGACACCCGCGGGCGAAGGTCCAGGTCAGTGGAGAATGAGGGAGCAGCTACCCTGCAAAGAAAGACCCACGCAGCAAGTCCTGGAGCCTGGGTCAGCTGACTCGGAGTCACACTCCGGGGCCAAGAATTGCAGGATATTTGGCCTTGAGGCTCTGAAAGCCAGTGAGCGGGGAGGGTCTCAGAGCCCAGGCTCCAGTCTGAGCTCGAACATCTACATGGCTATTTTCACCCCGTCACGTGAGCCTCGCGAGCCTGGGTCAGTTGATCTGGGCTTTGAACCTCGCTGCTGTAGGGGTTTGGAGTGCGGGTTGGTTTTGGGGGGTGGTCTTGCTTGTAGTGTGGACATGACCGGAGACTCCAGGTCTCACAGCTCAGCAGCATGGTGGAACGTGTCCTCCTGTGTGTGTAAATGGTCATGGGTTCGAATCCAACCTCGGATGGCACAGAAGAACCTATGAGAGAGGCTGAGTGATCACAGAGCTAGGCTGAGAGTTGGGAGACTGATTTCAATCCCCTGCTCTGTCAGAGGCTTCCTGGGGCAAGTCTCTCCCTGCCTCAGTTCCTCCCAGGGCTGGTGTGAGGACAGATACACTAATGATTATGAGCTCAGATACTATAGTAACAAGGCCCAGATGTGGGTGTAGACAGCTGTGGGTGGGAAGGACTTTACCCTCCTCCAAAAAACATGGGGGTTTGCATTAATAAAGAAACCTCGAGCTTGGGCCAGAAGCTCGTCTATCTCCCTTTTTTTAAAAGTGGACAAATTCAGCCCTGGTACCAAGCTACTCCTGGAAGCAATATGCAACAACTCTGCCACCGCCCAATTAAAAAAAACAAGTTGTCTACCTCCGGCTATCTAAGGCCTGGTCTACACCCAAGACGTAGGTCGACCTAGCGCCGTGGCTCAGGGCTGTGAAAGATTCTGTGCCTCGCAGGTCTCCTTAACCCCGGCTGTAGAGGCAACTAAGTTGGCGGAAGCATTTTTCCACCGATCTAGCCACGGCCTCTCGGAGAGATGGATTATCTAAACCCCTCCCCTGGACACAGGAAGCAGCCGCACGACAGTGGCACAGCTTCAGTTCTGCGGTAGCGTAGACATACCCTAGGCTGCATTCTTTCCTGATAGGAAGTACATGTCTCTCTGTGTTGAATGTGGGGGGGGGAGGAGAGGGTGGGGATGTGTAATTCTCTTTCAGCTCTGGGTGGAGTTAAGAGTTGGCAGATGAACTAGGAGAACCTGTCGGACGTCCGCCCCTGCTAGCCTGACTTGCTCCAGCTGTGCAGTTGCCCTGCCTTCACCAGCACCGAGCAGGGCCGTTCTCTGCCCTGTACCCACCTACCCCTCCTCTTGTGCGGGGGTTCCATGAACGCAGGAGGCGGCGTGGATGGTGGGCTGTAACTTGCCGAGCCGCATGGTAAGGGGAGTCCTGGAAAGCCAGGAAGTTCCCAAGATTGCTAAGAGGCAGGGTTCGCGGTGAGCTTTTGGTTTTGTGCCTGGGGCACTGTCAGTCACAACTCCCTTTCCCCTGGCGAGAGACAAAATAAAAATGACCCGTCTGGCTGCAGGAGTCTTGATCCAACTGAACAGGCAGAGGCGTGTCAGACTGGGAGGAAAGACAGGCGTGGCTCAGGGTGAGCAGTTCACGTCTGTCAGTTGGCAGAGCTAGGAGCTAAACCCATGTATCCTGAGTCCCAGGCCAGTGATCTGTACACTAGGCAACGCTGCCTCCCTATGCAATATTGCAGGACCATTAGGCCAACGGTTTCAGAAGTAACCGCTGAGTCTCAAGTCTCTGTTGAAGTCACTGGCGCTATGTTGATTTACACCAGCTAGGGATCTGGTCCAAATTGCCCAAATTTCTCTAAAACTCAGGTACTTGTCTGCACTGAACATGCTACAGCAGCAGCGAACCACTGCAGATAATCCACCTCCCCAAGAGGCGATACCTAGATTGATGGCAGAATTCTCCCATTTCCGTAGCACTGTTTACACTGGGTGTTAGGTCAGCTTAACTACACCACTCAGCGGTGTAGATTTTTTTTTTCCACACTCTGAGCAACGTCGTTACACTGAGCTAATTTTCTAGTGCAGACCAGACCTTAATAAAGACAATGGCCTGGTCTACACTAGAAAATTATGTGTTCATAAATCCACACCCCACCGGACGTAAGTAAGCTGACTTAAGTCCCCACATATACAGAGCTAGAAGAAATTCTTCTGTCGACCTAGCTGCCGCTTCTCAGGGAGGTGGATTACCTACGCCAAGGGGAGAACCCCTCCCTTTGGCATAGGTAGGGTCTATACTGAAGATAGTGTTTACAGCCATGCTGCTGTAGCCTTTCAAGGGTAGATGATCTCTGAGCCCTTTCCCAGCCCTGCAGAAGAGCTCCGTGTAGCCCGAATGCTTGTCTCTCTCCCCAGTAGGCGCTGGTCCAGTAAAAGATATGATCTCACCCACCTTGTCTCACTAATATCCTGGGACCAACACAGCTATAACACTGCAAACCTAATTTCTCTGCCACTTGCTTTGCAGCGTTAGTTTCAGTCTATTTCATGCTGCTCTCCTAGCTAAGGCAAAGCGGGGTGGTGTTTTCATTATTCCTGTAAGTGTCTGATCTGTATCTGTTTCAGGCCTGGCGGTTTCGCTGACTGCCCTTAGCAATTTGACCAGGACATCAGGATTAATGACCCTGGTTCATGACAACAGTCACGGGACTTTCCATGCCCATGAGTGGTCCGAGCCTGCGTTTTGCAATCGAGCTGATTCCAAAGAGCGCTCCTCAGCAGAGCAGCAACCTCTAACCTTGTGCAGAGCTCTCAGTACTGGAGCAGGGAAGCATCGGCAGTGAAAAATGGACGCATTGGATGGTACTTTGATTGCAAGCTCTGTGTTCTGGATTGACACAGCACCTTGCACTGTGGGGTCCCGGACCATGACAGGCTCCTGGGTTCCATGGTAATACAGATAAGAAATAGTAATAGTAGTAGGATAGCACTAAATTGTAATTATAATTAACAGATCACAATGGAGATTGAAAAACATGTGCCTTACTCAGCCAGAACCTGATCCAAAGCTGTTGAAGTCAGCAGAAAGTCTCTCTGTGACTTTCACAAGCCAGGTCCTAAGCCGTAAAGTGGTTGTGTCTATGGTTAAGTTTATGACCGATCCACAAGGGGTATAAATTAGAGCTGGTCGGAAAAATTCCAACCAAACAATGTTTCATCAGAATCGCCAATTCGGTGAAGTCGAAAGGTTCCGGGGACACAGTTTGGTTTCACCGATGTTCCAATGGGCTCACGGGGGCAGCGGGCCAGGCGTCCGGCCCTGGGCATCTGCCTCCTCTCCTTTTCATGGACAACTTGAAAAGTTTTTTGTTTTCATTCCAAAGAGGAGTGAAACCTGATTTTGAAATATCCAAATCCCCCATGAAATAGAACTACTTTCCCCCACTATGTAGATCCCACAGTGGTCCATGGTGAAAGCCAGCGTGTGGGAACATTGAACAAAGTTCTGCAGAGAGCGATGAAAATGGTTAGGGGACTGGAAAAATTGATTTATGAGTGACAACATGGTGTGAATAACTCTGACCAGCAGTGATTACTACCAGCTAGAGCCCTCAACCAAGACCAGAAGCCAATTGTACTAGAGACTGTGTGTGCAAATAGCAGGAGATATTTCCTTATGAGCATGTCTTTGCTGCAGGGGGAAAAAGGTGTGTTCTTAACAAGCGTTAAAATCCTAGCGCAGACAAGGCGGGCGAGGGAGTATCTTTTATTGGGCCAGCTTCCATTGGTGATAGAGACAAGCTTTCGAGCTACCCAGAGCTCTTCTTCCGGCCTCTTCTCTCTGATATCCTGGGACCGATATGGCAACAACAATACTGCAAACAACAATGGAAACTAGCAAAGGCAAGGCGACTGTAGTTTTGACACAAGTTTGCTGGCTGACTAAACTACAGGCTCCCCTATAGCTGAGATCCCGGGCTAGAAAAGCATACCGTCTGCCTAGCAGCATGTATCAATCCAATGCGTACATAGCTGAGTACAAAGATCTCCTTTATTAGCTTAGGCGTTCGTTATGTTGATAAAGGAGCAGCGTGCAGTGTGAGGTTATTATAAGAAGCAAGAGACGCACGGCCAAGCGGCAAGTGTTCTCCCGGATATTAACACCTCTCTGGAAGGCTTCTAAACCAACGGCCCAGGATTTGTGCAGTCACTTTGAGTCTTCCCAAAGTTCAGCAGGGGCCTTGCTATTTGTAGTAGTGACCTGGTATTTCTGAGGGTTCCTGTCTAACGTTTCAACAGTGGCGAGCCAGTATTTCTACAGCATGGTCCGTGGGAATGGGCCAGTCACCCATCAGTGCTTTGAACCGTTGCTTGTCAAGCTTTTGGCCAAGCAAAGCCCGCTCCTCTCTAACAAGACACAGGGAGATTATCTCCATTTTAAGAAGGGAAACCAAGCGTATGTCACTGCAGTAAAACACCCACAGCATCCAGCCTCAGAGTCCGGGTCAGCTGGCATGGGCTGGGGGGCTAACCATTGCAGGGTAGATGTTTGGGCTTGGGCTGGAGCTCTGGTTCTGAGACCCACCCCAGGCAGGGTCTCAGAGTCCGGGATCCGGCCTCAGCCCAAACGGCAATATTATATAGCCGCGCCAGCGCACGTCAGCTGATCCAGGCCAGCCGTGCCTCGGGTCTTTTATCACAATGTGGACATGCCCCAAGGCACAGAGGGACTGAGGCTATGTCTACACTGCAGGTGGTACCTAGCATGGGTACCGATAGCAGTGCAATCCCCCAGAAGCTAACTCAGGCCACCACGGCTTCGCTGCTGTTGGTACCCAAGCTGGCTGAGGTCGGAACCTGCTTACGCTCTGCAGTCACCCCGCGACTGCAGCATAGGCACACTCGAAGGGATTTGCCCACGGGATCCTGTGGCAGAGCAGGGTTTGAACTCTGTTCTCTAGCAAGCCAGGCCACTGCCTGAACCACAATTTATTCTTTGATGAGGCCAGGTGGAGCGAACTTCCCCTGTGGTGCTGCAAATTGCCTGTGTGTGGTTCCCCGCAACCCCCGGCATTTAAGCTGGCTCTGATTGCCACAATAAGAACAGATCTGACCCGAGGAATGAATGAATCCCGAAGCAGCCTGACACCTCCCTTCCAGCCCTTTGACTCTTCATCCACCAGCCCTGACTACCATTTGCAGCTGAAGTGCAGGCCCTCACGGAGCAGCTGCTTAGCAATGTCACTGCACGGCCTGGTGCCAGGGGCTGGGCACCCTCTGCTCCCCCAGAAGTCAATCGCCTCTTTCAGGTTTTAGGTTCCACATGAGCCTCCAAACTCCTCTGCTCGGCAAGGGATGCCCTGGCACACAGACCCGCCCTTCCCGGAGGCCAGCTCTGAATTGCAAGACCCCGGGAAGGGATCAGCGTTTGCCTTGCAGCTGCGCTGCCCACCATCTCCCGTGAGCGTCCCGCTCGCGAGGATAATACACTGAGTGCTTTTCAACCCACGCGCCCGGCACCGGCCGCGCCAGCGTCTCCCACGCTCTGCGCAATCTTTCTGCACCAAGAAGAACAACCAAGATGGTGCCAAGAGCGGGCACCAGCTTGGGGCATGTCTAAGTTCTTAAATCCTCCCTGAAAGTCAGCGTAGCCCAGATCCTCTGGGCCTGTAATGTACACATTTCCCGCGGTGCCTGAGCCACCAAGGATGCTGCTGTTGCTGTTGATTTTACGTGGAAAGTGCTCCAATACTACGAGGATGGGCTGAAGATCTATACCCCTAAGATAGATAGATAGGCTGTGAGTCTGATACCCCACCCAGCCATAGAGGTTCATGTTTTAGGACTGGCGGTCTCTGATTCAATCCCAGAGGTCAGCCAAGAACTGTCATATAAATGGGGGCTCATCTGGGGTTTGAGACCATGGGTATCGCGCACTTGGGTTGCGCTTCCTCTGTCACAGAGAAGGGCCATGGAACATTTGGGGCACGTAAGCGCTTGGGTTCCCCTCCTACGGATGGCGTCTGACCGTGGTGACGGGTGGCGTAGGTGGGACCTAGGCTGGTGAAGCAGTAGCTGGGTGCATGGACAGGCTGTACTCACTCGGGTAGCGAAAGTAAAAATCGTTGTCCCGGTTGCTTTTGTTGTGGTGGCTCAGCTCCTCGTGCCAGAGCCTGGCGCTGGTCTCTTGATCGTAGCGGACGAAAACAGCGAAGAGGATGATGGTGAAGAGCTGGAGGAGGAAGCATATTGCCGGGAGCTTGAACCGGAGGTTGGTTGCGTGGCCAGACATGCTGCTGAGGTGGAGGAGAAAGGAGCGAGATGAAAATGAAACTGATCTTCCAACCAGCCGCAGATGGAAGTTAACAAGCTGGGGCCCTTCCGCCAAGACTTTTGTTAATTACTTGTAGAAAGCCCAGCCCTCCAGTCAATGAGTTGCCAGCTGTGACCCTCCCACTGAAACACAGCGCAGCTCCAGAGGGTGAGAAAATATTTGCTCCTATTGCTGTATGCTTGCAAGCAACTGTCTGTTTAGGCAGGAACAGAGGAATGTGGAGAGCCAGCTTTGCCAATGGCTCAGTGACTGAGGCACCAGGTATGGATTCCTCGGGCCACATCCCTGGTTGAGGTAAATCAGTTGTAACTCCATGGCGGTCAATGGAGCTAAACCCTTTACACCAGCTGAGGATCTGGCCCATTGCGTCACATCATCATGACAGCAGCTGAGTCAGCCTGTTATGATTCAGAGACAAATTAAATGAGTTCAGCACAGCTATTGCATGCGGGTGACCATTTAAATGCAAGTCCTAGCCCTGGAATAGGGCTAGGGAGAAATGGATTCCGTTAGACTGTAGCTTCAATAGATTAGACTGGATAGATTAGGTTATAGAATGGATAGACTGGATTAGATTAATAATACAGTACCTACCTCACAGGAGTGTTGTGAAGATAAATCCATTAGCGATTGTGAAGCAATTTAAGACCTACTAGTGAAAAGCATTATACAAGAAAGGGGTGGTTGTATTGTTATCTTGTGCTTTTCATCAGTAGATCTCAAAGCACTTTACAAAGGAGGTCTGTAGCATTATCATCATTTTATAGACAGGGAAACTGAGGCTCAGAAAGGTGAGGTAACCTTGGGCAAATCACTCAGCAGGCCAATGGCAGACCCAAGACTAGACTCCAGTTTTCCAAATTGGGCTTCTTTGTGCTGTCTGTTGATTTAGAGAGTAGATTACTTGAATTAGATTAGAAAAGAGAGAGATTAGATTGTATTTGGTTATATATTAAATGGATTATTTTAGATTATGGATTAGATTGATTAAATTTGGTATTGGACGTATTTGTGTTGGTGTCCACAGTGAGCTAATTTCTAGAGATTCAAGATTGAAGAGATTCAATGCATACATTTATGGACCAGTTGGATTAGATTATAGATTAGATGGATTAGGTTAGACACAGGTGATAAATTTGGTTTCTATTATTATGGAGGTGTCGATCATGACTCCACAATCAAAGCTGAATTGTTTATTGCTCTTAAAGGGGAGTTTCAACCTTTTTATTTTGTATGAAAAATAAACCATCCCGTCCCCAAATTTTCACTGCTTACTCTTTGAGCACAGAATTAATTTTCTGAGAATTTACAGATAAATACATTCGTTTATTTATTAGTGTAAATTGACCCAAATCTAGATCCTGGAAGAAATTTAGTATCTGTTAGTCCCTTTTTTTGGCCCGAATGTTGTTAACAACAGAATAACACAAGCACTCAAGTATATTAACTGGGTGAATTGGATAAATTAGTTTGCAATTTATCTGAATTGTTGTATCTCATTTTTATGACTAGACAGACTACAGGCAGGCTCAGGTCTGGTAACTCTTAAGGAGGTTCCATTGTCAGATAAGGTAGTTCAACCAATCACCACACTGCCTCAAAAGCTAATTTGCATGCAACAGCTCTATTGGTTGTAATGACCCACCAGTATGGGACTGGTCAGTTGTGTCGAGTTCTCATTGGTAGGTTGCTTGACACGCACACTTAGGGCACTCAGTCTTAACATCGTTCCATAATGATGTTGCAAGGGAACAAAATATAGGAAAAAGTAAATGTGTTTTTAAAAATCAGTTGTATCTAATTTAGGACCAAAAGTAATTTAAAAGTCTTAATTGTAAACATATGTTTATTGCATGATGTCACGGCAGGGCAGAGTTAAGGTTGTTTGGGTAACTTTATTGTACATTTCTTTTAAATGTATCTTTAACTCTGAATTTCCTGGATTTACAGTGTGTGGTTTTGGGATACTTATAACATATCTGAAATGCCTTTTAGCTTTTAATTACTGACACATACTCTCAACCTTAACTCAATTGTAAAGTCCTTTTTTCTCTAGATTCAACGGATTTGGGTAGATATGAGATTAGATGGATTGGACTGTAGAACAGTGCTAGGTGAAAAATGAATGTTTTGATTTGCTGGCAATTCTGAAAAATCCCTCCCAAAAATGTTTTGGATTAAACTGAAAACAAAATTTTTGAAATTTTCAGAGCATTGAAAAGTGTTTGTTTTTTTAAAGATTTTAAAAAGTTTTGCTTTTGAGTAGCGAATTTGAACGAAATTTCTCAACAGAAAGTGATCTCAAACCAAAAAAATCTCAAAAATGTCATCAAAACAAAATGTTTTGATCTTTTCTGAATTTTGTTTGTTTTTTATTCAAAACAAATGATTTGGTGAATTCGGTGTGAATTCACAAAACATTTCGGTGTCATAGAATCGGCAATTTTCACCAAAAAAAAGTTTGAACCGAAAATTTTTGCCCAGTTCCAGGGTGGCCGGTAGCTGAAAAGGAGAGAAAGTTTCATCTCCCAGCTGGGGGCAGAGAAGCTGCGTCAGCGTGTACTGTTTATAAATTCTATGCTCCTAATAAAGCCTGTACTGTTTTTTATAAATTCTTTCACACATCTCTATGGGCAGGCAGTGGGTGTGGGGAACAGAGAGTGTGATTTCATTTTTTTTCTCTGCATCTGCATTCGCTGAGAGGTGTTTGTAACATACAGAGGCAGTGCGAAATCCAAGACTCGAGAAAGCAGAGGAGGAGAAATGAACTGACGCTGAATAAACTAAAACAGCCTTTTGGAAAGTGACGTGGGTACATTTTGTTAATTTTAAAGGCACTGTGTCAGATTCTGTTCTCCGTTACACCAGTGTCATTGCACTGAAGTTAACGGGAGTTACTCCAGATTTCTGTGGTGTCAGAGATCAAAATCTGTCTCTCAAAAGGAAGTGGAATGAACACGTCTGCTGCCTGCCCATTAGTCACTCTGCTTGTATGTTGTATACTTTTCCTTAGCCTGTGTATGTCTTAGAACGGCCCGATGGTTTGGGGCAATCGCCTTGACCTTGGTGGAGCTGGGTTCAGTTCCCTGCTTTGCTACAGACTCTTTGGGTGATCCTGGGCAAGTCACTTAGCTTTTCTGTGCCTTAGTTTCACCACCTGTACAATGGGGCTAATTGCTCTGCTTTACAAGTGTGCTGTAAGGATAAATACCGTGAAGTGCTTTGAGATGTGCTGCTTACAAAAGCCCCAGAGAGGAGCTCGGTATTGTTAGCTCCTGGGGGCAGGGACTGTCTACTCTGTTTGTACTGCACCTAGCACATTGGGGCCCTGCTCTTGATTGGCCCTTAGGTGCTATCTTAATAACCATAGAAACGTAGGATTGGACACGGTGATAATTCTGTCACTGAGATGACTTTACCAGCCGTGATGTCAGCCTTGCGTTAACCCAGAGCAAGCAAAAGGAGAATCAAGACCATAGTTGGCTCTAAATTCTAGGCCAACTCCCTAGCTGCTGTAAATCAGCGTGGCTTGACTGACGCGACATCAGTTTGTACCAGCTCAGGGTCTGGCCCAGTATTATTTCCTGCACCCCCCCCCAAAAAAAAAAACAAATTAAATTGGGTATGTGTGCACGGCGACCCCCCACTCCTACAGCACCGAGTCTTGGAGCCTAGGTCAGCTGACTCGGGCTCACACGACAGGGCTCACAAGAACAGTGTCGATATTCCTGCTCCGGCTAAAGCCTGGGCTCTCAGACCCATCCTTCCTTGCTGGGTTTTAAAACCAGCCACCAGCCTGAGTGGGAACATCTACACTGACCCAGGGTCTGAAACTCGCTACCGCAGATCTTCTTTTGCAGTGTAGACATACCCAGGGGTGCCAAAAAAAGGGGGAACCCGTTAAAGTAGGGGTGGGCAAACTTTTTGGCCTGAGGGCTACATCTGGGTATGGAAATTGTATGGTGGGCCATGAATGCTCACCAAATTGGGGCTTGGGGTGCGGGAGGGCTCCAGCTCGAGGTGTGGGCTCTAGGGTAGGGCTAGGGATGAGGGGTTGGGGGTGCAGGAGGGTGCTCCGAGCTGGGACTGAGGGGTTAGGAGGGCAGGGGGGAGGTCAAGGCTGGGGCAGTGGTTTGGGGCATGGGAGGGAGTCAGGGTGGCAGGCTCCAGGCGGTGCTTTCCTCAAGCAGCTCCCAGAAACAGCAGCATGTTCCCTCTCTAGCTCCTACATGGAAGTGCAGCCAGGCGGGTCTGCGCACTGCCCTGTCCGTAGGCGCCGCCCCCACAGCTCCCATTGGCTGCAGTTCCCAGCCAATGGGAGCTGTGGGGGCAGCATGCGGAGCCCCCTGGCTGCCCCTATGCGTAGGAGCCGGAGAGGGGCCATGCAGAGTGGAGCAAGACCCTGCCCCTGCTCCCCGGCTGGAGCTCAAGGGCCAGATTAAAACATCTGTAGGGGCCAGAAGTGGCCCCTGGGCCGTAGTTTGCCCACCCCTGAGTTAAAGACTCTTTTCCACAAACTACCTGGCAGCTGTTAAACTAAAGCTGAGTTCACCCCACATGCTGCTCGGGGCAGAATTTCATTTTGACCTGGCCAGCTGAGGAAATCTGTGTTCCCAGATTTATTCACAGTGCTCCAGATACTCTCAAACGCGGGAGGCCCTTTTACACCGCCAGAGAGGCGTAAAGGGGGCCCGAGCGTAAATGAGAATCTGGCTTCTTACCCTTGCTGGTTGACACAGATAAAACTCAAGTGACCTCAAACAAAGCAATTACCCAATTAATCATTAAACCCTAAGATTTCAATCCATTTATCTTCATGCTTCATCTGTTTTCTTTAAGCCAATCAAAACATTATGCAATCAACAAAGGGGGTTCTTTAGTGAGATCTCGCCCTTATCTAATGCAAACATTGGCCCTGGTTCACATTTATGTGGAGGTCCCTTAGTGGCGTAAAGGGGTTATAAATTACATTTACACTCCTCGAAGGCTGTTTTCGGGCCGCCAGAGTGGTGTAAAGGGGTCCCACTGTAAATTCTCTCCTTCGTTTGCCTTCTCACGTATCGGGCCAGATCCTCACCTTGGGTAAATCAGTGTCGTGCTGAAGCTGAGGGAGCTGCGCTGATTTACCCCAGCTGAGGATCTGGCCCGTGGAGCGAAAGTGGTTGCTTATTTTAGTCTGAACAGGGAGAAAGCAGCCGAGTTTTGTCCGGTTCTCATGCCCGTGTTCGGCTAGAACTTAAAGAAACTGGACAGGGCTGGAGAGCTTGAACAGGCTTGTGATGGGCCCAGGAGCCCTTCAGTTCTAGGTCGCTGGTTTTGGTTCATTTCCTGCTGGTAAAAGTCACCCTGAGCTGGTGGGACCATAGGAAATGAGGAGGTGGGTCTCAGCCCAGCTCCCAGCGGAGAGGTGTCTGCATTGCAGAAGTAACCGCCTGGCTGGCAGGCTCCTGGAGAGACCAAGGGTTGAATGGGTCGTGAAGAGTGCACCGTGCGTCCGAGGCACGTCCTGCCGGGGGAAGATGAGGAGTGTAGGGAGGAGCAGGTGTGGAGAACTTGCAACGTGCTTTACCTCAGGGGTTCTCAAACTGGGGATCGGGACCCCTCAGGGGGTCACAAGGTTATTACATGGGGGGGTCACGAGCTGTCATCCTCCACCAAAAACCCCACTTTGCCTCCAGCATTTATAGTGGTGTTATAAATGAAAAACACTTTTAAATATATTTGGGGGGGGGGTCGCACTCAGAGGCTTGCTGTGTGAAAGGCGTCACCGGTACAAAAGTTTGAGAACTGCTGCTTTATCCGCTCTTGGGGAAAGAGAAGGCTCCAGTTTCTGGGCTGCACCATTCACCAGAGCTCAATTCAATGCAAAGAATTCAGAGAAACTCGTCGGAGGATAGACCCTTCGCCCATTTCTCTTGTCCCCTTAAAAAATAAGGGGGGAGGGTAGATCCTGCTGTAAATCAGTGTCCCTCCACTGACCGATTTGCACCACACTGAATTTTGGTTTACACCAGCTGAGGATCTGACCCTATATATGGACCCAAATCACCATGGAGCCCAACCACTGGGCAGATGAGTTGCGCCCAGTTCTCAGCAAAGCTAAGGCCACTCCGGCAGCACAAAGCAGCCTTAATATGGGCACAAAGGGGCCTTTTTAAGGACTCCCCCGTGCACTGGGGGCCTCCCCAGCTGGTGTGGCGGCAGTGAGAGGGCCCTGCTCCCAGATGCTGGCGTAGGGGGTGGATCACACTCCACTACAGCTGTGCTTTTCAGGAGACAGAGAGGCCCATGAGGAGCAGAGTGTAAGTTTGGGCAGCCCCAGCGCTGCTCTAAGTTACACCAGGTGGGGCTCTGCATAGCCTCAGAATATGGGGAACACACAGGGGGCTTAAGGCGGCTCTTCTTGCCCCAAGTGTAGAAACAGAGGCTGGGGCTTCAAAGGTATTCAGGTTCCTGACTTCCGCTGAACTCAACGCAAGTTAGGAGCCTGAATTCCTCTCGGGGAGCTTGTCCATAATGGCTTAGAATCAGGCCCTCTGCGGCAAGGAGCTCATTTCAACCATCAAGCTCTCCGTGGGCCTCATCTGAGGTTCTCTCGTAGCCAAGAATAAAGGATATCAAGTCTATTTGGGATATAGAGGTGAAATATAACATACGTATAAATTAATGTCATAACGCAGAGTCTCAGGCCTGTAAGATACTCGGCTTAGCCACACAAGGCCTGAGGCCCGAACGAGGTTGACATGACTGGTTCACCAAGTTCACCAAGATCACTAGTGCACCCTGTAAATTGCCAAGATTAGAGGACAAGCCGTGCTAATTGCTGATGTTTAAGAAAAGCTGTCGCAATGTATCTATTAATATGGCAAGATGACTGGTAGGAACGTCTTGGGGAATTTTAGCTCGGCCACGCGTCGCTATGGCAACTGTGTGACGCCCGTGTTAACGAGTGAAAAGGGAACTAACCAGGGAGCATATGAAAAAGGGGGCACCCCTAATTTAGTGGGGGGAGGAAGTCCGGACAAGGGGAAAAGGGTTGGAATACTTATGGGTAGGTCTGAGCGTTAGCAGGTGAAAGCGGAACTCAGGATAAAGATGTTGGCCGGCCTGTGGAAAACACGTCGGGAAGCACTAGCATTATGATGAAGATGATGATGAAGAAAAGAGTGACTGATGCTCCAGGTTGCCCCAGCAGGAGATGTGAATGATGCTAGTCACAGGGCTAAACACCATGCAATCTCTCCATGTCTGCTGTTGGATTTCAGCAAAAAGAACAAGGAGTACTTGTGGCACCTTAGAGACTAACACATTTATTTCAGCATAAGCTTTTGTGGGCTAAAGCCCACTTCATCAGATGCATGGAGTGGAAAATACAGTAGGAAGATAGCTAGATAGATACAGAGAACATGAAAAGATGGGTGTTGCCATGCCAACTCTAAAGAGACTAATCGAATAAGGTGAGCTATTAGCAGGAGACAAAAGACTTTTGTAGTGATAATCAAAATGGCCCATTTCCAACAGTTGACAAGAAGGTGTGAGTAACAGTAGGGGGGAAATTAGCATGGGGAAATAGTTTCGTTTGTGTAATGACCCATCCACTCCCAGTCTTTATTCAAGCCTAATTTAATGGTGTCCAGTTTGCAAATTAATTCCAGTTCTGCAGTTTCTCGTTGGAGTCTGTTTTTGAAGTTTTTTGTTGAATAATTGCGACTTTTAGGTCTGTAATATTGTGACCAGGGAGGTTGAAACATTCTCCACCTGGTTTTTGAATGTTATAATTCTCGACGTCTGATTTATGTCCATTCTCAGTGTCCAGGGGCCTGGTTTGTGGATTTGTTGCTCAAGGGACTTGTGATAAATTGCAGCTGTTTCTTGCGCGCTCTGAGGGCCTCTCATTGTAATGATACTGATCATAATAGTCCCGATGCTGTAGCCCTCAGCTGACCGAACCTTTGCTGACCTTCTGCAGTGTAAGAGCTCAATCTA
The DNA here is from genome assembly GCF_016161935.1 of Mauremys reevesii. Classification (NCBI taxonomy): domain Eukaryota; kingdom Metazoa; phylum Chordata; order Testudines; family Geoemydidae; genus Mauremys; species Mauremys reevesii. The sequence goes on along the minus strand of NC_052646.1, from coordinate 4,002,052 downwards.
TAATCAATACATCAGCCCATCAATAAGGCCTCTCTCCGGTCAACCGGCAGAGTCAGGTCACTCTGGTGCAAAGCCACGACCGTCTGAGGCCGCTCCGTTCAGCCCGGTCTGGTTACAGCAAGACTTGCCCTCCCCTCCCCGGCTAAAAAGCATGTTTGTCCTGTCCCCAGTGCCATTAATGGTGCTGTCACATTCTTCAGGTGTGGGTCAAACAGATCCAGGGGACTCATTTACCTGCCCCCCCCCCAACATCCCTTTTAGGACAGCGCATGGCCAGACTCTGACTCCACCCCTCCCCCACTAACTCTGGCCTTGGTTTCAAGGGGCCAGATCCTCAGCTGGTGTAAATCAGCACAGATCCCTTCGCTTCGTACCAGTTCATCCCAGCTGAAGCTCAGGGTCATTGCTTAGCTGCAGATTGCCAGCTCTGACCGCCCCGGCGTGCAAAGCAGTGAATTCGTGCGGAAGAGGAGGGGAGCCAGGAGATCTGGGTTCGATCTGCCACAGACTTCAGTTGCGCAAGTCATTTCCTCTCCCCGTGCCTCAGTACCCCACTCCTAACATGGGGCTAGCAGCGAGTCAAAGAAGCGCCAAGCAGATACATTCAGTGACGTTGCAGGGGGCTATGTGGCATGGGGCTGGATAAGCAGCTAGATTTTTCTGGAGGAAAACGGCTGCTTTGTTGAAACTGAAATTTCTGAGGGAAGCCTCCATTTTCACCGACGTTTTTCAAAAAAAGACCCCGAAAAATGATTTTTCTCCCCCTAGTTTTCGGCATCCAGTTCCTTTGTACGGCCTGGCAGCGCGAAGGGGCCTTAAGGTGAGTGTGACTGTGAATTGCAATGGCTGGTCAGTGTAAAGGAGGTATTCGAGGCAGCGAGAGTGAGGCTCGGAGACTTGTTGTCATCCGGGCTGCAGGCGAAGCTTGTTTTCGGTGGAGTGCGTGTCACGGAGAGGCCGGGATCGCTTTGTCCCTTGCTGCCAGAGACAAACTGCCGCTTGTCTTGTGTTTCATCCGAGATGTACATTTCCTTCTCCCCTGGAGATGGATCTTCAGGGCAGGGGTACCGGGGCGGGGGGGCAGAGGGAGGTGCTGAATGAAAAGGCCCAGTTCCATGCTGCTTCCCCAGAACACAGTCTCATTGTGTCCCTGTTGTTTTTTTCCCGCATCTCCTTTCAGAGACAGACGATCATCCCCAGCCTTAGCCGGAGGGAGAGCAGGGGGGGTCGGTGTCGTGACCAAGGCCCCGATCCAAAGCCTGAGGAAATGAATGGGGAGCCTTTCCATCGACTTCAGCGGCCTCAGGATCAGGCCCCGGCCAAAATGAGGCAGGTACGTTACCGAAGTGTGTGGAGGGGTGTGAACGCAGCCGGGGGGGATCCCCAGCTACCCCCCCATCTCTCCAGAGAGGAGGGGGGGACCACTGCTTCCGTTTCGGAGGGGAACAGGGAGCTGCGTGCCGCTGCTGCTGTAACGGGCCAGAGCCAGATTACAGAGTCTAACATTGGCATCTCCAAAGTACAATAACCCAGGACAGCCGGGACGCTCCTGAGCCCGTAAAACCGGACATCTGGCAGTGGCAGCGTGTACTGAGCCCCCTTGACACATTTGCCTTGAAAACCAGGCGATCCTGGGGAACCCTGACCAGGCGGCAGCACTGCTTGGGGCTGTGCCGTGGTGGGGACCTAGGACCCCGGATTCCCCTCGCCCAGCCTATTCCCGAGCGTCTCTCTTTTGGGCTCGTGAGGGATTTCGGCCTTCAGAACACCCTGGCCTGTTCTTCCAAAGTCACTAGTGATTTCCAGTGCCCAGCTGAGACACACGAAAGAGGCCTGGTTTTCAGAGTACGGGTCCTTGAGCGCTCTCCGAAAATCAGGCCCCTCTCACGGCGACTTATTTGGATCATTCCCAAAAGGGGAGCCACCCAAATCACTCGTCACCTTTGAAAATCCTGGAGTAGGTGGAATGAGGAAAGGCCTGTACCACTGACCAGAGCTTTAGTCATGTAAATTACACAAGTGTTTCGTGGTTATGGAGGACTGGTTTTGTGCTCAGCCCACACCCTAGATCCTCTTATCACCGAGACCCACTCCCATTTGTTTTATACCCAATCGGGTTAACCACCCCCCTACACCAGAGAATCATTGGCATCCATTAACCTTCTCCCATATGGAGCAACTCTTGCTAACAGTTTGTGGGGGAAGTTTCAAGCAAACACTGCCAGTCCGTGTTTGGCAGGGTGGGGGAGCTGCGGGGAGAAGACCGGTTAATTTGCAGACCTTTTGGGGATGATCAGCTCTCATGCTTCAGGGGATCAGCTGATCAGTACAGAGATCAGGAAGGGGATTCCAACAACCAATGCGACAACACCGCACTGTCAACCTGGTGCAATAGGGAAGGTTCCTCCTTTAATTGGAGCCATCAGCTTTTGGCTGCTGGAAGGGAATGTGGCCTGATGCATTGTGGGAAAATCTACTTTCCCTGGAGTAAAGTGAGTTGAGAGCATATTCGAAGGACCTGACCCCAAGCCCCTGGGAGTGAATGGGAGTCTTTCCACCGGCTTTGAATCTGGTTTGGAGGAGATGTGGGTCTGAATGGTGTTGACATCCGCTCTGAATTCCCCCAGCTCTGCGGCTGCATATAAAGATGGGCTTGTTCGCTGGGGCCGCTCTGTTCTGCTGAGCAGAACAATGCAGGGAAAGATGCTCACAATGGGAAATTGTGCATCTTCCTTGCTCATGGAAGGGGGAAAGACAGACACACCAACTGTTTACTGGTCCTGGGCCGGAGGGAGGGATTGAGAGAGAGGAAAAGGAGATACAGCCACCACCCAGACAATTCTGATGCTGTCCAAAGAGCACAAAGGCTAGATCTCCCCAAGCAAAACTCATTCTCTGGTTCTTGGATTTCCTCTCCCAGAGCAGGCAGGCCTCTCGCAGTCCCCGATGCCAGCGGACGTGTCCGCTAGCCATGGAAAGAGCCAGGAGCCAATGAACCCAATGGCACTGGAGCAGCAAGTTTGGTCTTTCCGTTCCTCTCCTGTCCAACAATGGGACGTTTGTGACGGAGCTGGGCCCGGGTTTTTGCAAGCGTGCGTCATGCCAGATGCATAACGGGGTGCTGAGTCAGCCCCGTGCCCGCAGTCTGGCCCAGGCGGGCATGCAGCAGCAGGTGGTGGAGGAGAGCTCTCAAAGGATCGCTTTGTTGTTTCCCGGCCTGGTTTGGAGGGGTGCGGTGGGTTGGCGGAGGATTTCCCGGTGAACGTAGAAGGTACAGGACCGGACCCGGAGCTGGTACGTAGAGCCCTGCAAATCCGCGGCTATCTGCTTTATATCCACGGATGCCTGCATCCCCGACGTGGGTGCATTGTTCACCACCTTTGGGGATCGGCTGCAGAGCCAAATTTTGTGTGTCCACGCAGGGCTCTGCTGGTAGGAATTCTTGTACCATTAGAGTGCGGCTGGTGGAGTCTCCCCCAATTCTCCACCTCCCAGACTTGGTGGGTGGGAAGCTCAGGACCTCTGCCTTGCAGCAGCATGGTGGGGTAGAGGATTCTGCCCAGTGGGGAGGAGGGTCTCAGGGCTTCTGCCCAGCGGGATGCATCTGCTGGGGCTTCAGCAGGAGTGGGGCTGAAACCCTGAACCCCAGCAGGTGCTCTCTGGCTCTCAAACGTCTAAAGAGTCTCATATCTGGCTCGGAGGGTCAGTAAGTTTGGCCACCCCTGGTCTAGTGGATCTGGCACTGACATGGGAGTGAGGAGATGTGAGTAGTCTCATCTCTGAAGCTAACCTGCTGTGTGACCTAGGGCAAAGCTGGGTGCCTCAGTTTCCCCAGTTTCCGTGTCCGTACAGCCTCTAGCGCAACAAGACCCCAGTCTCACTTGGAGCCTCTAGTCATTGCTGGAGCTAGTCAGAGGCAGCTGAGCCAAAACATCCAGACCCCGCTCTTCAGCCTGACAATGCTGGTTATTGTGGGCTAGCGGGGAGTCGGCCAGTCCCCCGCCTGGTTTGCTGTAGAGGGCAGGAGTCGAGCTGAATTCGCTTCACCCTCCCAGCCACACGCTGCCTGTTCTTCCCGTAATACTCCTTTGCCTCCCTTCATCGTCTCTTACCCATGATCCCCAAAGGTGGGGGTGGGTCCCGAGCGAAGTGAGAGGAGGTTCAGAAGATTCAGTAGGCAGGGCAGTATTGTCTAGTGGGTAGGACACTGGCCTGCTGGGTGATCCTTGGGCCAGTCACTTCCCTTCGCTGCTTCCCTCCATCCCACCTCTTGTCTACGTAGATTGTAAACTCTTCAGGACAGGGCCTGTCTCTATGTGTTAGTGCATTGGGAGGTCTGGGCGCCTAGGAACCCTAGCTACAGACCAAAAACCTGCGGTGCTAGGTGCTGTACAAACAGAGAACCAAAAAAGACAGAGCCTCCAACTGCCAGCCCCTTAGATTCCAGGAACGTTAACCCCCTAGAGAAACAACCCATTTGAAAGCCACAGGACGATGCAATTTGTGTCTAGTACCGACCTAAACAAACAGATCGAGTGCATCTTGTAGAGGACAATGGGTTGTAGGGAGCCAGACCTTGAAGAGTTAGTGTAGAGCTGGAGGTGCGGCAGGGTAGGGGGACGCTCTATAGAGGCCGTGTTTTTATCCTCCATTGCCTTGCACCTTCTGCTAACATCCTTCTGGGGTGTATTAACAGGAGCGTCGTATGTCAGACACAGAAGATAATTGTCCGACTGGTGAGGCCTCAGTTGGAGACCTGTGTCCAATTCTCGGCCTCATGCTCTAAGAAAGATGGAGATAAGTTGGAGAAAGTCCAGAAGAGAGCAACAAAAATGACAAAAGGTTTAGAAAACCCGACCTGTGAGGAAAGGTTAAAAAATCGGGGCATGTTTAGTCTTGAGAAAAGACGACTGAGCGGGGCCCTGACAGTCTTCAAATATGTTAAGGGCTGTTATAAAGAGGACGGTGATCAGTTGTTCTCCTTGTCCACTAAAGATAGGACAGGAGGTAAGGAGCTTAATCTGCAGCAAGGGAGATTTAGGTGGGATATTAGGAAAAACTTTCTCAGGGGCGTTAAGCTCTGGAACAGGCTTCCAAGGGAGGCTGTGAAATCCCCATCACTGGAGGTTTTTCAGAACAGGTTGGACAAACTCTTGTCAGGGACGGTCTAGGTTTACTTGGTCCTGTCTCAGCGCAGGGGGCTGGATTTGATGCCCTTTCGAGTTCCCTTCCAGCCCTACGTTGCTGTGATTATATGACGAGGGGAGAGAAGCCGGATTGTCCAGTGGTTAGGGTGCTAGCCAGAGATCTGGATACAGTTCCCTGCTCTGCCACGCACTCCCTGTGAGCAAACTCTCCTGCTGCTTGCAACAGCTCCCCTGAAACGAAACTTTCATCGCAAAACTCTAACTATGCGGAATTTCTTCAAAACCTCAAGGGGAGCAGAATAACTTGTGAGCCTGTGTGGAACAGCACCACCTGGTGAGCCTCGCTAGAACAAAACATCGTTCCTTTTTCAGGCACGTTCCTGGCCCCACATCTAAGTATGCACCAGCTGCTGCTGCTGGCTTCACTCTGCCTCTCTTCTCTGCCAGCTGCTTTAACTATTTACCAGAAGGCAGCTGGGGGTCCAGGTGGGTAACCATGTTCTCTTCCCCCCAGCGAATCCCCCCTTCCCCTGTCCAGTATGGGGCAGTTTGGCTCTTACCATAGTCCCAACCCATCTGCATCACCTCAGAGCCCCAGCCTGCCGCAGTTTAAAGCTGAGGTGCGTAGTCGCAGACGGGGGGAGGACGGGAAGGGCAGGAGGCTGGTTTGAGGTGCACCAGCACAGCTGGGTGTTGGGCGCCCGCCCGGGGCTGGACCAGTAAGGGAGGCGACAGGCTCAGCAGAGGTGCAGGGGAAGAGAACCGGGACTGTAAGAGGCAAATCAGGACTCCAGTGCAGCAGCAGTGCATGTGGAAGAGAAACCCTGGACTGGGAGACTGCGGGTCGGGACTGAGGGGCATCGGAGGTGCTGGGGGGAGCTCAGGGCTGGAATAGCAGGATGGGGCTGTGGGTCGGGACTGAGGGGCATAGGGGGTGCTGGGGGGAGCTCAGCTGGAATAGCAGGGTGGGATTGTGGGTCGGGACTGAGAGGCATAGGGGGTGCTGGGGGGAGCTCGGCTGGAATAGCAGGGTGGGATTGTGGGTCAAGACTGAGGGGCATCAGGGGCGCTGGGGGGGGGATCTCAGGGCTGGAATAGCAGGGTGGAGGTTCCTGTTTGGGATTGAAGGGCATCAGCAGGCAAACCGAGCAGGACTCGGAGGAGAGCCGCGGAGCCGCAATCCTCGAGCGTCTCGGGAGGCCGCAGGCCGAGCAAGGCCGGGGGTTTGACGCGCCTCCGCCTGCGGGTATCTCCTCACAGCCCCCACCCCGCGCCTGCAGTACCTGCTGGAGCCCCCCCATGAGGTGGTGCACGCCCAGCGCGGTGCCACGGTCACCCTGCCCTGCGTCCTGCGGGCACGGCCCCCCCACTACAAGGTGAAATGGAGCAAGGTGGAGCCGGCCGAGCTGCTGGAGAACATCATCCTGGTCACCAACGGGGCCCAGCACAAGACCTACGGGCAGCTGGGCGGGCGGGTCCGGCTGAGGCGCGGCCACCGCAACGACGCCTCCCTCACCATCGCCGGGGTAGCGCTGGAGGACGAGGGGCGCTACCGCTGCCAGCTGGTCAACGGGCTGGAGGACGAGAGCCTGTCGCTGACGCTGACGCTGGACGGTAAGTCCCGGCTCCCGTGGTGGCCTGGGAACGGTCCCCCTCCGGCCAGCAATGGCCCCGTCCTCTTCAGGGGAGAGACCTGCTGATGGGAGCCCCGGGCGTTGGGGGCAGCCATGGCCCCTGGCAGGGGGCAGAGGAAAAGCAGGGGGAGCCGTGTCCCCTGGCAGGGGGCCCCCAGGGAGAAGCAGCAGGAGCCGTGTCCCCTGGCAGGGGGGAAGCGGTGGGAGCCATGTCCTTTGGCAGGGTTCCCCGAAAGGGGTCGGGGGAAGCCGCATCCCCTGGAAGTGGGTCCCCAGGGGGAGATGGGCGAACCTGCATCCCCTGGTGGGAGCCCATGAGGGAAGTGCTTTTAAAAGTCTTAGCTCACTTACCCTCTACCCCCAGCTCTTTCTGAGCGTAGGGGTGACTTGGGTCCTTCCAGCCATCCCTACGCTCAGTCCAGGGGGTCCCTGCAGCCGCTGCTCCCCAAATCCCTGCTCTGTGACCTTGAGTAAGCCACTGCCCCTCACTGTGCCTCAGTTTCCCCTCCCACCCTCTGTCTGTCTATTCAGACTGTGAGCTCTCCGGGGCAAGGACTGTCTCTTGCTCTGTCTCTCTGATCTCATGTGAGCCTTTGATGCGCTGCTGTAACAGACTATTACCATGGGGGTTCCACAGGGGGCCAGCAAATCTGGTCGGGAAATGGAATTTCTGTCCCATGGGAAATCACGACATTTCAAACTTTGTTTTCCTTCCGGATCCGGAAAGAGAAGTCGAAATTTTGAAATTCACCAGGGAACAAAAATTCGGAAGGATTTCAATTCAGAAACTTCAGAACATTTTGGGAACATTGAAACATGCTAACAGAATACAAAATATCCACTAGTATGTAGCAATAATATTGACTGGTTTTATATTATTATAACATCATGTAAGAAAAGTGGCCATGAAGCCAAATGCTTCGGCTGTGTCGAAACGAGGTAGGTGAAGCGAATCGTGTCAACTATTTCCCACAGAAAATGTTGTCAAAGTCGACGAATTCCCGCAAATCATTTTGATTTCGACAAAACTGCATTTTCCGACAGAAAAGGGTTCTGTCAAAAAATTGTTAAGCAGGTGCAGAGGCCGGCACCCTGCACTGAGATTCCCGATCAACTCTCTGACCCTAGAATACCAGCTCACTCCTTTTCTTTTACGATCACCCAGGTGTCGTCTTCCCCTACCAGACCAGCCAGGGGCGCTACAGATTCAACTACTTTGAGGCTAAGCGGGCCTGTGAGGAGCAGGACTCTAGGCTGGCCACTTACCAGCAGCTCTACAAAGGTAACCAACCTCTGTCTGTTTCACCCACCTCCTCTAGCGGCTGATTCACAGACTTTGCTCTAGATATGCTTGAGAAAAAAAAATTAATCTCTTTATTTATTGAGGATGTTTTAATGGGTTTACAGATCATTGCCATGTAAATATCCGAGACAGAAGGGTAATCAGGTTTCAGAGTGGTAGCCCTGTTAGTCTGTATCAGCAAAAACGAGTCCTTGTGGCACCTTAGAGACTAACACATTTATTTGGGCATAGGCTTTCGTTAGCTACAGCCCGCTGCATCGGAGGTTACAGAATCGTTACACCAGCCAGCTTTTGTTTAGAGAAGCATTAGAGAGCAGGATCATCAGATCTGGGAATAGGACCCAGGAGTCCTGACCCCCAACCCCCTCTCTTCGAACTACTATGCCACCCCCCGCTGCTTTCAACTACCTGAACAGGGGTTCCGAAGAGGATGGATCTAGACTGTTCTCAGTGGCACCTGATGACAGAACAAGGAGCAATGGTCTCGCGTTGCAGTGGGGGAGGTTTAGGTTGGATATCAGGAAACACTTTTTCACTAGGAGGGTGGTGAAGCAGTGGAATGGGTTCCCTAGGGAGGTGGTGGAATCTCCTTCCTTAGAGGTTTTTAAGGCCCGGCTTGGCAAAGCCCTGGCTGGGATGATTTAGTTGGGGTTGATCCTGCTTTGAGCAGGGGGTTGGACTAGATACCTCCTGAGGTCCCTTCTAACCCTGATATTCTATGATTCTGTGATCCCAGAGCTGGGATTAGAACTCATTCCTCTAAGCACTGGACCACTCTCTCTCCCAGAGCTGGGGATAGACTCCCCTTTGCTCTGCACGATATGCGGGAAAATGGAGAATTGGGGCCATTATTAAGGTATCCAGTAGCTTGGTTCTGACGCTTGCCCGTCCCCTTTTCTCCCGCTAACCCGCAGCATGGACCGAAGGGCTGGACTGGTGTAACGCAGGCTGGATTCTCAACGGGACCGTCCACTATCCTATTATTAACCCCCGAGAGCCCTGCGGGGGGCGGCTTCTCCTCCCGGGAATTCGGACCTATGGGGCCAAGGACAAGCAGAAGGACCGGTTCGACGCGTTCTGCTTCACCTCTGCTGCGAGGGGTACGTCCAGAGGGAATGCAGCAGCTCCATGCGACCGCAGAGCGTAGGGAGACAAGATCAGAGCAGAGGCTCGGCTCGGCTGGTACCCCCTCCTGTTCTGGGTCAGCTCACTAGTTCCGTCTGGTGTGGTATCCCCTGCTCCCCGTCTGGGTCATTCCTCCCAACGCAATGGCTCCACGCCACCTCCCTGAAGTGGGCATTTCCCAGGAGCTAGGCAGGACCTGCTGTTTTCTAGCCAGGCTAGAGGGACCCTTGGCATCTCCGTGGCAAGTCCCCACACCACTCAGCGTCCCATGTGACCTTCGCCTTGACACCCTCCCCTCTCTCTCTCTCTCTCCCCAGGCCAGGTCTATTTCATCCAGGGCCGCCTGAGCTTCAAAGAGGCAAGGCAGGCTTGCCGCAACCAAGGGGCCACCATCGCCAAGGTCGGGCAGCTCTACTCCGCCTGGAAGTTCTCCCAGCTGGACCGTTGCGACGGGGGCTGGCTGGCGGACGGCAGCGTCCGCTACCCCATCACCACCCCTCGCACCCACTGCGGGGGCCTTCCGGACCCCGGCGTCCGGAGCTTCGGCTTCCCCAACAAGGAGCAGAGGACGTATGGGACCTACTGCTTCTCGGTGAAATAGGGATGGCGCGGGGTGATGACGGGACGCCGGGTAGGGGACGGCAGCTCTGCTCTTCGCTGGTTTCCAGCCGCCCTGCCCCTGTCAAGGGTCATGAGATCCGTCTCCCAGGCGTGTTTCTCTTTCCCAGTGGGTCTCAGGCCGGTTTCCAGCAGCACACAACACTCGCTTGGCCCATCCGTTCATCGTCAGCCTTAGCAGAGAGACCAAGGACTGGATGGGCCATGGAGACCAGAATCCTGTCTCTCATGTCCAGAGGTGCCTCCTCCAGGAGCGCTGGCCGGGAGAGGCCAATAGGCTGCTTGCCCTGTTCTGTGAACAGAGGAATCTGTTCTCTGGAGCCGTGAATCTGGCACAAAATTCAACCCCTGGGCCGAGGGCCTGTGTGCTACTTAAGCACTGATTTGAGGGCTTACGTGGTGCACAGGCTGGATTCAGACCCTCTGCCCAGAGGTGACTTCTACCCTTTCGACACAGAGAGCAAGTGAGAATGGAAGCACCAAAGCCCCCAACCTCAGAACTTCTCGGGGCTTTTGCTCTCCTTGGTTTTGGATTCCTGCTGTTTGCTAGCTGCCATCTGGAGCAGGGGGTCGTCAGGAGAAGACAGAATCCATGGGACTCAGTAAGAATCCAGTGTCCTGCTCCCGTGAGGTCGCTGGACCCCTCAGAGGAATAACCAGTAGCTGTAGATTTTTTGGTTTCGTTTAAGGCTAACGACGAAATGGCATTTTGTATCCATTACTCATCTATTTCCAACAGGGGATGGGGTGCCTCTGGAGATGAAAAGCTTCCTGACTCTCTGTATGCTTACTCGTGCTTGTGGAAATTCACAGTGATAGCAGGGCCACAACTCAGCTCCCTCTGCTCTGCAAAGCACAGGTCCCTTGCCACTTGATCTAAAGGAGCATTTCCTTAATTAGCGGCAATATAGGGGCTATGACGCACAGCCGAGCCGTTCTGATTCCATTCCCGCCGAGGGCAGCAGTGCACCCAAGCCCCCAGCCAGCTCACTACACTGTGCTCGTGAAGGTCTGTTTTTTAACCCCAACACCCGCCCGGCTCCCCCCGTGAAGAAGCCGTTCAGTGCCAATATGTGACAGGCTGGAAAGTAATGAGTTTGACTAATTGAGTTTATCCATGTAAATTTAATAAAAATGATGGTAAACCCACCTGAAAAATAGCACCTTTGGGGTGGGTTTTTTCCCCTGCGTATTAGCCACAGGCTGACACAATTCAGCCCTCGAGCCCTCCAGCCCTCGAGCCAAGGACTTTCAGAGCTAGAAGCCATAAGCTGCTAATGTGTCAACAGAAGCACTGTGCCCCCCGAGCTGGAGCAGACTCACCGACTGTATGTGGACTAACACTAGCAAGAGGACGGACTCTCCCATGCTGTGGGTGGCAGATCCCTTGTGATATCCAGCTTACGCCCTCAATCTGAGGCCTTGTTACGTTTTTAGGAGAAATTACCCTGCAGTGCGAGGGGTTGTCCGGACTAAGACTTGCCCAGAGTTCAGTCAGGGATGGCTTGATCCTTCGCCGGCAGCCTACAGCTGAAAGGTTCTAGCATAGCCCTTAGCGCCAGCCAGTCCCAGCCACGAACGCCCCCAAGGGCTTGTCTTCATGTGCAGAGCTGCCCACTGTAGCGCTTTAGTGAAGACCTGCTCCTGTCGGCGTAGTTAATCCACCTCCCCGAGAGGCGGCAGCTCCGTTTACGGGAGAGCTTCATAGCGCTCTGTACGCCGCGGGTTAGATCAATGTAACTACGCCGCTCGGGGGTGTGGATTTTTCACACCCCGGAGAGACACGGTTACACCGGTTTACGTTTGCAGTGTAGACCCGGCCTCAGAATCTTTTCGTAAGTGTCGGACCGGAGCAGCAGGTGGCACCAAGTGAGATCAGGGCCCCGTTGCACCGGCACACGCTGCTGCGCTGAGCCGTTTCGCATCCACAGACAAGGCGCACAGAGGATGGACGGTTAGCCCCATTTTGCAGGTGGGGAAACTGAGGCCGGGAGTGATTGTGATCACACAGGGTGAGGGGAAACGGAGGCCATGGCTCTGTCCTTTGTGTGCACCAGGGCTCAAATTCCGGATATTCCTGGGCTCAAACACCCACTGAAAAAAATTAGGGGGTGTTCAGCACCCGCAGGGCCAGATTAATCCTTTGTGGGTCCTGGCACCCGGACGGCGGCCCCGTTCCACCTGTGCTCTGCCCCGAGGCCCCACCCTCACTGAATCTCTTCCGCTGAGGCTCCGCCCACTGCTGTGCCCCAAGGCCCTGCCCATAGTTGGCCTCTTCCCCCCCCAGACCCTGCCCCCGCTCTGCCCCAAGGCCCCACCCCCCACTCAGCCTCTTCCCCATGGGTGGGAGGGGGCAGAGAGGAGCACCCTCCGGCTAAACCAAAAGTCAGCGCCTGTGTGAGCCGCTACCGCGGTGCAAAGGAGGGCTAAGAATACGAAAAGGCATCGTGTGCTATAGCAGGGGTGCTGGCATGGGGCCTGCAATGGAAAGTGCAGCAGTCTCCTCCGTTGGGTCATTTGGTTTCACATCAACCGCAACGTAAGAGGCGGCGTGGGAAAAATAATCCCCGTTGAGCGGCGTGTGTTGCCCTGGCGGCATCTGCTCTCTTGAGCTCTATGAAAGGTTTTCTGCTGCTACGGTTGGGGTACTGGCGTTACCACCCCTTTCAGAGGCAGGGTCCTGCTCCTCTGTCCCCAGCAAAGAGGAAGTGAAGGTGAAACCCTTGACAGCCAGGCCTCAGTTAAGCTAAAGCTGCGGTGGAAAAGGCGCCCTTCCTGCGCCTTGCACCCATCCTGTTCCCACGTAGGGAGGCAGATTGGGATGTGGCTGGGCGGATTAGCCACTGGGCCAACGGGGCCTGTGTCCAGTGGCCTAACCCTAACCCTAACCCAGCAGGAGCGCCCAGTGGGCGGAGCAGGGCACGGCTCTCTGCTCCAACCCCATTTCCCCGGCAGGAGGATGGGGTGGGGGCCCCACTTGCTCTGGCCCAGGGCCCCACAGAACTGTAAGCCGCCTCTGGCTGCACTGCGCTTCCCAGGGGACATAGGGAAGCAGAATGGAAGCCCTGAGACTGGAGGCTGAAAAGAATATGAGAGGCCCGGCCCTGCCCTCCTCACGCCCCCGCTCTGAGCCTGCCCCAAGCCTGGGAAGCATTGCCAAGCTCAGGCAATTTTATCAGGAGTCTCATGAGAATTGCTCTGATTTTTCTTAAAGCTCCAGCTCCTGGAGTCAAAGAACCATAGAACTGTTGGGCTGGAAGGGACCTCGGGAGGTCTCTAGTCCAGTCCCCTGCGCTGAGGCAGGGCTAAGTATTATCTAGACGACCCCTGACAGGCGTTTGTCCAACCTGCTCTTAAAAATCCCCAATGATGGAGATTCCACCACCTCCCTAGGCAATTTATCCCAGTGCTTAACCACCCTGACGGGAAGTTTTTCCTAACGTCCAGCCTAAACCTCCCGTGCTGCAGTTGAAGCCCATTGCTTCTTCTCGGTGGTTAAGGACAATTTATCACCCTGCTCTTTATAACAACCTCTTATGTACTTGAAGACCGTTCTCATATCCCCCTTCAGTCTTCTCTTCTCCCGACTAGCCAAACCAGAACCCCGTGTGGGGGAGACCGAGGACAGAGGAGCCGTGCTGAGCCAAAGGAACAGTGGAGGAACTCTGCAGGGCCTGGGACCACGGGTGGAGAGCAGGGAACCCCAGCCTAGCAGGTGAGGGGTAGAAGGATCTTTGCTTATAGGGGTGGATTCTGTACTGGGGCTTTTGTTACCCCGGAAGGGGGCGGAGCTGGAAAGAGGGGACCTGACCAGAGGGCTGGGCCGCGGAAGACGCAGCCAGAGACAGGCCATCGCAAAGGCAAAGGAGTGGTCAAGAGGGATGCTGGAGAAGACCACCCCTGAAACACCCATGTTCCGACACCAAGGGGCACTGGAGAGGAGGATCCATGCAAGGCCCCACACCCTACAGCGGTGAGTACAACGGCATATGGCGCTGAAACCCAAATTGCAAACCTGCTCAAACTCCAGGCATATCCCAGGTCAGATCTGATTCTGGAGCCCAACGTGGGGCCCATCCCTAGTTCAAACCCCCAGAGCTGGGTGAAACCAGGGAACGTCTTTTCCAAGGTGGGGAAAATACAAAGGGGTGCATTTTGGAGAGACGTCACGTCACTCCTCCCAGATACAGATTTTTTTTTTCCCCATGAAATGGGCTGTGGGGTTTTGTGGCAGGAACCTGAGACAAAATACTCCTTCCACAAAGTGAAAAGTTACATTTTATGTTGCTCTCAATTTTTTTTTTAAAGGGAATATTTAGTCATTAGAATTTCTTTATACATACATAAAAAAAACATGATGGGGAGGAAGGCATCATTGCTTTTCCTGCTGGTTTTCAGACTGTTTTACAAAAGAATATTCCCAGCTCCGTTTCCATTCAGAACTAGTCTCAGTGCTCTGGGAAGGGATGTCTTCCATCTTGGGTCCATCCTCAGTCATCAAGGGTTTGGTCCAACTTTTCAGAGAGAAATATACAAGGAGCAAAAACATCAGTCAGATGCCAGCACGGTTGGATTCATAGATTTTAAAGCCAAAAGGAACCGTTAGATCATCCAGTCTGCCCTCCTGTATAACACAACCCAGAAAATTTCACCCAGTTACCCCGATACTGAACCCAATAACTTGGGTTTGACTCAAGCATCTTCCAGAAAGGCAGCCAGTCTGGATGCGAAGACATCAGGAGCTAGAGAAGTGGTTCTCAACCTGTGGCCCATGGGCCGCTTGCAGCCCAATCAGCACAAAGCCGCAGCCCATGTGACATCCTCCAGGCCATACAGGTAGTATTGGATGCGGCCCACAATGGTAAATAGGTTGAGCCCCTCTGAGCTAGAGATTCCACCACTTCCCTTGGTAGTTTATGCCAGCGGTCAGCCCCCTCACTGTTAAAAATATGCACCTTGTTTCTAATTTGAATTTTTCTGGCTTCATCTTCCAGCCATTGGTTCTTGTCCTGCCTTTCCCCACCAGATTACAGACCCCTTCCGTAGCTGGTGTTTTTACATGGGATAAGGTATTTAGATATTGGAATCAAGTCACCTCTTGGTCTTTTTGCCAACTAAACAGACTGAGCTCTTTAAATCGCCCACCATAAGACATCTTTTCCAGCCCTCAGATGAATATTGTGGCTCTTCTCTGCATCCTTTCTAATTTTTCAACTTTTTTTAAAATCGTGGTACAGAACTGGGCGCAGTATTCCAGGATTGGTCTCACCAATACTGTATACACCCCCCTGCTCCTACTCACGCGTCCCCTTTACACATCCAAGGATGGCGTTGCCCTTCTAGCCAACCCATCGCACTGGGAGTTCATGAGTTGCTTGTCCAGCAGCTCGTTAAGGCTCAGAGTTATCCCACACCAAGCTCACATGTGCATTTCCTCAGGCTATCTGTCATGAGCTAGGATTTTCGACGACACATGGATGGGATCAATTATTTGCTATGCATGTTTTGCTCCAGCTCTCACAAGTTGCCAGGCATGCTCAAGCAGATCACCCAAATCTTTGCACTAGCCCTCCCACGTATACATCACTTCCTGCTCCCCATTCAGCAAAATACACACACGGGGCTCAAGACACGGCATCTTTGCTTGGTTTGGGTTAGCTCACCCATTGCCATAGGGGATCAGACAACTGATCCGTTTAGCCCAATACGCCACCAATGGCCATCCTGTAGCAGACCACGCAAGCTCAGCGTCCCACCTCCTCCCAAAGCAGATCAGAACATTGGTCCACCCAGTTCTGTGTCCAGGCTCCAGCCCAGGACAATAGCTGCTGTTTCATCAGTCGGTGGGAAGCTTCCACAATGCATCTAATTGACTTTGAGTGACACGTGGGGGGCAAATCCCTTCCTGATCCTGCAGGCAATGACGTCCCGCTGTAGAACATGGCATCTAATGACCTTTCTTAGAGTCTCACCATGCCCATCTGGAAACAGCTAGCCTGATTCTGCATTGCTTGTGCGCCCATTGAAATCACCTGACCTTTGGGGGCACAAGCAATGCAAAAACCCACCCTCTGCCAGCGCTGGCGAAAGGAGCCCGTGTTCTAGCCTCCACAGAACTGTCACCTGGGCTGCTCTTTAGCCAGCTGAGAAACTAGGGACCACATCCTGAACTTGTGTAAACGGGCACAGATCCCCTGCTGGTGTGACTAAGCATCATTTCATTGAAATCAAAGGCGCGATGCGGCTAGGGATTCAGCCCTGCGTTTGCCAAGCACTCACTCGGAATGCAGCTGAGCTGCGGCTGCTCCCACCGGCCGTCCTCCTGGCACCGAACCACGGGCGAGTGGCGTTGGGTGAAGCCATCCAGGCATCGGTACAGGACAGTGGCATTGATCTCATAGCGCTGCTTTGGTTTGCCAAACCGGTGGGCGTTTGTTATCTCGGGCGGGGAGGCGCAAGACACTGGGGGATGAGGGAAAGGGAGACAAAGGGTTAAAGGTCATGCAGGATGTGACACTGTCTTGGCCATGGTAGACGTGATGTCATCCTCACAAGTACATCATAGCAAGATGACCCCCCCACCTTCCTGATAAGTAGCCCCTCTGCAAGTCGATTCCCCCCTCCATTGCCTCAGGGAACCCAGAGATGACAGAGGTGGGGGGAGGAACCTTTCAAAATTCAAAATTTCACTGAAACTTTTCACCAACATTTCTCATTTCTACCAAAAAAAAGTGGGGGGTGGGCAGGATTTTAGTCTAAATTTTTGGCAATTTTTTCTTATCCCCTTCTATCTTTCAATCTAATTTAGGGTTTGCATCATTTCCACCCAGTTCTCTTGGTGATATACTTGGGAAAATGAGTCTCGTGCTTTCTTCTCATGGTCAGTCCACATAGAGGATAACGGCCCACTACTGCTGCCTGCTAGCAGTCGCTCAAGGGGCATATAGGGCTGTGGAAGGTCCATATTTCAGACCTGTGCGTGGGAGTGTCATTGTACCTTCAAAGGGGCAAAAAAAATGGAAAGGGAAACCCTATGGCCAACTTGCTTTGTACGCAGCCTGAGCAGATAGGAAGGGACCCCCTGCAGGTTCAGCAAGTCCAATCCCTGCTATCACAGGCATGTCATCCCATTCATAAACCGATGGAGTGCCGTCTTCCAACTAGTTAGCTTGTCTGCCCCCACTACTGCTCTCTTGGGACGCTGAATCTGTCACCTCAGATGGTTAGGAAGCTTCTGGTTTCCAGCCTAAATTCATTCATGGTCAGTTTATACATCTATTATTTATTAGTATTTATTTAGAGGACCAGCTTATGTTTATTATTATTATTATTCTTAATGACTTATGTTGTGGTAGAGCCTAGCAGCTCCGGCCATGGCCCGGGACCTCCTGGCTGCACAAACAGAACGAAAAGCCGGTCCCCACCCCAAAGAGACCGGCTTGATTCTCTGCTCCCCTGCACCTTGTGCCGTTATCAACCCCAGTGCCAAATGGGTGTAAAAAGCTCCCAGGCTGACTCGTAACACGTTGTATGGGTGGAAATACCTACAGAAGAAAGTGCAGTGCAACGGAGAATCAGGCAAGTGAATTAGAAGCTGGTTCGTGTTGCTTTTGTATAGTGCTGCAGGCATGTCTAGGAGAGGCAGTTGGGGATGTTTTGTGTAAAAGTTAATTGAAAACTTTTTTTGTTTTGTTTTTGTCAAAATGTTTTTACACCATTTGGGGTTTCCCCTCCCCCGCCACGCTGAAAAACCCAAACCTGAAAATGTTCGTTTTCAGCAACAAACGTTTTTTGAAAAATGCTGAGTTTTCGGCAACCGAAAACCAAAACCCTCCTGCCGTTTGGGCAAAAATGATTGGCAAAATCAAATCGATTGCCTGACTGGCCAAAATGCTTGGTGGTTTTGGTTTTAATTTACCAAAAACCAACGAAACGTCAATTTAGGGTTTTTTGATGAAAACTTCAAAAGTTTTGTCCAAAGTGAACAATTCCAATGTCTGTTTTGGACACGAGGCCCATTTTCCATTGGAAAAAACCTTTTCAATGGCAACTGTCTTCCCCCCGCCCCCATGCTAATGTCTAGGTCTCAGAGCAGAAGCCGGCGCCAGTGCAAGAAGTGGTACAACCGAGGCTTACCTAGGCCCATTTTACAGGTGTAGGATAGGTGGTAGTTGCAAGGCACGTCGCTCCACTGGCCCCCGTTATGCCACGCTATGACCACGCAGTCTTCTCCAGACAGGAAGTAGCTGTCAGGCTGCCCGTGGTACCAGTTCTCATAGAGCTGCCAAGAAAAGGAGCATGAGTGAACTCCACCGCGGGGAATACACTGCACACAGGGCTCCAACACAAAAGAGTCACCTGGCTGCCATTAGATGTAGGAGACTGGACCGAGCCTGGGGAGATTCATAGATCGATTTATTTTTAAGGCCAGAAGTGTCCATTGTGCTCAAGTCTCACCTCCTACGTTGCACAGGCCAGAGAATTTCATCTTGTGTTGGATGCATAACTTGTCACCGAGCTCAATGGTGTCGTTTAGCAAGAGGCAGCGAGTCTTTAACTCAAGACCCCCAGGGAGGGAGAAGCCACTGTGCCAAAGTCCATCACGCTCGCTGGGTTGGGTTTAGCTAGGCGTAGCATGAGGAGCAATTCTAAAGATTGATAACCTGCAGGCCTGCTCTGGAAGGGATAACGGCCAACCCAAGGTTACCATGGAAAACCTTCAGGATGTCAGACAGTAACCCTAAAAGTCTCTACACCCTTCCTTTAGATGCCGTCACCTCTGGGGTGGTGGGTTTAACTGCCCACAGCAACAGAAAGGGAAGAATACTACATTTCCCCCCCCCGGAAACTGCCCAGCGAACTGAAAGAGGTGCAGCAAAAGGGAATTTAATGTGAATTAGCTCCCCCCTCCCTCTGCTTTGGAAAAAATACCATGAGGGCTTACGGCCAAGAATTCTTGCAAGGTTTCAGCACCTGTAATTGAAAGCAGGCTTTCAGCCGGTCTTAGCTCCCATTGAGAGCACTGAGTAATCTCTAAACACACACACACACACTCTCTCTCTCTCTCTCTCTCTCCTCTCCCCCCCAGCCCCCAAGGTTGAATCTGATCCCAAGTGTGGGTGCTGAGCACTTGACCGTCCAGGCCTGGATCCTTTGACAGTCAGTGGGATTAAGGCTCATAAGGTGTCGGTTCCTGACTCAGTGAAGCGCTGCACTGCTGAACGCAGCGATGCCAAAGTGCCTATTCATATCCTGGGCCCTGGCCCTTAACAACAACGGGGCGGAGGGAGGGGTCTTTCCTGCAAAGATCCCTGAAGCAGCCCAATGCCTCGGCAGTAGCCCAGCACTGACTCAGAGAAGGAAAATGCCTATGGCTGAATCACTGAAACCAGCGCTTCGCTTTTCATCAGCGGCCTCTCAGCCAAATCTGGCTTCGCTTGTCCAAGCTCAAGGTGGTTTGGCACGAGTTTACAGCCTGCCTTCCAGGGTAGCGAGACCACGTACCCAGCAGACTCTCAATGCAAAGTATGATTTAAGTGTCTGATTCATCCTCACAGCTGCAGAATATTTTCCGAGTGATTGTGAAGAACAAAGGGCCATTGAGAGGGTCTTTTCCTCCTCTTTACTGTGTCTGATTTGAAATGGCCATGCTAAGCCAGTCTCTGTGCCTAGTTAACTGAGTTCTCATGCTGACGTACAGGGGCCTTTGCACTGAAGAGTAGCACACGGACCCCTTGTGACTTACCACGGGGCTCCCATCAGACCACTGAAAATCTCCTTCGATGGTTCGATCATTCAGGCCAATCCACTGATATTCCTTGTACTGATCTGGAATCCAAAGGGGGTTTGCGGTTAGTGCAGGGCAAAGTAAACCAGCAGGAATCCCCAGACTGGATCAGAACCATGGCCCATCTGGGTCAGTATCCTGGCTCACATCAGCGGAAGGGGCAAGAATCCCACCGTGGGTAATGAGGGAGCTACGTGGACACAGGGCCCCTGACTCTCATCCTTCAGGGGCTGCTCCCTGATGCAGGAGACCTGACGTCCCTGCCAAGACGGCTGGTTAGATATTTAGCCTGGGACCCGTGTGGGAGGCTGGCTGACTTCCCGTGGGATTTAGACGAAACAGGAAAACTCCCAAGCAACTGCGACCAGCTCTAGGGTCCGAGGCGGTCGCTGTGATTTGGTAGCGTCGGGTAACCCCTGTGCACTGAGGTAAATGCACAAAGTGCAGGGCGGCCCAGAGTCGAGCTCAAGGTATTTCGTTTAAACGGGGCTCATGCTTGGGTCCTTCCAGGAGAGGGCAGCAGAGTCCATCCATTTCCCCATCCTCTCACCCCGCACTCCAAGCTGCAGCTGCTCCCCAGCTTCTCTGGGCAGGGCCACTGCTCACACTGCAAGCGACAGCCCTGCCAGGTAGGGCGGCAGCCTTGGGCATGTAAGCCCCTTCCCCCTACCCTGTCTCACTCCTTCCCTTCCTCCGGCCCTGGACTGCTTCTTTGCTCCACTACAGCATCCGCTTTCTCTCTGATCCTCTGTCCCTTTCTCATCGTGTCCCACTGTACGTCTTTCTTTCCCTCCCTGGGTTTTTCATGATTGCTCATTGCTTTTCTTTAAACCTTCGTTTCTACCTATCCGTCTATCCCCATACATCCTATCTAGCTAGCCCTGAGTTTTCCATGATCATTTACCTCTGTGGCTTTCACCACTTTCAGTGAGACAAGCCTCTTTCACACACGTGCATACACACATGTGCATGTTCGTGCGCACCTCAGACACGTGCACACACGTGCTGCACATACACACGCAGCAGCACTCTCTAATCTGCAGGTTGTTGCTGCCATCACCCTGGCTTAGCAAATGCATCAGGGGAGGAAGGCAAGGGAGCTGCACTCCCGGCTGCAACAAAAAGCAGGGAATGCTGCCCTGGGGAGGGAAGAAGCGTTCACAGGCCGCAGAGGGAGTTCCCTGCTTTGAAACAGGAGTAGATTAAAGTGCGCTAGGGAATTTTCAGTGCACGGCAGCAGGATCCAGACAGACATGGTGCGCGGCAGGCAAGCACGGTGTAGATTGATACCCCATTTTATCATGAATTAACTTGTTCACCTAGGCAAGCCCTCAGCTTTCACTGAAAAACAGAAGTAAGTTTCTAACCATCGTGGTTGCAGGGAAAAGCTCAAAAATGTGTAGGGCCTGTCTACACTGCACGCCAAGGCTGGGCTCTGGCTCAGGTTTGAACCCAGCCCCTTCTGTCCACACACAAATCAGTTGACTCAGGTCAGCGAACACTCGGGGCCCGAGTCCTAGGATCCTGCTAGGGGGTGGGTCAGAGCCTGAGTCCCACTGTGTCTTAGGGCCAAGGCCTATCAGTGTGGATGCAGCTCAAGCCACAGATCTGAGTCAGAAGGTCAGTGTAGTGCAGTGTGGACGCATCAGCCCAGCTGTGAGACCCAGGGCCAGCACTTGTACACCCAGATCTACAGTGCAGTGAGGACGCCCAAGCACGGTCTTGGAAACCCGAGTGTACAAACCCGGGTCCCACGGACGTCGGTTTATTTTGTACCTGAGCCCCTGTGAGGAAGACTTGGGAAGCTAGAGAACAGCAAAGGTAAGTTTTATTCCCTCACTCCTTCACAGCGCTCAAATGCTTGACCAGAGTTGGTCGACCAGAAGCTGGCGTGGTGAATAGAATCGAAAGAGGCTTGTGCTCCGATCTCAAGATAAATCTACCCACAGGTAGGTTCTGAAGTGTCTTACTGCCAAGAAACATGCCAGACCTTTCTCGAGGACATGATCAGTTTTTTCTGGAGCTCTCAGGGCTCTGGAGGCACATGCAATAGTGACTTCTCGTCCATTTTTTAGCTGTCAAGACAGCACCAAGACCATACTCGCACGCATCTGTGGTGACAATCATTTGCATCGCAGACACAAAAGAGCTAAGAATCAGGCTGGTGGAAATTGCATGTTTTATGTTGTTAAAGCTGTTCTTGCGCACTTCATCCCATTCAAGCCCCACGTTTTTTTTTAGGAGATGACACAAAGGAACGACTTTCAGAGCAAACTGCTATACAAACGTTGAATAGTATTCGCACAGTCCCAAGTACAGTGTTTCTCAAACTTTTGTACTGACGACCCCTTTAACATAGCAAGCCTCTGAGTGTGACCCCCTCCTTATCAATAAAAAACACTTTTTTACATATTTAACGCCATTACTAATGCTGGAGGAAAAGCGGGGTTTGGGATGGAGGCTGACAGCTCACGATCCCCCAGGTAATAACCTCACAACCCCCTGTGGGGGCCCCCAGTTTGAGAACCCCTGCCCAAGAAGGATCAAAGTTTGACTTTATTGTCCAGCGCTGGTGCTTCACAAATGGCTTTCACTTGGTCTGGTTTTGCTTGTATGCCGTTCCAAGAGCTAATCTGACCTATATGTCACGGAGTCAGTACAGAATTGCCTTTTTTTTCCCCTGAGAGTAAGTCCATGTTGTTGGAGTTTTTCTAGAACCCTTGTTAGGATGACATCAAGTTCAGAATCATCTTTGCCGTACACCAGACTGGCCTCTTGAAAGGACGCCATTATCTCTCTAAAGATCACATGCATCATTCTCTGGAATACAGATGCTGCAGAGGCTAACCCAAATGGCATCCGTTTGACTAGGAACAAGCCTTCTGGAGTGATGAAAGCTGTGTACATGTGGGATACTTCCATTAAGGCTATCTGGTGGTACACTGAGAATAAATCAAGGGTGATAAGAATTCTTGCTTCCTTCAAGGTGAGCAACTTTTCACTGGTGTTGGTTAGAGGGTGACAATCCACCACTATGTTGGAATGTAGAGCTCTCAAATCCACACATGCAGAGGGCACCTTTAGGCCTCCTTGCAAGAATGACAGGAGAAACCCATTCAGATGAGTCAACCGGTTCAATGATGTCTACTTAGCATAGTTTCAGACAGTCTTGTAACTGTCTGTCTTCATGACAATTTGATCCCTGATCATTTCATCTGTGAAAATGGCAAATACACAGGTTGCACTCAACTCATGTAAGGCAGCCATGTAGTGGTCGATGGGCTCAGGAGGCATCTATACACGGGAACAGAACTTGAAGCATCCAGCAATAACATTGAGTAAAGGATTAAAATGATCTTCCAGGGCTGAGAGAGTCACATTTTGCAGTATGTCAGGACGAGGAGGAAGATGTTTGAAGATTGCTGAAGAAAGACCTCCACTGTTCCCATGGGAGTGGCAGATCTCCTTGGGGAGGCATGAAGAACAGTGGAAGCAGGACATGCGTCATGGTAATAAGTGTGGAAGCAAGTTGGAGGCGTCAGCAAGAAAGGTAGAGAACAATCAGCCGGGAAGATTTTCTGGTCACAGAATTGCTGACTGGCCCTGTAAAACTCTGTTCGCACTGCAGCTGGGTACTCAGAACTGCAGGGGAACGTGCCAGCTGGGGAAAAGGAACACTTTGAAAAATAGATACTGCTCCTTCAAATTTCTCTTCTCGGCAAGCTGCAGTTGCCGGCAGCAGCAGGCTTTTAGGCTGGAGTTTCCCTGGGAGCAGCAACAGCAGGTAGCAGCAGCAGGATTATGAGGTACTTGGTTAACCCTAAAACAGATTTCGGTTTCACTGGGTTTTTTTAGGGCTCGTCACCAATTTTTGTACCTCAACCGCTGTGAGGAAGACTCGGGAAGCTGGATAACCACAAGGGTAAGGTTTATTCCCCTCGCTCCTTCACGCAGCTCTTATTCTCATTTCTCCTGCTCTTCCTTTCTCTCTCTCTCTCTCCCCCCTTCCCCAATGCCCTCACACTCTCTGCAGTGCATCCTGGGAATTCTAGTTCCTGGACCCAAAGCTACAGAAACTACCTAGGAACAAACTTACAAACATGTGCTGCTGTCTGCACATAGCTAGAGACAACCATTTGCAATGCAGTGTAGGCATGTTCCTTAGCCTCTGGAACCTGAAGGCAAATAAAAAGCTCAAATGTTTTTTGTTTTTTTTTTAACTCTCATGATTTTGAAGCCCCCAGCTCATGATCCTAGGGAGGCCTTGCTCCCGATATTTGAAGGCAATGCTGCTTACTGTTGATGAAGTTCTGCTCTTCGGGGGTCATGATGTTGGCCAAGTGACCACCATAACGCCGGCACTGAGTTTCTGCATCCTCCCAGCTCCTTCGGATGGCGAAATGTTTATAGCAGGACCCCTGGAAGCTGTTCCAGCCTGGCCTGCACTTCTCCAGATCTGGAGGGAGGAAAGAGGACAAACAAGAGAGCCAGTGAGAGGAGAAAGAGACGAGATGCCTGGAGAAGCGAGAGAAACAAGCGTGTCCGTCCAGAGACAGATCAACTACTCCCAGCAACTGTCAGATGCTCATTTCAAAAGAAACATCAAGAGAGAACCGTGTTCTGCACAAATCCTCATCCCGTAACATGCTTTGGTTGAGATGGGCTTTGCATAGGGTGACCAGATGTCCCAATTTTATAGGGACAGTCCTGATATTTGGGGCTTTGTCTTATATAGGTGCCAATTATCCCCCACCCCAATCCTGATTTTTCACCCTTGCTATCTGGTCACCACATTATGGATCCTGGGCCAAATGCTCAGCTGATGTAAACTGGATGAAGTCAATGGTGCCAGTTTATACAGTTGAGGATCTGGCCCGATATTTTGGTTAGAGTCAGATTCGCACCTGGTGTGACTCTGGATCCTCCAGACATACACCCAGGAGGGTATGGTGGATCATCCATCTCCATCAATGGCTATTTTACAGCTCCCCTCGAGTCCAAAGACCTGGTTCTCTCAGTTTCACTATGCGTCCTTTACCCTGCTGGGGCAGCGTAAAGAGGATTTAAAGTGAGCACAACTGTACTTCTCTGCCAGAACAGGGCAAAGGGATGTTAATGTAAATGCGCATGAATTCCAGAGTCGTCTCTGAACAGAACAATTCCCCTAGCAGCCCAATTTTCTATAGCATTTTATAGGCCTGATTCTCCATTGCTTTGCACCTAGCTCAGTCATTTACACCAGATCAGAATGTTTTGCACTCACATTGCACTGGTTTAAATGACCGCCCAAGGTAGAAAGCAATGGCGATGCGGGCGTTATAGCGCTTACTCGTTCACTGTCTTTCCTTCTTGCTTCCCTCCAACCTTGGGTCTTTCATGATTTATTTATTGGATTTTTCTTTAGCCTTTAACTGGTCTGGTGAGGCTTAATTATTCGAATAGCTTATTCCATCGTGTCATTTCTGGGTATGTTTTGCCCCGTGGCATAGACACCTTAACATTCTTTTAACAAGTTGCTCCACTTTGTTTGTCACTAGGATTGTGGTTATGTGTCTCTTTGAGAAATGCGGGTCCAATATAGAGTTCACTGGAGAAACTCTGATGGGTCCATAGTCCATTGGACGATGTCAGTGATACTCAGATTAACGCTCGAGCCGCAAGTGGTCTCCTGTGGCTCATTGCAGCCCGTGATAGTAAAACATTGTGTGATTTAATTATTAACCAATCAGGATGCTTTTACCGTTATTAACCAATTGTAGTTGGTAAAATAATACTTGATCAGTCTTTTGCTGTGAGAATATTTTATAGGTGTATAAAATCTGTACATGAAACAATGAATTCACACGACTGGGGCTCTTTTGGGTAATGTTGATCACTAACTTGGGTCCTGAAGCGCTGCGGTTTCAGTATCACTGAACTGTGCGGTTCCGTCACAAGGCCAACACTTTGCAAGACTGGGTCTGTTTTACTGGAATTTTGTTTAGGAAGAAAACTGGAGGGAAAAAGTTCTGACATTGTCAGAACATCCCATTTCGACATTTGTGTAACAAAATGTTTCAATTTTTCCTTTTAAATTTTTTAAAATTATTGTGTGTGTGTGTGTGTGTGTGTGTGTGTGTGTGTGTGTATATATATATATATATATAAAAATACAAAATTTACTCAAAATCAAAGCGAAACATTTCAGTGGACCCAAAAGAAAATTATGCTGGACTTTTTTGTTGTGGAGACTTTTGAAATGTTCAGGTTTTGCTCCAATTCAGAACAAAGCTGCATTTCAAAATCTTGGAATCGTTGGCGAAACGGAACTTCTGTCCATCCCACAGCGCTAGTCATTTGTCCCAGGGCGTGAGCTCAGGACACTTTTTATCCTGATTATTCTCTAGCTGTGTTATTCAGCAGTGAAGCCCTGTAGTCGGCAGGAGGGCTTAGGGGGCTGTATGCAGCCAGGCATCTTTAGATCTTTGAGTTGAAGCCCCACAAGACGGGTGGAGGCCCACGTGAATTGAATTGTTGGGTCATGATCCAGATGAAGAGGCGTCCACATAACAAAAGCACCTTCTTGGTTGGCATTAAATTTGCCCCCTTCTTGGCTATCTTAGTAGAGAGGCCATGGACAGATGGGGTCAGGTAGACCTGAGGTCCTCTCTCACTGCTAGCATGGGGTCCCTGCAGCTCCGGGGCTATACAACGGCTATGTTTTATGCACTGCAGAGTTAGCATCCACCAGTTCTGCCACTGAACTCCCTTGAAACTAAAAACCAGCATGGTTGGTCTGAAGACCAGGGACGACTTTTTATTAAACTGGTGTGTGCGTGCCACTGCCCTCTCCTGGACAGAATCGGAACTGCATCATAGGCCCCTCCACCACTTGAGCTCAGGTGGCTGTTAGAGCCGAAGGATCTGGGTTCTATCCCGGCTGCTGCCCTGAAATTGCCCGTGACACGCAGCACAATTAGCAGCCCAAGCGGGCTGTGGGTTTGTTACGTTTCCTCAAAACACAGCAGCATTTCAGGCTGTCTCTGTGGTGCGCGCCCGGACTCACCTGTTTCACAGGAATCTCCTCCATAGCCTGGCAGACATATACAGCTGATGTGGTCTCCTTCTTCGCTGCAGGTCCCTCCGTTCATACAAGGGTTTGGGATGCAGTCATCTGAAAGCACAGGCAAAGAGTGAAGCGGGCAGCTGAGCCCTGGGATCCCAAGTGACATTAATACTGGGAGCAAATCTGAGCTGAGCAGCACCCCGAGAGATCGGGTTTGGCTGCAACTGTTCCAGACTTCTCCAGGAGCCAGCGATGGGGTCTCAGGCCTCTCTCCTGCTGATGCTGAATCTTTGGAGATGGGATGCTCAGAATGCAGTGTAAAACGAGGTGGACTCCAAGCCTCCGATCTGCCACCCCCCAATTCCCTCTCAAGTGTTGGGAGAGGGCAGGATTCAACCCCCCCCCCACACACACACACTCCCCCGCAAGACCCGAGCATGCCCCCTAAAGTTCTGGCTCTGTGTCAGATCTTAAACCAGAAGGAGGCCTATTTTGTCTAGGCCTAAGGCTCGCAAGAGATGCAGAGCAACGAGCCAGCCTCGTGGCATCGTAAAGAACCGAATGCCCCAATCCTCTTGGAGAGCCGGGTGTGACCGGACACCCCCATGTCGGGGGCTCCGCTGCAGGTAAAGAGGCAGCACCAGTGTTTAAGTTTCCATCTGCGCGGGAACCTCAGTCATGTTGGGAGACCCGCGTAGAGCAGCCCCTCCCCAGACGTGGCGAGCGCTCTCGGACGCCATTACAAACTTGGTTCTGTCCCGCAGAACCGATGGGACAGACCTGAGTGGTGGGAGCCGTTTGACCTTTCAAATGATCCGTAGAGAAGGTAAATGCTGGGCAGGGGGTGAGGAGGGACATTCAATAATTCTATAACCAAACATAAAACATTGTGTGAGCTCAGTGGCGGCCGTTGGATTGGCGGGCACTAGGGATGGAGTGGACTCCAGGGAGAAGGTGGATTCTTTCAGAGCAAGAGGATCTACCGCCCGTTCTGTTTGCACCCGGAGGATTGTTTGAGGAGCCATGAGGGGGCAGGGGTGGAGACGTGCATCTCAAGAAGGGATTGCTGTCTCCCCAGGAATAGGAATGAATTCTGGTGGTGGGTCCCCTCCTGCTAGATTGGACTGAGCTAAGAGTCAGACTCATCCGGGGATAGAGAATCACGTTGGCTGGGAAATACCCTCAGGGGATGGCGGCCTGGGCTAACGATCCAAGCACTCGCCCCCAATCAATCCGAGTCCCATTCTTGGCTCTGCCATTCCCAGGCTCTGTCGCCTTGTATTAGTTAAAGTATTCTGTGCGTCCGTTTCCCCATTTATAAAACAGGGAAGAATTACAGTGATCTTGCCAAGGGACTTGGAAGGATGCGATTTTTACTGGCGAATGTCGATAAGCGTCAATTGCGCCAGACGCACACACAAACCCATGGAAACATACTTCCATCAATTACAATTGAAATGTACAGGTAGGCAAAGGAAGCAAAGTGTGGCTTGAGAACTTCTTAGAGCTGGGTTTCAGGATATGCCCTTTGTATACTGTGACAATTGGTGTTCTAACGGTTATAAAGCATTAACTTTTTTAATCCGAACATCTCTTGCCTGATCTCTCCCCCTCCCCCACATTGCCTGACCTTCCCATAATTTCCTGCAACTGTGAAAATGTAAATTGATAAAAATTTGGGGGGGGAATGCACAAAATTATGGGGCTTAAGTCACCGTGAACATTTAAATTGATTAAAAATTGAAAAAAATGCTTAAAAATAAACATCAGTATTATATATAAAAAAATTATCATCAAGTTCCTCCAAGGCTATTGACGGGGTGTCCTTTGAGGGTTACTTAGAGTGTGGCATCTGAAGAAGTGGGTGTTTTACCCACGAAAGCTTATGCCCAAATAAATCTGTTAGTCTTTAAGGTGCCACCGGACTCCTCGTTGTTTTTGTGGATACAGACTAACACGGTGACCCCCTGATATTAGTGGTCACAGCATTCTGAACATGCAGGCTACGATTTTAATTTGAGTGGCAAATGGCCATCCAAATCTTTTGTTTTGCTTTGAAAATTTCACCCCCTAATGAACATCAGCAGGCGGCAGTGTCCCAGAGTCACATTCCTGAGCTCCAATACTGAGCTTTTCATTTGCAGATCTGTCCTCATCCCTGTTTCATGGATGATGAAACTGACATAGAGGGAAAGAGAGAGAGACAGGAGCTGCAGCAATGTCCCCACTATCCACTAGGCAAAACTGCCTCCCATTGCTGCTACCTACAAGGAAGTTCTTTAGCTTGAATATATTTGAACCTCAACGCTCAGCTGTCCTGGTGCCTAAAGTTTTGTTCTACCCACTAGACCACACTTCCTGCCAGATGCAAGCGTTGAACTGAATAGTTGCGCCCCTCAGCCCATCCTTAGTTCACTAATTTAGCTTCTTTATTTGTAGCTGTGCTCGCTTGGTTTTTCCTGTGGGTCACTCCCAGCCTTGGGAATGCATCTGCTGGTGCTCACTGGGCCTTAGAGGGTACATGCCTCCTTTAGACAACGCCTCCGAAGAGCGTTCCAGCCATTAAGGCTTTGCAAACCAGTTGGATGCTTCCACCCCCTTCTGACCCATTCAGCAGAGCAAGAATCTGGACACTGGGTAAGCGAACGGCCTCTGTTAGCTGCCTTCGCAAGGCACGGCCAGATGCTTGCAATTAGGCTGACTGGATGAGCTGCCCTGCAGATGACTTAGCTTCAACATATTGTCCTGTAGCTTTTCTCCAGCTGGGACTCTGACGCCCCTGTGATCTCCAAGTTATTGCTATCTGCTTAAATTACGAGACATGATTCTCTCTCTCTTGGTTAGGCTGCAAGTGACTTGAGACCTATCGTGCTGACAAATCTTGGCAGCTTCCTTGTACGCTCCCCCGTGCCCCCGTCTGTTGTCTCAGGACTGTATTTTTGGTCTGTGTTTGCACAACACCCAGCACCATAAGGTTTTGGTCCATGATACAAATAGGTACTTATCGGTCTCCCATCCCCATAGCATCCAAGCATCTCGCTAATCTTTAATGTACTTATCTTCAGTGCTGTTTTCTCCCTTAGACCGCCTCTCTAGGGCCCAGTTCCCCCTCTAAGTGAGATGCCCAAGCTCCCAGTGGAAGTCTGTGGCAGAGCAGGGACTTGAATACAAGTCTACCAAGTGATAGGCGAGGGCCCTTATCACGGCATCATCGTTCCTACATGGTACTGATGCGCCAGGCTTTCAAACCAGATTGAGGCGCTTCTCGCCACAGGACGCCATTGAGGCCAAGAACTGAGCAGGAGTCAAAGAGGTTCGGGAGGTTGATGTGGGTAACAAGAAGAGCCAGACGTAGAATAGTAAATGCTAAAAAACCCGGAAACTAGCAATAGATAGAACTAAAAATAAACCCTCAACGCTTAAGAGCGTCTCTGCTAGGCAGGGCCGGCTGCCTATCCTGAATCTAGCTACTGCACGGGGTTCTTTTGCATCTTCCTCCGAAGCACCTAGAGTCTAGGGCCATGATGCTGCATGAAATAATGAACGACGGCCCCATGGTTATAGGCTGCTAGGCGGGGACCCAGGAGTCCTGAGTTTCATCCTCTGCTGCAGACTTGATGTGTGATCTTAGGCTCAGATCCTCCAAGGGATTTTGGTGCCTAACTCCCACTAAAATCAATGTGCTCTGCCTTTGACCTTGAGTTAGGGATTAAAAAGGGGAACGCGCCGTGCATACAGTATTTAGAATCACAGCAGCATTTGCTTTAATCAGACCGAGAACAGACGCAGGGCTTGTGGAGACCAGACTGGTTCACGTCGGAGTCAGCCTATGCTTTCTGCTGGGAGCATCGCAAGATTTTGGATTAATGGGAGTTTCTGAGTGAGGAGATCAGGAACTCTGTGAGCTTCTTAAAGAGGGAAAGGACCCAGGAGGTCATCCGGTCCCACCCTACCACAGACCATGTCTAAGGATCGTTTCCCCATTCTAATCTCAAAGTGCTTTGTCTGGTCCCACCCAGAGTGACCAGACAGCAAGTGTGAAAAATCGGGACAGGGCTGGGGGTTAATAGGAGCCTATATAAGAAAAAGACCCAAAAATCGGGACTGTCCCTATAAAATCGGGACACCTGGTCCCACCTAAAATGCCCCCATGTGATGGATACCTCCCTTAGAGAGACTGTTCTGCGCTGAGCAACAGGAAACATGTCTTGATCCGCAGTCCAAATTTGTCTTTGTGCCTGGTGAGGCTTCCTTAAAGCCACTCTAAACAATCCCTCTCTCCAGCTAGTCCTAAGCTAACGTCGTCCGGGGAGGTGATATTCCTACGTCGGCAGAAGATCCCCTTCGCTTGGGGTACGCGGCATCTGCACCCGGGGCCTATGCACAATTGACCGGACCCTGGAAACCCAGGTCAGCTACCCCAATACAGAGTGCGTTGCACGGCTTACATCGTGCGTAGGACACCACTGCCGCTCCACCAGCGGCTACAGTCCCAGAATCGTCACGCCCTTCGGCAGCCTAAGGGATAAGGACAAATCCTTCTCCTTAGAAGCACAGCGCTGACTCCTTATTTCCCTCACTCCGCCTGCGATCTGAGTGAACTGGGCCATAGGAGCTGGGCTGGGTCAGGCTAGGTCGGTGAGTAGATGAGAGACGTCTGACGTTGCTGCAGGAGGGCGTGTTTCTGTGCCAGCAGAGGGCGCTCTTCCCTGTGATTCAGCACTGACCCACAATGCCGTGAGGCCAGAGGCGTTCTCTTTCATATGAAGTGTGACATGGAAGCCTCGCCTATTGGTGGTCATAATTACATTTAGTTCTTAATTCACTACTACAATGGTTTGGGCCATTCTTTTCAATATACTCAACTTTTGTTGGTTTAATGAAGAGTTGCCCTCTGTGTTGGATTGGAAGCTCTCTGGTAAGGGACTGTGTCTTTTCTGTGAGTTTGTACAGCTCCTAGCACCAGAGGCCCGATCAGAGTTGGGCAAATTATATCTTTTGGTTCTCTGGCAATTCAGAAAAATCAAGGAAAAAGTCGGTTCGAATTAAACTGAATGTGACATTTTTCAAAATGTTGGGCAAATTGAAAAGTTTGAAAAAAAACTTAGTTTTGGGTCACATGAAACACTTTGTTCGACATGGAGCAAAATGATTTGCTTGAATTTTGAGCATTTTTTAAAATGTTTTTTTTTTAATTGAAATATATTTAAAAATTTAAATAATTTAAACAAAAAGTCATTTTGAACCAAAAAATCAAAACGTTTCATTTTGAAACTCTCCGAATGGAACACGGGGACTTTTTTTTTTCTTTTTTTCTTTTCAGTTTTGGTTTTGGTTTTCTGGAATTCGCCAGGGTTTTGGTGTTGCTGAACCTGCACTCTTCAGCGAAAAAAAGTTTTGGATGAAAATTTTCACTCTGTTTGTTCCTGATCCCTGACTGGGGCCCCCCAGACACAACTGAAACCCTCTGGTAAGCATAGGCTCCAGGTCCCCCTCTTTGCCAATTCATAGAGGAGATGAATCAGTTACAGCCCCAGCTAGACATCCTTAGCCCAAGCAATAGCAGCTAGAACTCGTCAGAAATTTTTGACTAAATGTTTTTTTCACCAAAACATGCTGATTTCATCAAAACTGAAACTGTTCATGGGAAAGGGTCAATTTCAACGAATTTCCTGGCCCAAACAAAAGTGGAAAAAGAAACGTTCTGTTTCGGCATTTTCTAAATGAAAAGTTTTGGGTTGGTTTTTTTTTTTTTCTTTTTCAGTTCAAACAATTTTTTGTTTCAAAATATAATTTTATACTTTAAAAAAAGGTTGAAAAGGGGGTGGTATATGGTCAAAATCCAAATGAAATATTTCAAAATGCTCAAAAAGTTTCCATTTACCCAAGCTGATTTGGTTTGTCAGTTTGCAGAAATTTTCAAGACACTATCACAATGCAAACAATAACATGTTACACCGGCAGAGCTGTGCAAAGGGGCCTCAGGATAAATGAGAATCAGGCCCACTATACAGAAGGGGTTTATAATCTGGCCCATAGTTCTTAGGCCGGGTGTAAAGAGAATTAGTTCATCAGTGGGAGACACACACACACATATGAGGAAAATTGCAATAAGACACAAGGCAATGGACCAATAAAGACAAAGGGAAGCACAGATCTAGCCAAGGTGGTTTTGTTCTAGAAAGCTTTTTAATTCCCTTTATTAGTACCGTGTTTAGTCATAGTACTTTTTTTTTTCATTGAAACAGTTGTTAAAAACACTTCATAGAAGTAGCGAGAGATTTAAAGTGCATGCGCGGTTGAGACCAATTTGTTTGACAAATATGTGCTTCTCCGGAACGTTAAACTTCCCTGATCCAGCTGAATGGGGGGGGAGAGAAAGACAGACAGACAAATGGACAGACAGAGGAAAGCATAGTGTGCAAGGGAGGTTTTTAGTGCGAGAGGCCAGTGTATATGGCTGCCCAAAGGGCCAAGGCAACACAGCCATATGGGTTACCTGAAATGTTCACCCCTGCTCCCAGGCTGGCGCTGTCTGTTGGCAGGACGGGAAGAGGGTGGGTGGCGGTCAAAGGGGCGTCTGTGAAAGGGATCCCCTCCAACGCTGGGCCTGATGCTTCTTTGGAGATGTCTGCAGTGGTGGGGGTGAGGCCGTGCTTGGTGGTGGATGAGCATCTGTCCACTTCTGGTTCTCCAGGAGTACCTGTGGGGGAGATGGCCGCTGGTGCCAGGGTAGCAGAGAGAACAGTTTGCCCTTCAATGGCCTTCTCCTCCTCAGATGATTCACCTATCAATGGGCCGCTCGCGTCGGAGTCAGGCGGTCCCACCCGCTTGTGTCCCACCATCTGGCTGTCGCTCTCTGCTGGAGATTTTCCAATGGGCGGCAGCACGGTATGGACCTGTCCTACTTCCGTGTGCGAAACGGTGAGGGCAACCATCGTCACCTCCGGTCGGGAGGCAGAGCGGACGTCCTCCACCTGGGAGCGGGTGGCAGCAGGCAGCAGAAGCCAGGTAGAACCTGAGTGCTCCTCATTCTCCTGGAGGCTGGACTTTCCCATACCAGGGGATACGGATAGCAGGATATCCTGAATCGCTGGGGTGCCTTCTGGCCACGCTGTGCCAAGTGCCCCGTCTCCAGATAGCTCTGCATCTTCAGAAGCACCCGGGTGTCTGCCCAGGTCAGGGAAGCGTGTGCTGCTCAACCCGGAAACAAGCCCACTTGGGGGGGTGGCATAGGTCTGGGCACGTTCCGTAGAGAGAGCCCGACCTGGTTCTTTGAGATCTTCTGCCTTCCACCCCACAGTTGGGGCAGCAGAAGCAGCGATGGTAGGAGAGTGCTCTTGTACCCCAGAGTCCTCCTCGATGCCCCTGGCGCTGGTGTTCTGAGCATCTGCCTCCTTCGTGGCAACGACCTCTAGGTGCTTGGAACCATTGATGAAATCCGCCTCTAAGACATCAGCAGAGCTGCCTTCTGCTGTGGGGTCCTCTCCGTGTTCTTGGTGGGAACTGATGGGAATGCGAGACATGTTTGGTTCGATTGCATCACCGGATCTGGCTAGTTTTGGTGAGATTTCCACTGGCGCATTTGTAGGGCTGGTGGTCATGTCTCCATCAGTCATTTCCACCTCTGCATGGGGGACCATGGATTGGGGCTCTCCTGGAGCCATCTCAGTGGGATGAACTGGGTTCTGTACCCCATCTGATCCCTGGTGGCGGCTGCCCAGTAGCTGCGTCTCTTTAGTAGTCCTCACGTTCTCTCCCTCCAACAAAGACTTCCAGGTTTGCTCCGGGTCAGTTCCGTGTTCTTCCTCTGCAAAATTCAAATGAAAAAGCAATCAAACTATCTCCTGCCTCCTTCAGGACGAACAACCAGAGCTGCTCGGAAAAGGGGGTTTTCGTTCCCCGGGGAAAACGCTGACAGTTCAAATTAAGTTCCTGTTCCTCAAAAGCTGAACTATCAAAACTTCTCGCGAAACGAAAAGTTTCTAAGCGGAAATGTCAGAGCTAAATATTTCAGCCTTTTCAATCAAAATGAAATGATTCAACAGGACGAAACCACATTTTTCATTTCAAACCAACTTTTCAGAACAAAAATATTGTCATTGATCATCACAACATCTCTCCAACATTTGCCCTTAAGTTGATCATCCATATTATATCTATCTTAGGTATTTATATGGCCCTCTTACCATTATATCTCAAGCAACTCACAATCTTCAATGTATTTATCCTTATAACAACCCTGTGAGATAGGGCAATGCTATTATCCCCAGTTTACTGACTTGGCCAAGTTTACACAGGAAGTCTGTGCAGAAAAGAGAATTGAATGCAGGTCTCCTGTATCCCAGGCTAGTGCCCTAACCACTAGACTCTCCATCCTCCTTGTTTTGCGAACTTAACATCAACCTTAACTCCATTTTAACAGTGTTTTGTCTGGGAACTATAAACCAGATCCCTTAGCTGGTGTGAACTCCCATTTAAACGAAACTGAGTGAGGCCATTTACACCAGGCAAAGAGCTGGTTCCAAGTCCTTCGTTGCCAGAACTACAAAATGAACTGGCTCTGTGCACGTTTTACTTTTCATAAATATGTGAATTCCTCTCTCTTTTCACCCCTTTTATTTTATTAAAAGTGGAAGGAAGGAGCCAGCAGCCAAAATGGGTTCTGGATCCAGGTTCTGAACTTGCCATGAATTTCAGGGGATTTCAGCACCAAGCCCAACACTAGTTTGAGCTACTGGGACTTTTGCAAATTTTGATTTTTCATTTAATTTCAGCTGGGGCAAAAAGAAGCTGAATGTTTCTGACAAATGTTTTTCAGTTTTTTGATCCCCTGGATAGAAAAATTTTGAAAATTTTTGTCAAGGTTTCAAAGAAACAGTTAAAAAAATTCATTACGTTTCGTTTTACTGGTTCTTCAACCAGCTCTCCCCATAAATATTGCCAGTGAAAGTATTTGGCGAGATCCTGACAATGGGGCCAACGGACATAAGCCACCTGTAGGAGAGACTGGATTAGCTTGCAATTGTCAAAGATGCCTAACTCCCATTGTAACATGGGCATCTAAATCCCTTTGGCTTCTTTGAAAATACAAGTCCTATGGACTCTGGAGCTTTGGGCACATGCCTTCAAAGCTGTGTTTGTGACCCCATTCTAGCCATCGCCTTAAAATCGTTCGCTGATCACACTAAGAGGATTCTCTACCTACCATTCCTGGGTGTGTCTGTGCAATTTCCAATTCTCCCCGTTTCCCCTTCCTCAGCTGGAAGGGCAGGGCTCCCTGGTTTTACATCACTGCTAATCAGACCTGCCTCGGGACTGGCTGGGCTCTCGGGGGAACGTGATGGCGGGTGAAGTCCTAGATCTGAGGATACGGCGTTATCTAGAGGGGGTTCCCAGGAGACAGGAATTTTGTCCTCTTCGGGGGCACCGCTTGGCTTTTGCTGCTCAGCGTCTCTCATGTCTTGAAAAAGAGGGACGGTGTATATAGCCCCTCTCGACTCATTCTCCACTTCCGCTTTGGACAGCTGAAGCTCCTCCAGCTTTTCTGTCACTGTAACAATCTCCTTGGTCCCCTCAGGCTCAGTGGCTCGGTATTTTTCTGGAGACGCTGTGAAAGCATCTGTCTCTTCTGTGGGCAAAAAGAAAGTGGGAGATTACTGCCTCGGCCTGTCCCCGGGGCGTCAGGCAGCGACACCTTCCAATCAATAACCTTCCAAAGCAGGACCACCCTCGCCCTTCGTCTGAGGTTCAGGAGGGTCAGAGAAGATGATCTGGATTCATCCTGGTGAACTCCAGTGACTCCCATGGAGTTTCCTCAGGGATAAATCCAGCCTATGTTAAGCTTTGGGGCTTGATTCTCATTGACACCGAGGTTCCTTGCAGGGCAAAAGGACCTCAAAATGGGTATCATGGCATCCAGGCTAAGGGTCCCTTTACACCATCGGAGCAGGGTGTAGATGGGACTTACTGTAACTGAGAATCAGGCCCTTCGAGTTTATATCTGAGCAAGGCCTGAACTCAGCTCAGAGAACACCCTGGCAATTGCGATCTAGTCCCAGCTCCAGAGCTGAACAGTGAAGCTAAATCTTGGCCCGGACGCTCAGCTGGGCCTCACTCCATGAAAGCTCCCCGGATTCATGCCCACTGAGGAGCTGGGCCTCCGAGCTTTACGATAAACCAAAGCAAAACTCCCTACCTCTGACCCATCCCCCACCCCCATAACTTCGAGAGGGTTCGGTTCCACTTCTCAGTCCGAACCTTGCAGCTGAGACGGATTTCCAGTTGGCATCGATTTTTACACTTGCATCGTGTTAGCTCTTCTTTTCTCTGCCCTGAGCTTATTTTATCACCTCTCTTTTTTATTTGTGAGATCTTAAACCAAACAGCTTAAAAGCACGGGGAGTGTGTAACCCAGGGGGGAAATGTTATAGAATCAGCCCTGCAGAAATCCAGAGGATATGAGTCTGCTACAGCCCCATCTACGCTGGCTTAGCGCTGTAGCAGCATATGCTTTTAGCTCCACTGGGCACCGGTTCGATCCCCGATGGGTCAGCCAAGATGGCGGCCATCACAAGGGGATTTATGGGTAGCTTCAGAAACTGAAGCCCTGGAATTAGCCACAGCAGAGCGTGTAGGTGGTAAAAGCTTCTTCCGTCTCCCCCCAAAGGGGAACTGAGGCCTCTTTGAACGCTGCCAACGATGGGGCTGAATGGGCCAAGATTCTCAGATTTGGGAGGGGGCCACCTTGAGACCCCTTAAGGCCTATGAAAACCAGGTCCCTCTTGAAGGCCTCTCCTGCTGGGCACCCAACGGAAGTAGGTGCTTTTGAAAACTGTGGCCTGTTTCATGATGTGGGGAGCTCCTCCTCCAATGGGACATGGACTGAGATGGGAGCTGGTCAACACACTTTCTTCAAAGCGTTTTTCCAACTGAAAATGGGCTTTTTAGTCAAAGAGAGAGAGACAGAGAGACAGAAAGACATTCTCATGGGACCTTAGTTTTTCACTAAACATTTTGAGTTTTCATGAAAAATAACTTTTAATGAGAACCCCCAAAAAACTTCGGAAGAAAAATATTAACGGAAATGACATTAATTTTGGTCAAAATTTGTCACTGGAATGAAAAAAATCTTTCCAGGTCCGGACTGAGCCCTTCGGAGTTATCACAGCGGGGGGCTCAGAGCCATTGGTGTGTTACAAGGAGCTTTGGCCATCACTGGTCAATTGTTGAACCAGCAGCCAAGAGGGGAAAGTATCCACACTACCCATTCCCAATTCCCTCAGAAATCCATTCCCAATCCTGCCTAGTTTGTCTCAGAATATTGTCACTCCGGCCCCATGGCCAGTACAAAGAAAGACCCTGCAGCATTTTGCAGTGTTGTTATTTTGAATAATAATTAATAAAATGCAAACAGGCTAGATCCTTATCTGGGGGTTTCAGTTTAGCTCCGATGAGGCCAATAGATCTATGTCAAATGATCCAGTTGGGGGTCTGGCCCACTGGCTTCAGTGGAGTGATACCCATTTACACCAGTTGTGATTCCAAAGGAGTGACACTGATTTATATCTATCAGAAGCCAGGATTAGTATCACTGCCCTGAGGGATGCCTGCCAGAATCCAGAGGCTCGCCCACTCCCCGAGACCTCGGCACCATGCCCAACAACCAACATAAGATAGCCAGCAAGATACGTTTTGGGCAACTTCCTTGGCTAAGTCTCAGCGGTCGTACAACGCCGGGTTGTGTCCCATGCTGTCATGCAGGGGAAAGTCACACTGCCCTTGTTACGCAGCACAATGAAGGACGTGCGATAGGAAAAGGAGACCAACGGCAGTTCTGTGGCTCTGAGGAAGGTTCGGCTTGCAGAAAAGGCACTAACCTGGACCCTAAGAAGTCCGAGTCTGATTCCCAACTCTGCCACAGACTTGCATTAAAAAAAACAAACTCTGTGCCTCAGTTTCTCTCCTGTAAAGTGAGGGCAATGGCCCTATGTTTCTCCCACCCATGTTCATCTAGGCTGTGAGTGCTTTGGGGCAGAGACCGTCTCTGACTACGTGTATGTACAGCACCAGCACCGTGGCACCGTGAGCTCAGCGAGGGGTACAAATAAGTATCATACAGTATCCGTGCAGGAAAGCTGCATTTTAAGACTGTGGGAGTAGATGTAAAAATGGCAACAGTTACTCCATCGGGCTGCACCCCGTGGGTCAGTTACACTAGTGAAAAGTGTCTGATTAGCCCAGAAGCAGATCTGAGCTCAAATCAATCTTTCCACCACCCCTTTTTTTTTTTTTTTTTTAAGACGCGGGTTGGGGTTTTGCTCAGGGGAAGGCTGCAAGCTCAGGGAGAAGGAGCTCAGCAAGGGTTGAAATGAGACCGTATCAATGCAGTGACCGAGGCCTAACGCTGGCCCCTCAGCATGGGGAAGCATTTCACCCGAGGGTGCATCAACATGGGCTCCTGGCGGCAGCCGGCAGGCAAATCTGTCTGCGACCCCGAGGTCCTTTACCTCGAAAGCAGTACACATCGTATCTGCTCTGGGCATCGGGGAATCCAGTCTGGTTCCGGAACTGGAAGACGGTTTTGACTCCCGGCTGGCTCCCGCCGCACCGTTCCCGCGGGGTGACGATGGGGTAGCGGACGCTGCCGTCGGCCAGCCAGCCCGAGCTGCACTGGTCCAGCCCTTCGTTCCAGGCTGCGTACAGCTGGCCCGGTGTCGCTATCTCCTCTCCCAGCGCCTCACAATGAGCCCTGGCCTCCTCCAGGGTGAATTTGTCTGGGGCGGTCCTCAGAAAGAGTTCTCCTGCCAACGCAGATGGAGAGGGGAGGAATCAGAGCCACAAGGGTCTCCGCCAGTCCAGGAGAGAGAGCTCTTTCAGCCTCCCTCCCACCCTTTCTTACTGCTTCCTACGGCTGCATGACCCACCCCACCCTTCTAATTACAATACTGAACAAACTCCCAGTGGATCCACTAGCTACCATCGATCTCCAAGCACTATCTAAGACAGGGGTGGGAAAACTATGTCCCGCGGGCCGCACCATGCGGTTCGGCCCCGCTCCGGTCCCCCTCTGGCCAGGGCACTGGGTCAGGGCCGCACCACACGGCTCCCGGAAGCCACGGCATGGCCCCCTCAGGCGCTCCAATGGGAGCTGCAGGGGCGGTGCCTGCAGATGGGGCAGCGTGCAGAGCCGACTGGCCATGCCTCCGTGTAGGAGCCAGAGAAGGGACATACCACTGCTTCCAGGAGCCACTTGAGGTAAGCACCACTTGGAGCCTGCACCCCCTGAGCCTCTCCCCAACCCTCCGCCCCAGCCCCGATTACCCCTCCCACTCTCTAAACTCCTCAATCCCAGCCCAGAGCACCCTCCTGCACCCCAAACCTCTCATCCCCAGCCCAGAGCCCGCACCCCCAGCCGGAACTTGCGCCCCTTCCCACACCAGGGCCGAAGCCAAGCCATGTGGGTAGTTTGTTCCTCTGTTGCCCTTTATGGGGTTTACTGGACAGGAAACTGGACTGGATTGTTCCAGCATGGGCCATGAAGGCAGCTAAGGACACAATGCACTTGGGCGTCAGAATTACCGTGCAGATCTTCAACGTAACAGTAGACATCGTACATGTCTTCTGGGTCCACAACGCCATAGTTACGGACCCCCGGCAACCCATCCATGTCTCCATAACAGCCCTCTCGAGGGGTGTGGATTGGGTACCTGGAATGAGGAAACACAAGTATTGATTTTCCACAGAGAGAAAAGGACGGCTGGAGCCAGCCGGTCAGGTGCTGCTGCTAAACCCCTGGCTGGCTCCCAGCAGAGGGCTTAGGTGACTCCGGCAAAGAAGCCCTACCCCAATTGGCCACTGATTTTTGGGACACCCCCTTTGAGACCACCCTGGGGGCTTGATTTCCAGAAGCACTTGCAGCTCCAGCTGACGTTGTGGGGAGTCAGCACTTTGTAAAAATCCAAGGTGAGGCAACCCAAACCCCCGCATTCAAAGTCAGTGGCCACATCTGGAAATCTTAGCCCATGTAGGGCCCGTTGACTAGGTGACCAGCAACTCTGCTCTGAAGCTCACTGAAATCAATGGGAGCCTTTCCTTTGACAACCACGGGGTTTCAATCAGGCTCCTAGAGCAGTGGTTTTCAACGTTTCCTTTTCCAGGAGTCTCCTCCAAGCCAACCAGATGTCCCATTTAGCTACGTGGGAAGCGCAAGGTGGTCATGACCGCCTGGTGCTTGCTTGCTGTCTCCAGGTTAAGGCGATTGCAAACTGTGCCCAAAAGCTGCTGTTTGCAATCTCCTTTGGAATTGTTGCAGGTGGAAAATTTCAGCCTGCTCTAATCAGTGTTTAATTTGCAGCAAAGTTCACAGAAGCCATGTACAGTGTCTTAGACAGCAAGTTCTTTGGCGCGTGG
This sequence comes from Mauremys reevesii, assembly GCF_016161935.1. Classification (NCBI taxonomy): domain Eukaryota; kingdom Metazoa; phylum Chordata; order Testudines; family Geoemydidae; genus Mauremys; species Mauremys reevesii. The sequence continues at coordinate 3,960,981 of NC_052646.1, read as the reverse complement.
GCCATCTTTTCGTTATGGGCGTGTGCAGTGCCTAGCACAATGCGGTCCCAGTCCAGTACTAGGGTCTCAAGGCACTGTTGTAATATAGATCATCATCACTACGCAATGGCATAGGAAGAATTCCATTTTGGTATTGGGGAAGTGGATTGCCCCGTATTGGAACTCATCATTATTCATCGCCTTAATATCCAGTGGCGGTGAGTTCCACAGGTGAACAATGTGGTTCACGTGAGTTCTGCATCCACCTGAATCTAGCCTCTGCGTGAGTTGCCCACCTGACTGTCTGGTCCGCGATCCAGCCTGCGTCGCATTGCTCGTAGCCGCTGAAATAGGCGGCGTACAGCTGTTCGGGGGTGGCGATCTGTGCCCCTATCCTGGTGCAGGCCTCCCGAGCCTTGGCAAAGGTGTAGGCGTAGCGCATGGAGCCCTCCCGATAAAGGAACACCACCCCTAGAGGACAGAGTGTGAAACAGCATCTAAATGTCTGTGCAAACGCAGGTCTGGCGGGCCATTAAGCCAGGGGTATTGGGGAGGTGCAGTATGGTATACGCGCCATCAGCCAGCTATGACACTGTCTCAATGCATAATGGGGTCACCAGGGATGGCGTTAGACTTGCTGGGGCATGGGGCCAAAGCTCGAGCCCCACCACCCAGGGCGGAAGCCAAAGCCTGAGACCCAGCGCCCGGGGCTGAAGCCTGACCCCAAGGGCGTCAGCCCTGGGTGACTGGGCTCAGGCGTTTGGTTTCGGCCCCCCTGCCCGCAGCGGTGGAGCTCGGGTGGAGTCAGGCTTCGTGTAGTAGTTTTTTGTTGTCAGAAGAGAGGTCGTGGTGCAATGAAGTTTGAGAACCCCTGGCCTCGGCCCTGTACGCCCTGAGTCCGAGCCCCAGTGGTCCATTCGCTTGCTGCGTGCATCGGTAGCCTGCTATGACCCATCATAGGATCTTATGCAAAATCTTAAGGCCAGAAAGGACCGTTTTGATCATCTGGTCTGGTCTTCTGCATAACGCAGGCCTGAGAACTTCGTCCTGTGATGCTGGAACTTCTTGTTGAACGAGAGTGCGGCTTTTAGCCAGTCTTGATTTAAAGACTTCAAGTGACGGACAGCCCACCTCCCCGGAGGTCAGTTGTTCCTGTGGCTGATTGCTCCTCGCTGTTAAACATTTGCACCTTATTTCTAGCCTGAATCCCTTCATTTTCCAGCGGTTGGGTCATGACTGTTCTGAAAACACGACCATCCACTCAGTGTGGGATGGGGGTTAGAGCAAAGAAGCCAGAGAGGGGGGTTCTATGTCCAGTTCTGCCCACCGACTTCCTTTGTGGCCTCGGCCATGTCATTTCCTGTCTTTACGTGCCTCAGTTTCCCTGTCTGTCAAATGGAGATGAAAATACCCATCTTTAGGAAGTCAAAGATATATACATGCTGTATAAGTGCTAACTCCTAGTCAGAGTTTTGCCCTTTTGTGCAATGATCATGACATAAACTAGCACTCTGTTTCCCTCTGAGCTGGACAAGAATCATTAGTGGCCCCATCCCCCCTTACAGATAGGGAAACTGAGGCACGACGAAGGGACATGGTTTGCTCTGGGTCACACAGCAAGTTAGTAACAGAACACAAGAGTCCTGACTCCTGCTTCTAAGCTTTAACCACAAGACCGTGCTTTCCCGCCACTGAAGAGCCACAGCTAAACTGCAGAGGGAAATCATCCTTTAAACCAGGCGGCCCATCACTCTGGTGTAAATTGCATGCCTGGCAATGTCGAGCGAGGAATCAGAGCAGCCGGAAATTTTTCTAACATGAATGGGAGAACTTGGGCTTCTTGCCGGGTTTGAAGAAAGGCAGAAAACAATGAGCAGAGATAGGGAGGCTGGAGAGGAGAGGGTGCGTTGCCAGCTGGACTTTTGCAAGGCAGGGGGAGGGGGGAGACCTGGAGAATCTTATGAGATTAACACTTAAATATTAGAAGAGTGCAAAGTTAATTGAAACTGGGAGAAATAGCCTTCAGCGTGCATTAAGGAAATTGTTTGGTTTTGCCAGGGAAATCGATCACAGTGGAAATAAATAGCAACCTCTCCGCAGTCCTGGCAATAAATAAAAGCTTTCATCTAATGATCAGCGTGAGCCGTCAGCGGTTATTGAACGCTGGACCTTCTGCAAGCGCTAGCTGTCAGTGCTGTGGTGAACAAAAAGAACAACTCCAAGAAGTGATTGCTGTAGTAGGCTGTTATCCTTTAGGAGATCAGCCGCTAGAGGACGACAGGGTACACGCTGTGTTAGTGGCGGGGAATAACAAGATGTAGTAATACAATATATTAACACTATTATAGCATTAGCCAGTAGAGACGGGCCTTTTAGCTCAGGCACTAGGGGCTCGTGCGCTTACAGCCTGACGTCGCCAGTTCAATCCCCGCCACTGACCGTTCACCCAGGGGTGTGGCATGACACATCCAGCCCTGAGTTAAAAGACCCAAGGCTGTCAGCTTCTGTACTGGCCCAGCCACCGATAGAGGGAGCCAGCCCCACGCAGTGGGTGTGGCTTATACATGCAGTCAGACTCCCATCCCACCCCCATCCCCGTGACAGATGTTAGGGTTAGGGAGCTGTTACCTTTGACCTTCACCTCCAGCTGGTCGTGCCCATCCTCGATGCCGTGTTGCACGTTGCAGCGGTAGATCCCGGAGTCGTTGGACCGGAGCTCGGTCAGCACCAAAGTGGCGTCGGTGGGCGAGGCCGCGTTGAAGGGCAAGGAGACACGGTTGCAGTAGCCTTTGCTCACCTTCACCTTCTGCCCCCGGGCCACCAGGATCTCGGCCTCCTTCCCCTCAGAGATGAAGGTCCATTTGATCCGGGGCACCCCCAGCACCGCCCGGCGCCCCCCTGCAGTAGTGGTGGCCAGGGGATGCAGGTAGGTGACGTGGCAGGGAATGGTGAGGGTGCCCGACAGCACTGCCTGGACAGGCGGGTGTTTGGCGATAGAGACTCTCAGAGCCTTGAGGTCATCTGCCAGGGAGAGGGAGGAAACAAAAAGTCAGCAGTCGCTCAGGAGAAGCCCCATTAACTTAGTGCAGTATAGGGTCCATGACACACAGTTGAGCAGTAATTATTCCATCCATCAGAGGTCATGGGTAACATACACGCACATGGACACAAACACACTTACGCCACCCAGTGCATGGCATTTTCAGTCCGTTTGTCCATTAATTGCTGCTTTGCTGTCTTTTCTCCCTGTCTGATCCCTCAGTCATTTTAACTGCCTGTGATTCCCTCTCCGGACCTGGATTTCAGTGTGACATCTGTCTGCTTGGACCTTGCTCCATTTAAAGTCACATTGACAACAGGGCTGAGCCCAGAACCTTGATCGGAACGCCCCGTGTGTATGCGGGGCGCTGGGTTAGCTCCCAGGTAGGGTTAAACTAGCAATGAAAATATGGAGTCAGGTTAGCAGCTCCAAGTTCAACCCCCGGTTCCCTTATATTATTATTTGTGTTACCTTAGCACATAGTCCTTGACCAGGACGCCATGTGCTCGGAGCTGTACAAACCCACGTTGGGAGCTGAGTAGTTGTGTCTCCGCTGCTGTTTTAACCCGAGTTAACTAACCCACATTAAGACCGTGCCTCGTAGAGGTTGCAGTGTAGAGGTATCCGTAGAGACCTAACTAAAACATGCCCAGGGACAGCTCAGGAAACCTCCCTCTGGGGCAAATTCCCCCACAGACTTCAGGCGTGGGTCTGGCACCCCTCCCGCCAGGACTCCTGCTTTATTCAATGCCAGGGCTCACTCAGCCAGCCGCTAGGCAATGCATCACTTTCGGCTTCTTGTTCACTGCATGGCCCCAGGCCTTAATTTAGCGAATGCTGCTCAGCCCCTGCTCTGAAGACAGAAGGGCCAATTGCCTTGTGCTGGGAGGTACAGAGCTCAGGCTGTGGCAGCCAGGAAAGGGTTAATAGATGGGCCCATTAGCTCCCCAGCTGGTACTCACTGGCCCGTTAACCACAGCTGCCGGTGGGGGGAAGGCTGCAGCTCTGGCAGGGGAGTCTGGGTGCCAGAGACACTGGTGTTGCTCTGAGAAAGCTCCTCAGCACCAGAGGAAATTGCACAAAGCCCCGAAGTGCCAAGGAAAGAAAGATTTGGAGAATGCAGCACTGGGGGAGAGACGCCTGCAGACAAGCCAAGGTAGGACGCAGTCCAGATGAGGGATTGTAAGAAATGACAGACCCTAGCTGCTTACTACAAGGGCTGTGGGCTGGCACCCTGGGGGGGGGGGGTTCCCTTATTACCCTTCCCCACACATACACCCCCTTGTAGGATGGGCCATATAAAGCTTTGGCACTAAGAGGGGGAAGGGGAGAGAGAGAGCTCAGTGTTTTGAGCACTGGCCTGCTAAACCCAGGGTTGTCAGTTCAATCCCTGAGGGGGGCCCCTTAGGGATCTGGGTCGTACGTGGTCCTGCTAGTGAAGGCAGGGAGCTGGACTCAATGACCTCTCAGGGTCCCTTCCAGTTCTATGAGGTAGGTATAGGATCAGTATCCAGACTGAAGACCCAGTATAAGACATTGGACCACAGGGTTTGTATCGGGACTCTCCTGTTCACCTGGATTGGGGTTTGGGGGACTGGGTGGCAAGCTGGAACAGACCCCACCCACGCCAAGTGACTGGGAGGTGACAGAGACGGAGGAGCTGTGCCCAGCCCAGAGGTGGCCTGCCAAGCCCTGAAGGAACCTGTGACATTCCTCAGGGTTTTTTCCCTGGTGCTCCATCGCTGTGGTATCAGGGCACTTGGCTCAATGACTTTATTTTCACAAGACCCCCATGTGGAGGCAGGGTGCGATTATCCCCATTTTACAGAGGGGGAACTGAGGCGCACAGAGATGAAGCTCAGCAGCAGCAACTGCTGCTAATGTTGGGTGCCCGATTTGAGGCACCTGGTGTTTTGTTTTTCATGTGACCTAGCATTGTGTAGCACTTCATAGGCTCAAGACTAGCTCCCACTGACGCCCGCTGTGGCTGTGAGCACCCGGCACTTCTGCCGGTCGCAGCCTAGGGCCTTGAGTCAGGCATCCAGAAAATGAGGAACACCAACTAGCGACCTTTGGTTGAAGCCAGCTTTGCACCAACAGGGGTCCTACAGACCCCTGATACATCCCCAGAGCACCCTCTATCGAGGCAGGGGCCCTGGGGTGGAGGGAATCCTAGAATATCAGAGTTGGAAGTGACCTCAGGAGGTATCTAGTCCAACCCCCTGCTCAAAGCAGGACCAACCCCAACTAAATCATCCCAGCCAGGGCTTTGTCAAGCTGGGCCTTAAAAACCTCTAAGGAAGGAGATTCCACCACCTCCCTCGGTAACTCATTCCAGTGCTTCACCACCCTCCTAGTGAAAAAGTTTTTCCTAATATCCAACCTAGACCTCCCCCACTGCAACTTGAGACCATTGCTCCTTGTTCTGTCATATATGTACTGATATATGACAATGGAGTATATGATCATGTAATTAAAGATTGTCTCATAATGAAGATGACCAAGGGGGAGAGTTTCTGGCATTTCCTAACCCTTGAGGGCTTGACTTTGCATGCTCAGCGTGGGCCCAGCAGGGAGGTCTTTGAGAGCACAAGGTTGCCTGCTCTCAGTTCAGGGGCCTGCCCCCCCGTGGCAGCCCAGTGCTGTAATGGCAAGAAAATTCCTGCTGAGCCCCAGGCTCTCGCTTGGTGCAGGCAGAATCTTCTGGGAATTTAATGCTAAAATCGAAGACCACCTACGAAAGGGGACTGCGGGGCATCCCGCTAGAAAGGAGCGGGGGATTCCAGCGGATCGCTAACTGAATGAGCGGACAATGAGACAGAGTCCTGGAAAAGGCAAATATCATTTTAGGGGGTGTACGAACGGGTGTCGTCCGCAAGGCGGAGGCGGTACCTGTCCCGCTCTACTCGGCACTGGTGGGACCCCAGCGGGCATATTGTGCGTACTTAGGAAGGATGTGGACAGAGTCCAGAGGAGAGCAGCCCAAGTGATCAAAGGTTTAGAAAACCTAGGAGGAAAGACTGAAGAAAGCCCTGGGCACGTTTAGTCTTGAGAAAAGCAGACGGGGAAGTGGGGCGGATAAGTCTTCAGAGAAATGAAGGGCTGTTAGAAAGAGGAGAGGGATCAATTGTTCTCTGGGTCCATGGAGGGCCCAGGCCAGAAGTAAGGGGCTTAATCTGTAGCAAGGGAGATTTAGGTGAGATGTTAGGAGGAACTTTCGAACTCTCGGGCAGGTAAGCGCTGGGATCTCCCCTCACTGGAGGTTTTTAATAACAGGTTGGGCAAAGCCCTGTCAGAGCTGGTCTGGGCTTATTTGGTGCTGCCTCAGCGCAGGGGGCTGGGCTTCGTGACCTCTTGAGGTCCCTTCCAGACCATCTTTTCTACGTCTCTGTGGCACGTGCAAACTTCCCCTCCTCGCCCACCAAAGACTTGGTCAAATTTGAGTGGATTTTCACAGGGGCTGCAAAAGGCAGTTCCCGGATACAGAGGCCGTCCCCCTCCCCCTTACCAAATTTCAAGTCCCTGCTCCAAAGCGGGGGGGGGGCAAAGGGGGTGTTAAAGCTTGTCAAAGAAAGGTCACCTGACTTCTGTAAGATGGGCCAAAGAACGTCTCTATTCCTGGCCTTGCTTTCAGAACTGGTTGATCTATTTCATCAAAAATCCCTCCCTCCCCGCCACCCCACCCTACCCCCCAAAAAATTCAGCCTAAGACAAACACCTGGCATGGAAAATTTGCAGCCCAGGTGGTTTAAGTTTGGCAAAGTTAAAGGCAACTGAAAACAGGGTCTTATAATGGAAAGTGTTGGGCAACCTTAATAAGAGGCAGTACTACAGCCTTACAATTAGAGATCAGGGAGCCCAAGCCAGGATCAGGGCTTCATTCTGCACGTGCCCATAGCAGGAGCCAGTCCCTGCCTTGGACCCAGCTAGACAAGACAGACCCAGGAGAAGTTACTGGCCCAAGGTCAGAGGCAGAGCCGGGACTAGACCTCAGGTCTCTGGAGGGGCAGCCCAGTGCCCTAATGCACTCGACTCAGCTTTGAATGGATCTTGGCCGTAGCCATCGCACAAAGCTGCCTGTTGGCCGGCTCGGAGGGTGTCCGACTTACCTGCACCGTCCTCAAAGATAAATGCGTCTGTAAAAGCAAGGCGGGCGAATACCCAGAGCAGCAGCAGCATGTCCGTCATCGCTCCACCTGGGCGGGAGGAAATATACAGGATGAGCATCCCCCTTCATTTTCAGTTTAAACCAATTTGTACCGAAAAATTCCCGGGTTTTGCAAAAAGTAATAGTCCATTTTTTTTTCTGATTTTTTCACCCTACTTTTGTATAATTCAAATATGTAAAAAATAACTTGTTTTATTAGGAAAATACAATACATTGCGTGAGAGATCTGTATTCTGGTCATACATTAGTCCGTGTGGATATGCAAAGCTCCCTGTTTCTGAAGTAGGGGTGTACGTATTTAGTCTAGAAGCTACACACTGTAAACACAGGCACGCACACGAGCTCTGAGGTGCGGGCGCATCTGAACGAACTGATGAAGCTCACGCTCAGCACGTGCACATTTCAAGCTGTTAGCAGAGAACGGTTTAAAGAGCTGACGCGCTAAAATGGGAAGAAAACAAAACTCTGTAATGGAATACGTTTCAGAACACAAGGAGGTATCCGAAAGTTTAAAAAACAAAAAAAAAGATGAAGTTGAATGTAGGCAAATGGTGTGGCCCGATTATTACATGTCAATATTTATAGGCTAAGAGTTCTGAGTCTACAACAGTAAACTCTTTATTCAGATGAAAAGTTTTATTTGGGGATTAGAGAGAGAGCGTTTTCTTAAACTCAGCGGTGGCCTTGTGTTCTGAGTTCTGTGTTAGTTCTGCAGCCATCCACACTGATGAACAGAATTCAAAGCATTGATCTGCTGAATACTTTTTCCCGCCGCCTTTCCACCCAACAAAATAAACCCTGATATTTACCCAGAAAAATTATTAATCGTGTTTTGCACTGATTTTCGCCTGTTTTTATTGTGGTGGTAATAAACACTGATAAATTCCCAGGGGGAAATTAAATAAACTAAAACCTGCCAGCTAGAGCGAATGGCCCAGGATAGAAGACTATGGAGATCTGTTGTTGGCGGCCCATACCCCGGTTGGGGTGACGGGCATGAATGATGAATGAATGATGAAGCTGAAGGGCCATAAAGATGAGTTAAAGCCGTGCGGTGGGGTTAAAGAAAACCCAACCCTTCCACTCCCCCTATTCGAAAAACCCCAAGGGGCCTGAAAAGATTTGCTTTAACCCATGACGAGGGTTTAGTGCTAGCGGCGCAGGACAAAGGAGTGAGAGAGATTGTGGATGCAATGAGCGAAAGAGACAATACCAGCCGCAAGGACAGAGAAAGATGGCTAGATTGAGGAGAGGTTAACTAGCTATAGAGATAAGGGTCTATCTATGGACAGAGACCAGTGTAGGTAGGAAAATCAGGCTGGCTAGAGACAGATGAAGGGGAGGAGAGAGAGAAAGATGGCTAGTTAGATCCCATCTTGACACTTCCCCTGCCCTCACTGCTAGATCTTATGGCTGGAAAGAGATGCAGAGAGAGATTTCTACCCCTCATTCGCATATCCAAACGCCCCTCCCTCCTTGCTTGTGGCAGTAACTTGCATCCCATCACACCAACTAACAGCACCCAGCGCTTCCGGAGAGGAGTCACAATCAGTCTCTGTATTTTTTTCGTACTGTGCGATAGCTGCCAAGGGGTAACCACAGCGTCTCTGCAAATCACCCGCGGTGGGGAGAAATGTCGCCCCTGAAAGAAACCCAGGGTTGGTCGGGTTTTTCTTTCTCTCTGCTTGTGTGAGATTGTTCTGCAGAACTGAGGCTGTTCAGTTTGGTTACCTTCCTTCCATGTCTGTCCAAAGAGTTTCAGAGCAGCTAAGAAACTCATTGCTCAGGGTTGTAGTTACAAACAGCCTCCTTTGCTACCCAGCCCTGATTCATTCCCAGAGAACCGGCCTTCCTGGAGGCTGAATGAAGCAAGGGTCTTGTAGGGAAATAAATGGATTCTAATTTGCACCAAGAACCTCTTTACCCAACTCTGGCAGAGTAGAGGGGCCTCAAGAGGACATCAGTTGGAGTTTCAGGGTCTGGGGGGTAAATGAGAATCTGGGTCTGTTGGCATGAGCCAAATCTTAAGGGAGAAATTCTTATCCCCGCATAAAACTGGCGATGCTGCCGTAAAACTGGCATTGGCGCTTGCCAAGTTCTGAAACTGTCCCGAAGCTGGTGGGCAGGGGGGGGGGCATTTGGCTCCAGGGATTTGGTTCTGGCCCAAGCCTCATGCACCCCTGCCCCAGGATGCCTGGCCTTTGGCGACAACCGGAAAGCTCCCGGCTTCATGGGACGCTGAAGAAAAGCCCTAATGTAGTGAGACCGGGGCGGCCGGGCGTTAATTTGGGCGGTGGCGTGGTTACGAACCCGAGATGCGCGTTAATAATGTGTGTTTTGCAAGGTCCTGTTTGCCTCAGACGGTCTACTGGAACCACCGGGGCGGGTGCTGGGGCGGGAGAGGTCATTGATTAGTTTGAGGAGCCGCAAACTGATTTCTTGGTGATGTGGGAGGCCCAAGATGGCCTTTCTTTGAAATTCTGCTCACGCCGGAGGTTCGCTGCTGACAGGCTGTGAACGCCGAGCGCTGACCAAAGAGCTTATTATATCCCCGGCCTTTTCTCAGTGCTGCTTGGCACAAAGAGACTTCCCCATCTCCCCCACTGCTCCCAATGAATAAATCTCTAAGAAGTTTTCCGAGGGCTGACGCTGGCTGTGCCGGGTGATTTTTCCCCGCTCTGCTGACCGCCAGTGTGAGTCTGGCTGCATCTCGCTCTGCAGCCAGCAGGGAGAGGGAGCCTGGTGCATTGGCTAGAGCACCAGCCTTGGATTCCATTCCCTGCTCGGCCGTGGACTCTCTTTGTGACCTTGGGTAGGTTACTTAGTCTCCCCGAGGAAACTGAGGCACGCTGTGCAACGGGAATAACAGCCCTGGCCTACCTCACAGCACTGGTGTGAGGATAAATACACTGCAGATTGTGAGGTGCTCAGAGAAGTTTCTTAGAGGTGGGGCACATGTGGAAAGGTTAATCCGGGGCCACTTCTTCCTCTGCTGAACAATGGGGGTTTAAAGCCAGGCTACAGTGGCTTAGATCAGTGGAGAGTTCACATGGCTTCATCTTGGGGGTAGGAGTCACCTATTCTGTGGCTGTACAGCACCTAGCACCGGGACTGGGGCTCCTAGGGGTTACTGCAATACCGATTATTATTAACAACCTTAACCATGCAGCCACGCCCTGCTATTGGTACCTGAGCTAGCCAGCTTAAAGCTACCTCAGGTACGTCTACACATGCTGCAGTTGCGCTTCCAATTGCAGTGTAGACGTCCCCTAAGAGCTGAAGGGAAGAGCCCCCCATGAAATCACCAACACTTCTACTTCTAGCATCCAGTCGGATACAAAGGAAGAAGTCCACCTTTGCCTGGGAAGTATATAGGGTGACCAGATGTCCCGATTTTATGGGGACAGTCCCGATTGCTGGGTCTTTTTCTTATATAGGGTCCTACTACCCCCCACCCCTTGTCCCGATTTTTCACACTGGCTGTCTGGTCACCCTAGATTAGAAGTATATTGGCTTGTTATCCAGGGTATGATCTGTCACGCTTGCCTTGATGGGAGTTTAGCATCAGGGGATGCTTGCACCGTTTAAACACTTTAGGTCTTTAGACTCAGCAGTGACTCCCTTTCCCTTTCTAAAGCCGATCTGTTGGGTGGAACAAGGGCAGATGGCTGTAACTCAATGTGGTTTTATCATCTGAATTCGGTTGGAAGGGTTAGATTTTTATAGGCAAATGCCGGTAGATGTCGATTTCATTGTTCGCACCCACGACAGCTCATGCTCCAATACGTCTGTTAGTCTATAAGGAGCCACAGGACTCTGCTGCACATACAAACGGATGATACTGGTGGCTGCCTTTAAAGGTTGGGTTCCCTGGACAGGGACCGGGCCGTACGCTGTGCGTGTCTCGTTAGGCAGAGGCGGTTGGGCCCAGACAGAACAAACCAGATTTCTTGTGAGCCTGGAGAGATCGCTGAGCACCACGCGCCCCTCCCCAGCTTTCCTGCTTCTTTCCAAACTTAGCGGGGCTGGAGCCAAGTGGGGGCTTTTGTTGTTCTCTCCGGATCACTTGGAATTCAAGATCACAACTCGGGAGAGAGACGGAATAAAAATACAAAGCCCATGGCTCTGCAGCCATGGCTGGGATTCAACCCCAGCCGCAGGCCGCTCGTGGGATCAGTCCAATCCCACCAGGGCTGGTTTGCCTTTAGCCTGTGAAACTAGAAAGCCTTTGTTGATTTTTATTTTTTTCCGTTCCCAAGGCGCCATGGCAGCTTGAGTGATTTGCTCTCGAGACTGCTTCAACCCCAGAAAGGGAGTGACGAAAAGCACTGGGGCCGAGTTGAGGGGGTTTTTTCTTCTTTTTTCCCTCTCCCCGCCACCCATCCTCACATCAGGACCACAAGGGGTTTGGCCCCTTTCCCATCTCAAGTAGGTGGCAACGCCCTGGGCCACGTTAGTGTTGCGTCTTTTGCTTCTTATTGGCGTTGCCGATTCTGAGTCTCGCTAGAATCAGTGTTTTCCTTAAAGCCCCAGCTCCTGGTAGAACATGATTATGGGAGAATCTCAGCTGGGTGTTTTGGAATAAGATTCTGGGGGTCAGATTTGCAAAGAGAACCTTGAAACGTGTGACCCCCATGCGTCCACCGGCCCGGCAAACGCAAGACGTCCCCAAATCAGCTTAAAAATCATGAGGATTTTTTTTAGATGCCTAAATCAGGAGGGTAGGCTCCTGCCTCTTGAACATTTAGCGCTGGCCAGGCGGCTCTGCACGCAGGCGCGTTATCTAGGGTTGCCAGCATTGTATTTCAAAAATAAGGGACTGTTTTCTTAACACCCCCGCCCTCCCCCAATTCCTGATATTATCGTTATGATTAAGAACAATACGAAGCAGCGCTCTCCTACACTTACCAGGGGCATTTCTTCCCGCATTTGGCAGCACTCGGCAATTCCTGATCTTGTTTTACAGAGATGGGGGGAAAAATAAGGGACGTTTCTTGTAATAATTGGCTGTTGGCAACCCTAAGCCATCCTCCCCGGGGCAAATCCCAGAGCGGCGTGGCCACCTGGCAAACCGTGCACCACCGGGGGCACCACTAGAGGGCTTGAGAACTATTTCAAGCAGTAGTTCTCAACCTGCAGCCCAGCTGTGTGCTTAAAAATTTTTTCAAAATTTGCCACCCTGGTCTGGCAGGGGACGAGGCTGGCTGAGGGGGACTCGGCCTCTTGCAGCCTGCACCAGCGCTCCTGCTCATGGGGTCCCCGGTTGAGAATCACTGGCCTGGACGACCCTTGCGGTCCCTTCTAACGCTGGGAGTCTGACTCTAAAGATAAGCTTTTGAGGTGCTGGGACACTGCGGGAATGGGGGACCCGACAAAGGTCCTAGACGGATGCTTGTGCACCCCCTTGGCACTGGCGGATTGGACCCAGAGTTTCAGCCTTGGGGGCCCACCGCTCCCATCCCCAGGCAGTGATGGTGGGGTTCATGGGAACCCCCCGAGTCAGGAGCAATGCGCTGGGCTGGCTGTATTAGCAGCCGCGTGGGGAAGTTTGAGGGAGATGGCTGGAGCAGCTGCGTCCCTGTTCCCAAGACCCCGTTCCCCCCACCCCAGCGCTTCTAGCTGAGGCTGTGATGAGATGCCAGGGCCCCCGGCCAGAAGCAGAGAAGTCTGGCGGCTGCTTGGCCTGTCCTCAGCTTTGCCATCTCCTCTGAGACCCACATTTGCTCGGCCCCTCCCCTGCCCCCCAAGCCAGCTCCCCCTTCCCAGCAGCTTGTCTCCTTGTTGGAGGGTCACCTGCTCTGATCCCCATTCAAGGCCTTCTCATCCGCTCCCCCAGCCCACCACTCCATGTGATGATTAGTCATCTCCGATCACAAGGTGCATTGTCAGCCGGCAGGAGGCAAAGGAGATGCACAGAGAGGTGGCTTTTTTGGCTGCAGGATGAGTCAGCAGCAGCACATCCTTGGCCCTGGCACGGTTCCCAGGAGCAAGGGAAGAGAAGAAATCCTCCCTGTAAAGTCCTGCTTTTGATGTGCATCTCCAGGCACGCCTGTGTTTGCACATATCTGCACCTGTGTTACACATGCCCCACACACACGTGCATGTGCAAAACCATGCATGCGTGCACACTCTCCACACTTGCACACAGGCATGCTCCCTGCACACGCAGTCACACGGCTAATCTCCCCCGGGCTTGTGCCCTCATATAAACATATGCAATGGCATGCATCTGCTTTCCTGCACACCACCAATGCTCACGCGCTCGCTACACGCATGCAATCCCATGTGCATATGCTTGCCCGAACGTGCTTTCCCAGGACAGCTGTTCAGAACGCTCTTGCAAAGGAAAAGCGCCGCTCTGCTTTGCAACGACCAGCCCGTAATTTCCACGCAGCCTGCGGACAGCTCCCATGGTATTTTCCAAGCACGTCTCCCACCTTCTCTCTACCTGCCGCCTTCAAATTCCAACTGCCCTGTGCAAAGGGGAGGGGGGGATTTTTATTTTTTTTTATACAAAGCCACCCTCCAGAGCTGGCAAGAGACGACTCCCTGGCCTCACGCCTCTCCCAAGAATAGGCAGTAAAATACCATTTTTAAAACCAACTCCTAGGGACCAAGTGACTAGGCAGCAGTTCTGCAGAAAAGGACCTAGGGGTTACAGTGGACGAGAAGCTGGATATGAGTCGACAGTGTGCCCTTGTTGCCAAGAAGGCTAACGGCATTTTGGGCTGTACAAGTAGGAGCATTGCCAGCAGATCAAGGGACGTGATCATTCCCCTCCATTCGGCATTGGTGAGGCCTCATCTGGAGTCCTGTGTCCAGTTTTGGGCCCCACACTACAAGAAGGATTTGGAAAGAGTCCAGCGGAGGGCAACAAAAATGATCGGGGGCTGGAGCCACATGACTTATGAGGAGAGGCTGAGGGAACTGGGATTGTTTAGCAGAAGAGAAGAATGTGGGGGGATTTGATAGCTGCTTTCAACTACCTGAAGGGGGGTTCCAAAGAGGATGGATCTAGACTGTTCTCAGTGATACCGGATGACAGAACAAGGAGTAATGGTCTCAAGTTGCAGTGGGGGAGGTTTAGGTTGGATATCAGGAAACACTTTTTCACTAGGAGGGTGGTGAAGCACTGGAATGGGTTCCCTAGGGAGGTAGTGGAATCTCCTTCCTTAGAGGTTTTTAAGGCCCGGCTTGACAAAGCCCTGGCTGGGATGATTTATTTGGGGTTGGTCCTGCCTTGAGCAGGGGGTTGGACTAGATACCTCCTGAGGTCCCTTCCAGCCCAGATATTCTATGATCCTCTCGACAGGAAAAATCAAAACGATCCATTCCGGCCTCATCAAGACGCTTTCGTATTTAAATTTTGGTTTTGCGATGATTCCAGATCTTCAGAGACAGCATATGGCTTGGCCTTGGCAAGATGTCGTGCTCACAAAGGCACGTGGCCTCCAAGAGCGTGCACTCCCTGCCCCCTCCCTCAGCCCCCGTTCGTCCCCCGGTCGTGCCCACGGAGTCAGGCTTCTCGCTCGGGGAACGGGCTGCTCCGCCCAGGGTCTGCGAGAGCAATGGAGCGCAGCCGCCACTCCAGAGGGTCGCAGAGCAGGGCTGATAGTTCGGGTGCAATGAGCTGGAGCCGGGGGGGACTTTGGGGAAGAGGAATAAACCCGAGGCGGGTGCGGGGAGCGGGCCCTCGGATGAGTTTTCCATTCCGAAATGGAGTTGGGCAAGTAGCAGTGGTCCAGTGGTTAGCACCCAGGCGATGTCGGACAAGTCCCATTCCTTCTCTGCCTCAGTTTCCCCTCCCATCCTCTGTCTGTCTTCTTTAGCTTGAAAGCCCTTCAGGGCAGCAGCTGTCTTGTGCTCATGTACAGCTCCTGGTACAATGGAGTCCCGATCTCAGTCGGGGGCCCCTAGTGCTGTCGTATTGCAGATCCTAACGGAGTCCAGGTTTCCTGGGGATTTGTGAGATCTCCGGCCTGGAAAGGGTCCATTTGCTAGGGAGGGCAGGCTGCTGTCAGCATCCTGGGCTGGCCTTCCCCCTCAGCTGGCTCTCACCCGGGCTGAGTCAGCGCGGCTGGGAGCGCTGGGTGAAGGGCAGAGCGTCAGCGTGGCAGATGGCTGTGCGGAGAGCCAAGGAAGGGGGGAAGGTCAGAACACAATCTGCGGGAAGGTGGCGTCTCACAGCAGTGTGGGAAGATCCCCACACACACACACGCATGTACACACTGATACACAGTCTTGTACAAACATGAGCATGGCCCCACACACACCCCGTGCAGCTATCTGCATGCACCCACACACTTAAGTATGCACACGCACACTTACATATGCATATAAACACACAACCAAGCACGTACACATACATGTATATACCTACGGACATACAGGGGCACACACAGATACATATGGACACGGAGATGCACATGTATACAGACATATGTACACACAGGGTAAGATCCAGGAGACCTGGGTTCGAATCCCGGCTCTGCCACTGGCCTGCTGGATGACCTCGGGCACGTCATGTCGTCGCCTTGTGCCTCAGTTTCCCCGTCTGTACAGTGGGGGTAATGATACTGACCTCCTTTGTAAAGCGCTTTGAGATCTACAAGTGAGACATGCTCTAGAAGAGCTAGGGATGACGATTATTACTGTGCAGGTGTCCTGCTATGCCAGGCTTCTGCCCCCCCAGCCAGTACGTTAGACCTCGTTCCAGAAAGCTGTGAGTGGGTTTTCTTTTCTTTTTCTTTTTGCATTGATCCTTTAGGTCAGGGGTCCCTTCTCTTTCCTCCCCGCCCCCCAGCGCGCCACATCCCAGCTCCTCCGCTTACCTCCCGGCGCTTAGGACTTTCCAGGAGGGATGGGGGAGGAGCGGGTAGGCGGCACGCTCAGGGAAGGAGGTGGGAGGAGGCGGAGTTGGGGCAGGGATTTGGGGAAGGGGTTGGAATGGGGGCGGGGAAGGGGTGGGAAGAGGCGGGGCCTCATGGAAGGGGTGGCGTGTGGGGGCGCGGGGGTGGTTTTTGCATCTTTGTATGAAAAGGTGTCAGGGATGCGGCCCTTGGGCCAATGTCCTAGTCCACACGTGGCCCTCGTGGTGGTTTGAGTTGGAGATCCCTGCCTGAGTTCAAGAGCTGGGAGCATTTTGAAAAACCCACTAGCCCTGGCTTCCCCTCCAAAGAACCCTGGAGCATGACCCACTCACGGCAGAAATGGGCCGTCTTCCTGCCAGGGGAAATGCCTATTAAAACCATCTCCCACATCAGTCCATGCATATGCATTTAGCATCTTCCAAGGACTTGCGAGGACCTCCCCACAGGACCCCGGGGAGCTGAAGGAGTATTAGCTCCATTTTGCAGATGAGGAAACTGAGGCGCGGGAAGGGAATGTGACTTACTGGTGGTCACAGAGGGACCAAACCAGGAATAGAACCCAGGAGTCCAGGAGCCCTGTGCTAACCTCAGGCAGAGAGAAACAGGAGTTTGTTGTATTAACTCAATAAGATGAGGGGCATTTGGTGCAGGGCAGAGCTCTTCTCACACGTGTTTTCAGGAGAAGGGAGCTTGGGGCACGCTGGGATCAAAGCAGCGAATGCATCAGACCAGCAGCAACATAGGAAGCTTGAGGTCACAACAGTCGTCACCGTCGGGTCTCACAAGCCTCTGGGTGCTGGGCAGAGCGATCTGCAAACAGAGATTGCTGAAATGCAGCCACCTCTGGGATGGGTCACTGTGGCCTCATATAACAGCACCAACGAAACCATTTAAGGTAGGAAGTGAAGGAGGAAACCACATCCCATTAAAGCCCCTGGCGACATTTAAGCAGGAAGAACATAATTACCCAGACTGGAACTTGGCCAGATATCCAGACTCTTGTTTAAAAACATATTAAAGCGCTTCCCCTGCCTGTCTCCCTTGGGAATGAAAAAGTGCAGCTTACCCCCTGCAGCGTGTGGTACTTGGTATCAGCCAAGCAGCTCAGGAGAGCCCTCAGACTAGACTCCGATCTTCTTGCTTTTACTCGTCTGAAAGCATTTTACAAATTCTCATTTGACAGCGGGGGAAACTGAGGCACAATGAGTGGTGTTGCTGGGGACGTGAGTTGCCCATGCTCACACAGTAGCGGAGGTAGGATAGAATCCTGACCCCCGGTCTGCTCTAACCACTAGACCACATTCTCCTCCCACAGCTGGGAAGAGAACCTAGGAGTCCTGTATATTAAATACATCTTTTACTATAGGAATTCCAGCCCCCGTGTCCAATAGAAAATCTGCAAGCCCATCCCTGACTCAGATGTTTAAATGGGGGTGCCCCCAGACAGCTATTGTTATGGGGTGCTGGAAAATGCATTCCGAGTTGCAGGGAGGCCTGGCCTACGCTACTGACTTACTAACAATCGGATCATTCAATCCAGACGCCAAAACAGGCGCCTTGGCCACCTTCATCACTGCCTCTTATTCCTGCTTTCGAGACTCCTTGCCAATCAGACATGCCTGTAGCTGCGCCCGCAGCTTCTCATTCTCTCCTTTGAGATCTCCTGTTTCAGCGTTTCAGGCGACACCCATTCGCTCTGTCTATTCACTCCTCTACCTCTGTTCATTCCACGACCTCTCCAGCCACAGCCATGGGGAGGGTATCCAGGACCCTCTGTTTTCCACTGTCCTAACTGTGTTCAGAGCTCGCTGACAGGAGTTCCTTCCCGCCATTTAACTGCAGTCTCCACTTTTTCAATCCATTCGTTCCCAGATACATCTCTGCCTCCATTCTCCACCAAGCATCCATCCGTTCTATCACCTCCAAAACAAGTCGCTTCAAATCCTCGAGACCGATATCCCGTGCTGTTAGCCCAACATCCATTTATATTCTGTCAGCCAGCTTGGCCGGAGCCTCTCCTGGCATTCCTGTAATTCCTTTAAGTGCGGCTAATCCACTAGATAACTTAAAATGCTTTTGAGCCACACGTTTAACCGTTTGCGTAGCATCATCATCAAAACCAAGGATATGACGAGTCAGTGGTCCCCACAGGGTTTGTACTAGAACTGGTTTCTGTAACGTGTCAATTCCCACTGCTTTTAACAACTGCAGGTCAAGAGAGGATGGTCCAGGTGGGTCATTCCCCATGTCCCCAGTGCAGCATCCATTCCAGCCGTCCCATGTTCCATCTTTTAATTTAGCTAAGGATGCCCTCATCCTTCAGGTACTGTAAGAGCACTCGAAGTCTGTTGAGCAACAGGGGACGGTACCTTTTTCTTCTGCGGGTTTGTTTTCCACAACTGTCTCCAATTTTTTGTTTTCCTGCTTTATCTGTTGGAGCATATCATCGGTCTGGACCGCCTGTTGCACTGTTAGAAGAGCTCGGGTTTTCCAGGGCTTTAGTTATCGCTCTGCTCCCCTGGTTTTCTCCATTACTTGACTGGCCAGTGTGGTGGCGTGTTGTTGAAGCCATCTTATTGCGATGGACATTAATTGCAAAATCCTAGCTTTTTACTTTTATTATTATTTTTTAAAGCTTCTGTTTCTACCATAGCTTTACATAGGCCAGTCCATGTTTCACCATTTTCTTTTTTAAATTCATATGGACCCCTTTACTGGCAATCCAGCCCATTCACGAGTTATCAAACTCTGTGGGGATTTGAAGGGAGGGGATAAGGGGGTTCCCTAGCGCGCGGCTTTCTGTCCTCACGATTCCTACAGCGGACAGCTCGCTTACTCACCAGATCAGCAGTGAGGGTCAGCAATGTCGTCAGATGTCACCGGTGTGGTGCTCTGCTCAAAGTTGATAACGGTCAGCAGCATGCGTGTGTTCCCACTGCGTGCTGCCCCGGCTCTGCGCGGATCGCTGGCACAGCAAACCCAAGAGAAACCCCAATGACCACAGATTCCGATAAGGTACGAAGGCACCTGGCCAGGTTTATTGCCAAACGAAACAGTCTCTAGCTTCCCGGATCAGATGTCTACAGTTCTGCTAGTACATATGTGCCCCCTGACAATGGACCAGCTCAGTCAGTGGCAGGACTTACCACTGCCCCCTAGGCCAAAGACAACCCCTCAGGGGTGCGTTCTTATACACAGGTACAAGCAAGTTACACATCACTCCTGACGTATTGAGGTACAACCCCTCTATGTAGTAAGGTGCCGCCTCTCACCTCGTACCCCATCCATCATATTACCCTTTTGCCCCTGTCTTTAGGATGAGTCAGCCTGTTCCTTGTTATCTGTGAGGAATGTGCAAGAGTCAGAGTTTCCGGTACCATCCTGGCACATATTTGTATCCCTAGTGTCCAGTATCTTTTAGCTACCATCTTTTAGATGGTGTGTTTGCACCATCGGCCCTGCCCTGGCCAGACTCTGAGCAGGGCCTGTCTCTGGCTCACAGCTTAACTTTGCTTTATGTTAACCAAGTCTTGACCATTACTTTAGCTCAGGCCTCTGATACAACGGTTTATGTTTCAGGGCCTCCTCTTACTATACCTCACAGGGCCGTTGTGAGGATAAATACACTGCAGGTGCTCAGAGGGGGATATGAGAGAGAAGGGCAACTAAAATGATTAGGGGTTTGGAGAGGGTCCCATATGAGGAGAGATTAAAGAGGCTGGGTCTTCTCAGCTTGGAAAAGAGGAGACTAAGGGGGGATATGATAGAGGTCTATAAAATCATGAGTGACGTGGAGAAAGTAGATAGGGAAAAGTTATTTGCTTATTCCCGTAATACAAGAACTAGGGGTCACCAAATGAAATTAATGGGCAGCAGGTTTAAAACAAATAAAAGGAAGTTCTTCTTCACGCAGCGCACAGTCAACCTGTGGAACTCCTTGCCTGAGGAGGCTGTGAAGGCCAGGACTAGAACAGCGTTTAAAAGAGAACTGGATAAATTCATGGAGGTTAAGTCCATTAATGGCTATTGGCCAGGATGGGTAAGGAATGGTGTCCCTAGCCTCTGTTTGTCAGAGGATGGAGATGGATGGCAGGAGAGAGATCACTTGATCATTGCCTGTTAGGTTCACTCCCTCTGGGGCACCTGGCACTGGCCACTGTCAGTAGACAGGTACTAGGCTGGATGGACCTTTGGTCTGACCCGGTACGGCCGTTCTTATTTTCTTCTTAAAGTTTCTTAGAGGTGGAGCACATGTGGAAAGGCTAAATCGGGGCTGCCTCTTCCCCTGCTGAACAATGTTGGGGGGGGGGGCGTTTAAAGCCAGGCTACAGTGTCTTAGATCAGTGGAGAGTTCACATGGCTTCATCTTGGGGGTAGGAGTCACCTATTCTGTGGCTGTACAGCACCTAGCACCGGGACTGGGGCTCCTAGGGGTTACTGCAATGCCAATTAACAACCCTCCCCTCCCCATATCCCGAAACAGAAGGGACTAGAGGCAGGGAGAATCCCCACCCAGATGGAAGGTGGGACCTGGCATGGCAAAGACTGAGAACAACTGAGCTAAGGTGGAACGTTGGCTTATGAGCTCTGAGTTCTGTGTTGCCCAGCAAGAATCTCCCCCATTGCGACCGCCTGTGATTACTAATGCCCCTGTAGTTGTTTTTCATAAGAGTTAGGGTATTGGCAGCAAAGTCCCAAGTGTAACTGTAAGGTATATTGCTGTACATGCAGCCACTTCTGGAGTGAGTCACTTAGATCACCTCAAATTCCCCCCCCCCACCACCACCATTTCAGCAGGGTACAATATTCTTCATCACTTCCTGCTCCAAATCGTGATGGACCATGTGCGGTTAAACAGCTGCCTCTTCTCAACCCAGAGGTGGCTGCATTCATTGCTGCTTACATTATAGTAACGCTCACAGTGCTAGGCACTGTTTCTCCCCCTTGTAAGAGACAGTCTCTGCCCCCACAGATTTTACAACCTAAGTGGACAAAGGAAGGATTACCATCGCCCCTACATATGGGGGGAGCTGAAGTGCAGAGGGACGATGTCTCTTACTCTACATCACATAGTAAGACTATAGCACCCGTGAGAATTAAACCCAGCTCTCTAGAGCGCTAACAGCCTTAACACAGGCAGTCTTCTGCGTAACATCAGCATTGGCTGAAGTCAGTTTTCTAGGTCGATTTATTTATTTATTTGGTACAGAGATGTCTAGGTGTAAGGCCTTGTGACCGCAATGCTATTCTAGAATAGCTCTTATTCCAGAATTGCTAAATTCTTCCAGAACTCCGTTGTGTCGATGCTCTATTCTGGTTAATGAGGTGGTATGAATTCAGGACGTGGTCTGTGATATGGGTTATCATAATTTTTCCATAGCTGGCAACATTTGGCTTAACATTCTCAGGCCTGGCATAAGGGACTGAAAACAACTGGAAAATAAAATGTCTCCCAGTCAGACGAGGGAATGTGCAGATTAAGTGGCATGAGTGTATGGATGGTAAAATAAGGTAACCACATAACAGTGTTTAGCCCACTGGGTTGTCTTCCGTCCATGCATTCTGCTTTTCTGGGACGATGGGTAAACATCCTCCCCATAAAAAGACAAAAAGTGGGGGAATGTGGCAGGATGAGGCCCTGAAACATAAACCCTTATATCAGAGGCCCAATATGAGGCTTAAGGCCTAACTAAAGTCATGGTTAAGACTTTGCTAACATAAAGCAAAGTTAAGCTCACAGGAGCTGGCAAGAAGGCGTCTGATGTTGCAATTCTACACACAACTAAAAGGTACCAAGCACCAGGAAGATAAAGATGTGCCAGGATGGTACCGGAACACTCTGCTACGAGCACATTCCACAGATAACAAGGAATATGCACCACTAAAGGCTGGGGACCGATTGACTGAGCAGCAGTTCTGCAGAAAAGGACCTGGGGATTACAGTGGACGAGAAGCTGGATATGAGTCAGCAGTGGGCCGTTGTTACCAAGAAGGCTAATGGCATATTGGGCTGCATTAGTAGGAGCATTGCCAGCAGCTCGTGGGAAGTGATTATTCCCCTCTATTCAGCACTGGTGAGGCCACACCTGGAGTATTGTGTTCAGTTTTGGTTTCCCCACTACAGAAGGGATGTCGACAAATTGGAGAGAGTCCAGCAAAGGGCAACAAAAATGATTAGGGGGCTGGGGCACGGAACTAACGAGGAGAGGCTGAGGGAACTGGGATTCCTTAGTCTGCAGAAGAGAAGAGTGAGGGGGGATTTGATAGCAGCCTTCAACTACCTGAAGGGGGGCTCCAAAGGGGATGGAGCTCGGCTGATCTCAGTGGTGGCAGATGACAGAACAAGGAGCAATGGGCTCAAGTTGCAGTGTGGGAGGTTTAGGGTGGATATTAGGAAACACTATTTCACTAGGAGGGAGGTGAAGCACTGGAATGGGTTCCCTAGGGAGGTGGTGGAATCTCCATCCTTAGAGGTTTTTAAGGCCCGGCTTGACAAAGCTCTGGCTGGGATGATTTCATTGGTGTTGGTCCTGCTTTGAGCAGGGGGTTGGCCTAGATACCTCCTGAGGTCCCTCCCAACCCTGATATTCTATGATTCTATGGAAGTGCTGACCTGTCCTAAAGACAGGTTCAAAAGGGTAATATGATGGATGGGGTCGTTTTGCTCAAACCAACATGTACAAGGTGAGAGGTGGCACCTTACTATGTAGAGGGGTTGAACCTCAATACGTCAGGAGTGAGGTGTAACTTGGTTGTACCTGTGTATAAGAACACACCCCTGAGGGGTTGTCTTTGTCTGGCCTAGGGGGCAGTCGTAAATCCCGCCCCTGACTGAGCCGGTCCATTGTCCGGGGGCACGTTTTGGTAGTATGCCCTGTAGGTAATGTGACCAGATGTCCCGATTTTATAGGGACAGTCCTGATTTTTGGGTCTTTTTCTTATATAGGCTCCTATTACCGCCCCCCCCCACCCCATCCCAATTTTTCACACTTGCTGTCTGGTCACCCTACCTGTAGGGTCTGCAGGAAACTATTACTGTGCTTCATTTGACAATAAACCTGGCCAGGTGCCTTCGTACCTTACCAGAGTCTGTGGTCATTGGGGATTCTCTCAGGCCTGCTGTGTCGGGGTCTGCAGAGCCGGGGCAGCACACATGCAGCCGAGTGTTATCATCCTTAAACAGTGCAGAGGACCATACCAGTGACATCTGACGACACAGGCATCCTGCCTCCCAGTCCCGGATGGCAACATCTAGCCCATGCCACCTGCCTTTATGATTCCGCTAAGAAGCGGCCAGCAAGGCGACGTCACTTATAAGCCTCCGGAGCGCTTCGGAAGAACCAAACAGCCATAAATAAATGGCCAGTTTGGGCAGCGCGAGAAGCGAGACCAGCGTTTCCCGCCCTGCCTGCTGCTTGGCGTAAAGATGCAGGGAGCCCTCTGGCAGCAATAAGGAAAAGCGACAGGTTTGGATTTTTTTGCTTGGGGTTGCTTGGCATGTTTCAAAGCGCTGGAGAATTGAGATGTCGGGGGAGGAGGAACCCATGGCTAAAACCAGCGTCCGGGCTGTGAGCTCTCAAGAGCATCCCCTTTGTCTAGCTTCCCTTAATAGCACCAGTGTGTTCCCCTCCTATTGCCTAGCCCCGGCCTCCTCCTCCCCTTGCACGTAGTAGGTGCAAGAGCCTTCTCCACTGCATCCCAGTGTGTCTCTGTTTCTCAGCCTTGCCACCTCCGTTCAGATCTTGGCTAGAAAACTGCCTTTCCCCCTTGTCCTTACAGTGGGAAGTGTTGTGGAGGGTCAAAGATCTAGGGTTGTGCTGACTCTGCAAGCTTCTAAACCCCCTAGGCAGGTGGCTGGGAGACGAATCCAAACCCCTGGGATCGCTAAAAGAACAGGAGTACTTGTAGCACCTTAGAGACTAACATATTTATTTGAGCATAAACTTTCGTGGGTGACACTTAATGCTATTAATTCTGGAAGGAGCTCAGATACTGCCATGACAGGCGTGGTACAAGAACCCAAAACCCAGATCCCAGGAACACCAACACTGGGGGAAAGTTCTGATCCAAATGGGCTCTCCCTTGTGGACCCCCCTGTGAAGGGCAAATTGTCCTTGCAGCAGGCCAGGCAGTGGTGGTTAGTAGCTAGGTCATCGGGGTAGGAGTTGGGATACGTGGGTCCTAGTCCCGGCTTTGCAGCTGACCTGAGGCAAGTCATGTCGCTGTGTGCCTCAGTTTCCCTTCACCTATTTAGACTGTCAGCGCTGCAGGACAGGGGCTGTCTCTTACTGTGGGGCTGCTGTGCTTAAAGTGGTCTGAACAAAATGAGGGATTTGATCCTGAACTGGGAGCGGCAGCTTTAGAAAGAGGGCTTAAATTGCACGACCCAACTCGGGGTTTAGATTTTGACCAGGGGAGGTGGGGGGTTTGACCTCCTCCCTCCACTTTAAATAACTCCCCTCACTTTAAGCACCGTAGCCAAGATCTTCATGTATTTAGGCCTTTCGCTCCAGTGGGAGTTAGGTGCCTAAATCCCCTTGAGGATTTGGGCCGGTGTGTCTAGCACCCTTAGCCGCTGATCTAGGTTGGACCCTCTAGCCCTTATCATAATAACGCTAAATTAATTCCCTCGCCAGCCTGGAAACTGAGGGCTGGTCTCCACTGGGAACTTCCAGCGGCAAACACCCCTGGTGTAGACAGTGTTAGGTGGGCAAAAGAATTCTTCTATCCCCTCTGGCTGCCACCTCTCGAGGAGGTGGATTTCCTACTCTGACGAGAGAACCGCTCCCATCGGCGGAGGTAGCGTGAGCGTCTACACTGAAGCAGGGCAGCTGTTTAAGTGGAGACATGTCACCCTAATACTGAGGTGTTGGAGCAGAGAGCCTGATTCTGCCGTGCTCCCCGGCAAAGCTGCCATTGATTTCCACGGGCTGAGGGTCGGGCCAGGGTGGTTAAAAATCAATGGTGGTTTTTTAAAAGAATTTTAAAAATCGTTTTTAATTTAAATCGGATTTTTGAGGAAAAACCATATCTAAAGATAGTTTTAATTAAGATACATCATAGCCCAAAGAGACCTCCTCATGGAATAGGGATTATAAATTCTAATTCTATAGTATGAGACAATATATTCATGTCGTGTTTTAAGAAAAGTTTTGTAAATGAGTTCCAATAGTTCACGGACTAGGCACCCAATCTTATGGGGCTCCAGGGGCTTCTGTATCGATTATTTAGGTTACTCTTTCCATCTACCCAATGGGACTCAGTGCTCAGTCTAGAAGAGACCATCAGAGATGCTTAGTTTTGCAGTTCTCAAACTGTGGGTTTGTGTCTCCAGAGAGAACATGCTTGTTAACAGCAAAAATGGTTTTAAATCAATAAATAATATATAGAGGTGAGAAATAACAGACCTCAGCCCTCTTGTCCCTCTGCAAATTTGTGTTCACAAAGTCAGTCCCTTACCTCTCTCTCTAAAAGTGCAAAGTTTCAGAAAGTTCGATGAATAGAAGATTGTTGGGGGTGGAATAGATCTGGACAAGGAGAAGCCGTCTGGAGATAAATGTGAGAAGGGAGGGACAGGCAGCAGAAACAAAAGTGTACTCCAGAATGTACTTTTATGTAGAAAATCCACGATTAAATCACTAGTCAGGAAGACTTGATTTAAATCAACTTGATTTAAATCACATCCCCCCTGGGGCTGGGTGCGTTAGCTGCACACGGGCTGCGCGATGTGGCCCGCGGGGCATAGGGTGTATTTGTGGACTGGTTCCGGCTCGTCGTATCACAGACCATAAACGTGCCGTTGCCTTGCATGGGGCAGGTTAGTTGTGAGCTGGCAGGTGGAGTTTCTGTGGGGGTCATTGCAGCTGACCAGATATGTGGGGTTGGATGCAGCTGGCCTTCCGTGCTTCTCCGTGGAGCCCACTAGGGAATCTGCAGTGCTGGATCATTGCAAACTCATGAAACTGAGTAACACCCCCACCCTCGCCCCGCATTTCCCTGCAAAACCTGCCTCCAGGAAACATACTAGGCTTCTTCCGCAGAGGAGCTGCAAAGGGTGTCTTGTTGATTTCCAGGCCGCTATGCTCCTTCCTGCTGCATAATTCACGGAGAAGAACCTCTGCATCAAACCCAACACCTGAGAGCTGATTCCAAGCAAGCTCTCCAGCTGCTTAGCTGGCCTCTTCACCGCAGTAGACTATCACCTCCCCAGCATGGGTGCACTTAGCCTCACCACACCCCTGGGGCAGAGAACAGCCCCATCCCCCATTTTATAGGGGGAAACTGAGGCACAAGGTGGATGGAGTGGATTGTCCAAGGTCACACACAGCAAGAACCCAGGTCTCTTGGATCCCAAGCCAGTGCCGGAGCCACGAGCCCATCCTTCTTAGGAAAGCCACCTGCCCTTAGCACATCTCCCCCCTCCCCTCCCAATTATTGGCGGTCTCAGCAGAAAGCCCATGGAGTGAGTCACATTGAACCTGCTCCATTATAGACAGCCTGGCCAGGGCAGAGCTCAGAGGAGCATTAGCAGAAGTTCAGCACAGGCTTGCCCTGCCAATGCCTTGTGCCTGCCCTCTAGGTACAAACAGCAAGTGCCAGGCTCCAGGCCTGTTAATGCAGGACGGGACACGGGCCAGTGGTAAATTCTCTCTTACATGCCACTTTGAGAGAAAAAAAGGAAATAAAAAGAATTCAAACTCCCCCACTCGTTTCCAGGGCTGGAGCCGGCAAGGAGGGAGAGGACGAGAGAGTTTGCACACGTAACGCGAAAGAGGAGGCAGTCTATTAACAGGCTTGCTCGCCCACAAATAAAATTGTTCAGTGCGGAGAGAGAAACCCTGGAACATCGCAGCTCCAAGGACAAATCCCCGAAGCAGCCACGTGAGGGGCCAAGGCTTAGGTGACGAGCGTCCCTCCTTGATTCCCTGCCTGCTGCGCGCAGCTGATTGTTGCAAGGGGCATATTTACAGCATGTCCTCACGCATCAATTGCAACACACTCACCCCCCCTTAACAAACAATTGTTTGCACTGGGAAATGGCTCTGCATGTCAAACTCTGCAACAGACTGAGATCTCCTTCCCTGGCTGAGCTTTCCTCTGACTTTCTGTCATTCAAAAACAGAGAGAGACTGAACAATAAATCTATTCGCACTTGGAAAAACAAACCCGAGGGCCAAATCGTGAGTCCTTTAGTAACATGGGTGAGCCCTGTTGCCCCATTACATCAAGGGGATACTCATGGGAGTAGCTATCTGCGGCTCGGTGATGCTAGGAAAGGATTCACAACCCAGCCCCAGAAGAAACCAAAGAGCCCAACCTTGATCCAAGTGCAGCAATTTTCTGTCTCCCCTGTTCCCAAGGAGGAAGCAGCTAAATCAAAGTCCTTCACTCACCTCTCCTGAGAAGGCAGCCGGCTGGCGGGGTGGACAGTCACTCGAGGCGTGCGGGTGCTGGTCTTGTGAAGGGAGACGGAGAGTGAGAACTTTTCCTCCGGAGCTGGGTTGGATCCTGCAGTGGGCCAATGCAGAGGTGAACTGCAGTTATTCCAAAACAGAGCACAGCTCAATGTACAGCCAGGAGCTCAGACAGCAGGCGAGGCAGGACCCAGTTTGAAACAAGCTCCCTGATGCACAGACACACACACAAAACCTTCCCCCCTCCTCCTTTTATTCCCCCCCCTTTAAAAAAAAGAGTGCCAAGAAATTACACAGCTTTACAAACCTATTTCTAATTCAACGCTGTGCTGGCAAAATCCCCCCCTCCCCCCTTTGCAACTGGCAAAGCCCAGCAGAATATCCCAAGAAGAGAGGGGGAAATGGAAGCAGGGCAGATTTTTAATCCAATGCACCCAAACTTGCGGATGCCCCTGAGTTGCGTCTGCTTCTGCTCTGGAGAAAGGCAGGTTTTCTTTTTCCCTGTCTAGTCCCCTTCTCCTGATCATCTCACTGCACACACAGGGGTTTAAAGAGACACACCATGTGTGGCTACCTGCCGTAGCCAGCAGCATGGATGTTAGTTGATACCTTTCTGCATCATTTCAGATAGCAAGCAGAAATGCACAAACCAGCCCTATTTTTCGGGGGGGGGGACCCCAGACTGAGTTATTTTCAGCCTTTGGCGGAAGGCACAAAGGGGCAGGACGGAGGGCTGCTGCTTTGTAATGTAAATTACCCGAAGTCTTTGTGAGCGTTGGGGGAGCCCGGATGAATCCGAGTGGCCCCTCTCTCTCTCTCTCTCTCTCCCCAACAGAAGTTGGTCCAATAAAAGATATGACCTCACCCGCCCCGTCTCTCCAATATCCTGGGACCCACACGGCTCCAGCGACACTGTGTAGCATTTGGCTGAAGTTCGCGCCAGCAAAGTTAGCGACAATCAAGAATCTGGGATGTGGTTTTTTTTTCCCTGAACGCTGCTGCTTTAATAGCGGGTGGCAGCTCCAATGGGCACCTGGCATCAGCAGCGCAGGGTAGGGAAGGAAATCCTGTTCACTTTATTCTCCTTGTTACCATATCGCCTGGGAGTCCCAGTCACGGCCCAGGGCGCTCGGTGCTGTACAGACACAGAACAGAAAGACAGTCCCTCCCCCAAGGAGGTTCCAATCTAAGCGCACATCTGTCATTCCCAGCGCCGATAAATGTATCTGTCCACATGTCTCTCTAGTGGCTCAGGCCAGTGGACCACTGGGTCAGGCAGGATTGGATTTGGGGCAGCTAGTCTGAGCAGCTGCCTTAGGATGACCAGACAGCAAATGTGAAAAATCAGGATGGGAGTGTGGGGATAATAGGAACCTAGACAAGAAAAAGACCCAAAAATCAGGACCGTCCCTATAAAACCGGACATCTGGTCACCCTACGCTGCCTATCCTGTTGCGGATACGCAAGCAGCGCTAGCGCAGGTACGTCCACACGAGCTGGGAATCGCAGCTGCCGGCTCAAATGTAGCTGTGCCCGAAGCATAAGCGACAACCGATGGGCACAGCGAGCCCGACAGGGAAGCACAATGGAACAACATCTGTCAGCCTGACCGTTCCCAAGTGCAGTACGTTCCATGAGGCCACCTGGATGTCTTCAGTTGCAGAGAAGACTAAGTAGTCTTTTCCCCCATGAGAACCCGCTTCCTTCCAGGCCTTGAGTGGAACCCTCCGTGCCTCAGTTTACCCATCTGGAAGAGGAGGAGGAGCATAAGGGCCTAATCAAATCACAAAGGGGTCCTGTTTAAGTGCTGGATAAGGCCATGCAGGGGCTAAGTATTGGCACTACATTGTCAGTTTATCTGCTCAGTTGAGTGGAGCCTGATTCTCAACTGACTCCAGGGGTAAATCAGGAATTGCTCCGTTAGACGCTGTGTGGTTTGGTTGCGCTGGTGAGCAAAGACTCTGTCCTCCCAGCAGCCGCCGGTTCAAATCCTGGCAAGGCAGAGTAATCAATCTATTTCAGGCACATTGTTTGCTGGACACTCACGGAATGAGCACTTTAAAAATCAAGCTCCTGTCTATCTGCCCTACATGGGCATTAAGTATTTCTGGGCATGTGGAGTTTTGCCTTCGTTATGCTTGGCGGGAATCTCTCCTAAGCCACAATGTTGGTGCTCCGTGCCAACTGGCTGCAGCCTTCCACCCCAGAGCTGGCTGCATGTCAGCAATGGCAGAGCCAAATTCTGCCATTGTTTATACAAAGGCATCTTCTTCTCTGATTACGGTAGCACCTACAGGCCCCAGCTGGGCTCAAGACCCATTTTGCTAGGGGCTGTACGTGCACATGCAGGTCAATGGCAGAGCCAGGAACAGAACCGAGCTGTCCTGATTTAGTGTCCTAGTCACTGGACCACCCCCGTCTTTAGAAATTAATTGGATTTCATGGAAGTAACGACAGACGTAAACTTGTGCTTAGTTTGTGAAGGCCTTGGGCTCTCTTGGGAGGATGAAAGTTACTCTGAAAGGTCTTATATCCTGCAAGTAGGATCCAGAGTAGAACTTTGTATTTTCTAACTAGATCTCTCGCAAACATCCCTTACCAGAGGGCAGCAGGAGAGGGGTCTCTAGGATAATTGCTCCATTGAGTTTATAGAGAGCAGCAGCACCTGACTGGAATTAAACATTTATCACTTATCACTAGAATTAAGATCTCGTTAGCGGTGCTGTCTGAACACTGTGAAGCAGCTGCCAGGTTCCATCCCAGAGGTGGTGGCATTTTGGTGCTGGGTGAATGATCTCTGTGCAGTGTTGCTGTGCTCTGTCAAATAGCTGGTGCATCCTGCCCCAGAGTGGCAGCATTTCAGTGCTGGGTGAGTGACCCCTGTGCAGGCCATATCAGTACCTTGGATTGATGTCTGAAAGGTAGCACAGTGCCACCATCACCATTTTACAGATGGGGAAACTGAGGCAAAGAGACTAAGTGACTTGTCCGAGGTCACCAAGGAAGTAGGAAGCAGGGTCTGAGCCCACAGGCTAACCACCAGACCACACTTTGGCTAAGTAGAAGCATACAGAGCCTGGAGAGAGGTGACCTTGTTTTAAGAAGGGTAGCAGACGGGATGGGACATTAAGCAGCCATAGCTTGACTTGATGGAGGACCTGTGATTTGCCAGAGTCCAATCCAAACACTTAGGGCATGAATCAACATTACCCTCCAGAGCGAGCAGAGCTGTCTGTCGACGCTCCTGCGACTGTGAAAAAGCCATCTGCGCTGAGACTGCCTGCAAACGGACAGGAGAAGAGAGACTCCAGCCCAACAGGGCAGCCCAGACTTTCAGGCTAAAGGAGAGGGGAGATGGAGATTTCCCTACAGAGTAAAACAAATGAGAGAAAAATCTGCTTCACCAATAAAAACACTGGGTTCCACTAGCAGAGTTGAGAGAATGTCCTAATGCCCATCCCAGGGCTGGCAATGCTATCAGGAGGCAGTGTGACCTAGTGGGTAGAACACGGCACTGGGACTCGGGAGATTTGGATTCTGTTATCAGCACTGGGACTCAGGCAAGTCCTTCACCCCTTTGTGCCTCGGTTTGCCTGTCTGTAAAATGGAAATAATGATACCGATCTTTGTAAAGAACTTTGGGGTAGAGCTCAGTGTATAAGAGCTCGATATTATATTTCCAAAGAAGTAACTGGGCTGTCATTGACCGATGCTGGAATTTCATTCGTTTGTTTTCCCATTTACAGGCTGGGGCACCTTATTTAATGAAATGCCTGGTGCTGTTGCTTCCTTGGATGTGGGGTGGGGGAGAGGCTTCACCACTAGAAAGATTCATGGGTACCAAAGGTGAAAGAGTCTGCTAGCAAGTCTTGTGGGAGGGTGTAAACCCACAGAGAGGCCAGCTCTGGACTCAAAGCAGCGTTCCAGCAGCTGTCGCGATCAGAGGCCTGGGTTCAAAAACCTTAGAGTAAAATAAGCTGAGGTGGTTGAAAGTTTTCTGTTGGACAATGCTGATTCGACAAAATCAGAACTTTTGCATGGGATTTCACTGACATTTCTTCAGGAAACGATCAAAACCTCTTCCTTCCAGAACTTGCTGGGTTTTGACTTTGTTATTTGGACTTTCTGGTTATATTATAGGTTAGAATATGTTGTTTTCTTCTTCCCCTTTTCCCATCAACTGGGGTCGGGGCGTTGTGCAAGCGTCCGGCACCGTTGTCTGTCCCAGGCAGCGCCACGGTCCACCTGCTGACCACCTCTGATGCAGTCCAGCCACTGCTTCCTTGGTCTTCCTCGCGCTCTCTCCTCCCACCCTCTGCCAGACCGTCTTCGCCAGCTCCCCTGCATTCATCCTCCCCAGGCCCCCAAACCGGCCCAGCTCTGCTTGCTGGATTTCGTCAGCCACATCACGGACTCTGATTTGCATCCTCATACTCCCGTTTTGAAATCTGTCCCTTTGTGTATCTTGTCGTATGCTGTGAAGACATCTCCTCTCAAACACGGGCTGGCGTTGAACTCGCTTTCTCTGTCGCCCGTGTTTCTGTGCCGTAGAGCATTGTGGGGGCCCGTGGTCCTATATAATTGGGCTTTTTAGTCTCAGTGGTGTGCACTCATCATACGCTACCCTTGAGATGTTATCCTGCCCCTGCACGCTTCCAGCGCTCCCCAATGTGGCTGGATCTCACATTTAAGTTCACCGTCTTCTGCCGTATTTATATTGTATGTTGGACTATATTATGAATTTACATTGATGTTGTTATATGTAGCATATACACACATTTTTTGGCATATTTCACTTTGCGAAAAATTCTGAGATTTCAACCCGATATGGGGCTCAAACAGATTTTGAAATCTTGGCATTTCCCATGGGATGCAAATTCCATTTTTAACCAGCCCTAAAAAGAAGCCCAGGAGTGTGATTTGCATCCAGAGCTGCACAGAAGCCCCATTTCCACCAAACGTGTCTTGGACCAAAGTAAATAGCAGCATAAGGGCCAAGGATTCAATCTATTGGATCAGACCAATAGTCTGTCTTGTCTGGAGTCCTGTCTCCAATGGTAGCCAGTGCGATCTTCTTTGAGGCAAAGCTGAAAACCCATCAGACTGGACAATAGTTAGCCCATAGGGGATGTATCTTCCTGACCTCTGCCAGGGTTTTGCCCTGAAGCATGAGGGTTTGCGTCTAGATCTGTGCAAATAATGGATTTTTTGCTTCTCTGGCAAATTCCGGAAAAAAATCGTTTCAGGTCAAACAGAAAACAATTTTTTTCAAAAATGTTTATTAATCAAAAAGTAAAAAACAAAAACAAAAAAGACCCTGTTTCAGGTCAAATGAAATGTTTTGTTTTGATTTCAACTATTTTATTTGGGTTTTAAAAATAAGATGAAAGGAAATGTTGAAACAAGAAGTTGCTTTGAGCCAAAAAATCAAAACATTTCATTTAGAAAATGTCCAAACAAAACATTTAGATTTTTTCCAATGGATGGGGGGGGGCTCTTTTTAACTGGAACAATTCAGCAAAACTGACACAAACTCGCAACATCTTTTTTCTGTCGTCAAATCTGTACTTTATGCCAAAAACAATTTCAGCCCCAAAAACTTCACTGAGCCCGATTTGTATCGCTTAGAAATGTCCGGTGTGGCTGTACCTTTTCTCCTGTACCAAGCAGGGAAGGCACTGGAAAATACTATATCCCGGCGTGGGTGGGGACTGGAAGATGCTGCCATCTTTCCTTGCCCGACACAAATGAGCCCCTTTCTCCTGCAGTCCCTCTCTTTTAGGGCCGGGGTGCTGGGTGTATGAGCCTAGCTAAACCAGCACATTTTAAACCTAATCCCGTCCCCGCCCTGAGTCACAGCAAAAGCGACTTAATTTTTTCCTAAACCATCTGAAATAGACGGATGTCTATTCCGGCCTGGAATATTTGCTAGGCCAGCAATTCTACAAGCTCCTTTGGCAGCTCTGCTTTTCCCCCCAGAGTTGGAAAGGTTTTCCTACCATATAACTTAATCATTGGCCTTCATTTTCATCTGATGATAATTGTACCCTGGATCCTGCAGGATCTGCTGATCTCAAAGCACTTGACAGGCATTAAACACCTCAGACAGGTAGGCAAGGGATATATCTATACAGGGGGTCACTTCTCTCCTCCCTGTGTAGGGATGTGGCAGCTGTTTCACAGCACCGCACAGGGATCACTCCAAAAGCACTGAAATGCAGCCACCTCTGGAGTGGAAAGTGGTAGCTGTTTAACATCCTGCAGCAACAGTGCACAAGATTTTTAGGACAGGAAGTGAGGGAGGAAAATACTGTGTCCAACTGGAACCAGACAGGGTGTTTTCAGAATGTGATTCCCCTAATGCAACAGAGCCAGGACACCACATCTCACAGTCCCATCATGCCAACAGGTGCCATGACCACAAGTGGGCTTGCATCTCTCCTGACATCCAGGGCCCTGCCCCCGCCCCAAACTCCACAATGGCCCATTCATTCTGCACCGATTCCCTGCCATCTCCTGAATCAGCAGCAATCGGCAGGTCTCCCATCCAAGCCCTGACCCAGCCAGTCTCTGCTCAGCTCATGAGATCACATCCTGAGTCGGTACATTTGTGGCAAAACGTTCAAAGAGGGGAAACCTGAACTGCATGTTCAGCAAGAGACATTAAACCATAATTGGGAGCAAATGTTCCCTGCTTGGCCTGTGCGCCGCTCTCGGCCTCCTGGCTTTTTTGTTCCTCCAGGGGTGAAATTCACCCCTGTGCTGAGAGCAGCTCAAAGGTCAAGCAAAGTGGGTGGCAATGCCCCCTTGAGAATTCCCCTTTCTCCCTGGCCAGTGTGAAGCTGGAGTAAGGGCTCTGCTCCCAGGCCCTGGTGCAGGGGAGTGGATCAGGGGTGTGGCTCTAGCAGCACGTTGTGCTGTGACTATTTCCGGTTCCCCAGGGCCCATAAGGAGCAGTGTGTAAAGTTAGAGCAGCCCTGAGGCTGCTCTAACTGACACTAGTGGCCGGTCAGGCTCCTGCACAGCTCTGGAACCCAGGGAGCGCAAAGGGGGCAGGAGAATGGAGTAACTGGGAACCGGGCCCTGCTGAGCCCCGTTGTCCCTCTTCCTTTTCCTAGACCAAACCCTGATGCCCTTGCTCAGCCACAGCCTGGGTAGGGAGCTCAGGATTCGGGCCTGTATCCCGACCATCTGTCTCCATCTTCCTCTGCCCTTTAATGTCTTTCCCATCCAATTCTCCATCCTTTCTACCCCGGCCGCCTGGCTGCGCCGCTCGTCCCTCTGACTCATCACGGGATCAGCTCATCCTGCTGTTTCCGATTAGCTTGTTCCATTAGACGTCTCTCCCCCTCCGTGCCCGCTCTGCCTGCCTCGTTCCTCTGTTTCTCCTTGACAAGGCCCTCCAGCTCTCCCTTCCCTGGCACGATTGATAGGGCTCCCCCCCTGGAACAAATCCGGCCCCTCCACCAAGGCCAGACCTTCCAGCGGAGGGAGCCCCATCCGGCTGCCCAACGGGCCCGATTCTCTGCTGGCAGCGCACGGCTCCAAAGCATCACTGCTGAAACCAACGCATCGACCTGGAGAGAGGTGGCGGTGGGGTGGGAGCAGACTGAGGGACCGAGGCTGAGCTCTGAAATCCAGGCCCATCTTATGCCACTCAGGCTCGGAAGCTCGTGACCCTGGTATTATTGATCCTGGCCCTGCAGCAGGGGGAGAAATCCCAGCCTTCTGCATTAGGATGGTCAGTGCCTCTCCGGTGAGAAGGCCCACGAGGTTCTGGGGCGACAGGAGAATTCACCAGGCTTTTAACATAGGGTCGGTAGAGCCCTGGGCCCCTTTGAACTGATTCTCGGTTCCTCTTGATTCTGTGCTTAGGGCGAGGACTGCGGGGGGAGGTGGGTTTAAGCCCCCTTTGCGGGACTGCTGTGAATCTGGACAGCATTGGACCCGGAGAGAAAACAATGATGGAAGGCTCCACCTCGCAGGCCATCAGTTACGTCCGTCTCTGTCCCTCTGCGTCCTTTGTCTCTGTCGCGCCTTTGGCCTTCTCGCTGCTCCAGCTCCCTCTGTCGTGCCCTGCCTGTATCCGGCGGTGTCAGCCTGGCTCTGCGGGTGACAGACTCAGCGATTCCCAGCCCAGAAGCAACCACTGTGATCCTCTAGCATAGGCACCGCCAATCAGCTGTTTGGTGGCTGGGGGGAGGGGGCAGATGCGCGTGGGCAGGAGCCTCAGGGAGGGGGTGGAGTGGGGGCAGGAAGAGACAGAGCGGGGCCTTGGGGGAGGGGGCGGAGCAGGGGCGGGGAAAGGTGGGGTGAGGGTGTGGCCTTGGGAGAAGGGGTGGAGTGGGGTGGGGCCTCAGGGCGGGGGCGTAGCACCCTGGGGAAAAGGAAATGTCTGTGCCTATCATAGAATCATAGACGATCAGGGTTGGAAGGGACCTCGGGAGGGATCTAGTCCAACCCCCTGCTCAAAGCAGGACCCACCCCAACTAAACCATCCCAGCCAGGGCTTGGCCATCTAGTCCGACCACCTGGATAGCACAGGGCAGGGAACCGCCCGGGAATGCTCCCTTAGGCAGATCCTTTAGAACAACATTCGTCCCGTCTTGATCTAAACATTGCAAGTGATGGAGAATCCACCAGGCCCCCAGGTGAATGCAGGCCCCCATCAGGGAATCCAGCCCCAGTCTCCTGTTTGCAAGGCGGAAACGCCTCAAGGCTGGGAGCGATACACAGCTGAGGGGTGGGGGGCGTACCTGGGCTTGGGTGGATGATCCACTGAGGGCAGCTGATCAGTGCAACTGAGGCCAGGTCTGCAGCGCAGGCCTATGTCGGTATAACTGTGTCGCTCGCAGGTGTGAAAAATCCACACACACCCCCCCGGGCGACAGAGTTACACCGATCTTAACCCGCTGTGCGCACAGCGCTACGTCAGCGGGAGAAAACCCTGGGGTTTGTTTAGTCTGGAGAAGGGAAGATGGAGAGGGAACACGGTAACAGTTTTCAAGTAATAAAAAGTCGGAGGAGGAGGGAGGTAAATTGTTCTCCTTAACCTCTGAGGACAGGACAAGAAGCAATGGGCTTAAATTGCAGCAGGGGAGGTTTAGGTTGGACATTAGGAAAAACTCCCTAACTGCCAGGGTGGTTAAGCACTGGGATAAATTGCACAGGGAGGTTGTGGAATCTCCATCATGGGGGATTTTTAAGACCTAGTTAGACAAACACCTGTCAGGGATGGTCTAGATACTTAGTCCTGCCATGAGTGCAGGGGACTGGACTAGACGCCTCTCGAGGCCCCTTCCAGTTCTATGATTCCATGTTGGTGTGAATCCACTGCAGTGAGGGCTGTGGCTTTACACTGCTGACACTCAGATTAGGAGGTTCAAATCCCAGTGGAGTTATAACACCGGCACTGAGTTCAGTCCCTCTGTATACTCCTGCCCCTCCTCTCCCCAGGGGACTCTCCTTCCTCGCTTGTAGCTTCCTCTCCCCTGGGGAGCTCTGCAGTAACTTGGGTTTGGACTATTTTTAAAGTAATTCTATGCACACTGTGCCTCAGTTTCCCTCTCTCCGGTGCTGTGTGTTTGTCTGCAGAGGCCTGAGTTGGGAGGTGCCCGAGATGGACAAAGACATTTTGATATTGACAAGGCCTCACATCAGGGGAGCCCTGAAGCAGATGTTGCAGGGAAGCTGCCTCTGTTCCCACCCACTCCCTCCCTGATCCCAAGCTGCCCTCTGGGGTTCCCACCACGTCTGTGCCCCCGGCGCCCTGCCCAGCCGACCCTGCGCAGCGAGGCTTCCTCTGAGAAGCAAACGCCTCCTGCTGCATTGGCCTATGTGACTCCGGACCCCGCGCCGATCCTGGCCAGGACTCAGCTGTACAGAGCCCCTGGGCCGGGGACAGGCGCTGCAGAGACGCCCCTTCTGGTAACCACATCCCCTGCCCAGGGCTGCCCCAGAGCTGTTCTCTTCCCAGCCAAGGCTGCACATGGGCTGGGTCTGTCCTCTGCCCCCTTGGCTCTCGGCTGAATTGGAGCTTTCACAGAGCAGCTGAAAGGGTCCCCCCGCCCCAGTGCGCCAACATCCCTGGCACAGGAGCCCTTCCTCTTTGTTCATTCGGCCCCTGCTAAGCCCCACGTAGGCAGCACCCGCTTCCGGCGCCCATGCCAAGCGCGGCCGCTGGAAACTCCGGGCCAGATCCTTGGCTGGCATCACTCAGAGCAGCTGCATCGGCTTCACGATGGTGCGGCGCTTCCTCGCCCCAGCTGGGGATCTGCTACATGGGCGCCCATCCAGTAACGCTGGGGATCTGGCCCATTGAATCCAAAGGAGCGCTGCTGATTTGCACCAGCTGGGGATCTCGTGCCATCGAATGTCTGGATTCAGACGCCTGGCTTGGCCACAGGCTCCCTAGGTGAGCTCAGGCAAGCCTTTGTGCCTCAGTTTCCCCACATAGAAAAAGGGAAGTAGGGATTCTGACCCACCTCACTGGCTCAGCTCAGCAATGACTGCGAGGTGCTTGGATCCAGGGGGCAGGTAAGAGCCTGAAGTGCTAGTCGAGAGAGAGGTGGACTAGCTTCTACCTGGGGCAGGGTCGGGCTGCGAGCCCAAGGCAGAGCTGGGCCCCGCCAGCCTCACCGAGGAGGAGAAGCAGCCTGGATCAGGGCCCAGCCGTGGTCAACGGGGGCTGGAGGCGGCTCTGTGTCTGATGGGAACACGGGCAGGCTGATTAACTTTGCTGCCGGCTGAGGTTTCTGCTTGATTTAGGGGCGGGGCGGGAGAGGGAGGTAAATCAGACCTCCCAGCCCCAGAGCAGAACATGCTCCCAGTGCGCTCTGGGGGGCTGGGATGGAATAGATCCCAGCCCCAGCCTGGATCAGCCCAGACTCCCGGCCTCTCAGCAAATCCTTGGTAGGTGGAACTGGGGGCCTGAGTCACCCTCTCCCTGCATCTTGGGCCGGGTGTCGTGCGTCTCTGTTCCTGCCCTGGGATGGGGATGGGCGGGGGGGGAGTGACTGGAGCTTTAAGCCGTCTGAGCACTCCCTGGGCCTAAGCCCCAGGTACGCTAACGCCCAGTTTCTCCATTCTGGCCGTGTAAACGGACTGACCCTTTTACCCCACCCGGGGCATTAACCCCTGGGAAGGAGACTTGATGTAACTGAGAACCAGGCCTCCTGTATTCTGCAGCTCCACAGGGCCCTTCCTGGGTCGGTGGGGTAAGGTAGAGCAGCCTCAGGGCTGCTCTGATTTACACTCTGCTTCTCTTTCTGGCCCTAGGGAAGCAATGACTACCCATAGGGCCGTGCGTTCCAGCCATACCCCCGATCTGCCTCACGCCAGGGGCTGGGAACAGGGCCCTTTGGCAGCTCCTCATCCACCAGGGAAACCCTCTGCATGGAGGGGATTCTTGTGAGTGGAAACGGCCCCCTTTAAGGCCCCTTTACACTGCAGAGCAGCATGTAAGAGAATCAAGCCAGTTCCCACAGTGGGTGTGAAAAGCATTACACCCACCTTGCACTGGTGTAACCCAGGTGCAGGCTGATGGAGAATCAGTTCCAGGGGACCAAATCCAGCCCTGGGGTAAGCAGGGGCATTGGCCACCGGTGCCAGGAGCTGGAGCTGGCTCTGGGTTTCTATGATAAGCACAGCATCTAAGTGCATGTCCTCTCCCCAGTGCAGCTGTATCAGGCACCGGACAGGCTCCTGGCCTCCCATGAAGTATCCCTTGCTCTCAGCTTCCCCTGCCAAACCCAGCCTGTGACCCAGTGTCCCCTCCAGGCGGGGAAAGCCCAGGGGTCTTTTCAGCTGGTGGGGCATTTGTTAGTCTTCCTTCACCGGCAGGATTTTGGAATCAGCTGGTCTCTCTTGCCCTCTGTCCCACATGGGGACTTGATCCTCTGTTTAACTCTCTGGCCGGCAAGATCCTGGGTCGTTCTCCCGCAGGGGAATCACAGAAAGCAAAGTAGAGGGAAACAAGAGGAAAGGGCCTAGGAAAGCAGCAAAGAAGGAGGAGAAGGGGAGAGGCTGGAAAGACGGGATCCGGCCCCTAGGCAGAGCTGGATACCAGGGCCGGCTCCAGGCACCAGCGAAGGAAACAGGTGCGTGGGGAGGCCACTAGAAAGGGGCGGCATGTCCGGGTCTGCGGCGGCAATTTGGCGGCAAGTCCTTCAATCCCTCGCTTCCTCTTCGGCGGTTTGTCTTTCTTTTCTTTTCTTTTTTTCTTCGCCGCTCAGGGTGGCAAAAAAGCTGGAGCCAGCCCTGCTGGATCCAACCCTGCTGCAGCTCGGCCAACTCAGCTGTGAGAGTCTAGCGCCTCCTGGTGGCAGAGAGGAATATTTAAGGCCCGATTTCCCCATCGGCTTCTGCTGAGGGTGTGAAGCTCTGCTGAATCGGGGGGTGTGTGTGTGTGTGTGTGTGCGCACGTGTGCACGCACACAATCATTCCCGAGCAATCTCCACACAACACACATAGGCCAATTGCTAGTGACTCTGGATCCTCAAAGGTATTTAGGCTCCTAAAAACCTTTGAGGCTCTGGGCCTTTCTGCCCAGATGTCCCTCTGGGCCAGCCCTGTGACATCTGCTGAGAAATGTGTTGCCAGTCTCCACCCACCCATTCAGTAGCATCATTAGTCTCCTGGTTCCTCCATACTAACCAAGATGCCCCCCTGCAGGCTTCTGTACAGCCTCTGCCGAGGCGTGAGCTACCTGAAAGCACCACCTGGAGTGGCGCTATCATTTCTAGAGAGGGGGAAGATGGGAGTTTGTTGGCGGGGGGGGGGTTAATTGACAAATACTTGGGTAAAGACAGAGCTGGCCAGGGCTGGGAGAGCCGATTATCCCAATTCATGTGAAAAAATACACCGCTACCGCGATGTAACGCCACCCGATCTAACACGAATTCGGATAGAACGCGGTAAAGCAGCGCTCCAGGGGGGCAGGGCTGCGCACTCCGGCGGATCAAAGCAAGTTCAATATAACAGGGTTTCACCGATAACGCAGTAAGATTTTTTGGCTCCCGAGGACAGCG
Source organism: Mauremys reevesii (assembly GCF_016161935.1). NCBI lineage: Eukaryota > Metazoa > Chordata > Testudines > Geoemydidae > Mauremys > Mauremys reevesii. The sequence goes on along the minus strand of NC_052646.1, from coordinate 3,920,481 downwards.
TTATATCGAGGTAGAGGTGTATATAGAAATAATGCTGCTCTGATTAAAAAAAATTAACTGCCCCCAAAACTTCTTTAATGCAGGTTGCCCAGCGCTGCCCTTCTGGAATGTGGAGAGTGTCTAAATGGAACCCAGTGAAAGCCAGGAAATGAAAAGTTAAGGTAACATCAGCTTAAATCTCTGAAAACCGAGTTATTTGTAGCCCCATCCTCGCAATGCAACCTTAACTCTGCCCCTCACCCCGCTGGAGCTGGCGACAGCCCCCTGGAACGGTTCAGTAAAGGACTACGAATGTGCCATGGTTTGTGTCGGGTTGCACAGATTTCAATGGCAGCGCGTCTCTGAGCCGCCAAGCCTGGTTCGTGTCAAAACCAAAATTGCCCCCATCCAAATCCCGGCTTGAAATATAAAGCGTCGCCCCTTCTGCTTGTGTAACTGCCTGCGTTTGGATCCACTGCAGGATTTGAACCCCGGGCCCTTCTGCAAGGAAAGCACAAGCTGGTACCACTTGCACTGAAGAACTAAAATACGGTGAGATTCCTGAACCTCTTACGCGGCCCCATTGCTAGAGAGGCAAAGAGTAGCATGGGGTTAACGCTCACACGTGTAGCATGCTCACAAAGCCTGCTGGGTCCCCCATTGCTGGCACATGGAGGATAACAACCTACTACTCCGGTAGCACATGGTCCAGAGTCCCTTCACGAGGCAGGGCCCCTGCACTGCCAAGGATATAGGGAGGGCAAAGGTGGCTAAAGTCCCCGCATGCGGGAACAGAATCACGGCGCGCCAGTGCTTTGGAGTTTCTGCGTGAGGTCTGGTAGACAGGGCAGCTCTGAGCCCATCATCCCCATCGCATCTCTGGCAGCAACCCCAGGGGCACATCAGCAGTATCTGTGAACTGGGGGTAATATCTGCCTCCTAGCAGGGCCCTGCCATGCACCTCGGCTTCCGCGACACCGGTCGGGAGTAGCTTAGCACAAGGGTAACTGACCGCTCAAGCTGCAGGGCAGGGGGACTCCAAACCCCAGAGCTCCAACCGACAGCAAGAGTTTGCATCTGAGTCATTCATTGACTAGGCGGGACAGGTAGTGTGGTCTAGTGGATAGAGCACTTACTGGCCTGAGACCTGGGTTTCCATCTTGGCTCTGCCACTGCCCTGCTGGCCTACCTTGACTCAGTTTCCCCTTCTTGTTGGCTTAGACTGTACGCTTTTTAGGGCCGAGTTGCTATGTTTCAGTGTGTGTGCTAGCAAAATGGAGCCCTGGTTTTGGTAAGGCCCTGTCTTACTAAGAGACAGTGATCATCCTACTGACATCAGTCGTATGAAACGAGGCGCTCAGGCCTGGATCCTCAAATGTATTTAGGCACCTAACTCCCCTGGGAGCGATGTGCCTAAATACCTTGGGCAATCTGGCCCACAGTTACCGCAGCGATCAGCTCCTCGCTTTCAGCTGTCTGCGTCAATTGCTGCAGTTGCCTCAGAAGGCCTGGCTGTGTTTGCCCCTGTCCTCGGGATCAGCATCCAAAGCTCCGCTCGCCTTTCCAATAAACCCACATGATGTCGGCCCCAGACGGGGCAGAGGCGGCTGGCCTCTGGGTTACATTCCTTGCTGAATACTTCATAGAGCAAACGGGACTTTTTCTCTGCACCCGCTCGCTGCCTGCTCCCAAACATGGCAAGCTGGAGCCTCAGCTCGTGTAAACGGGAGTCACTCCGTTCTGATCGACGTCGGGCCCGGAACTGTTACTTGCACGACACTAGCACCCGGAAGCCCTGAATAATGCCAGGGTCCCAGTGTCACTGACACCACATGAGAGACAGTCCCTGCCCTGAGGAGGTTACAGTCTGAAGAGACAGGACAGATGAAGGAAGGATTATTCGCCCCCTTCTACGACTGGGACTCAGGAGAGCCAGGTTCAAATCCCGACTCTGCAACAGACTCTTGTCATGACCTTGGACAAGACACTTCATCTGCCCTGTGTTTTAGCTGGGGATGACTCCTATAAGTCATTGAGATGCTGACTTTATCCACCTGTTGTCTCTTGTTTTCGGCACAGCGTGCAATCCCTGGGCCCTGGGGATAGCGCGCTGGTGTGGGAGCTGGAAAATCTGGGCTCTCTTTCCAACTCTGCTGCTGGGTGACCTGGGGCAAGTCAGGCCCCCGCTCGGGGCCTCAGTTTGCCCATCTGTAAAATGGGGATGATGATACTTGCCCTCCTTTGGAAAGTGCTTTGAGATCTATGGAGGAGAAGAGCTGGGGACTGTGGTGATTGTTTCGGGCTGGACTTGAAACCAAAAGGTATAGTCCCTGGCTGCACGTCACCTGGACCAACTCATCTCTCAGCTCATGCTAGCTTCTTGCATTTTGCTTCCACAATCCCATCCCCCACTTCCGCCTCTATCGACCCCAGTTCCTCAGCCACGTCTTTCCCAGCGGTAGTCGCCACCTCCTCCTCTGCACAGACCCATCTCTCGACATCTGGAGCCCCGGAGATGGATTGCAAGCCCTTTGGGCCGTTCCGCGCCATCCGTATCGCTTAATGGCATTTCAATACCGGCTCGCTGAAATAAACCAGAGATTGGGGGAGCCTGGCAGCCAGACAGGATGTCTGGCAGAGATTTGGTGGAAATTCAAGCTGCTGGAAGGAGCATGGTGAGGGAGGCAGGGGTGCCCAGAGATGCCTCCTTATCGAGTGAAGAAAGAGGTGGAGGGAGGGTTGGGGGGAGCAGCCTTGCCTGCATTTAAAGCAGAGGATCTTTACGCAGCACTGCCCAAGCAGGCCCAAAGCCAGGGAAGAGGGATCCCAATCCCCCATGGGCTGGCTCCGTATATTTCAGAGATGGCTCCTAGGAAAAGCGTAGCCCCAATGCAGTGCATTCCAGCCCCACCCCCATCTCCCCTCCCCTACGCTGGGGGCTGGGTGGGTGCAGGGCGCTGCACCAGCCAGTGAAGACCCCTGCATGGGGGGGACTTAGGGAGGATCGTTTCAACCACTTTAAGGCCCCTTGAAATGCTTAAAGGGACGTCACCGTCAGATAACCGGGACAAGGATGTTGATAAATGGGAGGAGGCTCAGAGAAGAGCCCCACGAATGATTAAAAGCTTGGCCTGACCATGGCAGACTCACGGAGCCCCGTCTGCTCAGTGTAACGCAGACGGTGAAGGGGCTACGGTGGATTCTCCCTCACCGGCAATTTTAAAATCAGGATTAGACACCTTTTCTGGAAGGTCTGCGCTGGCTCAAAAAGGAATGAATTCGGGGACACTCTCTGGCCTGTTATACAGGAGGTCTGACTAGAAAATAAATCAAGCCCAGTGGACGGACGTACATGAAGGGACCGTGTCCCCCATGGGACTGCTATTTCTCCCCCCCCCCCCGTGCTCCCCCCAAGCCTTTTGGGAAATACCACTAAATGGCTGTACATCAAAAAAAAATAAAAAGAAAAGATGGAGGAACCAGAGAGGGATGAGGCCAGCCCCCAAGTATCTGCGGGGTGCAAAGGCCAAGGAGGGAGACAGGTTGGTAGCATGACACAGGATGGACAGAACAAGGAGCGTTGGGTGAAATTAACCAATGACTAAACGTTGTTAATAATCCCTCGCTCTCATATGGCACTGCTCATCAGTAGATCTCAAAGCGCATCATGATCTTTGAATGAATTTTTCACATTAGGCAACCTTAGCTCTTAGCATCGGCTATCAACCCCCAAGGGAAGTGGCAAAGCTTCCTGGGTTTAGACCATTTAAAAATTGGACTGGACAATACACCGTAAGAAATCACTGATTCTGCTTGCTGCTTCCCCTCCCCGTGTCTCGGTTTCCCCTCCCACCCTGTGTCTACGCAGGCTGTTAGCTGGTTGGGTCAGGGACTGTCTCTCAGTGCGTGTATGTGGCATAAGGGGGCCCTGATTGCGGCTGCAGCCTCTAATTGTAATGCACATAAATAAATACTGGACTACAGATGTGACCTAATCGGAGCCCATGGCGCAAATCCAGATGTTTGAACAGCCCAGGAGGCAGGGGGTGGGCTTGGGCTCCATCCCTTGATCAAACAAGAGTTGTTGTTTTTCCTCTTCTTTCTCTAATTTTGCTGGGGCAAACCCTCTACAACCTTGATGAGACACAATGTCCAGGAGGACAAAATGTAATTAAAGGAGGGGAACAGGGTTTAACTGATGGGTGGGTACCTCCAGTTTTCCTGTACGGTGTTCTGCCTTATCATTCCCAGCAGAGGGCAGTGTTGATTACCTATGGGAAAGCAGCGTTCAATGCCCAGTTAGGCTTCTGTTTCCCTGGGCGAATTTCTGTGTTCTTGGAGTGTCACTTGGAGGGATTAGCAGATTCAGGGTGCACCTGCCTGTAGGAGATGCACCTCCCAAAGGGTTTTGATCACATGATCCCCCCCCTGAAAGCCGTACACTGGTGTGACATTTGCAGTGGCTCCCTGTTAGATCAGGGAGCGGACTTTGATTGTTTGGTTCATGTGGAAATGTCTGTGAGAAATTGTAACGAAATCTTCCAGGTTTTGTTGTCAACGCTGAACAGTTTTCTGTTCTCAGCAAACAAAAAATGAAAATTCCCTCCCAAAATGAACCGTTTGAAAAACAAAAATGCTTTTGGTTTTTGGCAAATGAAATATTTTGAGAAAATGTGGAGTAAAACTGAATGTTTTGGGCTGACTTGTTTTCAGTTTGGGGCTGCCCAAAACCAAAAATTCTTCCAGGTTTTCAGTGGAAACCTGAAAAGATTTATAGACTCATTTTAATTCCCTGACCAGCTCTGGTAGTCTCTGTCTTGGTGCTACCAGCATTGGAACATCTGGAAGGAGAGGAATTTGCAGCTGGATGCTGCTGGGATGCACAGTATGGGGGGGGGGGGGGGCTTTTACTAGGGATGCGCCATCTCTCTCTTTTGCTGCAGGGACACCCAAAGTTTGCAACCTAGAGCCATGCTGGCCACTGGCTGGGAGGCCTCTGGTCATGCCTGGTTTGCATGATACAGTGTGGGGCCAAGATTCCCTTCTCTTTCCTGCCCAGAGCCCTCCCCACAAGTCGCTTGCAGTGGTTGCAGATCCCAAGGGACCATTTTGATCGCAGCTGCACAACGGACCAGAGCTGCGGATTGAAGGTGGCCACATCGCTGCGGGTCCTGGCTTGCGCTGACCGTTCCGCTGCCCTGGGGCTCGCTTGGCTCTTCGCTATTTTTGAAGTGGGGGCCACTTTGGCAAAAAAAAAACCTTCAACGTGAGAGTCACGCGGGGTTCAGAGTGTGGGAGGTGGCCCAAGGTAGGGCGGGGTGCAGGGGTGAGGGCTCCGGCTGGGGGTGAGGGCTCTGGGGTGGGGCCGGGGATGAGGGGTTTGGAGTGCAAGGGGGGGCAGGGCTGGGGCACGGGGTTGGAGTGCGGGGGCGGGCTCTGGGGTGGGGCCAGAGATGAGGGGTTTGGGAGTGCGGGAGGGCTCAGAGCTGGGGCAGAGGGTTGGGATGTGGGCGGGGGGTGGGCTCTGGGGTGGGGCTGAGGGGTTTGGGGTGCACGCAGGACTCCCCCCGGGCTGGGGCCAGAGGACTCCCCCAGCCCTCTCCCTGCCGGCAGCAGCTAGCTCCGGGGAAAGAGGTGTGTTTTTCCCGCCTGCCGGCAGGCAGCCCAAAAGCTCTGAGGCCAGAGGCGAGGCCCCACAGCAGCCCTGCAAACCCCACCTTGCTCCCCTCCCCAGTTCCCACCCACCTCTCTCCTCTCCAGGTCCCTGCTGCGCGGCCCTGCACAGGAGGGGACTTGAGCTGCACTTGGGGCAGATGGGCCTTGCAATGAAGAACACTGATCTATTCCCCCCGCCCCTCCATGGTGCTATACGGCCCTGCCGCTTTCCCAGTGGCATCCACCTCCCTTCCCTAGGACACGCCGCCGGTTGGCCGCCCCAGCTCATGGTGCCCTTGGGGCATCCGCCTGGGCGCTATTGGTGCCAACGTCCGGTGCTCCCAGGATCAGTCTGCCAGGCTTTATGGCACAGGCCCAGCCTCGGGGCTTCGCGGACGCTCTGCTTCCCGGGGGAACCCAAGGAGAAAGGGTTCGAAGAGGCAGGCGGCGGCTGGGAGGGAGAGCGCGGCGTGAAGGCCTGGTAAGCCCAGGGTGTGATCTGGGAACGGCCTTAATCCTGCCTGGCCCAGAAGAGCAGAGTGGGGATTCTGCAGCAACCGTTGGGGAAACTTTCTCTCTCTCTCCTTTCTTTCTTCCCCCCGGCCCCCGTAACTCTCCCCGCCTCTCCCAGGGGCGGTTTCCAAGCAACCCCTTTTGATCTTCTTGTGCCCAGAGACAGGCAAACGCTCTGGGATCCTGACGGCTCAGAAATCTGCCCCCATTCCCTGTTGGAAGAGGCCCCTGTCACCTTGGGAAGTGGGGGGCTGATGGGGGGGAGGGGCTCTCCACGCCAGAGGCCTCAGAGCACACAGGCAATGCTGCAAACGGGGTAGAGTTGAAAGGCTCAGAGGAGCGGTTCCTAACTGGCCTGGCTCGAAGAGATGTGGAAGCGCAGAGCAGCACACACTGTCCTCCTTTTACAGAGTGGGAAACTGAGGCACAGAGAGGCCAGTAAACGAGTAGCAAAACCAGGAATTGAAACCAGAACCGTGCTCTATCCACCAAGCAGCACTGCCTCCTTAAGAGTATTGATTGGAACCAAATTAACAAGGATGATCCTGTGCTTAGATCCCTAGGATCTAGTGCACTCTCTGGAGGAGCTTGGGCAAGGCACTTAGTTTTCTGTGCCTCAGTTTCCCCATCTATGCAATGGGGATAAGAGCAGTGCCCTGCCTCAGAGCGGTGTTGTGCAGATAAACACCTTAAGCGTTATGGCAACGAGGGCCAGATAAGTAGCTGAACTGGAGAGATGAATGGATTCATGGGTGGGCTGGTTGAAATATGAGACAGAAGTTTGAAAAAAAAAATCAGGAAAGTCATCGATGAAGTTTTCCTCTGGCAAATTATATTTTTTTATTTCAAAAAAATGTCAACATTTAGGAATTAATTGAAACATTTTTTTTTTTAAAAGGGAACAACTTGGAAAACGTCTTAGAATGTCCTTCCACCTTGCTTTGCCCTGCTATAATTAATGGGTGTTTTCTCTCTCTCTCTCTATGTATTCACACATGACCGACTATTCTTTCCCCTCCATTTCCAGTGCCCTGTGTGCCATGAGTTTGGTGGATTCTCAGCCCAGTTTCCAGCCTTAAGGATGTGGTGACGTCGGCGCCGCCTTAACGCCAATACTTCCACGGAGAACGTCTCCCCACAGAGAACATCTTTCCCTTTAAATCCCTGGGCTGTTCCAGTGAAATGAATCGATGTGCAAAGGGCCACTCCAGGCCTGCGGAACAGTAGACCACTAGAATCCAAGCCCCGGGGCTTAAATGGGGATTGGGTGGTGTCCACCTCTCGTGTCAGCCCCTCTGCAGATGGGTGAGTTTCAATAGCTCCTGGCCTCTAGGGAACAATGGACTAAGGAAACTGACAAGTAGCTGATTATGATTATTAGCATTACTGTAGCGTCTCTGAGCAGGGCTCCGTTGTGCCAGGCGCTGTACAGACATATAATGAGCGACCGCCCCTGCCCCAGAGAACTTGCCGTCTGAACAGACAAGCCAGTCCGAGGATGGAAGGGAAAAAAGGCAGAGGGAGGGGACTTGCACGTAGGTACATAGCAGGAAGGTAGCCGAGCCCAGGCGTCCTGATTCCCAGCCCGTTGCCTTGTGCACTGCCTCTTTTCCTATCGATTTCTCCACCCCTCCCCGGCTTTCCCGAGCCGTCTCTCCTGCCTGGGACACCCTGGCAGTTTAAGCTGAGCCCCGGCTTGGGGCATGCTTCAGCCTCTCCATCAGTGGTTAAAGTGTCTCGCTCCAAAGCGGAGTCATGCGTCTGGGGCACCGAAGGGATGTTGCGCCCTCCCCGGCCAGCACTGGCCGACTTGCTTCTCAAAAATGTGCCTGGGCTGAAGCCATCCCAGGCAGCAAAGGGTTAAAGCCCACTTCATGCTCTCGCTGACTTTCAGGGGCCTCCCACTCGGCAGCCCGGGAGTATGAATAGCTCAGCTCTGTTCCCTTCCCAGCCACTTGCTCCCTTCTGTTTCCTCTCCGTCCAGCAGACCACGTTCTTGGCAAGCAGCGCCAGGAGTGGACCAGAGCATGGAGGGCTTCCTGGCAGCCCGAGCCCTAGGGGAAGAATCCCTCCAGATGTGGGATCTCAACAAGCGTCTGGAAGCCTACTTGGCCCGGGTCAAGTTCCTGGAAGAGGAGAATGAGCTGCTGAGAGCCGAGATCCAGAGTGCGAAGGACAGACCGGCGGAGAGCTCCTGGCGGTGCAAATATGAGGAGGAGCTGAGCGCCTTGAGGGCGACCTTGGATGATGCCTTCAGGGAGAAGCACGCGGCGGAGCTGACCAGAGACAACCTCTCCGAGGAGATCCAGCATGTGAAAAGCCGCTGCCAGAAGGAGCGGGCGGCCCAGGAAGAAGCCAAGAAGCAGCTGGCCCTGAGCAAGAAGGAGCTGGAGGAGGAGAGACGGGCTCAGATCTGGCTGAGGGAAAGAGCCACCCAGCTGGAGAAGGAAGTGGAGGTGCTGGTGGAAGTTCACGAGGAGGAGAAAGCCGGGCTGGAGCAGGAGATGGCGAGCTTCTCCCAGAGCCTGGAGAACTTCCGTGCCGTGCCGGTGGCTTTCCAGCCCGTGGAGGTGGAGGACTATTCCAAGAGGCTCTCAGAGATATGGAGGGGAGCGGTGGAGACATACAAGAGTGAAGTCTCCCAGCTGGAGAGCTCCTTCTGCCAGGCCAAGGAGAATCTCTGGAAGGCGGTGGACGACAACCGGCAGAACCAGCTGCATCTGCAGCAACTGGAGAAGGAGCTGGCTGGGCTCAAGGCACGGAAGGGGATGCTGGAGGAGAGTCTTTCCAGGCAGTGGCAGGACCAGAGAGGGGAGGCTGAGAAGTTCCAGGTGGGTCAGAGTTCTTCTTGCTGGCGGGCGCAGGGGGTGGGAGAAGGGAGAGCGAACACCATGCGCTTACAGAGCCATTCGCTCCCTACAGACAGCTTGCTGTGCACAGGATCCCTGGCGTGATCTGGAGTGGTTAGAATCAGGGAGCCTGCGGGTCAGGACTCCTGGGTCCCATCCCCATCTCTGGGTGGGAATGTTCTCCAATGGTTAGATCTGGGGCAGTGGGAGGCAGGACTCCTGGGTTCTATTCCTATCCTTGGTAGGGAAAGGGGACGTGCTGTAGTGGTTAGAGCCTGGTGGGGGACTGGGAGCCAGGACTCCTGGGTTCTATGCCAGGGAGTGTGATTTAATGGCTACATCCAGGAGGAAGTGGGAGGCAGGACTCCTGGGTTCTAGCCCCACCTCTGGGTGCCTCAGCAGTAAAACCGGCCCCTGTGGATCAGAGCTTTGCACCAGCTTGTGTGTGGGTCAGTGGCTAAGGTACAGGCCTGGAGGGTCCTTCCCCTGGCTCTGCCTGTGGGTCACTGCCTCTCTGTGCTTCCGCTTCTCCCTCCCTAACAGTGGGACGACGACACTTCCCTCCCTCGGTCCCCGAGAGTCCAATTAACATTCACAGGGCGGCACTGATGGGGCTGGGAACGGGACGCAGGCCGTGAACCGGACGTCGGTCGAGCTCTGCGATCAACAGCAAGCGACTAAGGCAGCCTGGAATCGGGGCTTTCTTAGCGTGTGAACGTGGGACTGTCTGGGGTGGGGGTGAGGGGAAACTCCCAGCAGCTCCTGGAATCAGAAACACAAGCGTGTGGCAAGCCCCCGGCCTAGCCCCTGGTTTTGCCAATCTCCGGGTATGGAGCATATGTGGGTGTTCACCTTAACTACTAAACTGACAGGTGCATCCAGCTTTAAAATCTTGGATCACCCGCGTTCACAGGGAGCTGGGCCATAAATGAGGCCCTTAGAACTCCTGTACGTATCAGCGGAACTGATGAGTTTATGGGCACAGCTTCTGCTTTGTTCACAGTCGTAGATGATCAGTTCGTCCATCCTCGTCACCACAGTGTGCAAGTTAGGTTCTCACACTCTGGATCCAACATTGCCCCAGTTAGCGGGTTCATCCCTTTCAGGACGAGAGAGAGGATACAAACGGCAGGGACCTGGCACGCCAGCTCTGGGGGAAGAGTTTTTCCAAGCGTTCTGAAATGAGAGATGCTTCGATTGCTTTCTAGAAAAAAAAATCCTCCCACCGCAAAATCTCTGTGGGACAAAGGCAGCTGCAGGCTGCAGTGAGCATCTTAGGTTTATGGGAATTTTGAGCAGGAGCCAGAATCTGGCTGCTTGGAAAGCAGGAGTAACGCCATTGCGTTTATACCAGTGTAATTAGGGTCAGAACCGGGCCCAGCACGTCAGGTTTGGGGTCCAGGAGGTTGGCTGAGCTCCTGGGGCTATTTCCAAAATTCAGATCTTGGGGCCGATTCCAAACACCCTCCGCATTCAGAGGTGTGATTGGTCCATGAGGATTTCATGTGGATTCATTTCTGGTTTGAAAGTCCAAGGGCCAAATTCTGATCTCAAATACACTTGTCTACATCTGCAGGAATTCTACTAATTTTAATGGCGCTAGGGCCAAATTCTGATCTTGGTCACATCCGAGTAAATCTGGAGTAACTATTAACTAACGGGACTAGGGCCAGATTTTCATCTCAAATACACTGGTGTAAATCCAGGGTAACCCTATTGACTTTAATGGAGTTTCTCCAGATTCACGAGATCGGAATCTGGCTCGCAAATTGCTGACTGGGCCAGTTTCACAGACCCGGCTCTTTGATTCTCTGATCTCTCCTGCACTCCCATGGAGAATGCTTAAAAATGAACCCCTGTCGAAAGAGACCAGACCTCATTTGGAAAAGAGATCGAGTTGCCCGTGGCCTCCATATGCCCCCATCTTCTTCTAGTCCCAGTTGTCATAGCAGCTGTTTGGTTCAGGTAGCTGTGCTCAGAAAATGGGACGAAGGAGGGGAAGAAATCTCGCCTGGCTTTGTGCAGCGGAACAGCTGCAAAAATAATTCCGTGGAGAAGGGATGTCGCTGGGTTTTTATCAGCATGGAAGAGGGTCAAGGAATGCTGTGAAAGTTCAGGGCTAAATTTTACTAGGGGCTGCTGATATGAACAGCCAGGAATTCCCCCCACCCCGCAGCCCTCAGCCTGGTGTGTTAGAGGAATAAAAAAAGGCTCAGGGTGGGAGGCTGTTTCATGACTGAGGAATGGGGTTAGAACAGTGCAAGGGGTTTTTTTATAGCCTTCCTCCTGCTGGGTTTGTAGTAGCAGATTTCTACCCTACTCACTCTCCCCTCCCCTCTGGGATTGCTGGCTCCCCAAACACACGCCTGAACCCCGACAGCCCGGCTTCATCAGCAACCTAGCACTCCAATCCAGTTCTTTCTTTTCTCTTTCTTTTCTCACTCTTCTCTTCTGCCTTTCTTTTCTCTTCCTGGCTTTTCACTCTCACTCATCCTCCTCTTCTGTGTTCTTCCTTTTTCTTTTTTAGGATCTTTCTTTTCTCTTTCTCCTTCCTCCCCCTCTTATTTTTTTTTCTTTCTCGTTCTTCTCTTCTGCTTTTTTTTCTCATTCATCCTTCTCTGCTCTTCCTTCTGTCCCTAATCCATGCATGGAAGAATTTATTTTAGGTGTTTCTAAACCTACTGCCATAATATTTTCTAATGTCTCTGAGCAGGAAACCACAGGCTCTGTGTTTTCCCCTGTGCCCATGGGGGAAGCTATCACTCTCAGCAAGATGTTGGTGTCACTGGATCAGGGGTTCCAGCAGGCAGCCTTGTCCGTTTCACATTTTGGGCAGAACGTGACTAGGCCAGGCAGCATGTCTCTTCCCCTCCCTCCCTCACCCCATTGGATTGGGGAGTAAGAGATCATTAGTGATGACTTACGATCCCCTCATTCCTATCCCTTGGGAAGGAAGGGTGAGTGATGATTTCCTGTATGGGGAAAGGGCGGTGAGAAATCTGATAGGAGAACTTGGCTTGGGACCAGCGGCGTGCATGCAAACCGCATCCCAGATTGCACAGACGGGTCCTGGGCAAGCGAAGAGGCACATGGGAAAGAGCCATTCGAGACAGAGGAGCTATGATCCGAGCTGGGGAGAGGGCTCGCTGGCAGCATTTCAGGGCATGGGAGTAGGGTGACCAGGTAGCAAGTGGGAAAAATCGGGGGGGAGGTAATAGGCACCCATATAAGAAAAAGCCCCAAATATCGGGACTGTCCCTATAAAATCAAGACGTCTGCTCACTCTACGTGGGAGCTATACAGCAGCTGGCTCAGGCAGCTACGGGCCCTGGGGCCTAGAGAGCCAGCTACAGTTGGCACCGAGACACCTGGATTCTACACCCAGTGCTGTCACTGGCCTGCTACATCATTGCACTGCTCTGTGCCTCAGTTTCCCCACCCCTTGTCTATGGCCACTGAGAGCTCTTTGGGGCAGGGACTGTTACTCACACCGTGTGTATAACCCAGAACTGGTCCAAACTTTCAAGTTGTTTCCATTTTGCAGGGTTCAAAATGGAAAAAAATTGATTCCCTCTCCCAACAAATTTTTCCAGTGAGACCCTGTGACTTGTCAGTGGACTAGGGGGAAGGGAGTGGCAGGATCATGTACTCCAAAGGACCCATCCCACCAGAGGCCTGGGTGCCAGGACTCCTGGGTTGTATTCCCAGATCTGCCACTAACCAACCTGACCTCAGGCAAGTCACTCCCTCCTTCTGTGCCTCAGTTTCCCCATCTGACAAATCGGGATAATGACACCAGCTTCCTTTGAGATCTGCCGACGCAGCCTCCCCCATGCTTGATACCAGCATATACTGCATTGCTGCAAACTCTGGCTTGGCAGCAGCTCCACCTTCCTACGGTACGGGCTTGCTTTATAAGGACAGCTGCCTCAATGGTTCTGACTGGGGGTCGGGCCTCGGGGTAGCAGGGAAGGGAAAGGCCTGAAAGCCCAAGTGTGAAAACCTCCAGGGAGAAGGAAGAGAGCCCAGCACAGGGTGAAAGGATGGTGCAGCAGCTGGTGTCCTAACGTGCCATTGGGGAAAGCTGGTTTCAGCTCCCTGCTCTGCTAGTTTTCCAGTGTGACCTGGGGTAAGTCACTTCGCCTCAGTGGGTTGGGTGTGCTAAGGTATTTAGGTGCCTTGTGGGATTTACAGATGTGTCTAAGCAGATTAGGTCCCACTGAAATACGGGGCCTGGGGGATGGTGCATTGGACTGGGACCCAGGAGATCTGGTGGGACACAGAGGCCCAGTATATTGCTGTCACAGCGTTTATCCAGAAAGTGTCTTGTAAGGTATCCAGTGAAAGCCGGTGACACACTGGTCACGAATATGTATGTATTAATGCTGTATGAGGAATTATGGATACTCACTGATATTATGCTTTGAAGTCTGTTGCCAAACACGGAGAAAAAGAGGGTTTTTTTCCAGACAAGAGGGAAGATCATTCTCTCATAAGAACGTCAGAATGGCCATGCTGGGTCAGACCAATGGTCCATTCAGCCCAGCATCCTATCTTCTGACAGTAGCCAATGCCAGGTGCTTCAGAGGGAGTGAACAGAACAGGGTAATTTTGAGTGATCCATCCCCTGTCATCCAGACCCAGCTTCTGCTAGTTGGAGGTGTAGCGACACCTGGAGCGTGGGCTTGACTCTACTCTAGATTAAGCATTGGGAAACCGACACAAATCAAACGCCATTTGCATGTAAGTCAACAGAAAAAGCCAGGATCCATGGGGGGAAGGGATGTGAAATCAGCATGGGAAGACATTGGAGGCTAAACCCACATTGGGGTTGTCTCGTCTCTGGGTCAAAATGGTGAGTTTGGGGGAAGAGAAGGAGAAGGAAAAAGGCATGTGGTATCCATTTCCCCGAGGAACACTACAGGCGGAGGGGAGTGATTCATGAAAAATCTGCTGCTTTTCTGTCAAATCAAGATCCAACCTCTGGCTAGAGCAGTTTTCTCGCCCTCAAAGTCCTTTTGCAAAAGACTGCAGCTTCCTAACGTTACGTTTATCCTCTTAGAAGCTTGTTTTACTTTTGTTTTCTTGTCACCAGTTCTGTTTCCACTGGCCTTTCTCGGTGTCCCTTAAAACTCTCGTTGTTAATAGGCTTCTTTGTTTTATCATAAGTAGATCTCAGCGCCATAATACAAAGCCTAGTGTGAATTCTTAGTTGAATCGAACAAGCCGGTGTGGGCGCTGTGTCTTTGGAGACAGCGAGGTTGGTAACTGCTGTGAGCATCCAGTGACGGGGGCTGGATGCTCCAGGGGAATGCTCGTTTGTGAGGTTCAGGAATTGGGGTGCACTGAATGTTACCTGCAAGGCAAAGTAAGAGCTGGCAAAGGGCTGAAAAGTTTGTCCGGGGCGGCTAACAGACTGGGATGACAGGGAGTTGTTATCCAGTTGAACGTCAGCAAATCTCTCTCCCGCGGAGGCGGGGGGCTTACGTGATGCCCTTCGAGAAAGCGTCACGCCTGGGTCCGATTCCTGTCACTGCTGGGGCAAGTCACGTCCCTGCTCCATGCCTCAGTTTCCCCATCTGTAAAACGGGGATTGTGACACCGACCTGCTTTGTAAAGTGCTTTGAGATCTAGGGATGGAGACGCTCTAATTAGGAGCCAGGGCTTATTGTTATCTTTCTAAACCGAAGTCACTTTGGAAATCTGGCTCTCGGCACTTCAGATTCCCATCTATGAAATGAGAGAATAGCACTTCCCTGCTGCAGAGGGATGAATTCATTCATGATCATAGACTGACACTGGGTAAATTACCTGAGAGGGGGATGACCCCCCCCCACAACGGAGATCGGAGCTGGGGGAGCCCCACCCTGGGATGGGGGCGCCTGGGGCACAGGCCTTTGTGTTTCTCCGTACTCCTCACTCCTGTTCCACTGTGGTCTCCCATCAGTGTCGCCACACGCCGGGCAGCCCACTGAGGCATGCGAGGAGCCGAACTGACCTTTTGATCCTTTCGCTCTCCAGCTTCTGATTTAGATGCTAATTAACACTTGGTGGCTACAAAAGACGGTGCCAGCACTGCCCGCCCACCCCCCAGACATTGTTCTCCAAGGCCAGGCCCGCGCCCCAAGACTGGGAGAATAGACCCAGCCTTAACCCCTCACCCGCCACGGCCCGTGGCTTTTGAGCTAGGCACTCCCTGTGTAATAATAACCCCGAGCTCCTCGTGTCTGTAGCTCTCCAAGCTCTTTACACAATGGGTGGGGGTGTGGTATTCGCTTCCCCCATTGTACAGCTGGGGAAACTGAGGCACACAGGGGTGGAGGGGCTTAGATGAGATCCCACTGCAAAGCCGCAGCAGAGCAATGGCTAGATCCCAGTTCTTTGACATCCCAGGCAGATGCCTTGTTTACTGGAGGACTAGGGTGACCAGATGTCCTGATTTTTGGGTCTTTTTCTTATATAGGCTCCTATTACCCCCCCCCCCACCCCGTCCCGATTTTTCACATTTGCTGTCGGGTCGCCCTATGGAGGACACTGTTTCCTTGGTAGGACTGGCGGCGGGGGCTGGGGTAGGGAGATCCCCATGTCTGTCTGCCCTTCTCTGGCGTGGGGGTGACGGGGCGTATACAGCCCGATCCTGGGTGGAGCTAAGAGCTCTCCTGTCCGAGTGACGGGAGCAGGCCCCGAATGGTCTCGCGTGTCCGTTAATGTCCCTGGTCGTGGTCGGGGGTGGAACCCTTGATATCGGGAGAGGGTGGAATGGGATGGGCTTGAGGCAAGACGCCAGTCTCTGTAGGTAACAAAGAGAACGGGGAGGGGTAACTTGGTTGCCGTCTGTAGGTACCTACATGGGGAACGAACGGGCTCTTCAGTCTAGCAGAGGAAGGTCTGACATGAGCCAATGGCTGGAAGTTGAAGCCGGACAAATTGAGACTGGAAATAAAGTGTCAGTTTCTAGCCATGACAGTAATTAACCCCCGGGTGGGGGGGGTTCTCCATCACTGGCGATGTTTAGCTCAAGGTGGGACGTTTTTCTAAAAGACCCACCCTAGGGAACACTTTGGGGCAGGTCTCCGGCCCGAGCTAGCCAGGGGGCCAGATGATGAACACAGTGGTCCTTTCTGGCCTGGGAATCTAGGACTGGGGGGTGGGGCCGGACAAGATCCCTGCAGCGGGGAGGAAGGTGCCCATGGGTCAGCCCTGAAATTGGAGAGACAAAGTGACAGCACTTAACCCCCAAGGAGCTGCCGTCTGATGGAGCAACCCTGCCCGTTGTGTTTCACCACAGCTCCCCCTCCCAGTGCCGGGAGGCCGAGCGCTCAAGACTGAGGGTGCTCAGAGCTGAGCCCCAACGCTAATGCTGTTTCCTCAGAGCACCGCAAGGAGGATGGGGCAGCAGGTTGGGTATTAGCCAGGGGCAGCTCTAGGTATTTTGCCGCCCCAAGCATGGCAGGCAGGCTGCCTTCGGCGGCATGCCTGCGGGAGGTCCTCGGTCCCACAGATTCGGTGGCAGCCTGCGGGAGGTCCTCGGTCCCACAGATTCGGCGGCAGCCTGCGGGAGGTCCGCCAAAGCCGCGGGACCAGCGGACCCTCCGCAGGCATGTCGCCGAAGGCAACCTGCCTGCCACCCTTGCGGCGACTGGCCGAGCGCCCCCCGTGGCTTGCCGCCCAGGGATGCGCTTGGCGTGCTGGTGCCTGGAGCCGCCCCTGGTGTTAGCCTAGCACCTGGGAGAGCTGGGTGGAAGTCCTTGCTTTGCCACAGACTCCCGGCGTGACCTTGGGACTGTCCCTTCACCTCTGTGCACCTCCGTTCCCGTCAGCCCAATGGCAATAGCAGCAGGGCTCTGCCTCGCAGAGAGACGTACTTTGCAGGTACTGGCGGAAGGGGAGCTGAGTTAGTTTCTTAGATTTCAGTCGAACAGATCTTCATTAGTGGGAGGCTTTGGTCTTGGGGAGTTAGTGGGCACAGTCCCAGAGCGCTGCTGGGGTCACTCACCAGCGCCCTGACCGTTGCTCCCTCCTGCTTGTCGTTTCTAGCTGGCCCTCGAGTCTCTGGAGCAGGAGAAAGAGGCCCTGGGAGTCCAGATTGCTCACGTCCTGGAGGAGAGACAGCAGCTCATGCACCTGAAGATGTCCCTCGGTCTGGAGGTGGCAACATACAGGTGAGTTGTTCCCCCTTCGGCCACTGGCAGCACTCTCCCCTCTGAGTCAGTGCTGACCGCAGGGCCCCAGCATGGTGCTGGGGGGTGCTGTGGTGCAGGGAGTGGGGTGGGTGGGCCAGTAGGGGGTGCTCTCCCCTCTGAATTTCTACTGACCCCAGCGCCCCAGCACGGGAGGTCATTGTGCTTCCGAAGGCTCCGGGTCTGATCCTCGTCACTGGCCCCCAATGTCTCCCCCCACACATACTTTGCGTTTAAAAGACTAACTCTAGGGGCTGGAGGAGCATTTTCCCCCCAGTGGCCACTCAGTCTGTGCTGAGGCTGCCGATCTGGTGGCTGTAGGGATCCCATACACACACTAGGAAATGGAGCGATGCCAGCTCCTTTCACCCAGGTGACAGCTAGCCCTGGCACGTCAGTCATCGCACAGTCTCCCAGCCAATGCCAGGCAACCAGGACAGAGAGGGGCTTCAGCGTACCCAGCTTCTAGGGAAGTGGAGGCTTCTCCACCTCTTGAAATCTTCACATCTCTGGAAGCTGCTTTAGCCAAACACGAGGTTTGGGGCTCAGGTGGGGGTAGCTGGGGGAGAGTCTCTGGGGCAGGCCAATGCTGCTTTGCTTCACGCCTGCTTCCCTCTTGTTTGTGTGTGGCCGAAAGGCAGGTGATGGGCTGTGCCACTTGCTAATGAGGAGACGGCTCGTTAACTGGGCCAGCGAGCTCACATGGCCAAGGCGGCTCAGCGAGGATGCAGATGGAGCAGCGAGTGTTTTCAGCTGCTCTCCACCCTCTCCTGCAGCAGGCCAGGCCAGTCAGCTGGTACCAAGCAGGCCAGGTGGCTTTGGGAATCAGTTGAGTGAGGAAGGAGAGGATGGTGGAGCAGAGTATCACAGGCTCCGGTGTGCTGAGGGTAGGACATGTCTAAGTTGGATATTAGGAAACACTATTTCACTAGGAGAGTGGTGAAGCACTGGAATGGGTTCCCTAGGGAGGTGGTGGAATCTCCTTCCTTAGAGGTTTTTAAGGCCTGGCTTGACAAAGCCCTGGCTGGGATGATTTAGTTGGGGATTGGACCTGCTTAGTTCGGCCACATTGGGTCAGACCAAAGGTCCATCTATCCCGGTATCCTGTCTTCTGACAGTGGCCAGTGCCAGGTGCCCCAGAGGGAATGAACAGAACAGGGAATCATCAAGTGATCCATCGCCTGTCGCCCATTCCCAGCTTCTGGCAAACAGAGGCTAGAGACACCATCCCAGCCCATCCTGGCTAATAGCCATTGATGGTCCTATCCTCCATGAATGTATCTAGTTCTTTTTTGAACCTTGTTATAGTCTTGGCCTTCACAACATCCTCTGGCAAGGAGTTCCACAGGTTGACTGTACTGGGTGAAAAAATACATCCTTTTGTTTGTTTTAAACCTGCTGTCTATTAAGCCTTCCAAGGCTTGGCCGACACAGAAAATTTAGGTCGGTATGGCTCCATTGGTGTGAAAAAAACACACTCCTGACAGTGTTCCTGTCCCCATAGAAAAACCCCTTATGTCGGCAGAGGCTGCATCTACGCTACGGGGCTCTGCCAGGCCTTCTCTGTACCTAAAAGTCAACATTGCGATGACGCTCAGGGGGGTGAAAAATTCACCCCCCCCAGGGGCCGCAGTTAAGCCGACCTGCTTCCCACTGTAGACAGGGCTGGATCGATGGAAGAATTCTTCTGTTGCCCTAGCTACTGCCTCTCGGAGGGCCAGATTAACCGCACTGATGGAAAAACTCCTTCCATCGCTGTAGCAAGCAACTGACCCACTGTTGCACCCACAGTGTAGACGTGAAAAAAGCCAGGAGCGGCAGCTCTCTGTGGGCGAGAATGAAGCGTGTGCAGATACGGAGCCTCTGGACCTCACAAGAGTTTGGGTGGTTTGGTTTGGGTTTTTTTTTTTGAAAAGCCCCTTTTGCAAAAGGATTAAGAAATAAATAAATACATGAAACGTGGCATTTATTGGCCAGTTGCAAAAGGCGCCTTTGGCTTTATTGTCCGTTTCTCTGCTCCCTCCCTCCCTCCGCAAAAGACATTCCCTGGGAACCTACTGGCTAGCTGCATTCCTACCCCCACCTTCCCCATCCAGATGGCTCCCAGACAAATGTATAGTTGAGAGGGGAGGGATTAGCATGAGAATAGTGTCTTCCTGGAGAGGGGGGAGCCCCTCCAGGACTAGCCATTATGTCATCGAGGGCCTGGTTCTCAAGAATAGGTGGCTGTCCCCTAGCGCTGCAGAGCGGGGTAGTGTGGTGTGCATGGGTGGTATTGTGGGGGGATGAAAGGGGGTGGATGAGCCGGCGGGTGGGGGGGGCGGGCGGTTGGCAGGGAGGGTTCTATTTTGCAAAGGAGAAAGGGAGCGACGGAGCGCACGCAGAGTTGCAAAGTGCGTCCCTTGGGCAAAGTTGCCAGGTTGAGGGTCCCGTGATGACCCACGTCCCAGCACATAAGGGTCCCCAGGGTTATGCTGAACATGGGGATTGTAATGGTGCCATAGCAGTCACAGTGCATCTGTCAGCGCTGAGCCTCTGGCTGGGATTGAAGATCTTGGTGGGGAGGGGGAAGCAAGAGACCCCTCCCCTCTGGGCACGTTCCAGCTAGCAGACAGCGTGAGAGGCAGGATGGTCTAGTGGTCAGAACACTCGCTGGGTTCTATGTCTGGCTCTGCCACAAACTCCCCATGTGAGCTTGGGCAAGTCGAATAGCTGCTGTGTGCCTCAGTTTCCCCATGTGTCACACTGCCCTGCCTCGCTATGGGGTGGGGGCGGGGGGATGTGAGACTTCGAGTTGCTCTGGGAGGCTGTGTCCGTGCAGTCAATATGACAAGTCAGAAGCAGGGCGAGGGCTGACAACTCCTTCCTCAGTTTACTCTGTTCTTTTTACAACCTCTCTGCAGGGAGGGGGGCGTGACCGTCCCCCGGTTACTTTCCCTTTCTGGGCTTCAGTTTCCTCCTTGATGAAATGAAGCAAAACTGGATCCTTTCACCCTGTGTCCCTTTGAATTTCAGTGGCAGCTCTTTGTGTTTGATTCGCCCCCCTGGGATGATTCTTCCGCCTTAGGACGGGCTCCGTATTTATTTAGCTGGGTTTGGGGGTTTTTTCCTATTGCTATTTATCGCTTCAGCCCATCGCTGGGTCCTGCAGCAGCCCCACAGCCCTGCGATGGCTGGAGAGGTGACAGCACCTGCCCCCTCCCCGCCCAACTGGAGCATGTCAGGGCACAACTTATACAGGCCTCTTACAGTGTCTACGTACAGCACCTCGCGCAGCAGGGCCTGGTCTCGGGTGGGGCTTCAGGGAGCTGCTGTACTCCATGAATAATACGGCGTCTGATTGTTCCTTTCAGGACGCTCCTGGAAGCTGAGAGCAGCAGGCTGCAAATGCCTTCGGCAGAGTACAAACTGGTCAATGGGTTCAGAGGTAAGACGGTTTCCTCCTCCCCGCCAGCTCCCGTATGCCGTCTGGGCCGTGCCTGTTACGTAGGCCAGCCCTGGCACACCAGGCCGTGAACCGGAGGCCTCCAGAGCTAGCAGCATGAGCTGCTGCCGCTTGATCTCGCCAGCCAAGGCTCTGTAGCTACCTCCACACTGCAATCGAAAATCCCGCGGCGCCGAATCTCAGAGCCCCGGTCAATCGACTCAGGTTCGCGGGGCTCGGGCTAAAACTTGCATTGTTGACGTTCGGGCCCGGGCTCTGAGCCCCACCCTCTCGCGGGGTCCCCAGAGCCCAGTGTTACAGCCCTGCAGCCCAAGCCCCAGACAGCCGGCCATGTCGCCGGTCGTAGGCCATAGGTGTCACCTACGTATCCACTGTGGATCGGTCACAGATGGAACACACACAGCACACGCTGACCAGTGTGGACACGCCTGTTTTCCTGTTCTGGGGCAGTAGCATCTCATCCCCGAGGAGTATGAACAAAGCCTGTGGGATTCTCAGAGGATCCGACGGGAAGCACCCTTGTAACGTCCCCCACGGTGGAGGATGGGGGTACAGGGAATAGAATGGGGGTCTTTAGTTATTTCATCTAGTTTCCCTCCCCCATTTATAGAATTGCCAGCCCCAAGCCTTCCAAAACCAGGAGTCAGCCCTCTCCAAAAAAACCCCCAAAATCATGAGATTGGCTTAAAAATCATGATTATTTTTTGTAAATGCTATTTTTGAGGTTCTCTGTATTTTCCTTCTGGGTTTTGAGTCTTTAGGGCTTATGTTTCCAAGGTTTTCTCTGCAACTATGAAGGTTAGAAACCCTTTTTTCCCCAAATGAAAGCTGAGATTCTCACATAATCACAGGACTCCTGGAGCTGGGGCTTTAAGAAAAACACCAGGTATCACAAGATTTGCCATAATAGCGCAGGAGTTGGCATCAACCACACCTAGGGTGTTGGGAGGTGTAATAAGGTGTCGGTTGAATGCTGACATGCATCGGGTGGAGGATACTTGACAAGGTATTATTATTGTTTGGATTCCTCTGGATGAAAAGGTTATTAACCCTTTGAAGCTAGCGTCTAGGGGAGATACTGCAATGTAATTCTAAGCACTCAGAGTAGGCATCATTCATATTTTTAAAAGATCTTATGCATTTTTGTTTTCAATTACTGTTAAGTAACAAGCTGCCACTATGCCCATCTGAGGTGGAGTAGGACAGAGTCATCTTCCTTGTGTATAAAAAAGTTTTATCCATATATTCTGCTTTAGTTAGAACTGTACCACCACCTTGTTAAATGTCAATAGGATTGCAAGGGAGGGTAGAGTTTGGCTCTTAATCCTCCCATCCCATACCTAATTGCTTGAGTAGCATTCTTGTGCGCTGTCACACAGCTGCTACGTTCCACCCCAGAGGTGGCTGCATTCCAAAGATGGGCGATCCTTCGATGCCTACGGGGCGAAACTCATCCCCATGCCCAACATCCAGAACAAGTACTTTTCACCACTTAAGCCCCACTTAAGGCTTCAAAATAGTTGAGACTCGAGTGGTGCTGGCCCACTGCTGTGGGGTGAATTTTACCCACCGGTTGGAGGAAAGACACCAGAGGTGCCAACTCTGTGGGTGCTCCGCGATTGGAGCACCC
This sequence comes from Mauremys reevesii, assembly GCF_016161935.1. Lineage (NCBI taxonomy): Eukaryota > Metazoa > Chordata > Testudines > Geoemydidae > Mauremys > Mauremys reevesii. Next base: position 3,898,230 of record NC_052646.1, on the reverse strand, counting down.
AATGAAAAAAATAGTGGGTGCTTAGCACCCACTGGTGGGCCCCGCTGATCAGCTCCTCCTCCTGTCTGCTGCAGATCAGCTGTTCAGGAGAGGAGGGGGACAGGAAGAGGTGGAGAAAGGGTGGGGCATGCTCAGGGGAGGGGGTGGAACGGGGCAGGAAGAGGTGGGGGCAGCAGAGCGGGGGCGGGAAGAGGTGGGGTGGGAGTGGAGCCTTGGGGGAAGGGGTGGAGTGGGAGGCGGGGTCTGGGGCAGAGCGGGGGTCGAGCACCCCAGGGGAACTCAGAAAGTCGCCGCCTCTGAAAGACGCTAAATAAAAATAATCTCGGTGGCATAAGCAGCTGCAACTCTATTGGGGTCATGCATTTGACTGAAGCCTCTTTCCAAAAAGACATTCAGAGATGGATACACCATTTCCTTTGGTAGTTTGTTCCAAGAGGTAATCACCCTCACTCTCATGCCTTCTAACTGGAATTTGTCTGGTTTCAGCCTCCAGACTTCAGCTCCCGGTCTGCCTCTCTTTGCTAACTCTTTCCCCGTTGAGTAGCTGGTGTTTTCTCCCTGGGGATACCCTTCGGGCTATTGATTCTGCTTGTTTTCCTCTGTGCTCTTTGCAGATGCCAAGCTGGAAGTGAGTAACAGCAAACTCCAAGCCGTGACGCCCGAGAGCAGGCGACTGGTTTCCTGGGACCACCGACTGAGCCCCACCACCTTCCAGAAGGGAGAGAGCAAGACACAGCTACTGAGAAACCAAATCAACTCCCCCAAGCTGCAAGCTGCCGCCGTGCTCCCCAAGAGCGACGGCCCCGTTGCTAGAGAGTTCCAGAAAATCAACTCAGTCCTTCAGTCCCCGCTCCTGAAAAGTGCCCAGGCTGTGAGGGATACCGCCGCTCCGGGCCATTCAATCCCTGTCATGCTGGGCTTGTCCCACGCCGGAGAGACGATCGAAGCTGCCGAAGCAGAGATGGTGGCCCACTCTTTCTCCCAGGAGCCGTTCGAGAGGCTTGACTCCATGCGCTCCGCAGTGCCGGAGCCATGGCCGGTGGGACGGTCCGATCCAGACACGGAACGCAGGAGCCCGGCAGCAGAAGGTGGAGAGCCACCTGCAAGCCAGGTGGAAGCAGGTGACGTTGGCCAGGAGGACGGCTGTCACGAGGAAGCCAGGAAAGAGGTTGAGAAAGATCCCAGCGAAGAACCACCCGGGAAGCTGGGTCCCGAGGATTTGCTCTGTCCCAGGCAGCTGGTCAATGAAGCATTGGAAGATGCACCGAAGGAAGTAATAGATTGCGCCAAACCAGCTGTGGACTCCAGCCCTCTGCAAGCAGATAAGGCCCCAAACGACGTGCAATCTTATGTCTCTGCTCCCCTGGAAGAGGCTTACGGGCTAGCTGCTTCTCCCAGCGCAGAGGTATTGGAAGAAGGGAAGGAGACTGAGTATGAAGGCCAGATGGAAGCCAGTCATCCAGCAGAGCAGCTCAAGGCCCTTAAAGGCACCGAAGCCACCGATGAAATGGACAGTGGCCTAGAGCCTCGTTTTGAAGAGGAGACCAGGGAAGCAGCCATCCAGGAGCTCCCGGATGTGAAAAGTTCTGCTCAACAGGACGGAGAGGAGTCACAGTCAGGGCTGGGTCCTTCCACCAAGCAGAATGAAGAAAGCATCCCTGATATTCTAGCCACCGAGGGAAGGCCTGAAATAGAGACCCGGGAGGAAGTGAGATCTTGGAAGCAGAATGAGAGTCAAGAAGAAGAGACACCAAGGTCACAGAATGCAGACTTGTGTGGGGAGACTGATGCAGTTTGCAAGAGCACAGAGCGGGGAAGTCCATTAGATGAAGGTGGGCTGGGTTTAACGGGGGCAGAGGGAAAGAGTTGGGAGGCTGGGATAAGTGGCCACAGTCACCTACCTGCCGCAGAAGGGAACGTGGAAGAGTTTGACCGCGGAGAAGAAGACCTCGAGGTGGTGAGCACAGAAGCGTTGCATCTGTCAGAAGACGAGGAAAGGCGAGAGCTCTGGAGCCCTTCCAGGGAGAATGAAGAAGACAACTTCCAAGCAGAGATGCTGGAAAGTGAATTTCTGCAGGCAGAAATACAAGCGACTCAAGCTTTTCCCATGGAAAGTCACCCAGCTTTGGTCGTGGAAAGCCCCGAAGAAGAGCATCTTAATGGCGCTGAGCAGGAAAAGTTTGAGCAGCAGGAAATGTCACTTCATGAGACTGATGCCGCAGTTGGAGAGGACGGGAGGAAAGAGATGTTCTCCGACCGTGAGCTCTTGGGAATCAAAGAGGCCATCTTTGGGGATGAGACCGTGTCAAAGGCTGAAGAAAGCATCCTGGGGGATGAGACCCTGGACAGAACAAGAGGGGACAGTGAAGAACACAAGGCAAAGCTGGAAGAGGAAACTTTGGGACGCGAGGATCTCCGTGCAGATGAGAACGGCTTGAGACATGAAAACTTAAAGCAGGAGAAAGCTACCTTGGAGGAGGAGATTGGGGGTCTGCAAGAGAACGGCTTTGAACAAGACATTATGCTGGCCAATGAGGGTCTGGAGAATGTTCAGAAACTGGAGTCTTTGGGCAGAGAGGAAGACGTGGGAGAAGACTATCAAGGGCACCTGCCAAAGGAGCAGGGAGGGGAGGGTAAGGAAGATGCAGCGGGCTATCCGGAGACAGGGGAAGCTGCTGACATTGCTTTGCAAGAACCAGCCTGGGCGGACACTTTAATGACCAGCACAGGAGTAACAGAAAATGAACGTGAGCAGATAAAGGGCAGTTTGGGTGCAGAGATGGAAGAAATAATGGGAGATGATGATGATGCAGGTCACTTTATAGGCAGTGAGCATCCAGTGTCACACAGCGAAGCAGGGCAGGAGGCCAGCCCCAGCATGGAGCTGATGGAAGAAGACCATTACAGCAGCGAAAGAGAGCATGAGGACATCCAGAGCCAGCCTGCCCAGCAGCTTGGAGACTCCTCAAGCCATGAAATCAGCGATGAACTGACTGAGGTGCTGGAGGAGCCTTGGGAGAAGGTAGACGTCTCGGGTGAAGCTGAGGGAGAACTCTGCGAAGAACCTAAAAGGCCGGAGAACATAGACATGGCCTCCCAGGCACCAGGTGAGTCTTCAGAATCTGAGGACTCCCTGGGATCCCTGGAGGATGTCTCCCCCAATGCCTCCCAAAAAATGGAAGGGATGGAGGAGGAATTGGAAAGTGGCAAGAGGATTATGTTGGAGGAAACCCTGCCAGATAGCACACCCCTGCGCTTCTATGAAAAGGAGGTGCTGGCTGAGGCCACGTCCAACCAACAGCCTCCAATAGGTGATGACAGTGGAGATTCACCACCAGCCTCTGAAAGCACTGCAGTTTCCCCAGATGACGTAGGACAGCTAGAGAGCAGGGCCACACCAAGCAGCTCCCAAGAGAAGGAAAGCAATGAGGAGGATGAATCTGGCCCGGTGTTGGCAAGAACATCAGAGCGTGCAGAGGAAGGAGGAGGTTATTTCATGGTTTCGGCACCCAGCCAGGAGACACCCAGTCTGGAGGAAGCTGAGGTTTTGGAGGACTTTGAAGAAATCAAGGTTGAAATATCAAATCTCACCGAAGAAGATCCAGAAATGCTCACGGCGCCATCTGAAGTGCCAAGGGGTGAGAGACTCTTTGAGGCTGAATCAGAGAAGGAGGCGGAAGGAACCGTCGAACAGGAGAGCAATGCGGGCAAAGACAGCGAGGGTGGAGAGTTTCCTCCAGAGGAGAGCAAGCCCCACCGCTCGGATTTCACCTGGGAGCCAGAAAAGGAGGATGGTTTCCCAACCAAAGCAAGCGACTGCGGCAGCATTGCAGGCGGTGCTCAAACAGAGAGCGAGGGAATGTTGGATGCTCCCGAGCTTGGTGAACTAGACCCTGAAGATGCTCAGAAGGTTTCTCCGTTGACCAGCACGGATGACCTAGGAGAGATTCTGTTGGAAGGGCAACTGCCTCTTATCCAGAAAGGAAGCCCAGATTCTGGCAGCCCTCTCTCCTCTGAGGATGAGTCACCCAATGTCACCCAATCCCACCCGGGTTCTGATCCAGAGGTCAGCGGAGGACTTCACCCCGGGCAGCCAAAGGATGCTACAGAGATGAATCAAAGTGGCATGGACCACTCCATGGAGACAGTAGCAAAGATTCCGGCAGATGTCATGAAAGACTCGGACATCCTGGAGATTGTCGAGCAAGCTCTGGAGTTTAACCAAGAGCTGATGCTGGGCGCGAGGCTTTCGGAGCTGCACCCTGGAGATGAACAGCAGGCGGCAGGCAGGGTTGACGTGTCAGACCAGACCCAGGAGGTGGGGAAAGACGGCGGCATGAGTGAGCCAGGGGCTCTGCAGGAGACTCTCCTGGACTCCTCGCCGCAATCCAAGGAACTGACGACATCCAGCCACATGTGGACGGAGAGCAATGCCAATGGAGAACTGAATGGGCTGCATGGAGAACAGATATTGAATGGGATCTCAGACCTGCAGCCACTCACCGATCAGAACGACTGTGCAAAATCCAGAGGGCACGAGGTGAGCTCTTTTGGGGATGAATTCTTTGGGAAGGTCACCATCACCCAGGAATTGCACGGAGAGGAACCAGAGGCCTTCCCCATCTTGGAAACGATGCTAAGTCAGAGCCCATTGCAAACGCCAGACTATGAAGAAGGCCACGGAACTGGAGAAGAACACTCCAAGAAAGGCCAGGTCTCTGATGAAACTGACAACAGCAAATTCGCTGACATAATGCAGAGTGCTCACATGCAAAGACAGGACCTTGAGGCTCAGACCATCTCTGTCCCATCCCCTTTCGGAGACGATGTCTTTCACCTGGGACCCAGCCAGCATCTGAAATTCCAGCTCAAAGATGATCAGGAATCGTGGTCTTCAGAAGATGACTGAAGGGGTCTGGGGACGCACTGACCATAGACACATCACAGCTGTTACTTCTGCTCAAGTGAAACCATGTAATTGTAGGGCAGATGTGGTACCTTCACCCCGGTCTCCTCTAATAGGAACCCCTTCTAAACTTAAAATAGGCCATTTTCTATTGACAATCGGAAGCAGCATTTAGGAAATTTACCCTTGTAACACTTACCAATTTTGTAATTTTTTTTAACACATGTGTTTGGATTTTCTGTAGAATGTAGCGAAGTAGAATCAGGGGCTTGGGGTTCAGTCCTGTCTCCGTGGGGTACATAGTTCATGGAGAGTAACACACAAGCTCTACATTGCTGTCTGCATTGGCTACATCCCTTCCCAGACCTGGGAAAATTCACCCTTTGGGTGCAACATGGAGGCTCTTAGGACTGGGAGGAACACACCCATGGGATTTTTTAATTACTTTTTTCATACAACAAATCACGCATTGGACCTGACTCTCAATTATACTACGGCCACTTTACATCACTCTGGCAGTGCGTAACTATAATTCACATCCCTCGTAAGGCCCCATTACATGAGCAGGCCTTAGAGTAAATAAGAATCGGGCTCATTTTCCCTCCTCCATGGCGGCTCTAGAATTGTTTAATTTCCGTCTTCTGGTTTGTCTGTTTGCTTTGTTTACAAAGGTATTTAATTGACAGGCTGTGTCTTTACAAGACCTTCACTGCCTTTTTTTTTTTTAAATCTAAATGACTACAGTCCATTGGCTTGTGAATGGGGAAAATGACCTTGATCCACCGCAAAATACATTCTGACAGCACTTGCAAAGGTTACTGAGCTGCAAAGGCTGCAGTTGCTTTCACACGCCAGGTCTAGAGAACCATCCGACGTCCTTTTAGGACAGCGCTCCTCTTAGAGTAATGAAGGTCTCCTCTGAGCTGGGGTTGTCCTGTCCATTTCCAGCATCAGATGGTGAAATACACCAGCCAAGAGAGAAATCATCACCCAGAGTGAACCAGGGCTCGATTCTACATGGTCCTTTTTGCCCCTTGAAACACACTGCATTTGAAAGAGGGTTTCCGGGAATCCTGGTTGGGTATTGGCCAAGATAACAATACAGGATACAGCTGAGACAACTACCTGTATCTTTACCTCTAGTTTTAATGAGGATGCCAGGAACTCAGCTGAACTTGAAGGCAAAAAAATTTCCAGGGCATCTTCCTCCCTTGTTGTGAACACCTTGCCAGATCTGTCCTGTGTACCTGCAGTAATCAGACCGTTCTGCCTTGGGGGAATGGGAGACACACTGCATGCTGGTTAGATTCACACATTGACCTGCATATACACAGGGTTAGATCCTCAGCTGGTGTATATCCTATCTCCTTTGAAGTCAATGGGCCAGATCCCCAGTGGGTGTATATTGGCATTGCTCCCTCAGAGCCTGTGGAGAAACAGTCATTTACCCCAGCTGAAGATATGGCCCAACACATTCAAAATGGCTCGTTACCTCCCTTCCTGTTGATCTAACAAAGATCCTGGACGAAACAGCCTAATCACATTGATTTAGGGCTAGCTCCCTCGATCATGAATGGGTGATGGTCACTCAGATGCTTCACCAAGGGAGCAAACGACTGTTATGGAGTTTGTCCAACTCATTCATTGCTAGTCCTGATCTGAGAATGAGACCTTTTTTTTTATTCTTCCCTGTGCTGAGCTATCACTGAGCATGCAGGGCTGCCGTCGGTTCCGGGAAGTATATGAAGATGATACAGTGTAACCCAAAGACGAGTGGCCTCCTCTGCAGGCTGCTCGCTTTGGATGAAGCGGACGGCGCAGATCGGCCGCTCCCACCGAGCTTTCTGCTCTGCTGCCGTGTCCTCTACGCTCGTAAAACCAGCCGAGGCGTGCCCGATGAGCCACGCAATGTATTCTGTACCTCGTCTATCCTTTAATAAAGCAACCGGCTTCCCACCTCAATGGTTCAGTGTCTTGCCCTTTAATTCTCCCATAACATTTCAAAGCAATATACCAACCTGCTTAGCGAGTCTGGACACAGAGACATTTGTTCCCGGTTACAGAGGCTGAACCCTAATTGCAAACATTTGTGGTGTGTCTACATTAGTGATCTCTCTGGGGCAGGGCCTGGCTTTTTTGTTCTCTGTTTGTGCAGCACCTTGCGCCATGGGGGCCATGACCGGGGCTCCCAGGGTACTGGCGCAATACAAGTCATAAATCCCAATTGCTAAAGCTGAGTTACTTGGCAATCAATTAGCTGAGTTAAAACACCAACAAAAACTCCAGCCTAGACAACCCCTCGGTGAAACTGCTGCCAGCAAAGTGGAATGAAAGTCCCCTATGATTCCGCAGCATCTTCCCCAGCCCAGCAAGTCTTTCGCTTGGAGCGAAGCTCTTCTGTGTGGGCCCGGGGGGAGGATTCCACTCTCTGTGCTAAGAGCCCTGGGAAAAGTTCCATGGAGTTTGAGTGGAACATGGGTAACATCTAGGGGTGACGTCATCTCTCTCTTTTGATCTTCTGCAAGTGGCTGCCTCCTTAAGGAGTCTCAGTAATCCTTCCCCCACGTCCCCTCTCACAGCGGCCACTGTTTAGCTGCCCCCACCAGCCCCTAGACATCTGCTGTGTGTTTAGGAAGCAGAGACAAAGGGCTGGTTATTGACGTACCTAGACAATATCCCCGCGCTCTCCCTTCAGGGGGCTACCTGTGGATAATTCCAGGACTCAGCTGAATTTCTCGGTGCCAGTGGGATTTTAAGGCGAGCTAACAGCTGTTCTGGGTATGGGGAGGCTGGAGCAGTAGCAGGACCATAGAGGGTGCGGCCCGGGCTGCAGTGATCCAACGTGATGCCACCTGGCACAATGCACCAGCGAATGCTTTATTGCAGCGGGCTAATCTGAGCAGATTCATGCAGGGGCTGGAGAGAGGAGGATTAGATGGATTTCAGAGCTGAGCTTGTACCTGCTTGAGCTCATTGGGTTGTCCCGAAAACGTCCCTGGTACTGAGCCAAGAGGCCTTCTCTACCCCCCAGTTCTGCCATCTGTGTAACTTCACCCAAAGCAGGGCAGGCTTCTGGATTGTACGCCTCCATCCAGCTGATGCCCGTTACCCCAGCCTCTCCTGGAGTGACTTCCTTATTTATCAGCACAGTAGCTGACACCTCACAATGTAAATGCATTTGCGGGCATCATCCCTGTTTTATAGATGGAGAAATTAAGGCCTAGAGATCTTCACATGTATTTAGGCCCCTGATTCCCATGACTTGCCCACACAGGAAACGTGATCGAACAGGGACTGGTACCCAGGTCTCCCACCTCCTAGGCTGGGGCCCTAACCACTGGACCATCTTTCCTCCCACTTGGCCTCACACCCTCATGTCGATGATGTTTAATTCCCAGCCGTCGCCCTGCTTAGGCATCAATCCTCAGCCCGGTTGCTCAAGGGGTCAGGGGAGAGAGGTGCTGCAAAAAGCAGCGAACCGAGGGGTCATTGTGGGGCAGGTCCTCAGATCCGGGTCTGGCCCTGCCTGGTGTTAACGTCCCCCTCGCTTCCCAAGGGAATGAAGCTAGTTTGGAATAAGCGCACCCATGCATGGAGTTAATCAGGAGTAGCTGCCCTTGTACAAGCCCATCGTGTGAAAGCCAGGCCTCAGTTTCCCTACTGTAGAATGGTGATGGTACCTCGCAGAGGTGCGGTCGGGGCCACTCTATTGATTCCCTCTACATACAGGAACTGATGAAAGAGAGAGCTGGGACTTGCAGCTGCCTCACTGATCCCCGAGCCAAACTGATTCCTGCAGAATCACCCTCAGTGTAGTCGAATGCCAGGCCAGCGGAGACTGGCGGGCGGGAGATTCCAAACCCAGCTATTTGTGAGCGCCGCTTGGAAGCACCATGACAGGGTGCGTTTGATTTAGCCATGAGACAGCAGAATGCAGCTGCTCTTTCTACGGAGCCATGGGAAGGATGCCTGGCCGGCTGCCTGCAAGATGTGTCAGCTGGGATGGGCTGATGCAACTCCCCCAGGAGTGGGGATGTGTTTTAAGAGGCAGGAAGATCAGTGAGATTCCGCTTTTCCCCTCCCCTCGGCCATCCCCCTGGCAGGAGAGAAGATGATGCTGCAGCCTGCAGGAGGGGAGTAACTAGGCGAGGGTCTCTGGCCTGGGATATACAGGAGGACAGACTGGATGATGCAGCCTATGCATCTCCTAATTGTCCGATCCCTGGGGTACAGCTCTTTCAGGTGGGCCGGGTGAGCCTGAGGACCAAACAGAGCCGGGCTTAGTTGCAGTGTGGCAGGAAATTGACTCATGCCCTGGTCCTCAAATGTCTTTAGGTGCTGCCAAGGGGAGTTAGGTGCCTAAATACCTTGGCAGCATGAGCTGGTACTTGAAGGCTCAGCCCTTTTCTGTGCTGGGACAATGAGTCTTCCTCCAGATCCACCCGTGCCCACGGGGGGCAGGACCATTCGCTCCTCGGCTCCGTCCCTCCCCCGCTGCTCCTCCCATGCTCCCTGCAGCATATTCCCAGAGACTTTGTCCCAGGAGGTAGCCGCCATCGCTTGCCCCTGCAAGCCAGCCAGAGGAGGCTACGGCTCGGAGGTGCCACAGTCTCGAGGTGGGTCTGAACATCTGCAGCTCCAGCCGCCATTATAGGCACTCAATGGCTACCACAATGAGCCCCACAGCGAGGCTCCTTGTCCCAGCGTCCCCTGGGCTAGCCAGAATCTCTGCTGTACCTGGGCGAGGCAGCTTGGGCAGCCCGCAGAACTCCTGGGTTCTATTCCTGGCTTGGCTACTGACGCGCTGGGGGACTCTGGGCCAGTCCCTTTCTCGCACCGTGCCTCAGTTTCCCTCTGCTGTAAAATGGAGATTGCGCTGTTTCCTTCCCCATCGTGGAGGTGGGATGATGGATTTATTAACGTCTGAGAAGGACTCAGATAATGGGGGCGGGGCTGTATAACCACCTAGGGAGAAAGTGAGCGCTCGCTGGGAGGAAGGTTTTACCGCTCTTAAATTCTCCCTGGCTCAGTTGACTCTAAGGTCACACGAGGCGTCTGTGGCAGAGCTGGGGAAATCGAACCCAGGAGTCCTGATACCCAGGCCTGTGGCTTGGCCAGCAAACCTTCCAATGCGTTCACGATAAGCACGCGTGGGGATGGTGGCACGGCACGCAGCAGCTAGTCTCAGAGCCTGGGGCTGCAGACTCCAGCTAACGCTACAACCTTAAAAAATAGCCGGGTAGCCGGCCAGGCCCAGGAGGCCAAGGGGGTGGTGGGTTCAGAGCCCAAGCCGCACTATCTATCGACCCGGCGTCTCAGGCTCGCTGCCATGGGCTGTGGCGACGCACCCAGTGCCGGAAAGGCAGTGCCCAGGGGAGCAGGCGTTAATGGAGCACCATGCAGGCTGAGGGGGAGAACGGGGGCTGTTGCAAGGAAAGAAGTGGCAGACGCCCGTGAGCAAAGTGCTGCTTTATTGAATGAGGGACGGAGGCAGGACATGGCTCCATGGGGGAGTCTAGCAACTGGAAATAAATGAGCACGCTGGAGACCAGCTGATGCCCTTTAATAGCTGCAGGCTAGCGCCTCACATGACATGATATAAATACTTTGGTAACTAGGGGCCTGCTGTGCCCAGTGGAGAGGGACTGAGATGTGGCAGAGACCCCAGGAATTATGCAGGCCGCACCGGCCAGCCTGCCTCCTTCCCACTCTGCTGCTGCAGAGAGGTCAAGGAAAGCTGAATGTGCACATGCCCATGAAAAATCAAGGCAGCGTGGTGTGGAGTTGGATTTGTCTGGCCAGCTATTGGTGCCTGCATTGGAAAAATGCTGGCTTCCGCTGCCCTGTGCCTCAGTTTTCCCACCTGTGCCATGGGTATGTGCACATGACTGAGAGCCAGAACTCCTGGGTTCTGGGTCCAGCTCTGCCACAGACTCCCTGTGTGACCTTTGGCCATGTCACTTTTAAAAAAAAAAAAGTTGTGCCTCAGTTTCCCCATCTGCAGAATGAGGAAAACAAACCTTAAACACCCTTTTGCAGAAGGGTCTTTAAAACAGGTTCATTATTACCAGTGGATACCAAGCTGATCTTCAAGGGCTGCTGGAAAACTCCTGCCAGGATGCTTAGAGAGATCGGATTTAACCAGGCCAGCTCTTGTGGGCGAGCGAATAGGCGCATTCAAACCATCCCAGCTGTCCCTCGAGGGGCAGCGTCTGGCTTCCTCCCAGCCCGAGCTCTTTTCTTTGCGGCGCCAACAGCTTGCGCCCTCGTTCCGCTGGCACGTTGGGGCTTGAAATGCCAAGACCAGGGTCTGATCCAAGTCAATCAGGCCTTTGTACGTTATCTGCTGAGCCACCACACACAGGCTGTGGGTGCGGTAAAATTCTGTCCTTGCGAGGGAGAAGAAGGGGGGTCTTTGTGCGAGGCGAAGAGGAGAGACAGAGGGCTAGAGGGCTGAGTCACTGGTAGGCCTAATAGTCACCACTGACGCTGCGGCTTTATGGGCACATGCTGTCCATGCTCGGATGGGCAGGGCTGGCGCCAGGGTCCAGATCAATGGAGAGGGGCCGGTGTGGGCATAACCCAGGCTCCTCGCATTTGGGTTGTGCCTTGAAAGCATATGCCACTGACTCCGTATGCACTTCGCGCCGTGCATCTTCCTGCCCTGTGTGAAACTGGCATAAGCGCTCTGCATCCGGTCTGTTCCCGGCCCCTGGCATAGGGAGCGGCTCGGGGCGTGGCCAGAGTGTAGTGCGGTGGTGGGGCTAATCTCTGCTTCTCGGGGAGGCAGATGGGGGCGCGTAGCCAGAGCAAACTGCGTGGTGGCTGTTCTCTGCTTCCCAGAGCCTCTGCGGGGGCCCTGAGGAAATCTGGCCCTGCTGCAGCAGCCCTTTAAGTTAGTCTGGCAGCATTCTCATTTTTTTGTAAGAAACCAGGGAAGGGCAGAGCATGAGCCGGAGAGCTCCGTGTCATTACCATGTGTCCTTCGTAACTATCTGACTAGCCCCTTGCATCCTAGCATCAAATCGCTCTGACGTCAGGTTCATATCATCCCCAGTTTAGTTACAGGGAAACTGAGGCACTTGGCGCAGGAGAGACTGGCCCAGGGCCACCCAGCACTCCAGTGGCAGAGCAGGAGAAAGACCTCTGGAGTCCCGCTTGCCAGTGCTGTAACCCCTAGACTACATTGCCCTCCCAGAGAACCCAGGAGTCCTGACTCCCAGCCCGCTGCTCGAACTGCTGGCCCAATTTTTCAGACAAGCATCTCTCCCACCTCTGACCAGAGCCTCTAAATCTGGCATTCTCCAGCCATTGCCCCTGCCCCAGCAGATCCTTCGGCCTAGGCCAGTGCTCCCGCAAGGGGCACAGCCTTGCCGTGGCTGCCGTCGGCCTTGGCTGGCTGCCCGCTGCCCGGCTCTCTCGCCTCCTCCTTGCCCACACGTGTAATTTAGTTTGGAGGCAGCGAGAGGCCTAAACCAATATCGGCCCCCGTCCAGCTGTTGTGGGGAAGGCTGGAGTCAAAGTCTGATAAGGGCTAATATTTAGCTGGCCTTTCCAGCCCGACTGTTTCCTTTTAAGGGCAAATTCACTCTTTGGGATGGGAACCAAATAATAATAATCCCAGTCAAAAACAAACCCTTGCTCGTTGATTCAGGCACACGGCCTGCACTGAATCACACGCTGGCCCTTTGCACGGGCCGGCTGCAAGCCACAGTCGCTTTTCCAGCTCCTGGCCGGTATACAGACGCCTGAGTGCAGGGGGGTCACGCTGATGCCTGTTTTTGGGGCCTTGTTTCATGGTGCTGCTCATGGAGACGGTGTAGGGTTGAGATTCAGAAAAAGCAGCCCCTGGCTATCCCCCCCGCCCACCATCTCCTGCTCCCAGGACCCCCCCGCAGGGGGCAATTGGCACATAGTACGTTCTCACCAGCACCAGGGTAGGGAGTACAAAAAACGGCCACCCTAGGGCAGCGAGACCTGGCCAGCGCCCCGGCAGCGCTGGCAGGCCAAGATTTGCTACAGTGGCTAGTGATTTGGGGCACTTGTGATGCATTAAAGGGACCTGGCTTTTAGAGGGTTGGTGGCTCAGAACTGCCCGAAAACCAGGCCACTTCAGGTTGCGCACCTGAAAATGGAAGGAAAAACCATCTCACCTCTAGTCACTTTCAAAAATCCTGGCTCTGGGTCCTACACCCAGCTCTGCGAGGGGAGGGGAGTCCAGATTTGCGCCGGGGGACTGGGAGTCTGTATACTGGGGTTCTAGGCCCTGCTCTGGGAGGGGAGTAGGGGCTAGTGGTTTGAGCAGGGGGACTGGCTCGGCTCTGAACCCTCCCCCATTTATCAGCATCCTTCTTGAATTGTGGACGCCGGGACTGACGCAGGATTCCAACAGCAGTTGCACCAGAGCCAAATACAGCGGTAACATAACCTCTCTGCTCCTACTCGAGATCCCCCCGTTTGGGCATCCCAGGCTCACACCTTTTTCGCCAGAGCGTCGCATGTTCAGCTGATTATCCACCACGACCCTGAGTCGTTTTCAGCAGCGCCTCTGCTTCCCAGGACAGACTCCTCCATCCTGTAAGTATGGCCCACATGCTGTGCTCCTCGCTGTGCGATTGTACATTTGGCAGCTTTGGAACGCATCTTGTTAGCTTGCAGCCCAGTTTACCAATCGATCTGGATCAGTGACCTGTCCTCTTCTGTATTTCCCACTCCCCCAATCTTTCTGCCGTCTGCGTACTTTGTGGGTAATGATTTTATGCTTTTGGACTGGGACTTGGCAGACCCAGGTCCTAGTCCCAGCTCTGCCACTGGCCTGCTGGGTGACCTTGGGCAAGTCACTTCCCTGCTCCGTGCCTCAGTTTCCCCATGAGTAAAAAGGGGGTAATGATACCGACCTGTTTGTAAAGCGCGGTGAGATCTGCTGACAAAACGCCTTAGATACGAGCTAGGGGAGGCTTATTTCTGTTGTTCTAGCATGCTTGCTGTGTGTGGAAAGGGTGTGTGCCAATCTGAGAACTGCCCACGCCCCATGTCTGCCAAACCACACCCCCTCCGGGGCCCTGGAAGCACCAGGTGCTGCTGCAGCAATGCACTCGCCGCCCCGCAGACCACGCTGAATCCCTAGGCTGCACCTGCTCCTGGGGCTGGGTCCATGGGGTTCTAACCCCAGACATCTTATCTGGCCTTCGCCCTGTGCCAGCCATCCCCGGGGCTGGGAGAGGATCCCTTTCAGGGCCATTCCCCCTCTCCTGGGAGCTGGAGATCTGGTGCCACCATCTGTCCCCATTCAGTCACTTTTGTCCCCACTTGGGCAGCGAGGAATGGGTTTCATTTCACCAGGAATTTCTGCCTCTCTTGTCCTACAGCTCCCTCTTCCAGCTCCTTCACTTCACCTCCCTGGCAGGCTCCGGGGAGGGGATTCCGCCTTCTGATTTTCCCTAAGCTTTTGTCCTCGGTCCGCCCTGATCCTTCCCTAGTCTTAGGTCTGTGGTTGACTTGGGGCTTGCATATTCCATTGCTTCTGTGGGCAGCACGGATTGCACACCCCAGAGGCTCTGGGCATCCTTCCATATCCCCCCAAACACCCCGTGGGCCCCTCTCCCGGTCCCCTTTACTCCAGGGACTCCCTGCAAGCCCGTCTGTAAAATGGGGCTATCGATACTGACCTGCTTAGTAAAGTGCTTTGAGATCTACTGATGGGAAGGGCTAGATAAGCCCCAACCTGGGTACAGCAGCTCTGTCCACACCTGACACCAGCTCCCAGACTGTATCAAGGAGACCCTGAAACTAAGTCAAAACAAACTTGTAACTGACAAGAAGTCACTGGCCCAAATCTCACTCCCGTCCTTTAGCCGTAATTATCCGGCCTTGTTAAATCTAGTCAGCGGAGCACATGTAATCTAATTTGGGGGACTGTGGGGTCTTTTATGGGGGGGGGGATTGGTATGTGCAAGGCAGAGCGTTGCCGTTGTTCACTGTCCACACTCATACGCACCCACATTGTGAATATTCTCACACACACACACACACCCCTTTGCCCACTGGGTACGTAGTCACACCGATCCAACACACTGTCTCACACAGGCAGACACACACACGTACTCCTTGTCGCATGCAAATCCCCACACACAAAGCATGGTCACAAACGGGTGCTTATGTACACAAACGCTCCCCCACATTCACTCAGACTTTCTCTCACGCACCCACGAGCCCAGTCACAAAGGCAGCCTCTCTCGTGCGCACACACATACAGTGAATATTTCCCAGCAATCTCCCCCTGCCCGAAACGAACCAAAACAACACTGGCCCATGCGAGCACAGGAGAGAGACCCTCCCCGGGGCCCATCTACCTGGGCGAAGAGAATCGACATCGCTAAAGTGGCAGCTCACACGCTAGTGCGTGACTTCGGTTCCACTTTTCGCGGGAGCAAGCCCTTCCCTCAGGCCCGGTCCGCACTTAAAAACTAGATCCGCCTCGCTACAGCACTGTGAAAAACTTCACGCCCTGAGCGTAGATGCGGCTAGGTCAACGGAAGACCCCTTCCATCAAGCCAGCGCCTGCCCCTCGGGGAGGTGGGTTAACTACAGCAATGGGAAAACCCCTTCCAAAGACATAGGAAGCCGCTATGCTCCGGCGCTGCTGCCATAACTGCGCCGCTGTAGTGTAGACATACCCTTCGGAGGCAAGCTCGGGAGGGTAGCGTTGACGCTGCCCCTTTAAGAGCCCACAGACAGCTGCCTCTGTGCCTTTGGCTCCCGTCCAGACAATTAAGGGTTTTGTTTCCTTTAAGGCTGGGCTGAGATGACTGGTTCAATAAAGCCCAGACAAAGCCGCGCTGTGGGGCCAATAGGGAAGGGGGGGGGGGTTGGATGACCTCAGTAGGGTGACCTCACTCTGCACAGCTCCCCATATACATGAGCCTTATAAGGGAAGGACCAAAAAATCTCTCTTATCTCCCACACACGCCAGCCGAAAAAAGCCCCCGTCTCCCTGGGGATGCTAAATATAAAGCGCTTCGCCCTGGCCCCTTTTGCAACTGAATGAAATTGATGGGTTGGGGTTTTTTTTTTTCTCGCATGCATGCGCCATGCGTGTATGTCACCGTTCTATTTATTCACCCGCTCTTTGTCCCGGCTCCAAAGCCTTCGCTGTGTTCCCGGAGACAATGGAAGGCCCTGGCTGCAATGTGAGGAAATGCGGGAATGCGCTGGCGGCTTCTTGCAGCCCCAAAGGAATGCCCGGCGCGGCGGAGAATCGATACAAATAATAATTTTAAAAAACTTTAATTTTTTTCCAGTTTAGTAGTTTGGCTGATTTTGTGTGTGTGTGTGTGTGTGTGTGTGTGTGTGTGTGTATATATGTGTGAGCATTGGGTGGGGTGGGGTGGGGTGGGCATGAGCAAAGGGGGTGAAGCCTTGTGGTTAGAGCAGGGGGCGATGGGAATCCAGACGTCTGGGTTCTAGCCCCGTCTCATGGTTAGAGCGAGGGATCTGGTAGGCAGAAGTCCTGGATGCTGTCCCTGGCTTGGGGAGGGAGTGCGGCCTGGTGGTTGGAGCACCAGGGGTACTAGGAGATGTGCATTCCTGCTTCTGGCGCTGGCCCACTGCATGACCTCAGACAAGTATTTTTTTCTATGCCTCAGTTTCCCCACCTACAAAACGGAGGGGTGACAGCAGGGGTGCAGGTTGGGAGTTTAAATTCACTGATGAATCATTAAGCGGGTGGGAGATCCTGTTACGAAAGGCTCTCAGATGGTCCCTGGGTGCTCCAGTGGGTGAAATACTAACCCCGCTGAAAATGCCCAATGACTTCAATGGAGCCAGGACGTCACCCTATGCCGCCGTGTTAGTGGATTTCCACTAGCAAAAAGAAGCGCTCACTCTAAGCAAAAAACATGGGGGTAGTGAGGCCAAGTGGATAAAGCACTAGGACCTGGGTTCTAATCCTGCCTCTGCCACTGGGTGAGTTGGGCAAGTCTCTTCCTGGCTCCAAGCCTAAGGTCAGGGTCCCACTGGGCCAGGCACTGCACACACATAGGAACCCAGATGTTCCCTGTCCTGGTCCAGTGACCCTAGCCACGGTGCCTCTGCTTTCTGCCTTGTATTAAGAGTGGCCACATGGTCGAGGCACGGGGCTCACTTCCTGTGAGCTCAGACCTTGAATGGTCACTGGGGTCCCTCCGACCAGGTCACAAAAAACAGGCCATTTTCCAGACGCCTTCCGGCATCCGAAGCCTTCTCCTTCCCCTCCCCCCAGCCCAGGTTTGTGTCACATCCCATCTTGGGGCCGGGTGCCACCACCCACTAGCAACCCCGGGCAGCGACGTCAACGTGCCACGTGCTGACACAGCTCTGCCCCCTGCTTTCCCCGAGCCGCCCCAGCTCACCGTGATGGTGTCGCGGCGGAAGGTGAGCTCACGGAGGGGCCTGATCCTCTGTGCCAACCCCGTGCTAGGCAGGAAGGGGTTAATGGCAGCCTGTGAGCTCAATCAGCCCCAACCTGCTTCACCTGCCTGGAGACAGGGGTTAAAAGGAGCAGGGGTGGAGCCCAGCTTAGTAGGGGCTGAGTGGGAGGAGGAGACCTCCTGCTACACCCTTGAAAGAAGGCTCGGCTGGGGCCAGCCAGAGACTGCTACGTGCCAGAGCTTCCTTGGGGCTGGTGGGCTTGCCATGGGGCTCCTCCATGTTCCCTGGGACTGCGGGGTTCTCCCCTGGGGCTCTGCGGAGGAGAGGGCCCAGGAAGGGGCTGGTGGAAAGGCGTAGAGGGAGACAGACCTTAGCTGGAACCTGGAGTCAAAAGGTGGCCAGGGTCCCCTGCCCAGCCCCCAACGAAGGGGGTGTGGAAGTCATGGGCTAGAAAGGGTTAATGGCTCTGGAGGGGGGCAGGAGAGCTGGGGAGGCCCTGCTGGGACTCAGTTTACCCCAGCAGGGATAGGACTGCAAGCCACCAAGCTGGTGGGTCAAGTCCCGAGAACTGCAGGACCAGAGCGGCTGTCAGCAAGGTGGGTGCCTGCGGAGGAGACCCTGCTAGGCCCCGCCCCGCCATGAGGGGGTGCACCCGTTGGCGAGTTCGTTTGTCACCCCTCCATCGGGGGCCATCCCGTCCCGTTGTGTGTGGGGGGCCATAGACCTGCCCTGCCGTGTGTCCGTGTCACCGCATCGCCACGGGATGAGGTGGATCTGCCGCCAGCCATCCTAGCTTGTCCCCGCCCAGTGCAATCACGTCGTTTTGCGGCCTGGCGCGAGGTGACACCATGATGCAGCAATGCAATGCCGCGATGTCATCAGCCGCCGCATCGTCCCCCGATGACGCCAATCTGACCCCCCCACCAGGGCCTGCTTCAGGGAGTACAACCCGCACCCCTGAAAATCAGGATGGCTGGCAAAGCTGGGGGTGGGCGGGGGGATTATATCCTTCCCAAGCTCTGCATTCAGAGGTTCCCCAGCTCCATCCTGGCATTCACCCCTTCTCCTGCCCCCTCGCCAACCCTGACCAAGCCCCTGCCTCAAGGCTGGGCACGTGCCCCCGACGGACACAGCTGAGAATGACCCAGGTCGGAGCCAGGAAAGGCAGCTCCCCATGCTCTATAATAAGATCTCCCCTTACTTAGGGGCCTTTCTAGCCAGCAGCAGCTGCTCTGTTAATACTTCTGTTGCGGTGCATCCCCCCCCACTCCTACACCGCCACCGTCACAGCTGTTGCCAGCACGAGTCTGAAAACAGCAAGCTGGGATTTTCCGGCTCTCACCCCAGAATGCAGCCGGCGGGACCTTTGACCAGAGGCAGATTAAATTTGTCAGCTCAGGGAGCGGGGCAGCTGCTGGAATGTGTGTTTGGAGCCATCCATCAGAGCTGGGATGTATGGGGGGGGACCTAGAGAGCGAGGGGGGGGATCTGGAGTAAGCGAGCGGCATTTCTGTCCAGTGCCAGCTCACATTACATGAAAACCAGCCACGCCGGCTGCTGCTCCCGCATTCCGAGACGCTGCTGCTGTATTTCATAGCGCAGGCCCACGGTGGGATCCCGACCCCTTAGCCACCCTCCCTCGAGCGCCCCCAGAATCCTCTGTTTTGTCCTTCGCACAAGGATCTCGCAGTACTTTCTATACACAAATGATCTAAGCCCATTTTCCATGTGGGGAAACTGAGGCACGGTGACTTGGCCAAGGTCAGCAGAGTGCAGAATTAAAACCCAGGTGTCCTGACTCCCAGTTCTGATTTCTAACCGCTGGATGGTACATCCCCCATTGCAGGTCGTGCTCAGTTGCACTGGCCTGCTGCAGCATTTTGGGGGGGGTCCATGCAGATTCAAAGAGCTAGATATGTCTACAGCTTGGCTCTTGGGTGGCTTTGAGGGCAAACGTGTCTACAGGGGCTTGTGAAGGGGATAAGCCCGAAGGCAGAGGGGGGTTATTTAGGACAGAAGTCGAGGTTGTAACTAAGGGTGCGAGGATGACATTAAGGAAGGGGACAAGAGGCAGCATGGCCCAGTGGTTGGTGCACTAGGCTGGGAATCAGGAGGCGCTGTTCCCAGCTGCTGTGATTTGGAAGAGCTCCTGGTCAGCAGAGGCTGGGATGAGCAAACCCAGCTCTGAAAAGAGCCAACCGGTCTGGCCCTGGCATCCAGAACCATTTCCAAAGCAGTGAACGCCCTGGGTGGTGTTGAACCCAACCTGTAACGGCAGACAGCAACCTGAAGCCCCCTAAGCACAGGAAGGGAAGCCAGGGCTGGGGGAGAGTCGGGGGGGGCAGAGTTGAGGTGTAAGGAAGGCATGGATGGAAGGGAGAGAATGGATCAGTGGGAGGGTGAAAGGCGGTGCAGTCCAAAGGCATGGGCTTGGGAGTAGAAGACAGGCTTGACGGCACCACAAAACTGGAAAGGGGCCCTACTCCCTTTGTGCAATCCTGGTATAAACAGCCACCGTGCTCCACCCCAGCAGTGGCTGCATCTGAGCGCCAGGTGAGCGATCCCTGTATAAACAGCCACTGTGCTCCACCCCAGCAGTGGCTGCATCTGACCACCAGGTGAGTGATCCCTGTATAAACAGCCACCATGCTCCACCCCAGCAGTGGCTGCATCTGACCGCCGGGTGAGCGATCCCTGTATAAATGGCCACCGTGCCCCACCCCAGCAGTGGCTGCTGCAGCTTGGCACCAGGATCCGTGCGATGTGCAGCTTCTCTGGCGCTGTGGGGGCTGCTGGCCCCAGGGTGCAATTGTTCTGCATTCCACTTCCCCAAGCAAGTTGCAGCAGCTGCTGCTGAAAAACTCAGCGAGCCAGCGAGGAGGAGAGTGGCCCCGCGCCCTGCAGGTCTCCTCGGCTCTATTGCAGCCCTAGCCTGCAGTCTGCAAGAGCCGCTGCTCAGAGCCCAGAGGCCCCTTCCCCATCAGCATTGTTCCAGCCTCCCAAACGGTCTCGTTTTAATTAGCGTGTGTGGGGGGCAAAGGAATGACATCATGCGGCTTCCCCTGCCCCCCCCCCTCCTCCCGCAGCCTTGGCTTGCGGTCAACCTCCCTCCATCAAGCTGGTAATTAACGAGGAAAACAGCAGCTCCCTGCCCTAGCCCCTGCCTCCAGTCGGGCGGGATGGAATGACATCATCCCCCGGCTGCACCAAAGCCCCCTGGAATCCTCCATCATCCTCTTCCTCCTCCCCCCGGCTCTTTGTCCTCCTTTCTCAGGCCATTTCTATGGGGCCCGGCGCTTTGGCAGCTAAGAGCCTTTGGGCCTGGCTCTCCGCAACGTGGAGGCTGCTCCGGCAGCTCCAAGGGGCCTTAAAGTGGGTGGAAAGGAGCCCCTGAGAACCCACACACTGCGCAGGGGGCATCCCTGACCGCGACGGAGTAGGGCCCTGCTCCCAGCTAGCAACGTAGGTGGCATGGCGGGGGTGTGGCCGGTGGGCTCCGTGCAGTGGCTATTCCCAGAGTCCACGGGGAGCAGAGTGTAAGTTAGAGCAGCCCCATGGCTGCTCTAAATTATCCCAGGGGCTGGGAAAGTCTGGGCGAGAGTGTGGGGGGGTCGGGAGCGCAAAAGTGGTTTACGGTGGCTTAAAACAGTAGTTTTCAACTCTTCATTTGCAGACCCCTAAAAAATGTCAAATGAGAGTGCAAAAGTGGCTTCAAGCTGCTCTCACCCCAGGGCCGGCTCTAGACCCCAGCGCACCAAGCGCGCGCTTGGGGCGGCCTTTTCCCGGGAGGGCGGCAGGCGGTCCCGGTGGACCTTCCACAGTCATGCCTGCGGGAGGTCCACCCGAGCCACGGGACCAGCGAACCCTCCGCGGGTGCGGGAGGTCCACTGGAGCCGCGGGACCAGCGGACCTTCCGCAGTCATGCCTGCGGGAGGTCTGCTGGTCCCGCAGCTCCGGTGCACCTCCCGCAGGCATGACTGCTTGGGGCGGCCAAATTCCTAGAGCCGCCCCTGTCTCACCCCCTTGCTCTTCCATCCCATCTGGGAATCGGGCCCCGCCTCTAATTGCTCTGGCCAGCTCCTAGCTGGGTGCCCCCCCGGGGAGGAGCGGCGGCCCCTTGGAGCCCCACCCTGCCTCTCTCACGCGGTTCTGATCCCACTCAGTGCTCTACTCAGTTGTATTTGTCCAACATCCATCCGAGTTGCCCCAGCCAGCAGGAGAAATGCGGGGGGCAAGGGTGTAGAACAGTACGATTGATGCCTTTTAATTGCTGCCCCCGAGTCTGTTCCCCAGAGTCTGGGGTGGGGAGCTGCCGGGCAGAGGGCAGGCACGATGTCCCCCAGCGAGGACGGGATGGATTGCAGCCCCAGAGCCTTTGCGCTCCCCAGGGACAGGCCAGGCATGTGCTGCTGGGGAAGGAAATCAGATTCAAGACAGATGGCAAGGAAGGAGTGTGGGGGAGGCAGGTGCAGGAGGCTTGAGTCTGCTGGGCAACCATGGCCACAGAGAGGCACCAGGGACCTGACCCACTGCTGCCCTGTGCGACAGCTGGGCTGCCACCTCCCAGGCATGCAGTCCTTCCCCAGCAGCGCTCTGGAGAGAGAAGGGGAAAGGGGGGGCAGGACAGCCTGTGCCCCCTGGTTATCCTGCACTATGGCAAAGGCCCACAGAAGCACAGAGTAGGGCAGCCCTCCGGCTTTAGCAGCACTGGCCCCAGGTGCAGGGCGAAGGCTGGGTCCTCTCTGCCGGGTCTGAATGGCTTTGAAGTGAACCTGTGACCACCAGCGCAGCATCCAAAGCGTTAACCAAACCAAGCTCAGGAGAGGCCAGGCCCGAGGTGGGTTACACATGAAACTGGCATGGGGCAGGGAGCAGCCCGAGGTTTCTATGCATGGAACTGACTCAGTGACCTCCGCAGCATCTGCAGGAGGAAGCCAGGACAAAGCTCCGGCTTTTCCTTCCTAGCCGTTCAGCTGTTCTCTGGCCCCGTCTCCTCACAGGTGGCATGAGATAAATAAGCCGGCCCCTGGCATCTCCCATTGACTGTGTGGTAGTGGGGACTGTGCTTTTAAGGGCTGAGCAGGATCACTGAACACCCCCAGACCTCAATGGACCAGTGCATGGAGCTGTCAGTTCCTGAAGATCCAACATGGGCTGGCTGAGTGCTGCACCAGATGCATACAGAGGATAAGAAGCCTACTACTGCTGCTGCCTAGAGGAATTGCTCCCTTAGCTCGAGTGGGAGCGGGCCATGGTTTTAGTGCAGAAGGTCCCACCGGTGACCCATGGGAGGGGGGTTCCATACTTCAAACCTTGGAGGAGGTTTAGGTTGGATATTAGGAAAAACTATTTCACTAGGAGGGTGGTGAAGCGCTGGAATGGGTTCCCTAGGGAGGTGGTGGAATCTCCTTCCTTAGAGGTTTTTAAGGCCTGGCTTGACAAAGCCCTGGCTGGGATGATTTAGTTGGGGGTTGGTCCTGCTTAGAGCAGGGGGTTGGACTAGATACCTCCTGAGGTCCCTTCCAACCCAGATATTCTATGATTCAAAGCTGTGTGGCTGTGGGTTTGCCTTATAATCCACCTCTACCCTGATATAACGCTGTCCTCGGGAGCCAAAAAATCTTACTGCGTTATAGGTGAAACTGCGTTGTATCGAACTTGCTTTGATCCGCTGGAGTGCGCAGCCCCTCCCCCCGCCCCCAGAGTGCTGCTTTACCGCGTTATATCCGAATTCATGTTATATCAGGTCGTGTTATATCGGGGTAAAGGTGTAGTTTTTTTGGCGGGGGGAGGGGTTGTTTCTCCCAGAAGTTCCCAAAGCACTTCCCATCCCATGGCCAAACCTCAGGTGCCTTTCTATGATTTAGCCGAGCACAGATTTAGCCATCAGTACCAGGATCACCACTTAAAAGGCAGATAGTGTTTTGTACAGCACCTAGCACGCTGGCCCATGACTGGGGTGCAACATGAATCACAGGCGTCACACAGTTTAGGACAGGAAGCAAAGGCGAGCACGGTGACTAAGTGAGAGCACCCAGGGGAGTGAGGTACAGCAGGCAAGATTCATTTTGTTTATTCCAGTAGCATCACAGTACAGCTGGGCGCTGCACAGCTAGAACAAGAGACAGTCCCAGAAAAGCTCAGTATCTAAACAGATAAGGCAGAGAGGGGAAACTGAGGCACAAATCAAGGAGGTGGCAAAGATGGAAATAGAACCCAGGTGTCCCGAGCTCGGAGCCAGCTCCCTCTCTGCTAAAGCGCACTGGCCCAGAGCCTCAAAGATACCTTTGGGAATCTGGCGGCTGCCTCTCCTCCAGTGACTCAGAAGGTTGCGTCTCCAAACCCATGAGTGGAACTGAAGGCAGGGCTGCTGGAACAATTTGTATAGTGGGGGAGCTGAGAGCCATTGAACCTAACTGTAAACCCTGGATATCATGGAAACCGCTTCCAGCCAGGGGGTGCTGCAGCACCCCCTGCACCCCTAGTTCCAGCACCTATGAGTGAAGCCCCAGAGATCTCTGGGGGATGGACTCTCATGGCATTCCTGGCACTCCCAGCCCATCCCCTACCCAGACCCCATGCGGCACAGAACCCCACCCTCCATCCACCCTCTCACATCCCAGCAACCACCAGGATTTGCAGCACCGCTCAGCCCTGCAAGGGGAGGCTGGGGGATGGTGCGAGCGGGAGCATTCCCAGCCTCTCTGCCATATATCACAAGCTGGCAGAAGCATCCCAATGGAACTCGCTGCGGATTCCAGCCCCTTCCCCACCCCACTGCCCCATTTAGCAAAGGGGAGAAGGGGGTCGTTGGAACGCCAGTTGGCTGACAGCTGTGGTGCTGGGTTGGATTTCGGATCAGGAGTGTCAGGACATCGAGATTTATAATCTCCCTCTAGCTGCAGGTGGGAGTCCACTGCAGAGCTGCTGGGTCGGCTGCCAGATGATCGTATCCTGTTTGAATCCCCTACAACTCCGTTACTGTTGTTTTATTGGTCTGGCAGCAGCACCCAGGGGCCCTAGTCACAGATCAGGTCCGCAGCGTGCTAGGTGCTGTCCGGACACAGAACAAAGACAGTCCCCACCCCAAAGCGCTTCCAATCTAAATGTGAAGCAGCAAGAGACAATGGGTGGAGACAGACAGACTGAGAGCAAGGGAAGAATGAGCCAATACCTGACAGCACACCTGCCGCCTAACCACCGTTAAGGTTTTTCCACAGGCATCACAGCCCAGGAGAGTTTTAAGGAGCAGTTTGGGACATCAGGGGAAAAGCACAAAAGGGGCTTGTTTGAAAATGTAACCAGTAGGCAATGGAGGCTGGCGCCAGCCAGAGATGGGCGGCGACCTCTCGATAACGCATGAGAGAGAGGCCGGGAAGGGCCTTGGGAGTGAAGACAAGTCGCTTGGTTTCCTGCTGCTTTTCTTCCCAGGAGGAGGAACATCAAAGACCCTCAGCTCAGACCAGCAGCCCGTAGAGACCAGGCTCCCGGGCCAAGATTTCGTGAAACTGCCTAATGATTTTTGGGTGCCCCAACTGGAGACACCTTAAAGGGGGCCTGGATCTCAGAAGTATCAGGCCCTTTCAGGTGTCTCAAGGCGGCCTCCCAGAAATCACGAGGCACATCTGGAAACCCGTGGGACCAGCTGCTTCGGAGGGAGATGCAAGAAACTCCCCTAGTGGGCAACGGTGGAATTACCACCCCCGGGGAAAGTTTCTTTCTAAGCCATGTTAGCAAGAGATTAGTTGATGCTCTGGAGCTGGAGAATTCAAATCCTCTTGGGGCCTGATACTCTTTGACACCAACGCCCCTTCACACCCCTCTGCCAAGGAGCATCAGGCCCTTGCTTATGTTTTAAACCCTCACTGTTCTAGTCCTGGATACTCTCATTATCCGTATAAATGCCCAAACCTTTCTGCATCCTGCTACGCTCTTGGCAATACCCTGTGGCAATGAGTCCCACAGGCTAACTGCGTTGTGTGCAAAAGTGTTTCTTTTTATCTGGTTCAGATTGGATCTGTTCCCTCCTGAGGCCAGTTACTTTATTTTATCATTCATTTAGTGTGTGATGCGAGGATTATAGAAGTATAAGATTGATCAGTAGTTAGAAGGGGTAAGTATGTATTACGTAGCTAAGTAAGGAGGGCTGAAATGCAAGGCCTACAGGCTGAGGTCTGTAAGATTTTAGCTTAGCCATATTAGGCCTTAGAGTTAAGAAATGCTTGACGTTCGTGACCAAAGAATAACCCAATGCCACAAGATTAGGGGGAAAGACGGACCAATGGGTGGTATTGCGAAAAATTCACCATAAGATTAATTTTAGATCACAAGATGCCTTAGAGATACTTTCATTTTTCTAACGAGTGCCTTCCCACAGGATACAGGTCGTGCGTCCCTGCTAATGAGAATAAAAGGAACCATATACAACCTCTGGAAAACGGGGTACCTGACACTTTCACGCACATGTGCTGAGTACGAGGTATAGTCTGAATCCCATTATAAAAGAGGGTTAGGAAAACTGAGCTCCCTACGGGAAAACTCCAGCAGGAACCATCCCTCTACTGCTCATCAATCCACGAGAGACCCGTCACACCCTAAGAGCATCCAGGAGGAGGTGAGTATGACCGTACCTATAAATTGTGCATGAATATAGGTAGGATTTATCTGTGCTTGGATAGTCATAACTTTGTTGGTAACGTTAATAAAATTGCTAGAGGATATGAGATGTTATTCTTGTGGCTGTCTGTGTTACTTTCCTTGGTCTTCATGTGTTCCTAGAAGTTCGAGATCTGAAACAAGTGGCAGAGGTAACTGTTGATCTTGAGTAGTCCCTGCAGTGGCATAATATAACATCACTAAATTCACTTAATAGAAGTGTAGCCTTTATTTTTATTTAACACCCCCCCACCCACCATCGCCACCTCCTCCCAGCTCCCCGCCAATCTGCCTTAAAAGAGCTAACCTACAGGCTCTCCCTTTGTGATCCTTCTGCACTTGGTTTTAAACCTACAGCGTTTCTTTCCCCCTCTCTTCCCAGGCAGGGTCTCCCCCTCCATCAGCCACACATTGGCTGGCTCTGACCCACTCCCACCTCCCGCGGAGACCAGGGGAACCAAATTCCGACCCACGGAGAGGGAAAAATCCAGTTCTTTCCAGATTCTCCATCTGCTGCTAATCAGGGGCAAAGAAGCAGCTCGGGGTGGGGGGGAAGCACCAGTCTCGAGAGAGCAGGGAAGACAGAACAACTGGCTCTTTCTCCATCGCTCTCTGCCCCTCTCGTTGTCGTGTGCTTTCGCTCTCTTTCCCCCTCGACTTCGCTGCAAAAAAGAGGGTGAGGTTTTCCCATCCCAAAAGCCATCTCAGTGTCAAATCTTAGTGGAGACAAGGCCTCCACGAAGCCTGACTGTGCTTAATTTGTCATGGAAGAGGGGCCAGGACACAAGCAATTTTTTGACTTTTGTAACTAATGCAGCAAGCCCAGAGGTGCTGGGGCTATGAACTGCCAAGCCTAAATAAAGCACTGGAGCGAGTCACGGCCAGGTAAAAGCTCCATGGGCCTCGTAGGCACTAGGGTTGCACAGCTCACGCGCGATCTCCATGTGCAAAGCGTGCCTCTCCACGCAGGGAAGGGGAGCCTTGGCTCTGGCTCGCTGCCAGCCCTATCGCCCCACACGCTTTTGCAGATAATGAAATGACATCAGGGCCTGGCGCTGGGTGACTAAGACGTTTCTGAAAGGGAGCGGAAATGCCTCTTTCCTGAGCCAGCCTCTCTGAATAACGAGCTGGTGCGAGAGGAAAGAAAGGGCTGCGATTGATGGGTTTATTTTAAGCTCTCGCCCCACTCTGCTGCAGGTGGAAAACAGCTGACCCAGGAGATGTTTCTCTCCAGGAAAGGAGCTTTTTCACACACACCCTTTTTTTTTTCCCGAGAAGAAGCTGCAGGGATGGGAGACAAAAGGTGATCTGGGCCGCTGCTCGGAGAGCAGGAAGTCTCCTCTCTAGGTCCAGCATGGGCAGAAGCAGGGTGGCGTTTCCCCACAACCTGGGCATCAGCCCCTCCCTGGAGACTCCCTGTTTAGTGCAGAGGGGGGAGTTCACTGGGCATGGGCTGTTTCATCCTTTGTCTCCGAGGGTACGTCTACACTGCAAAAACTAAAAAAAACTCCAGCGGCGTCAAATCTCAGAGCCTGGATCTACAGATTGACTAAAACCAGCTGTGTAGACGTTCCTGCTCCAGCTGGAGCTTGGGCTCTGGAAACCAGCCCCCTCCCCAAGGCTGCAGACTAGGGCTCTGGGCTCACTGCTGCAGGATTTTTTTTTTTTCAGTGTAGACATACCCCCAGCTGGGGTGAAGGCCTTGATCTGTTCACTGGGGAGTGGAAGGAGACCCCACAAACTCACTTCACGCAGGCTGTTGGGCAGCTGCGCTGGTGGCAAATTACAGTCACACCCACCCTGGGCTATAAGCAGCCCTTCTGGCCTGGCCATTAAGGCACCGGCTAAGACTCGGGAGGTCTGGGTTCAGCATCTCAAACTCCCTCTGTGATCTTGGGCAAGCCACATCATTGCTCTGTGCCTCAGTTTCCCCCACCTGTCCAATAGGGATAATAGTCCTTCCTGTCTGCTTGGACTGCGAGCTCGTTGAGGACAGGGACGGTCTTTCACGGTGGGGACGTACAGCACCAAGCACAGCAGGGGCCCTGGATGTTCCCATAACACAACGTCCATCACAGTCTCTTTCCCTTCTCTGGATCTGCTTCTGCAGACGCCAAGTAGGGAAATTAAAAAGGAATAATTATTAAGCAAAACCAAAGCGTTGCCTCTCCGCCCAGCTGCCTTGCCAGCACGGGAGGGATTTTAAAACCCTCCTACGGATTTGTCACAGCTGTTGGAGCAAGAGCCGGGCCCTGTTTCAGGCAGTGCTCGGAGCACCACCTAGAGCCTCTGGCAGCACATTGCAAAGGCCGGGAATGCGGCCCAGGCCACCGCTGGGAGTTTCAGGTTGGGAAGAGCGCTGGGCTTCCAGGCCGCGATGCGGGGTTTGGATTTGATGGGAGCACCCTGGGGAGAGCTCAGATGAAAGCCGCTGAAGTCTGCCAAGAGCGGCCGTCTGGCAGGATTTCCCAGGCGTGCAAACCGGAGCCAGGAAACGGGCCTCTCGCCGGTGTGGGTCCAACTTGCAACACAAGCCTGAGGAAGGGGGGCGGGGGGTTGTCTGGTCTGCTTTAAATCCCACCTCCGGGTGTGCAGGGAGGTTGGCCTGGCGGTTAAGGAACTGACCTGGGCTCAATTCCTGCCTCTGCTGCAGGCTTTAGCCAGTCACTTCATTTCTTGGTGTACCAGTTCCCTGGCTGTACAACCTTCCGGTGTTCCCTCCCCGGCGGTGAAAGCCACCCTGCTCCCTGCGCATCAGAGCCCAAGCTCCAGCCCGAGCCGCAGTGTCTACAATGGATATTTTGCGCATCCTAGCGCAAGCCCCAGTCTGTAGCCCCAGGCTCTGACTCGCTGCCGCAGGTTGTTTTGGTTTTGCTGTGTAGACGTACCTGACTGCTACTTGCATCCAAATGCAGGATATTGCCCGTGCTGTTAGGTCACTATTATTCCATGTTCTAAGGCCAAATATTATTACGGTGCTGAGCACAGCCTGTAAAACATACATATTGATAGAGAATCATAATCCCGAGCTCTGATCCCCCACTTTTCCTCCATAGGTCTCCAACTGCTTTACAAGAGAGGCCAGTAGCATTATCCCCATTTTACAGATGGCAAAACTGAGGCACGGAGCAGGGCTGTGACTTGCCCCAGGTCACCCAATCAGTGGCAGAGCCAGGAATAGACCCCCAGGTCTCCTGAGTTCCAGTCCCGTGCCCAGCCAATTTATTGCCCTCGCTTTGGGAGCCTTTGGGGCACATGGTCCTATAGAAATGTAAAGTAATCGAATTTCTCTCTCTCTCTCTCTGCAACCGTCCTCCTGTAGCTGAGAAGAGAGAATCTAACCTCTCTTTCTAGCCATGCCACCAAATCTAACCTAGCTGTCTAAATTAGTTATTTCTAACATCACTGTCACTGCAGTATGTGAGCAACACTGTAATATTCCAGCTTTAGCTCCAGCAATAACGTTTAAATCTATACAAATATTCTCATTTATTGTGCTTGGGACATGAAAGGGTGGAGGCGTTAAGATGGGTTTAAGATCCCTTTTGCACCTCTGTTTTCTGAAGCCTGCAGGGCCCTCCCTGGATCCCGGTGTAAGTAAGAGCAGCCTCAGGGGTGTTCTAACTCACTCCGCACCGGGGCTACTGGGAAGCAGAGTAGCCACAGTGTGGTAAGTTCCAGCTGCACTCCCGATCTGCCATCTACGCTGGAGGTTGGAAGAGGGGCTCATGCAGGGGACGACCTTACCTCAGCTCCACACCCACCAGGGATCCCCCCCCACACACACAGCCAGTGCAGATTCTCAGGGGGTCATTCCCACCAACCTGAAGGCTATTTTACACTGCCAGAGGAAGGTGATTAAAAAAGCAGCCTTTCTCCTAGGGAACCATGGATTATGTCTCCCTCCCCTGATCTCTCCTACCCTGTTTTAAAGTTGCTATGTTCCTTATGAGCCCAGTTAATTAAAAAAAAAAAAAATCTCAGCCTAGGAGAGAGAGAGCTATCCCTGGTCTCTGACCTCATGGAGTCCCACAATGAGCATGCTAGGGCACAGCGAGACAGTTGGCATTTCACCATATTGTTGCTCTCTGCAAAGAGCGGCTGCCGTCTGCATTTTCCTGCAATATCCCAGGTTGCCGGCATTCTTGTTCCATTCTAGCTGCCCTATGGTGTCACCTCTGTCTATTTACTGATGGTTGTAAATTCAGTCTCAAGGAATTGCCAGATTGGATCAGACTCATGGTCTATCTAAGCCCTGTATTGCGGCTCACACAGGGGCCAACACTAGCCACCGCAGAGAAAGGTGCAATAAACCCCCTCATGGACAAAAATAGAATGGCCAGGCTCAGAGCTGAAATTCCTTCCTGATCCCTGGCAATTAGTGGTTGTGTGATGCCCTGGAGCATGAAGGTTTATATCGCTTATAAACATGTATCCTGTGTAACTGTTCTCATTATCCATATAAATACCTAATCCTTTAAAAAAAATCCTGCTGAAGACTTAGTCTCTTATATCTTGTGGCAGTGAGTTCCACTGTTAACTAGAAAAGCGGCAAAGAGTCCTGTGGCACCTTATAGACTAGCAGATGTATTGGAGCATGAGCTTTCGTGGGTAAATACCCACTTTGTCAGATGGAGTGGAAAGCTTTTGACATGCATCCAACAAAGTGGGTATTCGCCCACGAAAGCTCATGCTCCAATACGTCTGTTAGTCTATAAGGTGCCACAGGACTCTGCTGCTTTTACAGATCCGGACTAACACGGCTCTCCCTCGGACTGTTAACTATGGAAGTTATAAAAACAAACCCTGGGGGCAGCTGTCTAGTTACACACCCTCCTTTTTTGTATCTGGGCTGTTCATTGCCTCTCCGGGGCGGTGGGATTTTACAGCCATTGGGACCGCTTCGTTCTGTGCCCACGATTTCAGGATCCTTCCGCTTTTGGATCACCATTAAATCAGCAACCAGGAAACACCCCCAATAAGAGAAAGACAGGGCGCAGAGAGGGGCTTGGGTCATGACATTAACCGGCCAGAGTGACGCCTGTGGGAAGCCTAGGAGAGCCCTGGCCTGAACCGTCCCCATCCCCCTTTCCCACCCCATATCCTCTCTTCCCCTGCCTCTCCCTTCCTAGCCTCTCTCCCCCTCCCCTTTCCCCCTCTTCTTCCTCCCTTCCCCATCCCTCCTTTCTCCCTCCCCTTTCCCCTGCCACTCTCCTTCCTCTCTCCCCCTCCCCTTTTCCCCTCTTCTTCCCCCCTCCTCTCCCCACTCCCTTCCCTCCCCTCTCCTTCCTTCCCCTCCCCCTTCTTCCTCCCTCCCCTCTTCCTCCTCCCTCTCTTTCCTTTCCCTGCCCCTCTCCTTCCTTCCTTTCAACTCCTCTCCTCTCCCCACTCTCTTCCCCCTCCCCCTCTCCCCCTCCCCTTTTCCCCTCTTCTTCCTCCCTTCCCCATCCCTCCTTTCTCCCTCCCTCCCTTTTCCCCTCCCACTCTCCTTCCTCTCTTCCCCTCCCCCTTTTCTTCCCCCCTCCCTCTCCTTTCCCCTCCCGCCCTTTCCCCTCTTCTTCTCTCTCCCCCCCCTTCCCTGCTCTGGGCAGTTTGAAATTGCCACCCTTCCCCGCGATTGGCGGACACTTTCCAGCCGTCTCACCAATCAGAGCAGCGCATGCCCCTGGAGGGGCAGGACGGCAGCCAAGGGCTGGGGCGCATGCGGCAGGGGGAGAGGCCAGCCCGACAGCCAATCAGGGAAGGGAGGAGGCGGGGTCACGCGCTCCCCGCGGGGAGAGGGAGGGAGGTGGGAGCCTACTCGGAACGCCAGCCAATGGGTGGCTGGAGGAGAGGGGGCGGGGCCGGCCCCTTCCTGGGGGCGGAGCTCTGGCGGAAGGCGAGCCAATGGGCGATGCGGGCGCCGTGAGGGGCGGGTCCCGGGGCTGGGCTGCAGCCAATGGGCGGGGAGGGGGCGTGTCTGGGCTTCCAGATTGTTCGGACGGAGAAGGGTGGAAGAAGCTGAAGACGATCCGTGGGTGAGTTACGGGGGGTTCCCGGACGCCTGGGTCCCTTCCCCCCACCCCGTCATGGACTGCGGCTCCCGGGTAGCCCTCCTCGGACTCCTGGGTCCCTTCCCCCCACCGTCGGTACCCCCGGACGCCTGGGTCCCCCCCCCCGGACGCCTGGGTCCCTCCCCTCCCGGGTCTGCGATCCCCGGACGCCTGGGTCCCTCCCCTCCCGGGTCTGCGATCCCTGAGTAAGCCCCCCCGGACGCCTGGGTTCCTCCCTCCTTCCCCCTCCCTCGGACGCCTGGGTTCCTCCCTTCCCGGGTCTGCGATCCCCGAGTAGGCCCCCACCCCGGACGCCTGGGTCCCTGCACTCCCGGGTCTGCGACTGATGGGCTTCTCCCCGCTGGGAGACCCAGAGACCAGCCCCCCCTCCCTCCTTTCCCGGACGCCTGGGTTCTTTCCCCACCCTAGGGAGTGATACCCTGTTGGGGGAAATTCTAGACAGTCCTCTGGTTGCCTGGGTTACTCCCCCACCCCAGGGATTGACTGGACAGTCCCTAGATGCCTGAGTCCCTCTCCCATCCCAGGGTCCAGACGCCCCCCCCCCAGGTAGGGTCAGGGCTGTGTCACCCCAGAGATCAGCGCCCCACGCTAAGGGCTGGGAGAAGTAGGGCAGCCCCACCCTGCCCCAGGTGCTGCAGGATGCAATGCCATCACCCTCCCTGTTGGCACCCTGAGCAGAGAGACCAATGTCCGACTGGGCCAGGGGGACTGAGCGCCCTTCCAGGGTCAGGGATGGGGCTGGTTGGTGCTACCCCTGCTCCAAAGATTCATTCTTCACCAGTGCCTCCCCCCCCCCCCGACCCTAAATCCACTGGTGCTCGAGAATCTCCTCACTACTTACTGACAGCGGGTGCTTCATAGGGCTCGTCTTCACTGCAGAGTTACCTCGAGTTGGTTAACTTCTTTCCAAGTTGACAGCCTTGGAAACTGAGATCTTCTGTTCATCCCCAGAAACGATACAGCACTGCTGGCACCAGTACATGCTTCCCAATGCTGTCCTGCTAGCATCTCACCCGTGATCCCTGCCCTGCCCTGCCCTTGCTGTCTCTGCCGAGACCGCCAATAAGAAATGCTTTTGTACCGTGGTGTCGCTTCCCGTTTGAAACTAGAATAAGGCCTGGCTAGGCACACAGTTGCCCCTGTTTAATTAAAGGTGCATTTTTAAGCAGATTTAGTTAAACCGATGTAACTGCGTGCGAACTCTCTAAGGCCTGGTCTACACAGGGTGTGGGGGGCTCGATGTAAGATACGCAGCTTCAGCGACGGGAATAGCGTAGCTGAAGTCGACGTATCTTATTTCAACTTACCTCCCATCCTCACGGCGCGCGATCGACGGCTGTGGCTCCCCCGTCAACTCCGCTACCACTGTTCACCCTGGTGGAGTTCTGGAGTCGACGGGAACGCGTTCGGGGATCGATATATTGCGTCTAGACGAGACGCGATGTATTGATCCCCGATAAATCGATAGCTACCCGCCGACTCGGCAGATAGTCTGGATGTACCCTTATATTGGTTTCGCTTCTGTTGGTAGATTTACGTGCGTGAGTTAAACTGACGTAGCCAGTTTTAAACCGATATAAGTGCCTCCATAGAGGGGTTTGCACCTCCCCGAGTCAGCCTAGCTCAAGTGAGAGCCGCCGCACTGAAATAACTCGAACAAAACAGAGTCCCCACCACGTTAGCACCACTCCAGCTTCAACTACCCACCCCCCTAGCATGGGTTTAAAGCACCACTTAACTCAAGTGAAAGATCTTTGTATGTGGATGGGTGTCAGGTTGGGGGAGATACTCAAGCTAATGCCGCAGTGAAGTCAAGCCCATAGATTCCTCTACAGTGGTATGGGAGGAAAATTCTGGCCTGGCCCGTTTGAACTCTTATTAGCTGCTGGGCCTGCTGTGCTTTCTGCAGGGCTAGCTGTGCTGCAGGTATTCGGGGTCTCTGTTGTGGAGAGAGAAGGATGTTCTATTCTGTTTAGGTTCTTATCTGGCCCTCAGCGCCATAGTCTCCGAGCACCTTTTGGCAGAGCTGTCCTAAGATACTCCCAGTGTTATCTTGAAAAAACCCCAACCCCCTGAGTTGAAGATGCTTTTCCCAGCAGCATCTGCAACACCCTCTGCTTCCATTTGAACAGACTTTTCCAGCCATTAAAGTTACAAAGAAAAACCACCCAGGTATGAACAAAGCAGCCCCATGTGCCTGAGTCTGCAGACAGACCGCTCCTCCTGCTGGGGCTGGGAGCTTTGCTGACCCTGTAATTAACAAGATTCTGGTCAGTTTCACAACTGCTGTTCAGAGCCCTGTGTGGGTGATCTGGATGTGCTGCTGCCCAGACGAGTGCTGAGAAGCAGCAGAGGTGCAGTAGCTATTTGTGGAGGAAGGGAACCCTAAAAACAGAGGCAGGGGTGGGGGTACAGTAGTGAAGACCCTCCCCACTTGCAGCAGACAAGAGGCTCTGGAGTGAGGGCAAACTCCTTCCAGCAAGTGGAGGATGGTGGAGCTTTGATCTTATTAGTCGTCTGCTAGCCCGAGGCTGTTACACCCCAGCGGGGTCCAGGGACAGCACCCTGCTAAAACTGCCGACAGCTGAGGATTGCCAGGCCCGTCACCAGGGCGTTGATCCTGCAGCCTCACCATCATTCGTACCTAGTCCTGGGCAAGCCAGTTTAACCTGTCCGTGGTGAATCGTCCAACATCTGGCCCCAGTTGTTGTGGAAGGAAGCTGGAAGCCTGCGCTGTTGTCTCTTTGCCCTTTAAACTGTGTTTCAAAATGGCTGAAGTTGGCGAGGGTCTAACCCTGCTATGGAGGGGGCTTCGCATGGACTTGGAAGACTCCACTGGTGCCAAGCCGGTTTAAATTGGTCCAAAGCAAGGTTCCAGCTGCAGCCTTTAGGATAAGAGCATGAGCTCGGGAATGCGTTGTGTGCATTGGATGGGGGTGGGAGTCTAGGGAACAGGTCATGCTGGCTTCAGACTTACCCTGTCCAAGCTACTGGGCGTGTAACTTACACCGTGCCCTCCACCTTCTCAGGCATCCTGGGCCAGGGATCTGTAACAAGGGCCCAGATCTAGGAGTCCCACGAACTCTGTCAAAGCTGGGTTCTGTCTGACCTGTAATCTGGGAGCGGGTCCAGAAGCACTGCAGGGTCTGAGCCTGCCAGCAGCTGAGCATCTCCTGGGAGCTACTGAGCACCCTCAGCGCCTGTGGACTTCCGGAGCAGCTGGGGGTGCTTGTCCCCCGTCGGCAGGCATTCAGCTCCTTACAGAATCAGGCAACCAAGTTTGCCAGTGCCGCGTTATTCAACCCTCTTTGGTAACCTAATCGCAATGGATTTTCCAGCACCCAGGGTCAGCTGCATTGCTCCTCCCTGGTGCTGTCAGCGCAGCTGACTTGGGCCAGTCTGCTGCTAGCAGTCAAGCTGGTCCGCTTTAATTACCTGAGCCAAGGGCCTTTTCCACTTGCCAACACTGGAAGCAGGCGCTAAACAGGCTTAGCAGCCCTGGTTGGGAGGGGAGGGGAGCTGGGAAAGAAGCGTGGAGAGGGATTAAATAGGGGAACACGGAAGGGAGGGGCGTCCCCATTCTGAGTCGTCTTCACACGCCACACCCTGGTGCTTATAAAGGCGCAGTCCATAGGCCAGCAGATGTTGTCTGTTCCCAGCGTATTGCCAAGGATGGGCACTAGCAGGGTCGGTAACAGGGTCTGGAGCCTTTCGCCTCTAGATAACCCATCCTCAGTCAGCCCTGGTCCCCGGAGATTGCAAAGGCATCCCTGCCTGGTGGCTCGTGTAGGCAGTAAATTCAGAGAGGGACTTATCGTAGTTCCCAGCGGGCAGGTATCCGTGTTGCCAAAACCACCATCGCCACCATGATTAATCGGTAGATTTCAAAGCCAGAAGCAGGGCTGCCGGCGGCAAAATCTGAAACTGAGGCTCGGGGCCAGAGTGAACCTGCAGTGGTGGCTCAGCTCCTGTTCAGTAGGGCTGGACCCAGCTTCCCGCTCTGGGGTCGCTCCATGTGGGGTCGCAGTGCCACTTGGGTTTGGCCCAGCCGTGACAGCAGATCCACGGGGGGGAGCATGTCCTGCTGTCTGGATAAACAGAGGATTCCAGCCTCCAGGGCTCTTAATCCTGCCACTAGCACTAGAGTCCCATTTGTGGGTCTGTCCCCTGCCTGGGGCAGTAACCTAGGACTTGGGAGTCCTGGCTTCGATTCCCAGCTTTGCCACCTTGAGTGAGTCCCTTAGCCTCTCCGTGCCTCGGTTTCCCCATTGGTACCATGGGGATAATAGCCCAGCCCTGTCTCACGGGGGTTAAAGATTTTGAGGCGCTCAGATACTGCAGCATTGGGGGGTCATACGGGTTTCTTAGGCTGGTGTATAGTCTGCCAGCTCAGGGCACGGGGCCTGTGCGAATGGGTGCAGCCGTTCGGGGGAGCCAGCGGTTATGCGCGGCACTGGCAGGGGGGCCTCTTTGAACCCGCTTTCTCCTCCTCCAGCAGCGCATCAGAGGGGAAAGATGGTGAAAGAAACGGGCTACTACGACCTCTTGGGCGTCAAGCCGGGCGCCACCTTGGACGAGATCAAGCGCGCGTACCGGCGGCTGGCGCTGAAATACCATCCCGACAAGAACCCCAGCGAAGGAGAGCGGGTAGGTGGAGAGGGCAGCGACCCCTGTGCGCCCCTCGCCCGCTGGGACAGGCGGCATCGCTAACCCTCTCCCCTTCCCCAGTTCAAGCAGATCTCGCAAGCCTACGAGGTGCTGTCGGACACCCAGAAGAGGGCGCTGTATGACCGGGGCGGGGAGCGGGCCATGAAAGAAGGTGGCACGGGAGGCCGAGGAGGATTCGGGTCCCCGATGGACATATTCAACATGTTCTTCGGAGGAGGGGTGCGGATGCCTGGCCGGCCAGAGAGGAGAGGTACCTGGGATGGGTTGCTGGGACACAGGGCTTCGTGCTGATTGCATGGGATGGGCTCACCCATGCTAGAGATCAGGGTTAAGCCCTCAGGTCTTCCTGTTCAAGGGAGACGGTGGGGGTCTGGCTCTGCGAGGCCCCCGGAGGCTCAGGTCCTGCAGCAAGAGGCTGCATTGATGTTGTGTATTGTCCCTGCTGAAGGCAAGCTAAGAAAGGATAAGTGAGTCCAGATTCATTCTACTGAGCTTGGAGGGGGTCTTAGGCACTGAGGTCTCCCCACAGCCACTTTGGGTTGTGATCTGGTCCTGCGTTAAACTGGGGTGCTGCAGAGAGAGGCGTTGGCAAGTCAGTGGAGGGCTCTCTTCCCCTGGTAGTCTCATGGAACCGGTCCCCCCGTGTAGCACTGGGGGGGCGCCGCGTTGCGGGGGGCGACCCCTGTACAAACGAAGCCCCAGCCCTTCGTATTCATTACAGCCCCATAGCCAGGAGCTGGAGGGGGGCTAGCCCCAGGCTGCTGTCCAAATTCCCACTTGGGTAATTACATCCTGACTCTCTGCATGCCCCCGGGGCTTTCAGTTAACTACAGGGCGTGCAGGAGAAGGGGCCGCTCCGCATTAATGTGTAAATACCGTGTGAGCTGATCAGGGGAAATGATTACTGTATGACGACAGCGGCATGTTTACTGGCTGCATAGGTGCGTCCGCTTAATAGCAGGGTTGTTGGGAGCCATGGTAGGGAACAGAGGTTCCAGATCAAACCCCACCCGGTGAACAGGAAGCGAAGAAACAAAACCCGCGCTAGTAGTCGGGAAGATGCTGAAGCATCCAGCTGTCTCGCTAGGGCTGGGAACGGACAGATCACTGCGGTCTAGGGAGTGGGGGGTAGAGGAGGGCCGTTGCCAATGAGTTGTTTGGAGAAGAGGCCAAGATGGAGACTCGGGCCCTGCAAAGCGACTGGGCCTTCCTCGGTTTCCAGGGGCTGATAAGCCTTGGAGGAAGACGGATGTGCCGATTAACTCTTTATTAGGTTAAAATCCTCTCTCCCTCTCCTGCTTTGCTGTTAAGATTGAACAATTCTTTGTTTTACAAAAGTTGTCTGGTCTCTGTATTGACTGGCTCCCAATGGGAAGAATTGCAGGGGCCAAACCCAGCCAGGGTGACATTATATAGCTGTTCAATAGCTGCCACGTTCCATCCCCAGAGGTGGCTGCATTTCAGTGCTGGGTGAGTGACCCCTGCGCAGCATGGCTCTTTGCTGTTGAACAGCTGCTACTTTCCACCTCAGAGGCGGCTGCCTTTCTGGGTTGGGCAAAGCGTTCCCTGTATGTATTTAGCTTGTAAAGCTTTTCTGAGGCACTGTGGAGATGGCTTTAGGTGAGGGGAGACTGCTGTCCCTGTGGGGCATCGGGACGGGAGCCATGTCCTCGGTTGGAGGCTGATCTCGCTCTGTCCTGTGGTCAGGAAAGACAGTGGTGCATCCGCTCCCAGTGACCCTGGAGGATCTGTACAACGGCACCACCCGAAAGCTGTCCCTGCAGAAGAACGTCATCTGCAGCAAGTGCAACGGTGCGTGAGCCACAGGCCCCGGCTCGGGGGCCCTGCATCTTATTGACATGTAAAAAGTGAGGTGGGATGCCTAGCCCCGCCCCTCCAATCTCCAGCCAATGAGGAGCAGGAAGGGCGGAGCCTATTGGGACTTCCTCTTTCCCATGTGCATTTCAAAGTTCCCTCTTGCGTGCCAGGAGTGACCTTGATTTGGGGGTGGGGCTGTAATGGGGGGTGGGGCTCGGAGGCCGGATCCCAGACTAGGCTGCTTCCTGCTGAGTTTCACCCTCAGATTATGGAGACTCTGCTGTGGGTGTATGGAGAGGAAGCTTGGTCCAGGGGCCAGAGCAATAGGCTGGGAGTCAAGACTCAGGTTCTGTTCGTGGCTCCAGGAGGGGAGTGTGACCTAGTGATTAGGGCAGGAAGGCCTGGGAGTCAGGACTCCTGGGTTCTGGGCCTGGGAGGGAAGTGGGGGCTAGTGGTTAGAGCAGAGGAGTGGGAGTCAGGACTCCTGGGTTCTGTTCCTGTGTCCAGGAGGGAGGTGGGGGCTGGTGCTTAGAGCAGGGGATTGAGAGTCAGGACTCCTGGGTTCTGTCCCCAGCTCTGCCAAAATCACTGCACCAGATGGGCATCGTCAGGCAGTGGCGATGAGGATTTTGCTCCACCCCTTCTCTCCTCCGCCAAGAGCTCTGAGATCCCTGGCTGGTACCTCCTGTCCATCTGTTCCATGTGTCCGTTCACCCTGCCCATGAGGGGATGTAAGCTGGCGACGATGCGGGAGCTTCACCCCGAAGCTGCTGCTGTGTAGATCCGCATCGCATCTCCCAGCTCAGAGACGAGCCCCCAGGCCTGTACAGACGCCCTCGGTCTTATCTCTCCTCCCTTGTCCGCAGGCTGCGGGATCCGGGAGGGTGTCGACAGCAGGTGCCCCAAGTGCCACGGCACCGGCATGGAGTTTCACGTCCACCAGTTGGGGCCCAGCATGATCCAGCAGATCCAGACCATGTGCTCGCAGTGCCAGGGCCAGGGCGAGTGGGTCCGGCCCCTCGATCGCTGCCTCACCTGCAACGGCAGGCGGGTGGTGCGGGAGAAGAAAATCCTGAACGTCCACCTGGACAGAGGTGAGGCCAGGGCGCTGTCTGGATCGAGAGAGGGTTGAGTCTGGCCCTGGGGAGCCAGGACAGGCACTTTGGGGTGAGCCGGGGCGCCGGGTGATCAGTGTTGATTTTGCAGGCATGCAGGACGGGCAGAGGATCACGTTCCACGAGGAAGGGGACCAGGTGCCCGGCCTAGAGCCTGGGGATGTGGTCATTGTCCTGGATCAGAAGGAGCACCCTGTCTTCCAGCGCGTCGGCAACAACCTGGTCCTCCGAAAGGAAATCAGCCTGGTGGACGCTCTGTGCGGCTTCAGGCAAGTTGTCCGCACTCTGGACAACAGGACCCTGCTCGTCTCCTCACAGCGCGGTGAGTCGGCAACCTGGAGCAGTCAGGATTCCTGGGCTCTGTTCCTGGGAGGGGAGTAGGTAGAGCAGGAGGGACTGGACACCAGGACTCCTGGGTTCTGTTCCCACCCCTGCCACTGATATACCTGTAGGTAGCCCGGGGATGGCCCAGACCCCCACACACGTTGGACCCAAAAGATGCCTCCTTTGAAGGTCAGTCAAGCAAAGCCCTGCGGCAAGGAGCCCCCCACCACGCAGACCATTGTGGGGGGCTCATATAGGGACCTCCGCAAACTGCCCACCCCCTTGAATGTCTAGTTCTGGCCATCTCCCTAGCACCTCTTGAGCACAGCCTGCCAAGGTGTGACCGTGATGCGGTCCCTTGGGCTCACTGCCGGTAGGGGGACGCCGGCTGGAGCCCAGCAAGCCAGGGGCCCTGCAGGGAGCTGTCCCACCCCTGCGAGGCTACAGGCATGTGGGTTTCCAGCATCCTGCACAGGGGCTGAAACCGCCTGGCTTTCTTTAACCTCCGCCCGTTCAGGTGACGTCATCCGGCCGGGATCCGTGAAGTGCGTCCCTAACGAGGGCATGCCCGTCTACAGAAGTCCCGCCCAGAAGGGCCAGCTCATCATACACTTCCAGGTGAGGGGCGGGGCAGGTACCTTCCCAGGGAGCCCACGGGGCTGGTCCTCAGCGGGGGTGTCAGTGGCCCGAGCCCCGTTGATGGCCCCAGGCCGGTTCACACCGGCTGAGGACCCTGTCTGTCCCTGAGCTCCGCAGCAACGGAATGACCGGCTGCCCCAAGGAGACACCCAGCAAACCCCATCCAGGCTTGAGAGGGTTTTGCCTCCTGTCTCGATCAGCCCTACACCGAGCAGCAGCCACTGTCCGGGGGCTGAGACGCAGAGACTGGGGGGATCAGCTCTGATGCCTCTCACAAAGCACCACCCGCCTTGCACTGGGCTCTGTATCAATGATTAGCCCCCCACCATGTGGACCTGGGATCCAGAGCTACGCCTGGAAGGGGCCGTCCGTTCCGAGCATCTGGGGAGAAGCAGGGCAGAGCCAAGTTAGAGGGAAGATCAGAGAAGCAGTCAGGGCTGGGCGGAGCTGCAGCGTCTCTGGCTTAGCTCCGTGACCAGTGAGGACGGTGGGCTAAGCCCCTGGTGACTCTCTGTCTCCCTCTCGTGCCCGGTTCATATAAGAGGCTTATGAGTCACCTGCTGCCTCCAGCTACTAGGCTTCAGTGCTTTGGTTGTGGATGTAGCTTTTAGGTGGACACATTGTGGGGTCATTGACTCATTCGGGGGTCGTTTCCATCAGGAGGGAGGACGAGAGTGGAGCCAGGGCTGTTGGGGTGATGTTGATGACAGTTCTTGCTGTCCAGGACTTTCCCACCCTCCCTGCACCATGGGCCCTCGGTCCTGGACATCCTTCCACATCCCACTTTGCGTCCCCCAGGTGAGATTCCCAGAGCCAGGCTGGCTCTCCCCGGACCGTCTCCGCCAGCTCCGCACCTTCTTCCCCCCCCAAGAAGAAGTCATGGCGACGGAGGACATGCAGGAGGTGGAACTGAGCGACTACTTCTCCCAGCCGGGACACTGGTGGCAACCCCACACTGGCGAGGCCTACCACAAAGACGACTTCGAGGAGGCCTCACACCCGCATGTCCAGTGCCACACGTCATAGCCCCCTCCCTGGAGCGGAGGGGGAGGACGGGGCGAGGGGGGCGGTTCGGAAGGTCGTGCGGTTCAGGGATGTAAATAGTTAACGCTGCCACCGGTCCTGTTCGGCGTAGCTTCGGTCGGTCCCCGGGGGGCGCCACAGAGCCCCTGCGGCAGGAGGAGGCTCAGCACAAGGAGTTCCTCACATCCCACAAGCACGTTCCCAAGGGCTCAGGATCCAGCTAACAGTAGTTGCTGCCTCCGAGGAGCGTAGTGGTGTAAAAGGGTCTCCGGGCACAATGCATCAGGATCAATGTCTGCAGGGATCATTCACCGCTATCGCTCTGGGGGCCTGATTCTCACTCACACCGAAGCCCCTTTAGGCCCCAGTGAGGAGGCCTTAAAGTGGGAGGAACCGTACCCCGCGCCCACAAACAGGCCCCTTTCGTGCTGCCAGAGCAGCATCAAAGAACCTTAGTTGTCCTTGAGAATCGGGTCCTTGGGTTTAAACCCCTTCCAGATTCTCCACTCAGCCCCATGGGAATTTGACCGGCTTTAGTCAACGTGCCGTGTTTGCACTAAAGCTTCGTGCAGTTTCGCGACCTGCTCTGGGAGTTTTGCTTCCTCCTCTGCTTTGGGTGGACTCTCCGGCTTCCCCGCCTGAGCTGCAGAGACGCGCTCGCTCGCTCGCGAGATCTTCTTTTGCACATTTAAGCAAAAGGGGCTGTTTTCCCGGGGAGGGAATAACAGGGACTTTTTAAACAAAGCCGGTTTTCCTCCGCTTGGAAAACGCCAGCAGCTTCGCAAAGACACCTGCCCGCTTGGGTTTTCCGCTGACTCGCTTTCCCTTAGCAAGTAACAGAATGTGGAAAGAATGCTGAGGAGTCAGTGGCACTTAACGACAGATAATCCCAAGCCTGGAATCAGATCCGCCCGGAAGGAGGTCTAGGGGCCAAGATCTAGTCTGAGGAGTCTGGGTCTGCTTCGCAGATCTCTACTGCCAACCCTGTCGGTAGCACTGAAATCCCAGGGCTTGATTCCCAAGTGCCCTGCCCTGTTGTTATTTACACCAGCGCATAGTCGGCGCAAAATGCTACTGGATCAGAACCGGTGTGAATGCACCAGGCGTAGGGCAGTGAAGAATCAGTCCGGCCCACAGGCGTTTGGGGATTGTAGCGCCATCTACTGGTAGTCCTGAGCTATGCGCTATCCCAGAATAAAACATGGCTCAGCTGGTTCTTTCAAGGTCATACAGTTGCTTTTTCTTTTCATTGGACGGAGAGGGCTCTTGATGCTTCTTGGTTTTAATCGCCTTCCTTTCTCGTCTGTCTGGGCCGTGGTGCGTTCTGGTGGTTCACCTTGGGTCTGTCCAGTCAGCTGAACTTTTTACAATGCAAAATACCGTTGAGTTTACTTCTCACCCCTGTGCCAGGCCCCGTAGCTAGAGGCTCCGCTTCTCCCGTCACTCCCAGGTTAATGCGCCCGCCCCTCCAGGGTGGTCGATTGGAAATCTGCCACGCCGTTCACAGTAGCAAAGGCTGCCACTCATTAATGCTGAAGGCTGATTTGTGCTGCCATCTTCTCGCTGAAATGCTAGAGGTGGTTAAAGAATCATTCGGGTCCTGAAGGTCCCACACTGAGGTTCATGGGCTAGGAGAGGACCTAAGAAGTAGACCTGAGTTTGAGAGACCCACAGTACCTGGTAGCAGAATGCAAGAGAGTATGGCTGAGTGGTTAGAGCAGGCAATTGGGAGGCAGAAAATGTGGCTTCTGTTCCCCGCTCTGCCGCTGTGACTTCAGCAAGGCTCTGCCTCAGTTTCCCCAGCTGTAAAGTGGAGATCATGCCTACATCACAGGGGTGAGCTGAGAGACTTATCTCCCTCCTTGGACGGCAGGAGCAAAGTGCGGAGTCTTCTCAGGAAACCTCCCTGCCCAGCTCACGGTACAAACCCTGTGCTCTCCACTGCCCTGAAACTGGCCCCAAGCACTTCCTCTTGCGGCCACAGCTGATCAGCAGAGAGCTCTGTTTGTGGCACTCTTCTTCCTGCAGTCATCACTCCTTGAGTCATTCCGGGAAGCCGAGACCCAGAGCACAGAGTACTGGCCCGCAGCAGACGGGGGTTGGAGGTGAGCAGACTGCGTCGGGTGAAGAAAAGCTGTAGCCTAGGTGTTCTGACGGACGGTCGCCTGTTGCCAGCGCATGGGGGGACTGGAAGCAACAGGAAACGCATGTGATCATTGAAGGAAGACACCAGTCCTGCCGCAGCCTTTCTTGTGACTTCCTGTGAAGCAGCCAGTACTGGCCATTGTGAGAGACAGGCTACTGGATAGATGGATTCTGGGTCTGAGCCAGCCTGGCAGTTCTTGTGTGCCACAGGCAAGCTGAACGTTAAGTGAATGCAACATCTGGGTTGAGGATTTAAACCGTCAGCCAGGTGGGGCCACGGGGGAGTTTTGCTCGAGCAGCAACTGTGTTCTGGACCAGGGGGTTAAACACAAAAAAGTATTGGCCTAGGGTGAGGGGCACTTGGGAAATAGGGAGAGCTCCCACCCCGGTTAAGACAGGTGTGTGGCTCCTCTGTTAGGTAGACCATGGTACGTACCGAACCATAGTGGTTAGGAAAAGCGCCACATGCAGTGGTGCTGACTTGATTCTGCTGCGGGGGCCTGGAGCTCTCTCGTTGAATCCGACGCTTCCCGTCAGCCCAGGGGGGATCTGAGAGTCAAGCTGGTGCATCGTCACTGGTGAACGTTCCTCCAGGCCCTTCGGGGGCGCCTGTGCAGCA
The DNA here is from genome assembly GCF_016161935.1 of Mauremys reevesii. NCBI lineage: Eukaryota > Metazoa > Chordata > Testudines > Geoemydidae > Mauremys > Mauremys reevesii. The sequence goes on along the minus strand of NC_052646.1, from coordinate 3,853,857 downwards.
GGGTGAACAAGACTCCGGTCTAGCTCCCCTGCTCGGTTCTGGGGTTAATGAAAGGTCGAAGGGCTGCTCTGAGCTGCCTGCCGTCTGCAGGGCTTGTGGCACGCCTGGAGCAGAGCCGATGAGTAGAGACCGGGCTGATGCGCGCTCCCTTCAGGCCAGGCCAGTCGCTTCATTTCTGCCCTTTCAACATGAGCGCTCCCCCGCCGCTCCCCCTGGGCAGTGGCATCCACCCCCCATCCTGCACCCCATGGAGCCAGTCTCCACTGCAGGGGCAGAAATTCCCAAGCCAGCTTGGAACGGGGGAAGCTCATCTTTGCTAAACAATCTCCCCCCAGTGTGTGTGACGCCCCTGGCTCGTGAGCTGCATGTTTCCTCCAGGGAGGGAGCGCTGACTAGTGGTTAGAACGGGGGCTGGGAGTCAGGAGAGGCCCTGTCCCAAGCTCTGGAAGGGGCTGGGTGGGTGTTAGGGGTTAGAGCCGGAGACTGGACCCCTTCCCGATAGGGCGGAGCTAGGCCTGGCTTTGAGCCCTCCCTACACCTAGACAGATCCCTCTTCATCTAGGGGCCAGCGCGCCTCCCACCCCCGCCCCAGGATGCCCTCGGGCAATGGCAAACCCACCTCATTGGCGATTCCTCCCCAGGCTGGGAAATAGGCTCTCCGGGGTGCAGCTGACAAATTCAGGCTGCTGTCACACCCTGTGTTTAAATGGGGGGGGGGGCAAGGCCTTAGCCCCAGGGTTCTCAACTTGGGGGTCACGAGAGGTGTCGGGATCAAAGCTAAAGGGAAAGGCTGGGGGGAGGGGGCATAGGCACCTTTATCCAGACATCAGCTGCCCCCAGGGCATTTGGGGAGGGTCCGTGTTCTCTGTGCACGGGGTGACAGCACCGCTATGGCCATTGGCGTCCTGGCCAGGTTTATGCTCAGGCTGAGGGTACGGGGTACAAACCTTGCTAATTATCTCAGGGCTGCTGTTCCCTCCCCCCGGGGACCCTTTGCACCAGCTCTGGCAGCATAAAGGGGCCAGGGGGATTCACACTTGCTGTGAGGCCCTTGGGCTGGCAGAGCAGTGGGGAAAAGGGACCTGGAAAATGAGACTCGGGCCCTTCTGCTTAACTTTCTTTAGTCAGTTTCTTTCTTCGCTCAAAGCCTAAATCAGGCTCCAGGAAGTAGCGGGGGGAGGGGGATTTTCTTTCCTTTTTGCACAGAAGGGAGTTTTTAAAAAAAAAATAATTTATTTTTTAAAGGATTTTAAATTGGTGTCTGTCTGTCTCTTTTTTTTTTTTCTTTTGGGAAACTTTGTACATGGCATTAAAAGCGAATCCGAGTCTGACCAGACCCGTGTCTGCTGCTTTATTTCAACCCAGTCGGGAACCTGTCTTGGGGGTTAAGATCCAGGATGGGGGAGCCCAGCTACTGGGGGATCTGTGCCTGGCTCTGTAGCGGCCTGATCCTGTGCGAGGCTGGTTTAATTTTGTCCAAGGGTCCCGTCTCTGGAGGCTGAAATTGAGCCAGAGGGTCCCACCGGGGGTGGGGGGAACACAGCGTGCCCTGCCTCGCCTGGGGCTGTATCTGCCCTTTATTAGATTTGTATCGAGGCCTGAAGGGCTGACCCAGTAGTAAATTCATGGGCTGCCTGGTGAGAGCTGAGGCAGGGCGATGGGGGAGGACATCCATCCTTCCTTCGCCAGCTCCGGCATTTCCTGCCTAGGGAAGGAGCATGGCCTAGCGGGCAGAGCACTGGCCTTGTATTCTCCGCTCTGCCATTTGCTTCCTGGGTGATCCTGAGTAAAACACTGTGCCTCAGTTTCCCCATCTGTAAAACAGGGAGGACAATACCGCCCTCCTTTGCAAAGCCCTTTGAGATGTGCTGCACAGCGGTATGTAAAAGCTTGGGATTCGCCTTGTGAGGCCTCGAGTTCAGACAGTGGGTTGTTGATGCCAGGCTGGTAGGCTTTGAAGTGCTGTTAATTAACCTTGGAAACCTCTCAAGTCTGCTCTCCTCTGTTTGCTTCACAGCTGCGGCTTGTGGAATTACTCTGGGAAAGGAAAGAGGCGGAGGTTGAGTCTTTCTTTAACAAAGGCTGCGTTTCTCCGTAGTGTCCCCTGGGCATTTTGAGTTAAGCATTGGTAACAAGAAAGGGTTTTTAAGCCAAGAATGGGCCAGATCCCTGCCCTTTGCCACCAGGTTTCACTTGATTCTTTTCTCTGATGTCAAACCAGGCAGCTGTAGTCATTTGAGTATCCCTGATCACTTTTAATGTGAGGCCAGATCTGAATGCCCCATAAAGCCCCATGGGCCTGGCTTGTCTGATTGGAGTGTGAGCTCTTCGACACAGGGATGGGCTCTGGCTATATGTATGTACAGCTCCTAGCACACTGGGGGATCCTAGGCGCTACTGTAAGACACGCCATAGTCGTACCTACATCCTAAACCTCCTGCAGTCTTGTACTCCGTGCTACTGCCTCTCAGCTGCAAAGGCTTACACCCCGGGTAGTAAATCCGTCTGGCTGGTCTAATCACCAACAGCGAGGTGTCAAGGTGCAATGGACGAAGTGTCTGAAAGCCGGGGGGCGGGAGAGAGGGTTTAGTTAGTGTGCAGGAGAAGGCAAAGAAAGAGAAAATGACTTTGTGCCATTAATTCTGGGATGGATTAAGAGGAGTGTCATATGTAAGATCCGGGAGCTAATTGTCCGGCTCTGCTCAGCACCGACGAGGCCTCTGCTGGAAAACTCTGGCCAGTTCTGGGCACCAAGAAAGATGTGAACAAACTGGAGAGTCCAGAGGAGAGTGAAAACCACGAGTGGTTTAGAAAGCGGGGCCTGGGAGGCTAGGTTGAAAGGCCTGGTCGTGGGAAAGGCTGCAGGGAGGGACAGGAGAAGTCTTTGCATGGGTGAAAGGTTGTTATGGAGGAGGGTGATCCATTGTTCTCCACTGACCGTGGTACGGCCCTGCACCGGCCCTCAGGAGACCTGGGTTCTGTCACCCCTTCTGCCACTGACACGCTGTGTGATCTGGGGCTCTCCCCGCAAAAGCGTCACACCTTGGTCCAATTCCTGTCGCTGCTGGGGGAGCTTGGGCATGTCACTTCCCAGCCCCATGCCTCAGTTTTCCCCTCTGTAAAGTGGGGTTAAAGGAGCTAGGTAGGATTATTATTCAGTTTTTCCTAAAGGGAAAAACCCCATTGCTTGGGGTATTTAAAACCAGCCTGCAGAGAACAGTACGATAGCCCTGCCTGGGATAGGAGTTGGGGCATCGCCCTGCCTGGGATAGGAGTTGGGGCATCGCCCTGCCTGGGATGGGAGTTGGGGCATCGTTTTTAGTTCTGGATCAGATGAGGCTCTGAAATTACATTCAGGTCCAGCAGGGAGCTAGTACATTGCACCATTTCCTCCATCTTCAGCATGAGCGTGGCTGTAACCAGAGCTTCAATTCTCCTCTGTGATGGCCAGACCCAGCGGGCTGGGCACATGGAGCCAAGGGGGCGCGTGGTGCTGCCTGGCATATGAAAACGTGGCAGGATTCCTTCCACCTGGGTAGACTCCAGCGCCTCTCCCAGTTGTATTGACTCTTGCCTGGTCCAAAACTGGTGCTAGAGGAGACACCATTACAGGTCTGGCTGGGACTCTGGTCTCTCTCAGGTGTCAGGCCTGGTACCTTTACCTCTCTCAGCCGTGCGTACCGGGCAGGTCCCAGCGGGTTCCGCTCTCCGCGAGTCCGGGACAGCAGTGAACCAACGGCCGGCTTGAACCAAAGTGTCGTTTCAGCTTCGCAGGAGGAGCAAAGCCGCAGAGGAAAAGGATTTTAAAGCCACAAACAGTCCAGCTGACCTATAAGCTTCCCCGCCCCCCTGCTGTAGCCCCAGCGAACTCACCTAACTCCTTCCGCCTCCTAACAAGGGAGGTCTGGGTCAGCCAGCACTCCCCAGAAGTGGCCGCCTACCTTAGAGAGGGCGTCCCACTTTTTACCCAGCCCGAGTTCTTTGTTCTCTCAGTTCGCAGACTCAGGGCCCTGGGACTCAAAACCCAGTTCAGGGAGCTCAACAGGTGGTCAAGCCGCCTCCCCCCACCCCTCCAGAGTCGCCCATTGTCCTGTAGCAGCCTTCTGGGTGTAGCATGTCTTGTCTACAACCCCTGTGTCCCCTTCTTCTTTGGTGCCCAACAGCCTTGCTGACTGAGCCCCGTCGAGTCACCCAATTAAACTGTATGTTGAGCCATCACAGAGCAGCCCCACAGCTGTCCCAATAGGGTTTTCTTCACCATCATCTTCATTAATTGCAGCTAATTAAATGATGCGGCACACCCACCTCCCTCAGCGCCCTGCTCAGGAGGGCAGAGAGCAGGAGGAATATGAGTCAGTGATGTCTACACCCTCTGTGGAAAGGAGTCAGTGTCATTAGCCTTGTTTCACAGATGGGGAAACTGAGGCACACCACCCACCCTAAGGCCGCCCAGTAAATCAGTGGCAGAGGCAGGCATGGAACCCAGGAGTCCTGATTCCCACGCCCCTGGTCTTACCATTAGTCCCACTCAGCCCATACAGGAAAGCTGCACCAGCTACAGATCAATTAAAAGCTGCCCATGGGTGCCTGGATTTCGCCACTGCCTGCTTGTGTTTGCCAGCCACAGCCACCAGAGGGCAGCATTACCTCAGCAAAGCCTGTGGGGTTTGCAGGCTGGATTGAGGGGGTTTAGCAGGGAGCTGGGGCCTCGCAGAGCAGGTTGGGGAGCTAAAGGGTGGGGGGTCTTGGCTGGGCAGGCAGCAACCATGGTCACAAGCCCCCAACCCTTCCTGAGCCCCAGAGGGATCCTGAAAATCTTTCATGCTGCACCCACTCATTCTTTTGGGGGGGGGCATGGGCATGCATGCACCCCACTAGTGGCCTTGGCAGGGTAGCGTTTTGCAGCCATGCACCTGCTAAGCCGCTGTGGGGAGAACACTGCGTGCTACACCTGCATTGGGATTGAAAAAACAACGAGGCGCCTGGTGGCACCTTAACGCCTAATAGATTTAGTTAGGCCTAAGCGTGCGTGGGTAAAAACCCCCCTTCTTCAGAGGCCTGCGTTGGGCTAATCCCCCCATGTGTGGCGTGTTTTTGCAGGCTGCTAGTCCCCTATGTGGGGTGATCCTTAGTAAACCCCAAACCAGCCCTGACCCTGGCAGGGGGGGGCCCAAACTGGGCTTAACAAAAAAAACCAAACCCCAGTGACGGACAGGCCCTACCTGCCCTTGGCCACCGAGTCCGGCACATCCCAGCCCTTAAGGTGAGCAAGAGTTTCGTCACGCGCCTGGGCTGCGGCTTGCCCCAGTCCTCCCTGGCCCGACCCCGTCTGCAGCCCGTCAGCGACCCGTGCAAAGCCCCGCACGCCCGGTGCCGGGCACACACGCCTGCCGGGATGGTCGCTAGCGAGGTGGCGCGGCAACGCGAGCCGGGCCCACAAAGGAAACTGGGCTCATTTTCCAGCCCGTTCCCTACCCGCAGCCCCACTCAGCCCCAGGCGCTCGTGGCTTTGTGTGTAATGAATGAGCTTTGCTGAGCCCTGGGGAATTCTGCTTGGCTTTCCCTGCAGGCTGCGCATCCCTGGGGCATGTGGGGGGGGGGAATAATGGGGGCCGGCTGCCCCCCACGGCCGCATACCAGGCCTGGAATAGCAGGTCACACAGCAACTCGCCCGCCGAGCCGGGCGACCCCGCCCAGCGGGTGCTGACAGCCCCGGTGCTGACTGATGGCCGGGGGTGCAGGGGCTGGCTGAGCACTGCGCTATATATACCGCGCCGGCAGCTGGGGTGGGGGGCGGGGGCAGCGCTGTGGGGCGTGGGAGGCAAGGGCTGGCGTCGCAGAGGAGAGGGTGGGATTGAGGGGCAGCGGACGCGACGCGCCAGGGCTATGGGGTGGGGTTAAAGGGCATGGGGAGGCGAAGCAGGTGCAGAGAGGCCAGGCCTGGTATAGCTGCGGGGTTGGGGGCCTGAGGCTCAGAATTGAGGGGCATTAGCAGAGCTGGGCGGGGGATGAGCCCCAGGGCTGGACTAGCAGGGGGCAGCTGTAGCTTGGGTTTAGGGGCAGTGGAGGTGGGGCCAGGGGGGCGGGGCTGGGATTGAAGGGCGGGGAGGCAGGACTGGAACAGCAGCTGTGGGTCAACCCGGCTGCAGCAATTCCCCCCCCCCCCACACACACACACACACGAGCAGGGCCCAGGGAGTGGGAGGCAGCAGCCGGCAGGCATCCAGGGACAGTGATTGACACCAGACACTGCTGAGAGGGGCGGGGGGAGAAGGGGCTGGGGGAGAAAAGAGCCAGGGGCTCCCCCCTTGCAGCCAGGAGAACAATGCTGGCCAGGTGCCAGGGCCCGCAGGGAAGAAAGGGAACAAGAACAAGCCCAGTTTGGGCATTTCCCTCCCAGCTGGGCTGGTTGGGGGGTAGAACTGAGCTGGGGGGGGCGGGGCAGGACTCCTGGGTTCTAGTCCTAGTTCTCCGGGGGAGGGAACTGGTGTCTGATGATTACAGCAGAGGACTCAGAAAGAGGATTCCTGGATTCCTGTCTCCATTCTGGGAGGGGAGTTGGGGGGGGGCAAGTTGTGAGAGCTGGGCATGGAACCCAGGAGTCCTGGCTCCCAGCCCCACCCCACAATCCACACGCCCTGCCCAGAGCTGGGCATGGAACCCAGGAGTCCTGGCTCCCAGCCCCCTTCCCGCTCTAACCCATGAGCCCTTCTCCCCCCCGACCCATCCAGAGTCAGGAATGGAACCCAGGAGTCCTGGCTCCCTGGCGACCTCCGCTCTAAGCACTGAACGATGCTGTCCCGCTTTGGCCCAGCAGACACTGCGAGCCCAGAGCTGGGGCCGGCTGCCCGCCCCTCCTGCTGCCGCTGCGCCCCGGAGAACAGGGTTCGCTTTCTCTCCGCCCCCCGGGTGCCCCACAGACGTGCCCTTCCTCGCCGGCTCAGCCCCCGGCTGTGCCCTGGCTGACTGGCAGGATTGTGAAGCCAGCGCACTGGGCCTGATCTCGCCACTGGCCCAGCACCGCACAGCGGGGTCCCCCCCTCTGCTGCCAGCAGAGTTCATTCAGCGTAGGCGGGGGGCGGGGGGGCTATCTCTGCCCATCATGTCTCTTTGTGGGTGGGGGCAACTTCTCTTACAAGATATACGGGGTTATGAGCCAAGTGATCGTAAGAAGAGGGGCTGGAGTCAGGCCGCACGAGGCTGCTGAGGGGGTGGCCTTTCCCCCCCCCCCCCCGTGGGGGATGCCACAGGTGTAGCAAATCTCGAATTCTCAGCTAGGGTGGGGAAACCCAGCTGGCTCCAGAAGGCTGGGAAGGGGCGATGCAGGCGTGTAACGAGTCTGTCGGTCTCAGCTCGGGGGGGGAATTGGAGCTGCTCCCAGGATCAATGTTGTTCTCAGTGGTGGCTCTGAGATCAGAAACAAATGAGGGTTCAGAGCCTAAACTCACCCCCTGATCTGGGCACCCCCGGGATGCTGCTGAGTTCAAGGGAGGGGATACCAGGATCAGGGGTCTACCCAGATCCTAGCAGACACCCCACCACACCAGAAACCAGTAGCGGTGTGGAGTCTTACTAAGCCCCCATGGTGGGGAGGGGCAGCTTGCGTAGGACGTGACTGCTGGCTACACAGAGACATCATCTATCCAGTGTCTTCTTTCAATTCACCCCAGACGCTCAGAAACACACACACACCCCGTAAAACACACATGACCAGCTCATTAAAAATCAAGCACACACACATGCTCCAGACGTGTCAGGAGCGTGTCTACGCTGGATGGGACGGGGTCACTGGTCGCTGGCGTGCTGCTCGAAGGGGGAGGTTTGGCTCTTGGCCGGTAGGAAGCAGGGGTGCAGCTGGCATTGGGGAAATTCGTGGTGTCGTGAGTGAAATTCTGGCGAGTGAATCACCAGCATGGATCAGAACTCATGGTCCAGGTAACCCGCTATCCTGTCTCCCAGGCGGCCAGCGCCCGCGGAAGGTGTGAGAACCCCACAGTTTCAAGTGTGGACTAATCCCCCACCCCACCCCAGGTAGCGTTCTGATCTCTAATAGAGCTCAGTTTAAGCCCTGACACAAGCAATTCAATATCCCTTCTACAACTGTGTCATCATGAATTATAAATCTGGCTCTCCTTGCTATCCATGTAAATGCCCGGTTCCTTTTTAAAATCTGGTTACGTTCTTCGCCTCAACACCATCCAGTGGCAATGAGTTCCCCAGGCCAGTCACCCACTGGGTGCAGAGGTCTTTCCTTTGGTCAGTTTTGAACTTGCCACCTTTTCCTTCCAGGGATTGACGCCAGTCATTTGGTTGATAGGTTTCCCTGGCCAATATCCGGATTGCTTATGAGCTTGGTTCTCTCTGCCTTTGAGGCCGATCCAGGCTGTGGGGGGAGTGGCTGCGTTTGGAGTCGCTGGCTGCCCCCAGAATGCCTGGGAAAAAGAAACGTGGGCCTGTCGGCAGGGTCGTGAGCCGCTCGCAGCCCCTTCCAGGAACGGCGGCCCCATTCCTGGGCAGACAGCGTGACTGGCAGGACAAAGGGAGAGGGGCCGAGAGAGGGAGCCGTCAGAGAGAGGCCCCCGCTCATGGGAACGCGGCCGCGCTGAACTCCTGGGTTCTATTCACGCCTTCTCCAGCTGAACTATTGACCCGCCTGGCCCATCCTCGGCCGCGCCAGGCTGCAGGCTCCTCAGGGCAGGGGCTCTGGCATCGGAAAGCTCTCTCCAGAACGCCCTTCGTCAGGGAGGCACCTTGAGTCACGCCGGCCCGGCCCGGCCCCAGGGCTAAGATTACAAGGTGTCGCAACAGCGTGGCTTGGGACGCCGCCTGCAAGCCTCCCCCGCCGCCACCCCGAGCCTCTCGCCACGCCCGGCCCGGCTGAGCGGCTCCCCCGGTGCACAGGGAGGTGGGCCAGAATCCCCTTGGGGTGGCCACACCACCGCCCCGAGGTCACGGGGAAGGGAGGAGCCCAAGGGAAGCCAGTGGCCCCCCCCCCCCACCGGAGCCAAGGGCAACCTGGCCACCATAGGGCCAGCCCCAGATGTACGGGGCCGGCTAGGAAAGGCCTACCCAAGCTGCGCCTCTCAGCTGCGACTGGAGACCAAGGCTGGGCATTTTTGCCTAAGGGAATGAGGCACCCAGTTCCCATTGACTTGGGTGCCACACTCCCCTAGGCCCAGACCTAAGCCCTCCCCCCAGCTGGCACGGCAGAGCCTTCGGGGGTCAGCCTGGCAGCCATGGGGACGGGGGTGAGAGTCCCCCGAAGCAAGAAGCCCTCAGCCCAACCAGGCTCTAGGGACCCCTCCCCAGTTGTCTGGTTCTCAGATGCCCGGGAACAAGCCCCCCCCCATGCTGCGGACCCCCTGACACCTCCTACACGCCTCCTGTCGCGTCCCCCTCCAGGCTCGTCAGCCAGCCCCATCATTAGGCAGAGAGGAGGGACTGAAAGCTGGCTGCGCCATTTGGCAGCTGTCCCGGCTCGCGGGGGCTCCGGGGGGCTCCCAAGGCCTCTCCCGAGAATCTTGGCCTGGAATCAGAGCCGCCCCAATGCTCGGCGGCAACAGGTCACCAGGGAGGCAGGGCTGGAGCTGGGGCAAGCTGTGACAGAGCCATAGGCCGGAGCCCACAAGGGAGTGACAAGGCTGGTCTTGGAGTCAAAGCCCTGAGCTGGGCAACAGGAGACCTGGGTGACTGTCCCAGCCCCGCTCCTGACTCCATTTGTGCCCTCGGGTGTGTTATTTCCCCTTTCCACAGCCCCCGCCGTGAAGCAGGGCTGATGATACCACCCCAACTTCTGGTTCAGATTACCCAGGATGGGTCCCCACCTTGGGCTCAACCCCAGACTCTGGGGCCCAGCTCCTAAACAATATTTAGCCACCTAACTCCTGTTGAAATCTATCGGAGTGATGCACCTAAATCTCTTTGAGGACCTGAACCCATAACTCCAAAGCTAACCCGCCCCAAACTCAGGGCAATTCAGACCGTAGACAGACAAATCCATTTCTACGGTTCACAGACCGGGCGCTAGATACCCACCGGTACAGTAGGCTGGAGTGGTAGCATTGCAACCAGCGGGAAGCTCTAGCCAAATGCATACAAAGTTTTGACCCCAAAAGGGAGAAAGGACAGAAGTCCACTAGGTTCAGGACGTCGCTATTGCCATTAATTTCTCATGGAAGATGTTGAGATGCTACAGTAGTGGGTGATTGTGTAAAACCATCCTAGCTAGACAGCGAGATACCCCCACAGGATGGGCGGCTGGCTAGATTTCCATAGATTCAAGGGATGGGGAGCAGAGCAGAGCAGAGCTTGGTAAAGTTTTTTTGGTCCCGCAGCAAAGATTTCATTTCCATCAAATACCAGAGGGGAGGCGTGTTAGTCTGGATCTGTAAAAAGCAACAAAGAGTCCTGTGGCACCTTCTAGACTAACAGACGTATTGGAGCATGAGCCTTCAGGAGTGAATACCCACGAAAGCTTATGCTCCGATACATCTGTTACTTTCCATCAAAAACGTTCTTCCAAAGTTTCCAGGTTTCTGGTGCGAGACCAAAGCTCCAGACATTTGGGGGTTTCGGCGCATGGCAAACGAAAGGCGTCTTCCAAAAGCAGAACATTTTCAGGTTGGGGCAGCAATTTCTCTGGTCTCGGTACTCTTGGCCGGAACCAAAACAAGACATTTTTTCTGATCTAACCCAAAACCCAAGAACTTTGGTCGAAAAGGAACATGTCCCTGGGGAAACAAACGTCCATGCTGATGAAAAAAACATTTTTCATTGAAAAAAAGTGTTTTGAAGGAAAATTTTCTCCGGAGGGAAGAGAGTGTGAGTGGAAAGGAGAGCGAGAAAGACAGATAATTCACACCAACTAGCCCTCCCACCGCACTCCTAGGAAGGCTCGGCTTGACTTTTCAGTTTGCCATCTCGCTCTCTCGTGCCGTTTAGCAACACGGGCTGGTGTCTCTGGAAGAGGAAAGCTGCATTGCGGGGAAATGTCTCCTTCTCTAAATGGAGCGCGTGTCACAAATGCCTCTCTCCACAGCCTGTCAGGTCACGAGCTGTGAGACACTTTCCCCATTTAACTGCCTAGCGAGCCGGCCCCGGGCCCATGCCGCTAATTCAGGCAGCTCCAGGGTATTTGAGGAAGGAAGGCTGGGCCTGGGCGCTCTCTCTCTCTCTCTCTCTCTCTCTCTCTCTCTCTCTGTGTGTGTGTGTGTGTGTGTGAGAGAGAGAGAGAGAGAGAGAGAGAGAGAGAGAGAGATGGGCTGACAGGCTCTGCACAGCAGCTGCCATGCAGAGGATGGGCCAAGGGCTCTCCACACAGACAGGCCCTCTTCATCCCACAGAAGCAACGGGAACGGACTGTACCAGCATGGCCCGGGCTTGACTTGACACCCTGATCCGGCGAGGGGCTGGGCTCCTTGCTGAGACCCTGGTCCTTGACAGGCCGGGAGGAGGTGGGAGTGGGTGTCAGAGCCTTTCCCTGGGTTCAAATCCAGCTCAGCCCCTGTGTGACCAGAGCACGGCATGATCTTTGGTGACGGAAATGAAATGAGCGCAGCAGGTCTCAGCCCAGCTCCCACTGCAACAGAAGCCCAAAAACAACCCGTGGGTGCCAACTGGCCGCCTCGCTGGCATTGCTAAAGGACTGGCCTTGTTTTTTCACGATGCTGTTTCACAACACCAGGCCCGATGCTTCCTGGATCCATCATTGCACCACTCATTCCTGGCACCCCTTTCCCTGCCACTCCTAGCTGGCGTTACCTGCTCTTGGTTGCTCCACTCGAGGTCAAGGCACAAGCAGGCAAACGAGTCCAGCAGCAACCAGCTAATGAATGAAGGTGGGTAGAAGGCACCGTGGCATGAAGGTGCTTGGAACCCAGATCCGTTCTGCTCCTCGCGCCGGTCTGCCCAGCATCCACCGGCCACAGAACCTTGAGCCAGTCGCCTTCCATTGTGCCAGCTGGGGGGATGGCTGGAGACGGGCTAACAGCTCCTGGGGATAAAATAAACATTCCTGTTTCTGCAGGGAAATCCCAGCCAGGCTCACTACACCGGGGTAGAGGGGACCGGAGCAGCCAGCATGAGCCCAGCTAAAGCGGCGCGAAGGGCCGTGCTCACATTTGACGCCGAGCGTTGATCGCAACGGCCCTTCGCAGAGCAAATCTGGGCAGAGCTGCTCGGAGGGAGAAACGAGGAGAGAAGATCTCACACACACCGGAGGCAGAGCCTGGATCCACGTCGTGTCACCCTGCCCCTCGTGCTGTCCCCTACCCCAGTGCAAAGGCACTCCGACCTGGTGGGGTTTTCCACGCGCCGTGCACCGGGACCAAGGACTGCACGAGAACCAGATCCAAACCCAAATCCTGGTGCTGGAGGCAGGCGGGTTTGGGCTTCCCTGTCCCAGATAGGGACATTGGGTCAGGTCCTTTGGAGGGGGTGTATATAGCGACAGGGCTCTACCAACTTCAGCGGCGCGACACCTGCTGGGGATCGGGTCAATGGAATGACACCGGCTGCGGATCTCGATCTGAGCTAGGTGGATTCACACCAGCTGGGGATCTGGCCCATGCCGTCTCCCAGATCTCCCACCCCCCACCTTGCGTACTCTCATGTCTGGCTGGGAGCCACCACAGACCCTCGGCTGACCTGACTGGCTGCCACCGCCCAGCACCGCACGGGAATGGGGGCTTGACTCTGATCTCAGTCGCCTGGAGGTCAAGAGAAGGAACGGGTCCATTGTAGGCAATGGAGCCAGGCCAGGGCAAAAGGCAGGGTGCGTGGGAGCAGAATCAGGCCCGGTGGGGTCTAGGACGGTGCCTGCGTGCGCGTGTTTCCTTGCTGTTTGCTGCGCAGGTGGGTGTCGCAGCTGCAGGTGGGACGGATTGCCATGTGGAGGGCTTGTGTCTGGTGCAGAGTTATTTAGGTGGGAGTTTTGTACCCGGGTGTATGTTGGGATGTGTGTGGCTGCAAGGTGTAACCTGCCTTGTGCATTCGACTGGGTGCGCGGCTTTAATCGGGGGAATGTTGGAAGGGGACGGGACAGCATGAGTGTGTGTGAGAGACGTGCTGTGTGTTTCGTTGCGTGAGTCTGGGTGTGCATGTTGTGGCTGTGTATATATAAATACATGTGTGTGTCTTTATTTTTGTGCGGTGGGTCTGTCCAGCCTTATTGTCTACATGTGTGGTTGCGTCTCTCTCGCTGGGTGGCGTGTACGGTGCCTGCGTGCAGCATGTGTGTGTGTTGCACACATTCTGTGTATTGTGCCCCGTGTCAGGCTGGGGACTGATGCATACGCAGTTTTTTGCAACCCTGGGCTTGCTCTGGCTACAGCTCGCCCACCCCTGTCACCAGCCCGGCTCGTCCCCCGCGCACAGGTTGGAAATTCCCCGGGTCCTGCCATGCATGAACATTCCCAGAGCGAGCACACGAGCCACAAGACCTGGGGGCCCTTTGCAGATCAAATTCCCCAGCAACCCTCTCGGAGCCTGCCTGATGAGGCCCCCTCCTTCCCCATCCACCCACAGCCCGGCTACGTTAGCCTGTCATTAACCCACCTCCGCATGCCGACCTGCAGGAGCTGAGCGACTCGCGCCCGAGTTCCGCAGCCAGGCATTTTGCCACGCTGCCGAACTGGGGCAAAGCCCAGCTTCGCAATGGACACATACTCGGGGCATTACTCTCCCAGACACCATCTGCCCCTTGTCACGGGCCGAAAGACAGCAAGGGAAAGCAGAGCCAGGGCAGGACTCCACAGCGAACCCAGGCATCCGGGTCACAGGTGCTAGCCCCTAGCCCTGTGGCCGTAGTGATCTGGTTCTAACACACACCCCAAAGGCAGGTTTGGGGGCATTTTGTTAACGTCGCAATGCAGAGTTGGAGAAGGGACCCAGGTGTCCTGCACCCCGAACACAGGCTCTCAGTGATCCGCCGGGGCTCCGTTCCAGTAAGCACCTTGACAGTTCTCGGAGTGACATTTTTACCGTGACATAGGGCAGAGCTGGGAAGGGAACCCAGGAGTCCTGATTTCTAGCGCTGCGTCCGACTCACAAACCCTTCCTCACCCGTCACAGCATTTAGGTTCAGATCCAACAAACTTCTCACACTCTGGGTGCCCCGCGCAGCATCCAATCCCTCTAGCGATTGGCAGAGTCAGGCCAGGTATCTCACAAGTGTATCCACGAGGCCAGGGCCTTCTCCTCTGAAAGCGAAGGGCAGACATTTCACGCGTTAACCATTCGTGCTCCTGAGAACTCAGAAATAGTTCGAGGTGAGTTTGATTGGAGGGTCCGGGGGAGGGAGGGTGGAATTCTTATTTCAACCCAACTGGTTTGCCCAGCCTTAATTTTGACCCTATCAGATAGATGGCCTGGGTTTAGGGTGGCAGCATGGGCTAGTGGTTAGAACAGCGGTTAGCCAGTCAGGACACCTGGGTTCCAATCTCAAGGTTGGGAAGAAATTTAGCCTACACGTTCAGAGCAAGGGGCTGGGAGTCAGGATTCCTGTGGTCTGTTCCTGGCTTGGCCTTGCTGGGTGCCCATGGACGCAAATTGTAGCATCACCCCGTGCCTCAGTTTCCCCCCGACCGCAGGGCTACATTAGTTAACTAAGTGGTGCAGCTAGTTTGCTTTCCCGGGAGCAAACAGAGGTGTGAGCCATTTTCCCAGCCGCTGCTCAGCAGGTGCCATCTCTTAAGTGCCAAGGGGTGGCTTCAGTTCTTAGGCCAACAGCACCCACCAGGAAATCAGTCTCTTTAAGCAGGCCCTGCTAATAGGTGAACAGCTCATGAATGAGGAGCGGGTTGCGATTTGGGGATGGATGTTTACAAGACCATTTCCCCCGGCCCTCGCAAGCACCATTCCAGACGGGGTTTATTTAAAGCCGATTTGCGCTTCCTGCAGGAGGGCAGCGCTTTTCCCAGGTTAATGAGGAGAGAGGAGACGGGATCATTTACCTGCAGAGAGGGGAGAGAGTCAGAGCCCTGGGATGTTAGCGAGTTCCTGAGCGGGCGAGGAGCTGGGCTGAAAGAGACGCTCTGGGCTGGATCACTTCCAGCAGGGACTGGGATGGGGACCCACAGACTATATGTGTTGAAAGCAGAGCCACGTGGGTCCAAAATGACTGGGTCCCCCTTTAAACGGTGTCCATCCCTCCCCACGCATCAGGCGAGGGAGAGCCTAGAGGAAGATGGGGAAGGCGCTAGAGGGTAAGTGAGAGAGAGGGGTTGCATCCAGCAACTTCCCACAGAGAACTGCCTGATGGTGGATCCACATTGCAGCCTCCCTCCTGCCACACGGGGCACCGCGACCAATCCATTTCAGAGCAAAAGTTAATTAAAACAGCACTCGGTGAGCATCGCACAAAGCAATGATGGACCAGGCCGGGGGCAAAGGGGGGCCGGTCCTGGGACACGGGCGCCTGGGAGAAAGGGGGCTGCTGAAAACCATTCCCATCGAGGCGGGAGAGGACGCGGCCTGGCTTTGTCTGGGAGGGATGAAAGGGGGCGTGGAGGGGCCCCGTTGCCCCTTTCTCCCTCCCTCTCTTAGGGCCGGGAGAGCAGGACTCTGTCTCCCCAGGCTGCTGCGGGGCTAAGGTCACCGGAGGGAGATTAGCTTCAGATTCACCGAAAGGCCCAGTTCGCCCCATGTGAAAAACCCTTTGTCGCCACAAAGGGAGACGCTTCCCCACCCGTAGGGACCAGAGACCCTAGGCCGGGGTCAGGGCATGGGAAGCTGGAAGCTCCTTTACTCTTAGGAGGCAGCTCTGTTGCTCCGAATCACAGAAATGGAGGCAGGGTCCCGTGAACCCTCCAACTCTGTTCTTAAAAACCTCCACTGACTGGGATGCCACACACCTCCCTGGGTGCCTCTCCCAGAGCCGAACTCCTCTGAAGGAGACACCAGGGGAGCTACAGCGAGAAAGTTTTTCCTATAACAATGAACTGAAATCACCCCTGCTGCAGATGAAGACCATTTAGTGGGCATGGAGAACTGATCACGGTCTTCTTTATAAGGGTAGATCTTTGACGGTAGATCTCCATGCCTTAATCACAACAAGATCATCTCTTCTAGCTGCTTTCGATACCCCTTGCTCTTGAGTCTATTCTCAACGGCCCCAACCGGCGCGAAAAAGACAGACCGACTTGCAAAAAGTTTCTGATCTGGGCAGGCGTGTGCGTCACAGGCTGGCTCCGCTGTCCCCACGCTGTGGGTCAGAGAAATGCATTCTGACAACCTTCCCTTTCCAAAGGGTTCAACTCCCAGCCAGTATTAACACAATCAACGACTCAGGAGGAGAAATTCTCCTTTGTGTACCAGGCTGCAGTGATCTCAGTGCCAAGCCTGAGGGCAAAACGACAGCGCACGGTCCAGCGACGCACCCGTGTTAGCAGAAAAACCCGACTTGGGCAGGGATTGGCAGTGCTTTTCTGCATTGCATGGGCCCTGCAAACATCTGCGTCAGAGGTCTGGCCGTCCCTCAGAGACGCATCTGGCCGCTAATTTATGCCCCGTGCACATGCACTGTGGGCCTGATTTTCCCCGGGCTGCAGGAGGCACAACAGGAGTCGCTCCGTCAGCTTCAGTGGGTTTTCGATCAGGCCCTGCATCCCCAGAGTAAAACCCTTGAGCCACTGGAATCACCGGTGAGGCACCTGATTAACACCCGCGTAAGTCAGAGTCAGACCAGGCCCTGTGGTTTCAGATTAACTCTAGCCCCAGAGAAGAAACAAAACATCCTCTCGGTCAGCCCCTCCCCGGGCTCAATGCACACGGCAGCACAGACACATTTTAAAGAGATCCCTTGCAACAGAAACCCACAGACCCAAACCTGTTCCTGCCCAGATCCAGCGCCACATTCTCTGCTACTCATAAGTCTTTGGGGCCCTGCTCAGTGCATTGTCCGTTACCCAGAAGCACCAGCGCCAGAACCAGGGGGTGATGCCCCCCCCTTTAACAAAAGAAACATAAGCGCAGAATTCATGTCCCCAGAGATTTTTGTTCCCCCACAGAATAATAGATTCTGCCGGGGAGGGGTTGCAATTACGCCTTCCGCCCGCCGGGGGCTGGTGTGGTGCCAGAAGAGAGGGCAGCTGGCTCATCGCCGGAGCAGCCAACCGCGGAGAGGGAGGAGACGGGGAGGCCATGGCCCCCCCACTTCTACAAAGGTTCCAGCACCCTTGCCCAGGAGCCCCCAGAAGAAACAGGAGGGGAGTCTTGTTTGCGTCCAGCTGTCCAGTTCATTAGCCTTCAAATGGAAACAGAAAGAACAATTCACAGAGCAAGCCACACCCCAGTCCCCAAAACCCCCTTATCCAACCCGGGAGTCATGAGACGCTGGAGCGGACTTTACAGGCCGAGTTCAGTTACCGCCGAGTCACGCTGAAGTCGGTGGGGTCGCTCGCCCGAGGGTAACTTTTCATGAGCATTTCAGGAATAGCTCTTGGCGTTATTCGCGTCTCCGGTGCGTTTCGTCTGAAGATCTCCAAGTTCTTTCCTCTACACCCTCACCAGATACGAGGATACCCCCTGTCCCACTAAACACAGGCACAAGGAGGCGAAGGAACATGCCCAGGGCAACAAAGAGGAGGGACTAGAACCCTGCAGTTACACACACACACACACACAAAACCCCTCGCCAACCACTAGACCATACTCCCCTTCCAGACCTGGGAATAGACCACGTCCATCCTCCTGATTCCTCAGCCTGCCCGGTCTAACAAATATTTAGATCATGCTCTCAACCCAGATCTTGGCGGGGGGGGGGACAAAACAAAAACCAGGTGTCCTGACTCCCAGTCCCCGCTGCTCTAACTACTAGACAACTCTACCCTCCCAGACCTGGGAAAAGAACCCAGGTGTTCTGGCTCCCAGTCCTTGCACCCATTCCCTCCTCATGTCAAGACAATGGCAGTCAGGAAATCATCTCTAGCTTTATTTTCAGGGAAAGTGCATCTGGCACACACCCTGGGAGCCGGGAGAACCTCCCTGATGTAATCTTTAAAGGGCTGGTTCTTTGTTCTCACCCAGCTTCTCCAGCATAATCTGGCTTTGATCTAACTAAACATGCCTCTGTGCAAAGACAACATGAAGACTGATGCAATTATGCATGGCCATTCCCTCCCTGCTCTGAGCTAAGTACATTTTATTAAGGCAGAATCACCAAGCCACAGAACACACAGAGCCCTCGCCTCCCCATAGGCCCCAACATAAACCTACAAAGCCTTTACTTGAAATGGGCCTGAAATCGCAACATTTCTATCAAAGCTTCCACAGCATGCGGCGGAAGAGGGTGACTGGATCCGCCATTTTGGTTCTATTAGCCCTGGAGACAGAGAACCCCCAGGGCTGAGCTGTGATAAGTATTTGTTATGGGGGGGTCACCAGATGGCGCTGTTTCACATAGTCTTATAAATTCATTTTCTTGGCAGGTGTGTGAGCAAGTTTTTAGTCTTGGAAGAAATGCTACATTGGGGTTAATTCTGTGATGCTGTTTCTTCTAGGGGCAGTTCTTCCACATAGCAAGGTGGTTTGCACTCTGCCTTAATTGCTCTAATTAGAGTCGGTTTGGGGTGCAGCGTTGCTCCCTGGGGTGAGGTTTCTGAAAGAAAGGATTGCCCGAGTGCCGTTTGCAACCACCTCTCTTCCAGTGCTAGGCTATAAAGTCTGAACAAGCAAGTTTCACTAAGCAGATCCCCAGATTCTGCCTCATTAACTTCTCCAACAAGAAACGAAGATGCAAGGCCACCCGCCCCATAGAGCGGCTGCTGCTTGGCAGGGGGGACGACAGTACAACGGGAATTCTTGAGCAGGCAGGCCGCTCATCTGGTTGTGAGCCTGTTTTTCTATGGTTCGGCCCGTGTCCGGTATCACGCCTGGAGGGTGCCATTCTGAAGAGCATGCTACTCCGTCCCCAGCGGCAACACGACCTGGCCTCGCACGACGCGTGCCAGGTTGCTGGAGGGGGTGAGGAGCTCCTCAAAATGGCGTCCTCCTTGCGGCATGACCTTGCACGCACCGGGCTTCATCTCCTGTGTCTGGCAGAGACCTGTGCTCCCGGCTCGGCTCTGCAGATGCTATTAAGAGTCAGCCCGGGAGGCAGTAAAGCTGCTCCAGGAGGGAGTTAGCTGACTCTTTAGGGCCACTGAGGCCTCCAGAGCTTGGACTCTGCAGACTTTCAGTACATCAGTGTGCTGGGAATTAAATCTCCTCCCCAGCTCCCACCCCCAGCAAGGAAAAGTGGAATGCAACCCCCTAGGGCACTGGGGCAAAGAAAGCCCAAGCCGGAGGCTTTACAGGCCGTGCAGCAGCCCTGGGAGGGCGGGTGGAGGAGGCCCAGGCAGGCAACCGGCCTTTCAAAAAGGAAAGCGGTTCCCACCGTGACAAATGGTTTAATTATTTCAGGGGCCGCTTCCGAACGGGAGAGCGTAAATGCGGAACGGGCCCCTGCGAGAGCAAAGGGCAAACCCCTGACAAAGCCGTAGCAGGACAGAGACTGGAGGGTCAGGAAGATGATGCCTTGGGAGCTGGATTCCACAGGGTTTAAAGGGGGGGTGCACACCCCCCTCCCCACGCTGATCTGGAGAGAGGAGGTCGCGTTATTGTTTCACCTGATTGGGCCTGAAACCCACAAGCCTGAAGACCTGGAAGGCCTCAGGGAAGGACGGAGGGAGTTGCCAAGTTTGGCTGGACGTATTCCTGGAGGTTTCATCACATGACATAATCTTTCATTAAAGATTAATCTTTAATTCTTGAAGCCTCCTGGGCAATCCTGGAGGGTTGGCAACTGAGGCAGGGCAGACCCAGCTGTGACCGCTGCAGCTGGCCTCTGAACAGGACAAAGCTGAAGCCCAGTGCTGAGCACTGGGGAGAGGACAGGAGAATCCTGCCCCAGTCCCTAGGCTGAGGGCCCCATTTGGAGGCACTCAGGTTTCCAAGAAGTCTCAGCTCCTGTTTGACATGTGCTTGGAAAACTCCCCTTTAAACTGAAACCGCTGCTCAGTGCGGCTAGGGGGGCTGTCCCCAAATTCTCTGCACTCAGCTGATTCACTAAGATACGCCTGGCACTCTAGACACATGGCACAAACTTTACAGAATTCACAGCCAGACAGAGGATCTCTGTCCAAAAAGCAGAGAGTATCCTCAAATTTAGAATCCCCCCGCCCCTCCCAATCCATAGGATTTGCCATCACTTAGCTCTTTGGCTCAAGATACTCAGGCTTGTGGGGCAGCTTTGAAGGACCTGGTTCAATATCCAAGATACAGGCATTACATTCCCCTTCATCACAGTCACCACCACAGTGAGCGCGACGCCTCAGTGCTCTGTTTTATACCCCTGCAGGGGCTCCCATCATGCTCTGCTCTTAAAGGGATACTCACACCTGCCAAATTCTGTCTTCAGAGTACACTGATCCAACATGCAGAAGGGCAGAAGAAAAGCCTGGCTCCTCACCGGGTGTAAATTGGCCTTGCTCCATCCATGTCAATACCGATTTACAGCAGCTGAGGATCTGGCCCAGTGCCAGCCAATAGGGCAGAGAAAGACCAGCGGCATTCCAGGGCGCCTGATCTGCTTGGGGGTCAGGGCTGGCGCCGCAGCCCCCTTCGGACGCGGACCGTGGCGGGGTGAGGCGATTCTCAGTGTGTGATCTCCAGCCGGATGCCGCGGTCCGTGGAATCCCAGCCCGATTTGAAAGGCTGAGCTGAGTCCAGCAAGCTAATAAAAGAAGAGGATCAACCAGGGAGGATCGAATCAGATCCTCCTCGGAAGCGCAGCCTGGCCAGGAAGCGAGCAGGAATCTAGTTGGTCTCGGGCTAACAATGCAGCACTTGTGTCTTTTCCCCGGGCGGTTGGCAGGGCTGGAATTAGCTGGGTCTTTTCGGCACCCTCTGGGCCCCTGCGTGGTCTTTGATTGTTGTTACACTTTGCGCCAGCTGGGCTGGAAGAGCTCGTGTTGTAATTAGAATCAAAGGAAGCGATTTTACAGCCAGGGGTCCTGGCCGTGCCCGTTCCAGGAATCAGAGAATAAACAGGGGAAGGGGAAAGAGAGAGATTGAAAGAGCCTCCTACCCCACCGCCCCCTCGGGACATTTCAAACCAGGCTGGGAAATGGCTCTAGAACAGGGCACTGAGCAAAGGGATTGTTATTACTGGGGTTCCACCAGCGCCCCTCCTGAGAGCGAGACCCCGGCGTGCTAGGGGCTGTACAAAGTCCAATCCCCAAAGAGCTCATGGGCTCCAGCGGGAAAACCACAAAGACAGGATGATATTATCCCCATCTCTCAGATGTGGAAGTGATTAAGTGACTCACATGGACAGCGCATGGCCCTTCCTCTCAGAAGACGATGGCAAGTGGAGATGGGGGGGGGGGGGAAAGAGGACTCCTCCCCATTGCTTCTCCCACACAACTGAGCACAGGACTGCCCTCTGCAGCATGTTTGCAGGTGCCTCGTCCCATCTAGGTCTAAAGTGCCCAAGTTTCAGTCCTGTCACGTCTTGCTCTCCTCCACCTCCTCCAGCCCACGCTTTCCCTTCCTTTAATTCCACCCCGTTCCTTCGAGCAGGAGCCGCTGCCTCCGTGCTGGGCCAGAGCTCAATCTGGCCCTGCAGTAGCATCAAACTCTGCATCATCACAGGAGCAACCCTTCCAGTTCAAACCTGACCTGGGCCTGAATCCGGAGCTGGGGATCCAAACTCGCTCAGGCTTCGGCAGGGGACAGGAAATCGGACCTCTGAGCCCTTGGGAGTGGCCAGCCCATTCTGGCCTAGCTACTGCCACAAGACTCCAGGCTTTGTTCAGCTTGGCCCCTTTTACCCCACCCCACTAGCAGAAAGAGATCCCCATACGCCATGCTGCCAGAACTGTGTCAAGAGGAATCAAGGCTCTCGAGAGTGGGCTAGCGGAGCTGGTGATTTTCACCCCCGGCGATTTCCAGGAACGACCAGGACAAGGCAGACGTTCATCAACCGTTTATTAGAGAGAGTTGTGTTGGAAGGACATTGTGTTCCAGGCAAGATCCAATGCTGCGCAGACCTGCAGGAGACAGGCTTGTTCAGGGGTTCCTTTTTAATAAAATATTAACAAATAAATACTCAGAGAAAGTTGCAACTACTGAGAGAGGAGAGAGAAAGCACAAGGCCCTACACGGGAAGAGGAATGCATCTCAACTAGGTTACAGCTTCTTCCTACGGGAATATGGAAAAATATTCCGTATAAAATAAAATCAATGCCAGGACAAAGCAGTGTGCGGCATCAGGGTGGTTACACACAGGCTTTGCGCACAGGGGTAAATTCCATCCGGAGAGAGGGGAAATAAAAGGGTGGGGAGGAGAATCAGTGCTCTATTTGCCCACAGTTCAAGTACAATCCAGGTGCCTTTGGGTTCTGCCCTATAAGTGGCTTCAGCCCCACTCTAGAAGGGAATCTGATCTCCTCAGTGCACTGCTGCTAAGCTGTTTGTCCCACGGGAACGAAGATCTTGTCTACACAGGAAAGTTGCACCCGTTGAACTGAAATCGGTTTTAAAACCAGTTCACTTTAACTAGGGCAGACTCCTGCATGTGGATGCTCTTATTCCGGTTTAAAAGCATGCACCAATGGAGTTGTGTCAGTTTAAATTCACGCCTCTAGTACAACTGTCAGTGGGCTCCCTGGCCGGTGTGGAGCTGGGGTAAGGGGTCTCCACTAGCCCTGCTCCCAGAGAAGAGGAAATTGGGGGTATTGCCAGCGTGCAGTGCACTACAGGTACTCCCTGCATTCGGGAGGTCATGGGGGCAGAGGACAATGAAGAGCAGCCCTGAGGCTGCTCTAACTTACACCGTGGGCTGGGCACAGCACCAGAATACGAGAAGGTCAAAGCCACCTGAACCCATTCGCCCACATCCCGGCTCCACGTGCAGGAATGGAATAACCCAGAATCAGGCCTTGGGGATACAGCACCTGGAAATGCAGATGTGTCTCAGAACTGCCAAGCATTTCGGCAGCGGGTGGCTAAATCAGTGCGGAGTGGCCCTCATTGTCTTAACCCGGCTCATACTCCAGGGGCCTCAAAATCGGCCAGAAGTGGCAAAGCAGAACCCTCAGCCCAGCAAGCCGTGGGCTGCTAATTCACATCCCAATTCCCGTGACTTCAAGGCACGGCCAGGTTTGCTCAGGACATGGGCCAGCCCCACCGAAGCTGATAGAAAGCGGCTTTGGCTCAGGGTCATCTCCGAGCAGAGCACAGACCAAGGTGAGGATTCTCCAGGGCCCACCGTGAACTGGCTGAGAGAAGGCCCCTTCCCCATCCTGGCGCAAATCAGGCAAACCCCCTGTGGCTGGGGGTGACAGCTTCATTAGCGTCACCTCTAGCCAAGGTGGGGGTGGATACACGGTGACCCTCTGTGTCACCCACTTGGACGAGGGGCTGGGAGGAGTTCGCTTTGCTCTGTGGGCTGTGTGGACAAAGAGAGGCTGTGGGAGGAGCGGGGGGAGAGGGAAGGAGACGGGCTGATAGTGGAATATGAAGTGGAGCGGTGCCGCTGGGCTGCATCATGTAAACGGGATACTCTGGAGTCCGGCGGAGTGGTTACTGAAGGTCGGCGGAGAGGCTGCAATTGGCAAGCGGGAAGGGGGCAGTGCCAGGAGTACCCGCCGCTGCCCAGCGGGGCGTATCACTCCCTGACGTAGATCCGTGTGCAGACCACGTCGTCGGCTGTCATGGTCTGGAACAGCAAGAGAGGAAATGAGCAAAGGGAGCAGACCCCAGAGACGATTGCTCAGAGCCGGGTCACTGAGGGTACGTCTACACTGCAGGGTAAGCCCCTTCCCCCAGCACACACACCGTGCACCTCGGGCAGCCATTTACACCAGTGCCGGCTGGGGGGTGCGGGTGTAAACCACTGCACAAGGTGCAAGGCACTGGAGTCAGGCCAAAGTCCTGTCCCAGCATGCACTGGGCTCAACGTGACCCCCTGGGATGGAGTCTCTGGGCGGGCAGTTGTTGGAAAGCCCTGGCCAGTTCAGCACACTGGTTGTTTGCAATGTAGGCAGGATCCTCTCCCAGTACAACCAGTTGGGTTGGGCCTCCTTCTTCCCAGAATGCATTGCTTCAGGCGATGCAGGTGCCCCGGGCACTCTCTCCTGAGGCACTATGGGAGCGCTGCCCAGGCTGTCCCAGAATGCACCAGTCAGGCAGCCGACCCATAAACACGGGTGACCCAGATGGCCACCACTCAGAGGAGAGCGTCACAAGCTGGTTACAAAACACTGTTGCAGCTGTAGTGTAGACAGGGGCATTCACTCCCTGGGCAACTCTTGCATTTGCAGCTGGAGCTTAACCACCCTGTGCCAGAAAGCAAAGGGGGTTCACAGCAAGGGGGGGCGTTTAACCCTTTGCGTGCAGAGGCCAGCCTACCAGAATGAGCTCTCCATCGTTGGTCATTTCCCGGGACCAGCCGGTCTTGGGCCCTTCCCCCTTCAGCAACCTTTGTTCGCAGACCATTTTGTTCTCACTTTCCCATTTGGCCAGGCTCTGGAAGGAAGAAAGAAAGGAGAAGATCAATGCAACCGCATTTTAAATCACAAAGCCCCCGCCATGCCCCTACTAGCCCAGCGGCACAGAAGGCTCATCCATCATGCACTAGGCAGGCCCAGCCTTGACAAGAGAGAAGCTGGCAATTTGTTCCACACTCTAGTGCAGCCTGACAGTTGCATGGGCTCATCCGTCACCCGGAGGGGTGCTGGGATGGGATGGCGAGGAAGAAAGGAGCCCTCGCCCCTTCAGGGGGAGGGAACAGGCTGCTAGCTGCAGAGGCAGGAGTGTGTGTGTGTGTCACAGCGAGCGACTGCAATCCAGTGTGTGTGTGTCACACCTTGTGAGTCGGAGTCCAGATGTGGGTGTGTGTCTGTCTGATGCTTAGTCCGTGTGTGTGGGGTCACACAAAGTGTCTGCAACCCAGCCTGTGTCTATGTGTGTGTGTCACACCTTGTGAGTTGGAGTCCAGATGTGGGTGGGTGTGTCTGACCCTTGTTCCGTGTGTGTGGGGTCACACCGAGTTGGAGACCGGGACCCGAGGGGTGTGACACAGCATGAGCTGGAGTTCAGGGTTGTGTATGTGTCACACTGAGTAAGCTGCCCCTTTAAGATGCTTTGATCAGGGGCATAAAGCAAGAGCAGGTAGGGCTCCCCCACGACTGCGTGGGAGGTTATGTGCCGAAAACCTGCCCGGACCTCCCAGCCAGAGACGGGGCAGCCACCCGGCGAGGCTCAGAGTCCCCGAGAAAGAAGCCAGGCTGGGACACAGGGGGGAAACCCCTGTCGTATTTGTCCTGGCAGGGAGCACACAGAAGGGTCTTTGCGTACGACAAGCGGGAGGAGGAATTGGCCAGGCTCAGAAGGGTCTCCCCCATATTTATTAAGGAGGGAAGTTTGCTCAGTTATTTCTTAGCGGCTCCGCCATGGAGACGGGAGCCAGGAGGATCACGGGACGTGGAACAAGGAGGCCTCTGCCATCCTTGCGCTGGGGCTTCGACAGTGCCAGCTCATGACCCATCACGCTCCCGGGCGGTGCTTTTATCCTCCGCCGGGACACCATCTTGTGACATGTCACTCCTAACCGGGGATCCCTACGCCCCCGCCTCGGCTCTCCGAGGGACTATTTTACCCCTCCTCGTTAGCGGAGGCGAAGGCTGAGCGGTTGTAGAGGACACGGCCTTTATGGGACAGGCTCAGCCCTCGTCTGAGGATGTGGGATGCCCTCTTGTGACTCAGCACTCCCCACGAGGTATCCCTGCCCCATCAGCATGGTTACCAGAGGGACTATTTCGCCGCGCCCCATTAACAGAAGCAACAAAGGCTGGGACCCGGTGAAGAACTTGACCCTCGTGCTACAGGCTCAGGCCTGAGCTTCCCTGACTTCTGGGAGGCCATCTTGTGACTCATCACTTCCCACGGGTATTCCTACGCCACCAAGAGGACACCCAAGGGACTATTTATCCCCTCCCCATTAGCAGGAGCAAAGCAGTAGCCAGCTGGGCACCCTCCTGCCACCACTGGACTCATGGGGGTCTTGCCAGGGACTTCCATGGGGGTAGGATCAGCCCCTCAGCCAAGGGCTGAGCTGTCCAGGGGTCTCTCTGCTTCCGCGCCCCAGACTTAGCTCCAAAAAGCAGGGGCCATGCAGCCCCGGCTGCCCGGAGCAGCTCCCCATACCTTGCAGGGGCGCCCGTCCACAGTCTGCTCCTCGAACTCTTCCCCAATCTTGAAGTTGATCTCGGTGGTGCGCACCGTGGTGGAGGTCTTGATATAGAAGGTCTCGCCGTCTTGCTTGATCTCCACGGCCGGCTTGGAAGCCGCGGCCACCGCGATCTTCCTCAGCATCACGTTGACGCCTGCAAACGAGACGGCGTTAGGCCACCTAGCGCAGGGCCTCAGCGGGAAAGAGGGACAGGCCGCCCACCAAGGGGGGCCCCCCCCCAGCTTCACATCTTTCAGGCTGCCAGGCATAGCAGAGATAAGTTGGGCTCGGAGGTCAAAGCACTGGACTGGGACTCAGGACATGAGTGATCAATTCCCACTGCTGCCACCAACTAACGCTGAGCAACTTGCTCCGTGCCTCAGTTTCCCCCACCTGTAAAAATAAGACTCATAATTCTTCCTTGTCTGTTAAGACTGAACTCCTTGGGGCAGGAGCCATCTTTGTCTGTGCAGCCCCTGGCATGATGGTCTCACTTGGGGCTTCTAGGAGCAACTGTAATACAAATAGCAACTGGGGACAGAACACAAATGCTCCTGAGCCACCTGCAGTAAAGGAGAATCCCCAGTAGCAGTAGAGGGTTTATGAGACAATGTTGATCAGTCCCAATTCTCTCCAATAGGGAGCAGTGACAACATACACAACAGCAGCTGTGTGACAGTAGAAACCTGAGGAAACGGGGCATGGAGGCAGAGGGGGGGAATGTGGTGGGAGACAAAATTCTTGCCGCCGCATTACTTAATCTGCACAAGAGACAGAGAGGGGGAAACGTGAGAAGACTCCCGGTCTGACAAAGACAACAAGGGAGATCTAGCCCTCGACAGAGAGATGTCACCTTCCTCTGGGACACCCTGCACCGTGGGAGAATGAGGGCTTTGTTAGCCCGCCGGGCAGAGCTGGCAGTGGGAACCCAGGCAGCTCCTCCCTGCAGCTTGCAGGACGCCGGGGAACGTGTGCAGTAGCCCGGGACTGTGCTGCAGATCGAGGGGTTAGTAAGGGAGCTGCACTGGGGTTCTCTTTATTTGCCTAACAATCCACTAGCCCGTGATTCAAACCTCTATTAGCCATTCCTAAAACAGAAGCTAAGGCAGGGGTGGGCAAACTACGGCCCGTGGGCCACATCCGGCCTGCAGGACCATCCTGCCTGGCCCTTGAGCTCCTGGCTGGGGACACTAGCCCCCGGTCCCTCCCCTGCTGCCCCCCTGCCCCGCAGCCACACACCATGCAGGGCAGCGGGGCTGTGAGCTCCTGCTGCTCTGAGCTGCATGGTAAGGGGGTGGGGAGCAGGGGGGTTGGATAAGGGGCAGGAGGTCCAGGGGGGGCATTCAGGGGACAGGGAGAAGGGGGCGGTTGGATAGGCATGGGAGACCCGAGGGGTCTGTCAGGGGGCAGGGGTGTGGATAGGGGTTGGGGCAGTCAGGGGATGGGGACCAAGGTGGGGGGGTTGGATAGGGAGGGTTCCAGGAGGCCTGTCAGGGGGCAGGGGTGGGGTCCTGGGGGGGCTGGTTTGGGGTATGGGGTCCCAGGAGGGGGCGGTAATGGGACAAGGATCGGGGGGGTTGGATGGGTCAGGAGTTCTGAGGGGGGCAGTGAGGGGACGGGGGCCAGGCTGTTTGGGGAGGCACAGCCTTCCCTACCTGGCCCTCCATACAGTTTCGCACCCTGATGTGGCCCTCGGGCCAAAAAGTTTGCCCACCCCTGACCTAAGGCCATGCCTACACTTCATCCATGTAAACACCATCCATGTCAATGGAGTCACTGCTAATTCACACAGGAGATGCAGCATGGCCTAGTGGATAATGCACTGACATGAGAAACAGCAGACTGGGGCTCTGTTCCTGGCTCCCACACTGAGTGCATCCCTGCCCCGCTCCATGCCTCAGTTTCCCCAGGTATTAAAGGGGGATAATGCAACTGACCTCCTGTGTGAAACGCTTTGAATCTACTGGATGGTACGAGCTAGGGCGTGTGGCTGTTACATCTGGGTCAAGCCCAGCCATCTGACCCTAGCTCCTCCAACCCCTCTAACAGCTGGATTCTACATCGGCGTGAACCCAGCCCAGAGAGGTTAAGTGACTCTCCGAGGGGAAGAAGGGAAGTAATGAGCTCTCCCTCTGGGAATGTTTTATTGTTTCTGAAAAGGCTCTTTTGAAACCTGAAGTTGTTCCAAGTTCTAGAGGCTGCAAATTTTTACTTTATTTTATTTTGGGGCTCATTGATTACTAGATGCGACTGGAGATTGCTGTGATTTCATTAAGGGTGTGGTAAGGTTCCTCTTCTTGTAAAAATTGCTTCATGATGTTAGGTCATAAAAATAACAATTCTGGCATGTAACAGATCATCTTTTATCCTGCATGATCTCAGGGTAATGGATATACTTGGATTGCTTCACTCGCCAGTGCGTTGGGGCCATGTCTGGGGCGGAACATGGCAGCTGTTTAACAGCATGCAGCAATGCTGCAAAGGGCTCACACAGAAATGCAGCCACTTCTGGGGTGGCCCGTGTCAACACTTTAGCAGCTCACAGCAACGCTAGGCTTCACAGCAAGTCAGTGGAAGTGAGGGAAAATATTCCACCTCAACAAAACTCCAGGGAGAATTTTAGGGAAGCCGGTACAGCCACCATGACTGGAATTTGACAACAGGGTTTGTGAGTAGCCAGAAGCAGTAAGGGTCTTGTTTTACATCTCATCTGCACCATGGAACCTGTAGTCGCACAGCACCCCCTAGCATCAAGCTGGGGAGTTGGGGTCAGCACTGAGACATAGGAAGAGCGCCCCCTACTGAGTCACCCCGCCCCCGCTGCACAGCGCCCCCTAGCGCCTCTGTGCTCATGTACGATGAAGCCGCACCCAAGAACTCAGACTAACGTCCAGGACAAAAACCCGAGCGCTTTGCCTTCTTCAAAGCACTTTCCCGACATGATTACATTAACCCTTTAAGCCCTGCGAGGTAGGGAAATAGCACCATCCTCATTTTACAGATGGGGAAACTGAGGCAGAGAGCGGTCAAGGCCCAGGTTTTCAGAAGCATCCTCTTACATTGAGTGCTGAGCTTGAGACACACACGGCCTGGTTTTGTAACGTACCTTGAGCTGCAGGTGCTCAGCATCTTGCATAAAACAGGTCTCTAACCCTGGGCACCCTACAAAAATAAGGGCCTGATTCTTGGTTACACCAAGGCCTCTTAAACCAGCTAAAGGGGCCTTAAAATTGGGTATGAGTGAAGTCGACAGAGTACAGCAAAGGGGCCTCAGTGTAAATGAGACTCAGACTCTGATGCCTCCTCGTTCCCAGCCAGAATGAGCCTCCCCCTCCCCCCGCCATCATCCATCAGGGAGTGAGGCGGAAACTTTGATGTCCCAGGAACCAAAGGGCCAGTTTGTCTTCTCAGAAAGCTCTGTGACATCCCTGCTCCATGCACTCCCCTCCTTTGTCCTCCAGTCCAGTCCACAGGGAAACTGGTAGGTCGGAACAGAACCCGCTCTTCACACTGCCTCTCAGAAAGGTTAGGCCAAATCGATGTACTTAGTTCCCCTCTCTGCACAATGAGGCTTCTGCCGTACACCCACTGCTGCAATCGGGGCCGGCTCCAGGCACCAGGACAGGAAGCAGGTGCTTGGGGCGGCCAAGGGAAAGGGGCGGGATGTCTGGGTCTTCGGCGGCGGGTCCCTCGGTCCCTCTCGGAGGGAAGGACCGGCCGCTGAATTGCCGCAGAAGAATGAAGTAGCGCGGTGGAGCTGCCGCCGATCGTGGCTTTTTCCTTTTTTTTTCGTCGTCGCTTGGAGCGGCAAAAGAGCTGGAGCCGGCCCTGGCAGCAAAGCCCAGACAGGGTGGGTTCCCAAGTCAGGGGTAGACACCATGTTCGCAATACCACCCCGGGAAGGAAGGAATGAGCATTAGCGGAGGCCGGGTGCCGTATAAGATCGCTGGGTACATGGCGGCAGCGAGAGGCTGCTGCCAATCTGGTCAATATTCCCCAGTTGTGAGGTTATTAGGGAGAATCGGAGCCCTGACTTTCCATGACGGAGCCTCGTGCTGCAGAGATATAATAATCCCAGCTGCAAAGCAGCACTGTCGGTTTAAATTCCTCTCCATTATTTGCTCTCAGGGCTTGGCTGTTCAAGGGATAAATTTGCTGAATAAGGAAAAATAAGGGAGGGGTGCGTCCCGGAGACACGGATCCCAGCAATCCAGCCAGCAAGATGCTCCATGCTAGGGATGGGTAAACTCTTTATTATTGCTAGTACAGTCATGCTAAGAGGCCTCGGTCAAGGTCTGAGCCCCATTGTGCCAGGCGCTGCACAGGCACACTGCAGGAGACAGCCCCTGCACCAAAGAGTTTGCCATCTAAATAGAGAAGACAAAATAGCAACTCCCCCTAGCTCTTCTATAAAGCTTTCCATCCATAGATCTCAAAGTGCTTTACAAAGGAAGTTAGTATCATTATCTCCATTTTACAGCTGGGGAAACTGAGGCCCGCAGGGCCAAAGTGGTCTGCCCAGCGTCATCCAGCAGGCCGGTCACAGAGAAGGGAACAGAATCCCACTCTCCTGAGCCCCAGCCCTCTCCACTATGCCACACTGCTCTGAAGAGAAACCAGAGTAAGAGAAGGCTTATTCTTATTTTACAGATGAGGGAAACTGAGGCACATCAGAGTTCAGTGACTTGATGAGGGTCACACAGGGAATCTAGGGCAGAGCTGAGAACAGAACCCAAGTCTCCTGAGCCCTGGGCCAGGGCCTTCCACCACAATACCAGCCTTTAGCAGTGCAAAGACGTGAGCTGCTGTATATTGACTGGCTAGCCGGAGCTGCCTGCTGACTATCCCCGACTAGGGGACAAGAGATGGACCTATTGTCCCTCTGATCTGGCAGGGGAAGGGACGGTCAGTGATACGGGAAGCAGAAGGGGAGAATCATAGAAGATTAGGGTTGGAAGAGACCTCAGGAGGTATCTAGTCCAACCCCCTGCTCAAAGCAGGACCAAAGCAGGGAGGTGATGGGTTTCCCCAAAGGTTTATCGTGGTGACATCTCTGCCTGTAATCAGGGCTCCATTATGCCATGGCTGCACCAACAGAGCAAGAGACAATCCCTGCCCCATAGAGCTCCCCCTCTGACAAGACAGCCCTGGGCAGGGGGGAGGTTGATTAGCTGCATGTTACAGATGGGGGAAGTGAGGAATTCAGTGGCTTTCCCCCAGGCACCCAGCTGGTCAGCTCCAGCCTGAGTGAGATTCTGTGGCCCAGAGACATGGGGGGACTCCCCATGTAAAATCTAGTCTGCAGAGCGTGGGGCATTCTTGCAAACGGAGGCTGCTGGAGGGTGGAGTGGGCAGCTTTGCCCCCAGCTGACTGATGCGCCGCCTACTTGGGTCTTGGAGAAGGAAGCCAAAGTCACGACGCAGGGGCAACAGCACAGCTCCTAAAAATCTGCCCCCCGCCGTTTTCTCGTTGGCGCTCACTTGCCGCGGGTCACAGACTGGACGTCATTCTCCCTGCTGCTGCCGAACTCCATCCACCCCGTCTGCACTCAGCTACAGACCGAGCCAACGTCTTCGCAGCCCCTCGCTGAGCCGCCCGGGACGCAACGGAGCTGCAAATCCCAGCCCCGTCATAGTCTGGCTTACTCCAGCCGGCAACCACACGGTCACGCCAGCCCGGGGGCTGTACGGACCAGGAGGCCTGGCTCATGGGACCAGCTGCCTTGTTCCCCGGCTAGCCAGAGAGCGCTCAGCGCAGAAGCAGGCCTGACCTTTGGGTGCAGAAGGGCACAGTTCAAATTCTTGGATGTTTCTTCTCCTAGTCTGACGCCCCAGGAGTCAAGGCGTGAGCGCTGCCAGCAGAATAGACCCCCCTCCATTTTTCGGCATTCCCATCTCCTCACAATACGGGCCTGTCTCTGAGCAATGCAATGCCCTGGAAGCTGCCCAAACCTCGTGCATAGGTCATTGTTCCCATTGCATTCCACTATTGTGCCAGGGCACCGGGTTAGGGGCACGGGTTAAGGGTGCCAGCCTCTCTCCCCAGAGCAAGAAAATTCAGGGCTGGCTTCTGAGCTGTAGCTCCCGAGATGTTTGGTTTGCGTCCACGCCCCCACTATTTCCAGGGGGGCAGAAACCAGACAATTCTTGTGCATCTCAGCAATGCCGCAGGCCCCACGCTCGTGCCTGTGGAACTCATTGCCACCACGTACTGCTGAGGCCAATTGCTGAGCGGTATTCAGAAGAGGACTGGGCACGTATATGGATAATGAGAACATGCAGAGTTAGAATGGGAAGGATTTAAAAGAGGAAGCTTTAGCTATACATCCTCAGGCATCAGGGAGGGAAGTGTCTCTGTGGGTAGGTTATCCCAGGAATGTCCAGTAGAGTTTTCTTTGCAGCTGCCAGTGCTGGCCACTGTAGTCAGGGTACTGGGCTAGATGGATGCACGGATTTGGCCCAAACTGGTCATTCCTATGTGCCTCTCTGAGAAAGCTCAGCTCAGCCAGAGACTGGTCTCCCTCAGTAATTAGAGCTTTTCTGTTCTGCTCTGCAGCTGGACTGAACAAGTTACAAGTTGGTGGGGCTGAGCTGCCTACACATCTGGGTGAATTCAAACCCAGACGTGACATCCCAGTTAAATGATTTGCAGAAAGAACTGCTCACTCTGCATGTGTGGGGGTGGGGGAGGGAGATCAGGTCTCTTTAGCAGCGTGGCCAACCCTTGTGATTTTTATCACGAGCAGCACAACCATAGGTGTTCTGCTTAAAGCCCCAGCTCCTGGAGTCATGGGAAGACCTCAGCTTTCATTTTTTAAAAAGGCTCTCGCCCTCATGCGTGCAGAAAGAAGCTTGAAAAAGGAAAGTGAACATTACCCTAAAAGCTCAGACACCAGAAAGCAAAGATTATCGGTTTTAAAAATCTCATGAATGTTTCTGGCAATCTCACTAGTTTTGGAGTCCTGACTCGTGATTTTCAAACTCTCGGGGTTGGCCCGGGTGCTTTAGCGCCCTCCTTCTCCCCCCCCACAACTGGGCACCGAGATTAGGGTGACCAGATGTCCCGATTTTATAGGGACAGTCCTGATTTTTGGGTCTTTTTCTTATATAGGCTCCTATTACCCCTCACCCCCTGTCCCAATCTTTCACACTTGCTGCCTGGTCACCCTAACCGATATTGAACAAACGAGCAATTGTGACTTTTCAAAATCTTGACCTCGTGTATTACAAGTAATGATCCTAATAAATCCCAGAGTTTGCTACATTTCCACATTCCCCCGGCTGCCTCAGAGACCCTCACACAACAGTGGTTTACGACTTTAGGAAGCGAAAGCGACTAGAAACAAAGGAAAGAGGAAACCAGCTAACCAAGTTCAACTACCTCAACTTAGCCAAATGCAAAAGGTAAAACAGCAGGAGCCTGGGGAAGCGAGTCCGATCTTTACATTTCATGGCTCATTATCCTGAGTGCCCCCTTCCCCTTTATAGCCGGCCAGTCTCCCCACAAAACAGTAGGTGCCAGGAGAGATCAACTTCGCTTAAAGCTGCTAAGATGCCAGTGAAATCCCATGCCTGATAAAAGTCGGGACCCCTGTTGGTTTTGTGGGAAAACCCAAGATTTACTCCATCAGCTGGCAGATTTATATTTCTGCTAAGGCTTCTCCAGCGCCTGTGAGTTCCAGCCTCGCTGATTCGGAGACAGGGGAGGGGAGTTGTGGGGGGAGAAAACCAAGTGAAACATGAGTAAGTGATAATTATACTGAAGTATTTCTTACATATCCTCTAACCTGGAAAATATTCCGCTCCACTCGCTTCTCGTTTCACTCAAAAAGGTTCAAGCGGAGGGGAGAGCAAGCGAGCTCTGGCAATGGGGGGTGTTTCGCCCCACGGCCTGGTGAGGGTTTGGGAGGAATCTGGGCCGGTCCCTGACTTCCCAGAACCCAGCAGCTCCCATTGTTCTCAATAGTGAGGGGGGAGGGCATTTTCCTTTGTCCTCAGTGGGGGGAGGGGGGGTCTCTCCATTGTTCTCCAGCAGTGGAGGGAGGGAGGAGGAGGGGATTTTTTCCTTGTTCTCCAATGCGGGAAGGGGAGTATTCTCCATTGTTCCCCAGTGGAAGCTCCTGAACGCTTAGGGCTGGGAAATCTGACCCGAAAGGCATTTTCTTACACCCAGGGGCCATTTCACCTTCAAGGGGCCTGATCCCGGTGGCCCTGGAGCAAGGAGTTTCCCCAACTTTAAATTCCCAGGTGACACCAGGAGCCCAGATGCTCCTGCCCTACAACCCCCCACACCCCGGGCTTTCCTCACTAATTGTTTCCTTCTGGAAGGACCCCCAAGCTGGGCTGGCTTCACGCACAACTTGGCATCTCCTGCCCGGTTGCAGCAGCCTGGATCACAGCCATTCCCAGCACAGATTTTTTTTGGAGGGCGGGGGGCCTGTCTCTTTAAGAATCCTCTTCCTGCCCCCCACCCCATACACACACTCCTTGCACAAGCCACAAGCTTGCCCATGCCCTCCACAGGGCTCTGAGCCGGCCGCCCCCCCTTCCGTGCAGCTCTTGAGGAGGGGACTCGAGCTCACGGGGCTCGGGCTGTGGGGCTCAGAACTGCAGTGTAGACGTTCAGTTTCCCCTGCCAGGCTCCAGCTAGACCCCGAATGTCTACGCTGCAGTATTACAGCCCTCAGCCCAAGTGCCCTGAGCCTACATCAGCGGACCCAGACGAGCCACAGCCTGTGAGTGCGGCGGAGACAGACATACCCAGAATTACCCGGGGCGGGATGCGTCGTATCACCCATGCTAATGTGCCGTGCTCTTTGGTCACCAGTGGCTGGCTCACCTGCACCGGTTTCTTCCTATCGCTCTGATTCAGGTTTTCAGCTAACAGAGGTTTAGTGCCACCAGTAGAATCTTACACCTTTTAGATCCAGAACTCCTGGGTCCAACAGCCACAGCCGACCCAACGAGGAGCAGCAGCACCTTTAGCGTGGCCAGCAAAGTGAAGACACCAGGACCCCCTCTCACGTGACCAGCAGTTGCCTCGTAGAGGGGGCTTTTCAGAGAGCAAAGATATACTGGAAACCTGTTAGCACAGCCACTTAAGAACTCCTTACCATCCACTTGGCAGTTTTCAGGCACAGCTCACCAGCACCGGCTCTAGGCACCAGCACGTGCATGGGGCAGCACAATTTCAGGGGCAGCATTCTGGCCACCAGAGGGGGAAACTGAGGCACGGAGAGGCAACAGGATTTGCCCGAGGTCACCTACCAGACCACTTACCGAGGCATGACTAGAAATCAGATCTCCTAAACACCAGCCCAGTGCGCTATCCTCTAGGCCAATCTGCTTAGACCAAGGGTGGGCAAACTATGGCCCAGGGGCCGCAGCCGGCCCTTCAGACATTTTAATCCAGCCCTCGAGCATCTGCCAGGGAGCGGGGTCCAGGGCTTGCCCTGCTCCGTGCGTACCATGACTCCGCACAGCTCCTGGAAGCAGTGGCATGTCCCTCCTCCGGCTCCTACACATAGGGGCAGCCAAGGGGCTCTGCACGCTGCCCCCACCCCAAGTGCCACCCCCGCAGATCCCATTGGCTGAGAACCACAGCCAATGAGATCTGCAGGGGCGGCGCCTGTGGACAGGGCAGCATGCAGAGTTGCCTGGCCATGCCTCCGTGTAGGAGCCGGAAGGGGGACATGCCGCTGCTTCTGCACCACCCAGAGCCTGCACCCCAACCCCCTCCCACGACCCAACCCCCTGCCCCAGCCCTGATCCCCTTCCTGCTCTCTGAACCCCTCAGTCCCAGCCCAGAGCATCCTCCTGCAGCCCAACCCCTCATCCCCAGAGCCTGCACCCTCAGCCGGAGCCCTCACCACCACCACCCCCGCACCCCAACCCCCAATTTGGGGAGCATTCATGGCCCGCCATACGATTTCCATACCCAGATGTGGCCATCGGTCCAAAACGTTTGCCCATGCCTGGCCTAGACCCTTCACTGCCAAGCAAATAGAGGGTCTGTCTACACAGTAACGAGACACCCACGGCTGCCCCATGCCAGCTGACTCGGGCTGTGGGGCTGCTTCACATCTGTGGGGCTGGTGCATGGGGCCCAGGACCCTGTGAGCTGGGAGGGTCCAAGAACTCAAGCTCCAGCCTGAGCCCTGCAAAGCGGAGTCAGTTAGCTCGGGCCAGCCGCAGGTTGTTCTTTGCTGTGTAGACGTACCCAAAGGGACCGCCCCCAACAGCCCCCCTGGAGCGCTCCGCGCAGCTCATGGGGAGCTAGCACCCACCGGAGCCCTTCCACCAAGGCCCAGCCAGTCCTGTTGTGGTTTCCACTTCATTTGCAAGAAGAAGCCGGGAAGGAGGAGGACGAGCCCAAAGCCCTCTCTGTGCAGCGCCTCGGCCGGGGCAGGCGAGATCGCCACGGGGGAGGCTCGTGCTGGTTGTGTAAGGTTAGTCAGAACACAAGCCACAGCAGCTCTGCCGGGACACATGCGGGTTCCCAAACTGCATCCAACAACGAAGGCCCGAGCCGGTGCCAAGAGCTACAGCCCGTATCTAAACACACCCCAGCGAGCAGCCTGGGCTGCCCGAACATTGCTCAGGTCGGGTGGTCAGAGAAAGACCAGAGCTTTCTGCAATTGAGAGGAGGTGACAGTCGCCAGCTGCTCCACAGCTAAAGAGCACACCGGGGCGCTGGGGAAAGTTCAGAGATGGAAGGGGGGCCAGGGTGCAAGCAATTTTTTTACATTCATAACTGATGCAACAAGCCCAGTGGTGCCGGGGCTCTGAACTGCCCAGCCCAGAGGTGCCGGGGCTCTGAACTGCCAGGCCCGGAGGTGCCAGGGCACAAATTAAGCACGGATGGAGGGGAAAATAGCATGGAGCAGCAGTTCGAACAAGGGACTGGACGTCAGGACTCCT
This sequence comes from Mauremys reevesii, assembly GCF_016161935.1. Classification (NCBI taxonomy): domain Eukaryota; kingdom Metazoa; phylum Chordata; order Testudines; family Geoemydidae; genus Mauremys; species Mauremys reevesii. The sequence continues at coordinate 3,816,725 of NC_052646.1, read as the reverse complement.
GGGTTCTGCTCCTGGCTCTGTGAGGGAAGCATGGTGCAGTGAGCAGATGGCAGGAGGTCTGTGTTTTCTTCCCAACTTGGCTGCTGATGAGCTGTGTGACTCTTAGGCAAGCCCCCCATCCGTGCCTCAGTTTCCTCATCAATAAAATGGGGATAGCCATACTAAGGTGCCTTTGTAAAGCACGGGGAGCTCTGTGATTAGAAGGGCTGAGCCTTGTTAGTCATTTAGGCTGGTCTGACTACCTCTCTAATTCATCAGGAACCGTTTTTCAGCAGGGTGGGGGATTATAGATCGTTATCTAACGGGGTTTTCATATTGTCTCCTGCTTGGTTGTTACAGGTGCTCTCCCTACCTGTCTCCCATGGCAGGGTGTCTCCGATCACACACACAGTCCCTACAGTCCCTGTTACAGGAGAGGATGGGCGAGGGTCCGTGGCCTGCGATGGGCAGGAGGTCAGACTAGATGGTCATGATGGTCCCTTCTGACCTTAAAGTCTCTGAGTCTATAACAACCCACAGGCAGGCAGAGTATTGTCCATGGTGGCAGGGGGCATGCAATGGGAGCAGCCCACCCCCCCCCACCACCCCCTTGGAGCCCCTAGACTTTAGAGGGGCTGAGTGAGGAGGAGCAGTTGCGACCCGAACTGAAACTTTGCAGATATAACAAGGGGGCTAATGAGCCGTGCCAGGACCTCAGATCCCAGCACCCCCCTGAACGCTGGATCCAGACCAGGCCCCCCAGTCACCCCGTCCCTGCAGCATCCCAAGGGGTTTTTTACCACACCCCTCTCTGCAGAATCGAAGCACCAATTCGTTTTGCCTCACAACCCCCTCTAGGGAGCAGTGTCGTTAGATGGAGAAACTGAGGCACGGAGCCAAACGCTCCCGAAGTCACAGGCTGAGCTCATCACAGAGCCCGTCACAAGCCCATCCGAGAGCGTCGCTCCCTCGCACACTCAGCGTTTACTCACTTCCTCTGCAGATATGTGGGGCCGGCTGGAAAGTCCCATCTTCCTCCCGCCCCAGCGCTGGTGGGGTGCACAGGGGAGAAGAAGCCAGCTGGGGATCAGAGCTGAGGCCGGGCAGACCCGCCCCGGGCGCTGGACGGAGCACCCTGCACCCATGCGTGGCAGCAAATGGCCAGAGGGTAGCACTGGGCTCTGTCTCCCATGAGGGAGAATTCCGGTTCGATTCCCAGCTGCTTCAGCCGGCATCCCAACGGGATGATCTGCAACAGGGCTAGTCCTAACCTGTCTCCTGCTGCTAGATCAGACAGGAGAGGGGGCTTGGTGTGAGAAGGGCACTGGCAAGGGAGGCTGAAGGACAGAACCAGGGAAAAGGAGGTGAAGAGAAGGAAAAATTTCCCTGTCCCCATCAGGCAGTTTGGTCCCCGCTACCTTAGCCACTGGGGCCAATTCTCCACTCACTCCCCAGTGGTTTTTCAAGGGCTACTCCTGATTTACACCAGTTTTCCAGGAGAATCAGGCCCATTGTAGCTCACAGTCACCCCTGAGGTTCGGTATAATCCAGCCACAGGCTCCCTTCGGTTCCACCGTGGGACCGGATCCTGATCTCCGTTTCGCCAGTGTAAATCCAGAGCCACTCCGCTGAAGTGACTCCAAGATTTACAGCAGGGGAAATCAAGGAGAAGTAGCTCGCAGATCCTTCTGTGATCTCAGGGCTGGATTTCTGGTCTCCGTTCCTCCCAGTGTAAATCCAGAGCAGAGTTACTCCGCCAGCTCTGGTGTAAATCCAGAGCAATATCATTCACCGGCGTGACTCCTGGTGTCAGCCCAGAGCAATTCCGTCCGGGAGATTCCCCCCCGGTTTCAGGTACACCCAGAGCAGCCCGAAGCGGAGTGACTCCGGAGTGAGGTCAGAATGCGGCCCCGGAGGGTCAGTTTCCTGCCCCACTCCGCAAGCCTGTGGCTGGATGCGCTCCCAGGACCCAGTCCGCGCCCTGCCCCACGGGGTGATGCCGGGTTCATTCCGAGCAGCTGCTCCGTCTCACCCTGAGTCATCTGCTATCCCGCCCCCCCCCCCCGGGCTGGCCCCAGCGCTCGGGGATCCCAAAGCTCCCCCTGACTCACTCAAAGCTTTCAGCAGCTCCTCGAAGTTCTCCGAGTGCTTCATCTTCCAGTTCCCGGCGAAATTGGGCATCTCGAAGCCGGGCGGGGCGGAGGGGAGAGAGAAATGCACCGAGCAGCTCTGAGCTGGGGGCGGGGGCGTGATGGGGGGGGGGAAAGCTTTTGCACTGGCTAGTCCCCGACAAACCTACTGGCCCCTCTGCTCTCCCCGAGCCTTGGCTAGGACCTGGCGCCCCTTCCCCCCACCCCTGGCTGATCGACCTCCCCCCTCTTCTTGCTCTGTCTCCTAATGAGGCTCCCGCACGCCTGAGCTCCGCTGGCTGCTCCCCTGCCCCACACAGGAGCCTCCTTTCTCCCTCTGCTCTCCAGCGCTTTCTCCCCCATCCCTTTATGTGTCATGTTATTGCTCAGCCTCCCTGTCTAGTCCCTCCCCCCCGGCCTCTGGGAGGAGAGAGAAATGTCTCCAGGCTCACCTGTCTGGGGGGGAGCCACTGATCCCCCCCACACACACACACCCCTTGCACATGACAAATGAGTGTGGGTGTCCTTTAAGCAGCAGGGCAGCTGCCTGCCTGGCAGAGCTCCCTGCCTGCCCAGTTCGGAAGCGATCCAGACTCACTCCTCCATTTGCACAGCCCCACACTAATAATAAAGCCTGACTCTGGTCTGGGCCATGCGTCCCATCCCACCCAGCCTAGGCCACCTCCTCTCCTCTGGGCCCGCCGCTCCTGGCAGTGGTACGGTGCCATTTCCACCTAGATTCGGATCGTCTCCATGGCACACACCGCGGAGGGGGAAAGTCTGGATTGAAACCCGTGGAAAGATGGGGGCGACGCCGGCCCGGTGACTGGGAGCTCCTCTGGCAACGGTGGGATGGGAACGCATCTG